>NW_026861840.1:430000-1132620 GCF_026571515.1 Ruditapes philippinarum | reverse complement strand
AAATCTAGTGCAAGCGGTGTTGAAAATATAAGGCGGCCATCCGTGCAATATTTCAGTCATCTGAGTAGAATCACCTACCTTTCTAAAACTATGGAAAGCCTTGACTGTCTTATGATGAACGTTGTTGTGTCATTCTTTCTTTATACAATGTGCACTCATGAATATATTATGCAGATGCATCCTTATATGAAGTCAACTGAACAATATATGATGTCAATGTGTTTTTATATGATGTCGACCAATCATTATACGATGGGCATTTATGAATATATGATGTGGTAGAATCTTTATATACACTCAACTTATCAATATATTATCTTTCATTATACGATGTGCATCTGTTATTATACGATGCGCATTTATGAATATATTATGTGGTTGCATCATTATATAAAGTCAACTTACCAATATATTATGTCAATCTTTCGTTATACGATGTGCATTTATTGTTATACGACCGCTGCTTGATATTAAGTGCAAACATCATTATATCGTGTGCTTTTGTCATTATACTGATGGGGTTAAATTTACCTGGTTATATCTTACTATGCACCGTTCGTGGCAACAGCGGGAAAACTCAAAGTAAATTTTATCATATATGTTTAAGCTGACTCTATATAAAGACAATTCTACATAATATATACTCACTCTCCATAATATAGTGTTGTTTTGACTGTATATAAGAATGGTTTCACATAATATATTCGTAATTTCACATTATATAATGAAAGACTGACATCATATAAGGACACATACACATCATATATTGTTAAGCTGACTCTATATAAAGATGGTTTCTCATAATATATTCACATAATATATTCATTAATGTACATCGTATTATGAAAGATTGGCATCATATCAGGACGTGTTTACATCATATAATGTAAGTTGACTCTATATAAAGATGGTTTCACATACTATAATGTTGTTTTGACTGTATATAAGAATGGTTCCATATAATATATTCGTAAGTGAAACTTGAAACTTTTTATTTAATTAAACGCCTGTTTCTTTTTAACAATATTCAACGGCGTTGTACAGTCCATATAAATAATAAGAATAAAATTGTGAATGCATAAGAATATGTGGATCAACATCAAATGAAATAAAAGCTTTTACATACAATTCCAATTAACATATTTTTAAAAAATTGCAGAGACCATAAAATGATAAAACTGTTTGATATACATGTAGATTATTTACATACATGTAACTTGATTACAAATAGATTAAAAGAATAAAACATTCATTTACATTGCACATTCATCACACTGTCAGTCATCAGTTATACGTTACTCATGTTTATCTCATTTCAGATTTTAAAATAGTGATTCAAACTTTCTGAAAAAATGTGTTTTAAGATTTCTCTTAAATATATCAATATTCTTAGATTGTTTCAACTCTAATGGCAGCGGATTCCACAATTTTGGACCAATAGTTCCGAAACTTCTGTCACTAAATGTTTTCTTTTATTGAATGGAATAACGTAGCAGTTCTCAGAGGTTTTAGCTGAACGTAGTCGGGTATTTGGTACTTGTTTGGTTAGGAGTTCAGAAAGGTATTTTGGAGCATGACCGATTGAACAATTGTATACAAAAGTCAAAATTTTATATTCGATACTAGATTTGATGGGCAGCCAGTGAAGGTCGAACAGTGCTTGCCTTGAACTGTCAAATTTATTTCGTTGCAGAACTAACTTAGCGCACATGTTTTGAATACGTTGCATTTTTTTCAATTCAAAATCGGATACACCATAAAGAATGACATTGCAATAATCCAAGTGTGACATTACGAGTGCTATAACTAGTATTTCAGCTGCTTCTTTGGTGGGGTATTTTCGGATACGTTTTATTCTAAGATAGTTTAATATTGCAGTACGGCACTTTCGTTTGACATGTTCCTTGAAATTTAGTGTTTGGTCTAGAAATGCGCCTAAATATCTAATGGACTCCTCGGTGTTGATCTTATCTCCGTTAATACAAATGGATTTTAGGTGACACTTTTCGAGTTGTTGAGAACTTCCAAATGTTATGAATTCTGTTTTCGATGAGTTCATCTTGAGTTTATTAGCGTTCATCCAGTTGTTGATATCAATCGCACCATTTTGTAATTCAGCGATTGCAGAAATTTCACTATTTTCTTCAGTCGGTTTAAAACGTTTGGTTGCAGTATGGTCATCAGCGAATCCATACACCGATAATCCAGATGGAATCACGTCAAACAAGGTTCCCGCAGCCAAGGCCCTAAACAACTACCCTGGGGGACACTGCACTCTAGTTGCCGTGGAGCTGAGACCGCCGAGTTAACACACACGCGACAGCCCCTAGGACGAAGGTATGAATCAAGCCAGCTGAGCACTGAACCGCTCACGCCGTACTGCTTCTGTAGCACGTCGACGAGTATATCATGATCCACAGTGTCGAACGCGGCACTGAGATCAATCGCGATTAGCGCTGTAACTTCTTGTTTTTCCATGGCTGCCAACAGATCATTAACTAATCGCAGTAGAGCAGATTCACAGGAGTGGTATTTTCTGTAGGCGGATTGGTTTGTAGGTAGTAAGTCATACTGATCAGCATGTTTATTTAGTATTTTCAGAGCTGCTTTTTCAATCAGTTTTGATAAAAACGATAGATTACTCACAGGTCAATAATTTGAGAATACAAGTTCAAGTCCAATTTTCTTCAAAAGTGGTCTCACGATAGCCTCTTTCCATTTATTTGGAAATATTCCTTGCTGTAGTGATAAGTTTACCAGTTTTGTTATAATTGGGAGTATAGTTCTCCAAGGAATAGTTTTAATATTGCTGTCGGTAATATGTCCAATTTACAAGATTTTGTCTGTAGTTCATTTATCAGCTCTTTAACATTATCATTTGAAAATTCATCAAAGGCAAGAAGAGATGGAACGTTTCTAGTATTTGGCTCGAATTTATCAAATGGTTTCAGGTCATCACGTATTTTCTCTATTTTATTCATGAAAAATGAGGCAAAGTGTTCGGAGAGCTCACTATCACTGTACCCAGGTGGCATTGGGTTTTCTGATTTAGTTCCTGTTAACTCAGACACTAACTGGTACAGCTTCTTGGAATCACCCTTTGTATTAGTTACTTTTTCACTTATTACTTTTGTTTTCTCTTTTTCGAGTTCATCATTGTACACCATATTATGAAATACTGACATCATATAAGTACATATTTACACCATATATTGTTAAGTTGACTCTATATAAGGATGGTTTCATATAATATTCTGAAAAATGCACATCGTATAATGATAGATTGACATCATATAAGGACGCGTTGACATCATATAATGTTGACTCTATATAAGAATTATTCCACGTAATATATTCATAACTTCACATCATATAATGGTAGACTGACATCATATAAGGACAAATTGACATCATATATAGTTATTTTGACCTTATATAAGGATGGTTCCACATAATATATTCAAAAGTGCACAACGTATAATGATAGATTGACATCATATAAAACACGTTGTCATCAGGTATTGTTCAGTTGACTACATATAAAGATGGATCCACATAATATAATAATGAGTGCACATTGTATAAGGAAAGGTTGACTCAATATATTGCTATATGGACATAACAATGTTCAGGTTTATAATTATAAGACAGTCAAGGCTTTCCATATAAACTTCTTTATAAATTGGTGTATGTCGCCTGAAATTATTTTCATTAAAGAATAACTGGTGTACGTTTTAGATGGCCGTGAAGTACGCGGGCTAATGGGCTAGCAGTCTAGCGGGTTAACAGTGTGAATTGGGCGGGCTAGCAGTCTAGCGGGATAACAGTGTGAACTGGGCGGGCTAACAATGTGACCTGGCCGGGCTAGCAGTCTAGCGGTGTGAACTGAGCGGGATGGCGGGCCAGCGGGATTAACGTTAATACTTAATTGAATGAACATGAAAACGTTATGATACATTTCCTAGCGGTGTGAAGTGGGCGGGCTAACATGGTAGCGGGCTAGCAGTGTGAACTGGGCGGGCTGACGGGCCAGCGGGTTAAACTTTAATACTTAATTGAATCAACATTTAAACCTCATGATACATTTCCTAGCATTGTGAAGTGGGCGGGCTAACAGTGTAGCGGGCTAGCAGTATGAACTGGACGGGCTGTCGGGCCAGCGGGTTAAACTTTAATACTTATTTGAATAAACATTAAAACGTTATGGTATATTTCCTAGCAGTGTAAGCTCGGTGAGCTAACAGTGTAGCGGGTCAGTGGTACAAATTCAGCGTGCTAGCAGTCTAGTGGTCTTAAGTTCATACTTAATTATTTTAACACTTAAACGTTATGATGCATTTGCTAGCAGTGTGAATTAGGCGGGCTAACAATGCTTGTTTCATATGGTATACACGATTCTTGAGAATTGTCACAAATATGTACACTAAATGTTTCAAAATCCGTATTGATATTCAAGTGGTGCATGATATACAGAAAAAAAGACGACAATCTTAACTGAAACAAGAAAAAAAACACTGCAACAAAAGATATTAGTAGTAGGGCAATCAAATGTAGAACTTCATGTAGTGAAGCAGAAGATGCACCAGAGGTACATACATATATTGTATTTTATACTGTATATTTCGTACAATGACAGAAGCTTGTCCATAAATACAAGGACATCTAGGAATCTAGCGATTTATTTAGGAGCGGATCTGTGGTCTGGTGGTTAATACATATATATAATCCAGGGGTCTTGAGTTCGATCCTCTGCTTCTCCCTAACATTACCAATGTTTTTTACCAATGACCTCGGTTAAAGTCCAATCCGAAAGACTGTTGGTAATGCTAGGGAGGAGCGGGGGATCGAACTCAAGACCCCTGGATTATATATATATGTTTTATATTCAATAATTTCGCTCATAGGATGGATGCCTCTCAGTATATGTATGATGCGTAATACATTAGATAACATATTATTTAAGCCTCACCCATGAACTAGCGTTCCGTGCAAACAAATGTAAAAATTGCATGTCAAACATATTTTCAGCTAATACGAAACCAGTTCCTTACACGATAAGATCTATTGTGGACCCATTAAAATCTGGATTAACCTTATTTCTAGTCATATTAACGGAAGGTGTCTGAATTAATTAGTTTTACATGTAGTTCTTTCTAGGTTGAATATTGTAGATTGAAAAATAAATCTGGTTGGGTCAATCTGCCATCACTGGGGGGAATGAAACAATTAAATTCTTATAATATGGCATCCCTCTTTGACGCCATCTTACATATTTAAGATGGCATCCAAGATGGATGCCATATATATAAGAATTTAATTATCATACTCAGCAAGATCATAAGTGCATATTTAGAAGAAATGCAAGTTCAATTATGACAGGAATAATTTTCAAACACATTTAATGGCAATTTTAGGAAAATACTAAAGTCATCTCGTCTTATTGCTAAATGGTGCCCCACGTGCCAAAATGATAGCCTCAACCCTTCTCGTCACACCTTTATTTTAAATTTTATTTGGGCAATGGTACGAACCACCTGTAGTCAACCTGCAACAACTGGAACAAGCTCTGCACCAAGAATGGCAAAATTTACCTCAAAATCGCATTAGACGCCTTACTGGTAGTATGAGGAGAAGGGTTGAGGCTATCATCCGGGCACGTGGCGGTTACACACGTTATTAAAAATTTGGCTACATAATGTCATTTAAGGTTACGTAATTGTCAACATTTACCAAAAATATCCACCAGTAAATGTCTTGTAAACGCTCAAACACCATACTTATAAACACTTACATTTTTGGTAATAAAAACACATTTGCTTATGCTTCTATAATTTAGTTAAGAATGAACTTAACTCATAAATTTACTGGTTTATGATCACTAAATTGGTATCGCTATACTTATCACAATACTATTTCTTAGCTCAATTAAGTCGTCATTTCTTGACAGTGCTTTCGAACCCATCCAGTTTTAAATTTCTGGGGTGTGCTTAACTTATTTTTAATGTCGCAACTCGGATATATCAGTCAGTGTTCGGTATTTAAGCCGAACTCAATTGACAACTTCAGAGCTCTGGAACCCAAAGTGCGTTGATATGTAGCTAAAGTGCGCTGTGAAGTTTACGGACCCCACAGTGCGGTTTTACAAGGCTATTAACTTGGATTACGCAAATAAGGTCAAATTCATTGCAATAGATGACTGGAGATTCTATAGGGTAATAAAGGACTCGTTACCCCCATTTAATAAAATATTTTAGCGGGTTAAAAATGACTGATTCGGAAAATCCGTGAACTGAATCTGTTATTTGTCAAAATAAATGAACTGATGATACTCGTATTCATTTATCATTAAGGGTCACGTTTGCCAACTTTTAAACCAGTGTGTCTTTTCTTGAGACTGACAGTTGCAGGCGTCCGAACTAAAGCACCACATTCGAGGTGAAAATGCTGTCGTTGTTGGCACAAATATAATTTCGAGTCTGCAGATGATTAAAAAAACGTTCAGAAAGTTGCTAAAATCTTCCAGAAAACCAAGATCGCTCTTTAATCAACTTCTATGTTCGTATCAAAGAAACGTTTCTTTTTTTTTGTTTTTATCGCGATTTTATAACATGTTTTTTTGTAATTTCGCGGCGGCCATCCACATTACCGGCTTTTCTAGATTACGAACTACATTTGTAATTAGAAAAATTGAAATCTAAAAATTAAATTATATTATATAAAGGCTCGCTGACACTTATTTATGATAAATTTATATGTAATAATGGACGACGCATAACACTAGAAACTTTATGTTACTCTCGAATCAATGTAATATACGGTTTTCCTGTAACTATCTATCCGCATAGTTGCGTCTCGTTCAGGATAGGAAATAAAAAAGTAAAAAAACGTAAATCAACACAACAAGATACAACAAGATGGCTATAATTATATTGCTTTTATTTTTATATTTGTCTTTTTTGCCTAAGCATACACTTTCAATGGGTCAAACTTGCAATAGTGGCTTGAACTCTGTCGGTAAGGCGGCTTTTCAGAGCTGAAAAAAGAGTTACAAGACCTTTATAAAAGATTATATGAAAAAAATGGTCCATTGGGTGCTATCGTAATATAGCAAAATAACATAGCAACAAGTATTGTACTTGAGTAGCGTGAACATTTGAGCCGTGTCACGACAAACCCAACATAATGGGTTTGCGACCAGCATGGATCCAGACCAGTCTGCGCATCCGCGCAGTCTGATCACCATCCATGCTGTTCGTTTACCAGCTTGTTACAAGTAGAGAAACTGATAGCGAACAGCATGGATCCTGATCAGACTGCGCGGATACGCAGGCTGGTCGGATCCATGCTGGTCGAAAACCTATTATGTTGGTTTTGTCGTGACACAGCTCATTTGATCAACATCGTCTGTCGCTGCTTTTATCCTACAGGGACTGCAGCAGTATTAAGTCTTCAGCACTACATATATAGATAAAGGCTTCATAACTTGCATCTATGGTGGTTGATTTAGACCATTCGTGTTTTCGCCCCGCGACCCCGCCGTTTTGTTCATTAAATCGTTTCCCCACTAATCAGCTAGTTTTCGCTTCGCGCCCCTGCCATTTAACTAATTCTCGAGGATTTCGCGAGGCGAAATTACGAATGGCACGAATCAGCCACCATACGCATTAAACTGTAGTAAATTGACAATAAGGCTAATTGCAACACTGATATTCAATTCAATGTTTATTTTAGTTTATATAATTTTTCAAAAGAAAAATCTCCCCTTAATTTTTCGGCGTTAGTGTACTTATAAAGTACGGAATGCCGTTTGGGCCATTGCCTATGAATGTGTTGATCTGAAACGCGATAGTCGATAGTACGATGATGAAAACGCGAAATCACGAAACTACGATGGTGAAAATGCGAAAGCACGATGATGAAAACGCGAAAGTACGATGATGAAATCGCGACAGTACGATACTACGATGATGAAAGCGCGATAAACTATCGTGTTTTCACCATCGTACTGTCGCGTTTACACCATCGTAGTTTCGTGATTTCGCGTTTTCATCATCGTACTGTCGTGTTTTCATCATCGTACTATCGCGTTTTCACCATCGTACTATCGCGTTTTCACCATCGTACTATCGCGTTTTCATCATCGTACTGTCGTGTTTTCATCATCGTACTATCGCGTTTTCACCATCGTACTGTCGTGATTTCATCATCGTACTATCGCGTTTTCATCATCGTACTTTCGCGTTTTCACCATCGTAGTTTCGTGATTTCGTGTTTTCACCATCGTACTATCGACTATCGCGTTTCAGATTAACACATTCATAGGCGATGGCCCTTACGGCATTCCGGAATGCCGTTAGGGCCATCGCCTATAAATGGTTTGGTCTGAAACTCGATACTCGACAGTTCCGGCATTCCGTAATAAAGGGAAGTAACCGCTTCGGGGAATTCTGATGTACTACAAATCAGCATAAATCATAAGACTATAGTGACGTCACGAATTTATTCTAGTCAAACCCTCATCATTCACCCTCACCTTCTGATTCAATCATCGAAACTAGACATTTGCAGTGCAGAACAATAGTTACCACCCGAACCTTGTCATATTTGATGAAACGTCACGTAATATTTTGGTTTGAAGGTTTGAAGAGCAGACGACATTTCCGGTCTGTGAAAAAAACGAAATAGTTTTGAAGCACTTTATAAGCGTGCAGTTTTATGATAAAATACATACCTTTCAAAGCATTAGCATATGCTGTGGTTGCTTGTTTAACCACAAATTCATCACTTTTGCCCTCAATTTTAGCCTTGGCGTAATCGTTTACATAATTCTTCAATTCCTCGGGCATGTCCTGGAATGTGAACCTGCTCATTGACGTCAAGAGTTCGTCCTTGGATCCCAATATCTGATCTTCAGTGTCCTTCAACCATTTATGGTATTCATCTTGAATGACCGCTGACAAATACTGCTTCAAAACTGTTCTATCTCTGAAAATAATATTGCTGCAAAACTGTTTTAAATAATATCATTGCGCGAGTCAGGTTCGAGTTATATCATGATAAGCTTGGTGCATGTGAGATCTTTAAAAAAAACATTGAGAACAATAATGGGGGAGTGGAAAGCGTGGATTTGGATGATTGGTCAGTGCATTAGAGATAAATGAGAATACAATTTATGTCATACCATCTTGAACCGTCTAAAGTAGAACCACCTAATGTAGAACCGTCTAAATAAGAATCGTCAAACGGGAAATGTATGGTAATTTAAAGGCCCATTATTTCTCAAATATGATATCATTTTAATTTTACAAACACTTTAAATTGTTGGTATATTGCTCGTTTCTAAATAAAAACATACTAAATTGCCATATAGATGAACTATCTTTGCTTCTTTGCTTTGTTGGCAACTGATATCATTATAGTGAATTACTATTTTGTATGGGTTGTTTACATTTTGCTTCCTTTATGACACTTGGCTGCACATTTAATGCTACTTTCCTTTGCTGTTAAAGATCTAACATGCTCTTAATCCATAATCAAAACATTTTTAAACACAGGTTTCACATTTCTAAAGAATTTCATATCAATGGATTATTGTGCCTTTAAAAAAAAAGGAAAGGGAAATTTCAGATGGGTGCTCTTCTTACGGAATATCACGTTTCCCAGCAGCAAGAGCATCAAGGGCCATTGTTACTCCTTGTTCGAGGGCGTAGGCTGCGGCTTCTTTCAAAAGCTGCTCACCAGCCTCCTTGAGTGGATCCTTAGCTACGTTCCAGACGTCTTTGAATGTTGACCCTAGAAAATCATATGTATCTGTCTGACTTTGACAACAACATTTTTTTAGTAACCAAAAACAAAAAGATTCGAGCCCGCGAGAGATCTAAATTATTCATAGCAAGAGACAGATTCCAAAGGTTTCTGGATAAGACTGCAAACATATTCTGAATATTCTTCAGCTCCAATATTACGCATGTAATCTACGATAAAAAAAAAGGCTTCAAGAAACAGTGGAAGGAAATGTAACGATCTCTAAAATAGTTTGCATAATTAACAATAAATGTTTAGAGTTGAACAGAATTCTAACCAAGAGTGGATGCAACGTCTGGGAGAACTCCAGCCACAGCATGGGCAGCTGTTTCAACTCCATCTCCAACAGTTTGTGCAGCATCAACGACACCACCAGCGGCGGTCTTTGCAGCGTCACCAACTGAATGTGCCGCACCACTTAAAGCATGACCAACAGAATCCAAGAAATTGGCTCGCGCGGCCACAACCAAACAGACCAGCAGGAATACCTTCATTTCTATGGATTTAATCAGATATCTTATAAATAGGTGTGCTTAATATTTATAACAGTCCAAATTTTATACTGAAGTGAAACAAAAACAGATATTTGTATGTATAAGTGTTGCATGACTATATGCACGGAATCCCGTGTATGATGAACTGCATAGTGTTAAAAATTAAATCTCACAAAAACTCTTTCTTTCGTCCAGTGGCGACCGTCAAAATTGCCCCGGCATCCATTTCTTTGTCTTTTTATAGTATTTATTTTCAATGCGATATTTTCAACGCGATGCTTCAAAACGATACTGTTGAGAGTTTGAAACAAAAGGCATGAACAGGACTTCGTATATTTTAAATGGAATTCTAAAACATTCATTCCGTATTTTGTCGGAAAAGTTATTCTAGAAAAGCAGTTTTAAATATAAATCAAATGGCTGTAGCACCTTAGTGTATTAGAAAACAGAAGAATATTCTACGAAACTTTGTTATCTGATTTTAATATCTAACTTAAAAATAATCTCGCGGTTATATAATCATGTTTCCTCATTCATTAGATTCTTTGTGTGATATTAAATCTACGCCTAAGGGATTTGTAATAAAATTTAAAAAAAAAATAAATAAAAAAACAAACCCTTAAAGTTAGTGTTTTTTTACGAAGTTAGAAATAACAACACCGAAACAGCCAACACGAATGACCATGTTATCAATATAATACATTAATGTTTACAATTATATGTAATTTTTAATTTGATTTAAAATATATAAGTACAATAAGGCAATAAAATATTTTCATTACCTGTCGTGTATAGATGAATAGTTTTATAAAATAAGTATAAACTGCACAATATCTGCAAGCAAAACCCTTATCGTTGATGTGAATCAACAGATGGTCGCGTACGATTACCACAAGGTTCTTAAATTGGGAGCATGAACCAAACGAACCCTTCTACTATTCCGAAGCGTATTTGTAGATTGTTGGCCATACGGACGAGTCGGTAATATATTCCAACGAGAGCAATGGGGGTGCATTTATACAAGTCCTTAAACCAGTCTCAAAATTAAACTAATTGTTAATTTATGTTTTTTATTAGAATAAAAATATCCAAACGTAAATGTTATGGAATACCGCACTTTTCTATGATCATATAGCTGTTCCTTTTCAGGTGATTATCAAACAATTTCATTCAGTACATCGTGTGTTTCTCCCGTAATGTCACAGGGTCAAGTACACAGTGCATGTAATGCCAAGTTCTACACGAAACGTAAGAGGATTGGTCGGTAAATTCGCAGATTTCTCCTCTCATTTTTTCTTCATCAAATCATGGAGGTACAATTCGGGATATAGCACTTTGAAAAGAAGAAACATTAGCTCAATTTTTAAAAAAAAAAAATTCACAAACTGTTTTTTTCGAATACCTGGCTGAACGACGATTCCGAGCAAATATACTAATATGTATAATACCATATTATCAGAGTGATGGCAGGTAATTGGATCAATACTCAATTTATTGAAAAAAAAATATTATACTCGTCAGATGATCGTATAATGTGGTTTTACTTAACTTGGGTATTTGAAAAAAAACACTGTTCGTGAAATTGACTTTGTCCTATACAATGGGGGACATTAGTGAATAACCTCCCCTGAGTACTCCCTTTAAATAGATAGGTCCTAAGCAATTGGATTACTCGGACTTTATCGCCTATTTCTTTGTAGCAAACTGAATTAATTAGGGCTAATTATTATCATTTGTAATATTCAGATTAAATATTGCGATAAGATGTAGAATCTGTTGACATAAATGAAACATTTTTTTTCTTATTGTTTACATATTTGTTGATGCATGTGGAAATGATTTATTAAAACATATCAACCTGTCTTACATAAAACTCAACGATAAAAGCAAAGGATTCCAAATATTTGGACCTACTTACATTTTGGTTAACCTCGGTTTTTATCAAGGGAAGATAATCCACTATTGTCCCTCATTGAGCTAATGTTTCTTCTTTTGAGAGCTATATTCAGAATAAAGTTTACCCCGCAGGCGCCTACCATCTGGTTTCGAACATCGAACATGAAAATAGTAGTTCAATTCTATAAATGTAGGTAACCAGACAAAAACTGGTACCCCATCGGTGCCCCTTTTTGATATCTTTTGTCGTTCATTTAGTTATCATGTGGTATTAAATTCGCAGTTTTGATTGGATTAGGGCAGGCGGTGTACGGGTAGAAATAGTCAAGTCTTGTAAATTGTTAGAAGTAACGCCGACAATAAGCTTATTTTCAATTATGAAAGGGGAACAACTTTTGAAGGACAAATTTTCAACTTTTATAGCAGTTGTAACTCTCAAATATAGAGGATGACACATGAATATGATCTGTAAATGTGTTAGGATTGTATTTACTGCTACAGGATGTGCCATTTTAGTAATCTGCGCAATATTCAAATGTGTAAACACAATCATGAGCATGGCATATATCTTTACACAGCTGTGTAATTGAATAAAATTAAACACAAGCATTGGTAAACATCTTACATACATATGTTTTCAAAGTATAATAGATGAAATCTGCCTTACACAATTCTCAAAAACATAATACAGTAGAAATTCTTAAATTTTCAGGCATTATGATTTAAATTACAATGAAAAATGGTAAATAATTTATGAAAAGTCAAACTGGAATAGCATAGTTAATTGTGAATAAATTAATTTCAAAATTTACTATACACATTTAAGTAAGCAATGTTTAAGTACAAATGTGCATATATATCATTTAACATTTGATGACATGAGATACAATCTACGTTATATACAATATTAATATAGTTGACATTGGCAATTAATTTAAGAAACAAACGTGTCTAATGAATTTCGTTGCGAAATGTAATAACATCGATTTATCAGTAAAATTATAGTCTTATCTTGTATTTGAGTGAAGATATGTTATATCTACAATACTTGCACATGTATTAGGGTTCAGAGTTATAATATAAACATGTATATAACGTAATATACATGTATATAGACATGTTTAATTCTACTGTTTCAGGTACGTTTCTACAGTTTTATTAATAATTGTTCACTAGTGACCCTAATACAGTCAGCAGATGTACAGCGTAACGTGATCCAGATCATAAAATGTAAAACGTTACGAACACTAAAACGTGAATGCTTTCTTCCTTTCGAACGTTACCGGTAGATTTACTCCATTTGTGCGCAAATTCTATGTGAAGTGATCAGAAATTACAATCTGTCATTTACAAAACCGCAACAGAAATCATTCTTTGAGAGAAAATATAAAATTCCATCTTCAAATAGAGAATGAATATGCTTATAACATTCAAATCATCTTTGAGAAGAAAAAATACATTTATCAATATATATGTAACAATTCCTGACACGATATTTGAGTATTTTAAATCTGAGTATAAAAATGTTTTATCTTTTTTTCATGATGTTCAGGCGATTTTAATATGTATCACATTTCTTTGGCGCGTTCATTTTCGACCCTGCCGGACAGTTGAACGCCTGTGTAAACTCCGTCAGTAGGGAAAGTGCTGTGTTGGTCCTGAAATGGTAAAATACAGTAAATAAGTCAAGCGTAGCAGAAACAATAAATGGTTTGACGGTATATAAAAATGATTGAAGCAAAGCTCAGCTAGACTAAAGATGCATGATCATTGTGCATTGCACTTTGTCAAATATTAAATGCATACAGTACAACCTGTACAGAAAAACCCTTTGTACCACAATTACCAGAACAGCCCTCTGCACCGCAATTACCAGAGCAGCCCTCTTTTACCGCAATTACCAGAACAGCCCTCTGCACCGCAATTACCAGAACAGCCCTCTGCAACGGAATTACCAAAACAGCCATCTGTACCACAATTACCAGAACAGCCCTCTGCAGCGGAATTACCAGGACGGCCCTCTCTGTACTGCAATAACCAGAACAGCCCTCTGTACTGCAATTACCAGAACAGCCCTCTGCACCTCAATTACCAGAACAGACCTCTGCACCACAATTACCAGAACAGCCCTCTGCAACGGAATTACCAGAACAGCCATCTGTACCGCAATTACTAGAACAGCCCTTTGCAGCGGAATTACCAGGACAGCCCTCTGTACTGCAATTACCAGAACAGCCCTCTGCACTGCAATTACCAGAACAGCCCTCTTTACCGCAATTACCATCACATCACTCTGCACCGAAATCACCAGAACGGCCCTCTGCATCGCAATTACCAAAACAGCCCTCTGCAATGGAATTACCAGAACAGCTCTCTGCGCGGCAAATCATGACGGACCTCTGCACCTCATTAACCAGACCAGCCCTCTGCACCGCAATTACTATGACAGACCTCTGTATTTCAATTACCAGAACACCCTCTGCACCTCAATCACCAAAAAAAACCCATCTGTACCGCAATTACCAGAACAGCCCTCTGCACCGCAATTACCAGACCAGCCCTCTGCGAACAGTCATCTGTACCGCAATTACCAGAACAACCCTCTGCAGCGGAATTTCCAGGACAGCCCTCTGTACTTCAATCACCAGAACAGACCTCTGCATCTCAATTACCAGAATAGTCCTCTGCACCTCAATTACCAGAAAAGACCTCTGCACCGCATTTACCAGAACAGACCTCTGCACCACAATTACTAGAACAGCCTTTGCCCTTCAATTACCAGAACAACCCTCTTCACCTCAGTTACCAGAACTGACCTCTGCACCACAATTACCAGAACAACCCCTTGCAACACAAATACCAGAACAGTCCTATGCACCGCAATTACCAGAACACCCCTCTACAACGCAATTACCAGAACAGCCCTCTGTACCGCTATTACAAGAACAGCCATGTGTACCGCAATAATCAGATCAGCCCTCTGCACCGCAACTACCTCTTAACAACAGTAGTATCAGTTCTTCTCATAAATGTTCCCCAGTAGAGCAAAACGTCTCAGCTACAACCACACAGGTGTAGAGATTGTACTGTATCTTTTAAAAAAGGGCACCGCCAACAGTGCCTAGTATTTTTTGTTAGCAAACAGCAAAAATATATATGTCATTTTTGCGTTCGAAGTCTGAATTTTAATATTCAATGTTCAATTTTTTTTTAAATAAACTCAATTGTCAATACTCCCCTTTATCCGTCTACCGACTAGTTTTATTTCTTACCTCACGTCCTCGGGTAGTCTTTGTACCTGGGCATAATAGTAGCTTAACGCATCTGTCCTTGTGAAACAGTTAGTCTGGAACAACAACCGAATATATGTCATTATAATTACAGAATTTAGGCCAAAGAAGCACAGCTAATATGTATCAAACAACATTATATCAATTTAACCTTCTATTGTAAAAGACTTACTCCAGAATAAACCCATTACTGCATGAGCATTTTGTGAAAAATGGCTGTTTTCTTCGACATACATATAACTCGAAACAACAGGTTTTCTGCAACAGTCTTAGCATTTGCACATATTATTTTTAATTGGCTGCAAACACCTCGACGTGCCTAAGAGTAACTTTCACAAATTTTGTTTTAACTTTAAAAAGACCGAAAAGTTGCAATTGTTATTGTGAATTCAACAATTCGGTTAAAAATTAAAATTGGTAGCTGAATATAAAAGTGGTAGTTCAAAAATTGTTTTTTACTTGAGCATATGCCAAGAAGAAGCTCTGGTCGTTTGTATAATGAGGTGTTGGCGTTGGTTTCTCTTCCCCATTGTCTGCTATCCACTTCTTATAGGCCTAAAATAAATTTTTTTAAATATTTATTTAAAAATAATATTTATTTATTTTAATTTACTTTTTCATACACAAATAATATATTGGATATATGATACCGTACCAATACATTTGGTGGTCTGAAACCGCCTTATTACGATAATTCTTGAATAATTCAGAATACTTATGTTGCTTAAAATAATTGATTATTAATCAATGAACAATAAATCAAACCTTATAAGCCACCCTGATACCACTGGTCTCTGCCAGGCCTTCCCATGCAAACCGTCTACCATTCACCTGTACCTGAAAAATATGTTCATATTGCCTAAAAAATAATGTCATAATTTTGAACGTTTGTAACGCGAATTTTCATTGCACATTGGACACTATTGAGGTCTTTATCATATTTATAATACTGCACGTTTGTAACGTCGCTTTTCATTGGATAATTGGGAAGTTAAGTTTTATATACACTGCTTCTGTTAATTTATGAAGAAATTTATTTCATTTTCTCTAAGAAAAAAGGTTTGCTGTATTATTAATTCATTATAATGACTCTTGAAATGTTATATGGCCGTAAATAAACGATATAACCCTCGCCTAGCGGCTCAGCGGCTCAGATTTCATATACAAACAATCGTTTATATAGTGCCATATAACCTGTTAAAATTCTTTATAACTAAACATATGCACGGTTGCTACAAAATCAATGATTTAATTCTTGTTTTTGAATTTAAATTAAGCTATTGATCAATATTATGAAGATCTTTAATAGATAATATGGCCTTATATGAACTTTTGATTGCTATATAACCCTTGCTTAGCTCCGCGGCTTATATAGGTTTACAGCAAGGTAATATTGGGCGATACATGTATTACAATTCAAAACCATAACCATTTATATTTAATGCATATTTCTCATAATTTCTGTCTGTTATTAACTAGTATATTTTACATACTAATTTTTTGCTATACATTGTTTTTTTTTTTCGTTTTGTTTCAAATGTATATATGTATGACCAGTGTGTACGTGCGTGACTTTACTCGGCTAACAATGTTGCTATAACAACGGCTGTCTTCTTTTGTTGTTTTTTATCTCAAATTTACTAATTACAAAGAGGGGAAAATACAGAAGCGGTCCAACTAATTATATAGAATTAGTCAGCATTTCAATAACCAGATGGTTAATAGACAGAAATTGAAAATCAGATTCACACCGTGATTTCTGTTTAGAAGGTAAAGTCAGTATAAAAATCGCGTGCGTGTCTGTCCTTTTTGTACGCAGTAAACTTCAACAATTTTACAGTCACATATAATTCACGAATGATCAATGCTACTGAAGTCAGAACTAGTGAGAATTTATGTGAAAAATTATAGAGAAAAATCAAAATGAACCCTACTCTTACAGGCCCATTACGCCTCACAAATGCTTTATTTTTTTTTATTTCTCAAAAGTTTTCTTCTGTTCTACTGTTGGTGTACTTTTATAGTATCCAAAACATTACTCAATGGCCAATTACCTAAACCATCTTTTATTGTGTTGCTTTTTGGCAATAAGTACAGTTATAGTGAATAAGTATTATGTATGGAAGTCAAAATACTACTTTGTTTACATTTGCGACTTTTATGACAAATTATTTCACATTTGTAGGTAACAAGCATCTTATTTTAAGTAAAACCATTATTTAAACATAATACTGTAAAAACTCCCTAAACCGGAAACTCTGTATTCCGGAATCCTCTGCAAACCGAAAATTTCCCGCGGTCCCGATTTTTTTCCTTCTTGTTTCTTTGTACAAAAAAGCTTCTGTTAACTGGAAAATTCGAACTCCGGAAACCGGAACGATTTCGATAGAACATTTCCGGTTTAGGGAGTTTTTACTGTACAATACATGTTTGCCCTTTCTAAAGAAGTAAAACTGTATTTGAGCCGCGTCATGACAAAACCAACATAATGTGTTTGCGACCAGCATGGATTCAGATCAGCCTGCGCATCCGCGCAGTCTGATCAGGATCCATGCTGTTCGCTATCAGTTTCTCTACTTGTAGTTGGGTTTGTTAGCAAACACCATGGATCCTGATCAGTCTGCGCGGATGCGCAGGCTGGTCTAGATCCATGCTGGTCGCAAATGCATTATGTTGGTTTTGTCATGACGCAGCTCATTTGTTTCTAAAAAAGTAAAACTGTACTTTTTTCTAAAGACTAATGTCCCTTTAATTGAATGTACATGTATACATACCGACTGAGGCGCAGACTGACCGACAATTTTGTATGGTCCCATAGTTTTATTATCATAAGCATCAGAGAAGCATGTTTCCACTTTCCGGTAGTTGGTCCGAGATGCATTAGTATACCAGGCACCATAGACCCCATTCTCATTATAGGAACCACCTTAAAATCAAACAAAATCATACAAAACAATGTCTTACATGGTCATTATTTACATCTTCTGATTTGTATCATGTAACCGTCCGATATATTTACAACATCGGACGTTATATGGGCCAATATACTGTACATTAACTCGCGGGCCATTGTCAAGGATAAAAGCAGTTAAAGACAAAATTATCCTCGAATGATTTCTGGGTTTGAAATTGTATAGTTAATTATACTACTTCCAGTTTTAAATGACTAGGTTATTCGAAATTTACAAACGAATCAACCATTGCTTGAACATTGCACGCTCATCGTAAAAGCTATATATCTCAAAGATCAAGTAAAATATCCTTTTTTTTTTTTTTGGTAAAATAATAAAAGACACGAGTAACGAAACTTTGCCATTAACATTGTCAAAATTATTTGTATCAAGACAGGAACACTACACTATGAATGCATCGGAAACAATAATTCTGATTCCAGAAAATCTTTCAAAAATGTTTTCGATTCCAAATATATTCTTGGCAATGAAAAAAAGAAATATTGGAAAACAAAAGACTTTAGATCTTTTTTACAAAATAAATAGATTATTTCATATAAACAAGAAATAAACATCGGGAGAACATACCCCAATTATCTATAGCATGTACCAGATAATGTCCCATAAGGCCACCCATTGACCCAAAATTGAAATAATGTGGAAGAGTCCATTCATACACAGGGAACTGCAGAATTCCAGCGGGAACCAGTAGCTGGTTCCAAGAATTATAAAACGTCATCGATGTGTCGTAGGAATTATATAACCACCGGGACCTGTCTTCCCCTGATGTTAATCGACGGGTCCAATCCTGTTTGTCGAACAAATTCAAATTCAAGAGATTTTGGAAGTAGTCTGTTCGATTGATTGATATCTGGAATAAAATAAAACGAACGCGTTTAATTATAAAACATTTTAAAAATGATCATAAATAGAAACATTTCTATTTAGAGAAAAAAGTGAATATATATAAACATAAATTTGCCCGAAAGACGATGGTGGCACACTTGTCAAGTAGAACTTGACCTCCCTTTCATGAAGGAAAAAAATATTGAAAATTGGCATCCCTGTGTCCAAAAAGAAAGATAATATTTAATTTATAAATGTTGTTGTTTCAACTTTCAAGTAGCCTTATTCACCACTGTGCATGCTTTGAATGTAAATGTCTTATATTTAGGTTGAATAATACGATATATATTAAACGAGACCAGGCCTCAAAGCCACATCACGATTTAACTGTTTTCTAAGTCCCACAGAATTATTTAAGCAGTAAAAGGTCCAAAGACGAAATAGTCTAAATGCAAAGCTCTTCAAACAAATAAACCTATATTACGTAAGGTAAGCTATAACGTCACCTGTTGATAAATGTTGTCAATGTCAGCATCGTTCATGTAAATGTCAGGATATCCCATCTTATCTGTAGATGCTGAAAGCTGTACGAATAAAAAGTCATATTGACAATTTTCTAAAATATTTCATTATTAGAACGTTTCAGTACAAAAGTTTCCGGATATTCAAATAAATTTCGTATGCAAAGATGAAACAACTTCTTCGCATAAATAATCTGACGAAATTACCATATATATGTTAAAAAGAGACTTAAATACCGATACAGAATCCTTTGCTTATAAATGCTTTAATCGTTGGGGATTGAATACCGCATAAGCCGAGGCAGGGGGGGGGGGGCGTAAATGTTATCCTTTATCACTAATGAAGAAACTAAATAGAACCGAGCCTGCGATTTCAACTGTTTATTTTTTGGTTTCATTTATTTAGAGGTATCTCCTATTTTTCATATCTTAAGCCACACCGACTCTGGCATTGGTGAAATGTCAATCTGTTTTTCAAATAAACGCTTAAAGGAAGACTTCGGGCCGGTCCAATTCATGCCGGACCAAGCACCTGCGTAAAACCACTGACCTTCTGAAAGGTAGCTGAATGTTGTTCCTCCCATAAAGTATCCACACTCCCGGGTAGGTTTCAAACAAACATCTCATTAGATTTCAGTAACCGTAGCCGTAAACATTTGAGTATTTATGTCACAAAAAAGCCTTGCTATAGTCCTTGATATTGAACCATATCATTGGCATGTTTAATACATAGATATTTACCTAAATTTGTACACATTTACAATTCAACATGTCTATGGATTGATACAAATATTCTGAAGAAAAAAATGAAACACGAGAACAGTTTTATAGTAACATAAAGACCATGTCGTAAAACAATTTAAAATACAACGCCCTTGTTTGACCCTTGACCTGCCAGAGAAGAAGTTGCGAAAACATGGCCGCAAGTATCTTGATACATTGTACAAATATTAAACCGATAAATACATTTGTAGCACACGTAACAGGTTGTTTATACACTTGTACATGACATGTTTACAAATGTTTTTAATATATATTTGTACTTGTTTGTTTTTTCCTAATGGCTTTTGTCACGTATGCTCTTCGCATGACAATCTACATGTATATTTTCCAATAGCCTGACAAATTTAGGTTTTGATCTTTTTTATGTCGACAAAGGTGCATACACGTATATGTTCAAAGAAAAACGGAAAGAATTTAGCTAGGCACGGTATGTACAATGTGAAACTGCTGCAGGCTCTATGAAATGTTGATTATTATCAGATCCACTTTTGACATGATCATCAACAACTGATTCAATTGAAGAACCTTTGCCATCAGCTTATAAAACCAAGAAATATTGCACCCTGTGTAGTGACTGCAGTGACTAGAATCTGACTTTTCTCGGCTGAGCATTTTTGAATTTTGATATTGAAATTCTTTAAAACTTTGTATGGATAATTCCCAATTCAAAGCATGACATCCAATACAGAATTTCAACATGTTTATGGTTAAAGCTAACAATTAAAACCCGAAATCTCCATGGTTCTCTATAAAATATTGCAGGACCTGTCTGACCTACAATCAACCAATCTTAGCTCTTGCTGAATGCTGATTTTTAGAAAATACATTTTTTTCACTGGAGTACAAATGTATTTATAAATAATTTTGTAAACATCGGCAGACGAGACATTCATAAAATCATCATAAAGTGAGTCAAGAATGAACAAAATTATCACCTTTGCTTTTGCTCTTTGTTTCGTTGTGTCATCCATAAACGTGTTACTATCTACAGAGTCAATAAGGGCCTGTTTCACATAACGCACGATTTCTTCAGCCTAGAAAAATATTAATCATTCAATTATCCGAAATGTAATAAATGATTTTAGAAGTGCATTTTATATTTCTAAGAAGATCATAGGGAGTAAATCTATAACTTGAAAAATATACTGTCATAATGCATACATGGCATAGCTTAATATAATTTCTGTGGTTTTAATCCAAATGACAAATTTCTTTAAAATAAATTAGTTTTTTACATTTAGTTTCAGTCTTTGTATTTCTTTAAAGAAACTCAGTTTTTACATTTAGTTTCAGTCTTAGTTTACAGTACATACATAAATAACATAACTTAACTAAATAGTATGTATATTCTATTGCCATTTTAAGAGAATTTAGTGCTGATTTCGTGTATTTGCGAACTGTCATGAAACTATGCAAACATCTTCTTTTTTTTAACTTCGTTAACCCATAACCTGCTGAGCCTTTGCCACTGGTATAATGCCTTGCCCAAGCTCAATTTTCGACAATAAAATTTTATTAAAGGGACTCAACTAAGATTTTTGAAATTTCGTGACTGTAACATTTTTTTCCGAAATTGATAATCTTTTTGATGTAGATATAGACCAATAACTTGTGTGCACAATTTCAGATCATTCGCTCTCTCTGTTTTTATATAATTATTATTTTAATTGTGAAAAATGACCTAACATTGAAAAGCGTTGCAACACCTGGCACTCAAACCGGGCTAAGAATAGCTCAAAAAAGATTTTCAATTTATTTCTGAGTATATTTCTTAATATTTTTGCATATTTTTCTGCTTTAAGTACCACGGCTGTGTATGTAAGAAATTCAAAGTTGATGTCTTGGTGGTGTTTGAACCTCAGTTGAGTTCCTTTAACTTTGAATGAATATTTCAAAATTTAAAGCCAGTCACATCCATTTAATAAATTTAGGAGGTTAAAGAGTAACTTTAACAATAAATTTACTGTTTTCAGGCGAACAAACCTTAGTTTTACAATATATACCTGTTAATAAATGATTCATTTATTGACCTGAAAGACTATTACATGTTAGTGTTATGTATATACATGTCTCTGAAAATGGATGAGCAATAAATATAATTTCAGAGATTCAATATTTATACATATCTAATTAAGTATATTTCTATATATTTTCATATAATTTAACGATATCATTATCAGTAAATCAATTACATTAGAAAAACACAAAACATTACTTAGTCATAAATTTTACATGCATGTAAACTTATTAATATTCGAAAAGTATTTTAAACAAAATCTGAGGGAAAAATCATACGATCTACAAACGTTTCTCAGTCAAAATTAAGAAAGAAATAACACCTTTTTACAACATGCAAGAAAACATAAACAATAATATATATAAACATAAAATATATATTTTGGTATATGTCATTTTCTGGAAACATGCAAAACATGCAGGATTGTTAAACGTGGCCCCGAGTATTAATCAGATTGCCGAGTGTTTTGATGATCTTTCTCTTTTGTATCATGGTCAAACATAAAACACGTTCCCTGTTGTCACAATATGAAACCCCGGCAAAAAGGAACCAATGAACGAACATCTGAATATGACATTTCTGTCGCTTTCCCTTTCTCTGCCGTCACAATATGTAAACCCCAGCAAAAATGAACCAATCAATGGGCATGCTCTGGAGTGCGGGTAACTAATACCTGCACTCCAGTTAACGCACTGTGCATGTATATGTATACGATTTAACTCTGACACATTTTCAACAGAAAGGTTCCCAAACTATGATACAAGTAATAGAAAGAGCACCGAAACACGAGGTTATCTGATTTGTACGAGGGGGCGTAGCCCCCCGAGTATTAATCAGATTACCGAGTGTTTTGGTGTTCTTTCTCTTTTGTATCATAGTCAAACATAAAAACACGTTCCCTGTTGTTACAATATGAAACCCCGGCAAAAATGAACCAATGAACGAGCATCTAAATATGACATTTCTGTCGATTTCACTTTCACTGCCGTCACAATATGTAAACCCCAGCAAAAACGAACCAATCAATGGGCATGCTCTGGAGTGCGGGTAACTAATACCCGCACTCCAGTTAACGCACTGTGCATGTATATGTATACGATTTAACCCTGACACATTTTCAACAGAAAGGTCTCCAAACTATGATACAAGAAACAATGTACATCTTTAGAGTAATATACGAGGGGAGGAAGGGGCTTTATATGGCTATTGCTATTATACAACAAGAAAATTCGAACGAAATGTGCTTAATACAGGAAAAAAGCTTTGTGAAGAAAATGGTAAATTACAAAACACGATGTTTTCAAAAGTTCCATAATAAACTTTTTTGAACTTTCACTGAATATCTGTGGCGATAGAGACATCTTTAAAAAATGATTCTTCTCGTGATGAAACAGTAACCTTCATTTTCTAAAGCCAACAAGCTTACAGCACTTGTACCGAAAGCACGTTTCAAAAGCCAAATTTGTTACTTTTCCTCCAACTAATGACAATCATGCGCACTTATATATGACATATATCCCAAGCAAAAAAAAAAAAATGGAAAAAAATCATTTTTAAATTGATGTCATGACACGCCCATTCATTGAAATCTTACATGATTTTGCTTGTACTAATTAGTTCATGGTCCATTTTCTTAGGGTTTGATGTAGGCAAGTAACATTGGTAAAACATGCCGCGGGCGGTGATGTTAGAATTGCTACATGTTAAATGGACAATATCGCATGACAAGCTGTCTTGTTGCTTTGGAAAATCTGTTTAAAGCAGGTTTTTTTATGATCCCGATTGTCAAGGTATTATGCTTATCAAAATAGAAGAAAAACCTTGTCTTTATTTTTATCGTTGAAATGTTGATGGGCGTACAGCGCCCCTAAAGCGTCTGGCATACTATGATCAGCGTGCCAGAAACAATGGTACCAGGTTCCGTACAAGCTTTCATATTGATAAACATCCGCCCAGAAGACGCGGACTGCGTGGATATAATTCCACGACAACTCCTGGGTGTACCGGCGAGCTAATCTCCACACGATGTAGTTACTCAGTTTTCTGTAACAATTAAAATCATTTGCTAAAAACAGGAAAATGATAATAAAGGGAACACGTCAAAAGATTGGCCCGAAAATTTCACCTTTCAAGCTATAGAAAATTCAAAATTTTGAACACAATATCCAGACCATGTGATGAGAATGCATTTGTTCTTTTTTGCAAGTTTTATTGTGATACTCCTCAAACTCAAATATTTAGACTCGTGAGTGCACCATAGAAGCCCTATATGCCGGCTATCCTGATTTGGCTATCCTAAGTTGCAGACGCTAATTCCTTGAAAGTTATCCCGTAGGTATTTCGTACCGATTTGGCGGTTTTAATTGCATTATTACGCTTCAAATTTTGCAGGCTTGATTTAATACTATCTTTATTTCCCGGTGAGTTATAAACTACGGCAGTGGATAAACGGAATCACAGTGCCATATTTTGCAAGCCTTATACTATTAGATACCTGCTACTTCCGGTCTCTGAACCTTTCTTGGGAGGCTTTTCTTGCAAAAACCGGAAGTAGACTCGTTTATCTTCTGTTACTCTGATTTCCGGGAAGAGTGAGATGAGAGCATGTACAGAAATGGAAAGCAAACTTTATGTTTTAAAGTCGAATATGTTGGGAAAATTTGTTTAGAGAAGGATTTTGGTGATTCTGAAAGTTGGTCAGAATGCAAATTTATAGAAAACTAGAAAACCTTGTTTTTATTTCTATCGTTGAAATGTTGATTGGCGTACAGCGCCCCTAAAGCGTCTGGCATACTATGATCAGCGTGCCAGAAACAATGGTACCAGGTTCCGTACAAGCTTTCATATTGATAAACATCCGCCCAGAAGACGCGGACTGCGTGGATATAATTCCACGACAACTCCTGGATGTACGTATGAGCGATAGCCCAAATAATGTAGTTACTCAGTTTTCTGCAAAAGTAAGTAAATAACAAAAAAATGAAATATTTCAGAAGGAAAATATTAAAAGGTATGTCAGTGAAGTTCATCATCCCAGAAGTTTGTTTGCATACCCTCTGTCTCACACGCCGTTTGACTATATAATAAAGTAAACTTTTGATGACATTGACAATTCTAACTTATGACAAATCTTTTGTCTATATTTGCTAAGTTTTACTACAGGTTATCTATCCTCTTAGCCCTTATCCTGCCAGAACCGGAAGTGACCAACCTTTGCCGCTATGATAGAGTCAGTCCAGCCTGCATATCTGCGGAGTCTGACCAGGCTGTTGGTCAACTGACCCCCAAATTTGAACTTGACATCCCCAAAACCGATAATGGACAGTTCCAAAATTGGTAGTTAGACTAGTCCATTTAAGAAATTCAGCAGGTTAAGGGTTTAATGGTTTATCTATGTTTAAGTTATGCTATCAAGCTAAATGTATGCTATTGAATCAAATCTACATGTTTGGTATTTCTGTTGTTTTCGTTGTTTTCAGGGAAAACTAACCGACATCTCTTAAACATCACTAGCTTTTAAAAATGAAAAAAATATGTGAACTTTATAGTAGAGAATAAAGGAATGGTCTTTATATTTTTAACTAATAGAAAAATGAGTGTGAAATAAAGTGTACCTAAATACATCATGGGGTAGTGTCACACTAAATACTACATTGTACATGTATATGTTTAAAATAAAAAAGATTTTTACAAATGAGAATATATACTCGTATAGTAGGGAAAAACAGAAAATGACAAAATAGGCGAACTTGCACGAAACATTGATATGTCTTATACCAATAAACAAGTGTTTTGTAATATATAGGGTATATAACATTTTAAAGAAACTATATAACGATCAACAGAAACCCGTGCAAGGCTCCACCACCTCCGAATTTCCATCAACCATTCTACGTTTATTATATACTATGATTTAACTAAACTAGCCAATCTACGTCTTCTAGCCGATCTACACTCTTTACATGTACATTGTCTACCTTATTCTTATTTGTGTCTGCAAAATGATCTCGAATAAACAAAGATCCGAGGGCGTCAGGGAACTTCCGGTCTGCAAGCCCAAAACAGTGCTTGTTTGTTCCCAAGAAAGAGGGGTACCCATACTGGTCCACAAAGAACTCTCTACTGGCATGTATGTATTCCCAGGATAACTCAGTGGCGTAAGACTGGGCAAGCCGCCAAATCATGTAATTTTGAAACTTTCTGAAAATTTCATGGTGTGAAACTTGATATTATAAATGTTTTAAATACGTTTATTTCTGCTCGACAGTGACACTTGTTGGAGCCTGTTGCCTGGAATTAACTAGTTTGACCGGTGATATATAATTAGACATGGTTGTGACCCGAGTAGGGGTTCGAACCCACGATTCTTATGAAATTGGTGAAATTCGGACACCTTTGATCACTTGGTGAAATATTGTCGTAAAACTGTACAAATCGACTGGAGGAGAACACTTTGCCGGTCACATGATTATAGTCCATTCCCGAAGCATGACGGAAATGGCCGAAAAAGTACGATCGTAACATAAAAGACGCAACGGCTATTTTCAAGCCGAGCAAGATGTCAACTGACTGATCAAAACTGTATTTGAACACAAAACAAGTTAACAAACATGTTGTGTACAGTTAACCTAAACTTGTTTTTAAAGCTTTGAATCTAGAGATCTATGAAAACTTTGAAGATTTATGATTTTTTTTAATCTGTTATCAAGTTCATTCACATCAATCAATCTTATTGCTTCTAAACGAGTTTACTTTTGGAGTTATTTCTGACATAATCAACTTGAAATTATACACAGACATGCCTCCAGTTGGAATCAAAACTGTTCAATCAAAAGTGTTTCATAATTTATATTTTCATATGAATGATGTTTTAAAACAAGAAAAAATTAAATAAAACTTATTTATTCCGCCATTTTAAAGATTATTAAAATTTTCGCGTTTCTAAACTAAGAACATCCGTTTTGTTTATTTTTCCATTTGTAACTTTGCTTAGAGTTCGATTCTTAGAAAGCATGCCTTCTTTTAAACATTTCCATACCTGGCTTTATCACTTTCCGGAATTGCGCTAACCATTGCGAGCATTCTTCGTATCCAATCGTCTTCTCTAAGAATAACTCGGGTGTTTCCGTTAACATTCGACGAACCAAACATATACTGGAAGAAACTCACAAAATCCACCTATAAAAAAAGATGTTATAATTAGCAAATGTGCAATTGGAACTTAATGCTAGTTTGTATTTGTTCTGGATTTTAAAGATTGAAAATTTGAAGGAAAAAAAATCATTACGTTGACGATGACGTCAGCATTATTTTTTAAAAGTGTGATCACTTCTGATGAAACTTTAAACATTTTATTTAGTTTAATCTATTAATTGACAACACATTATTTCCGACTTATAACAAAAATTATTACAAGTTTAAAATCGAAATTCAAAAAAAAAAACAACAAAAAGAACTGATATTTATCATAATTCGGAGCGTCAAAAATTTTCCTGACCCCTAAAGGCATAATTGTTATAGGCGTTACTTAGACATGTAGAAAAGTCATATTTACGTACTTTTCTATAAATAAATCTTCATACTCAATTATCTACGACATTTGAAACATGTGTTTGTGTGTAGACACTTGCATGATTATATGTAACACAACTTGTTTATGTTGTTTAACGAGTATGTAAACATACCACTATGTCTGCCATGCTATTTTTTGTTCCATGTTCCAGGATGTAAAATATTAAATTATCATCAAAACATAAATGTGCGTGAATAGTGGAATATTCGAACATTTGATTTTTTTTTTGATTTTTTTTTTGGCACAAGTTTGAGAATAAATCATCATATATTATATATTTATTGTAAAAACACTATTTTTACATTATTCTACAACAATCCACCCAGAATTGATTTATTTCCCTAAATAATATGTGTTGCAAATAAAATATGACACGACGACAAATGAATAGATTATAAGTTAATTTTTTGTAATTTATGGAAAAAAATACATATTGTAATAAGTTTTCTACAAGACGTATCGGCCTTCGTGATTATATTACTACGCATTTGAACTCAATCCGTGCATTATTCTACAACAATGCACTCAGAATAGATATCTATTTCCTAAATATATCAATAGTTAGTAATAGTAGAAATCAGGGAATCTAATTTTTGGCCCGGAGGTCTAGATATAAGCGCGTGGTCGCGAGTTCGAACCCGAACCTCGACGGGAACTTTTTCTGGTGCATTTGTTTTTCCGTTACGAACTAAAAATATTCGTAAGAACTTAAGTCAGATACGAATACGATGCCTGGGTTGAAAAGCAAACACTTTAACCACAAGACACCTTTTTCCGATTAATAAGTATGTTCAGTGAATCCAATGTTTCAAACATACTATTGCTGCTTTTGACAAAAGATCATTAAACCATTTTCGGCTGCTGGTGACAAATGGTTCCACTAGTGCGAACAGTACAGACCAAGATCAATTGATCATGGTCTGCACTGTTTGCTTTTCATTTAGAACAAACTTTGAGAGTTCCTTCGTATGATTATTGTTTTTGACCAGATTGACAAGTAAATTTAGGATATAAAGCGTGGCAATGGTTAAAATACTCACGACATTGTTCGTCTGCGACGTAAGGTCGGACAGAGTTATACGTTTCTCGTGATTGTGTGGATCACCAGTAGGAACTGTGTTTGCTGTAATCTGAAAGCAGTAAAGAACACTATATGTGGTTCTTGAAAATAAATCAAATTAAGAAAGTATAGATGAGCTGGCTATTTGTCACATTAAGTTATGCTATTATAATTATTATTATAATAATATTTATTATTATTATCATCATTATTATTATTATTATTATTATTATTATCTATTAGAATTCAAAAGCCTAATGCTTAAATTATATACATTTAGTACATTTTAATATGAAATTAAGGGCAAATAAAAAAGTCAAATAGAAAAAGGTCAAATAAAAACAAGGTCAAGTAAGAAAAAAAGGTCAAATAAAAATTAGGTCAAACTTACATTAGCGAGCTGAAACTCGACATCAAATGCGTCGTCCACGAAAGTTTGGATTTTATTGGCCGCTATATTAGGGTCAAGATTTAAACCAGAATCAGCCACCAACAATTGAGCTACTGTCCTCATAAACTTCTTATAATCGTCTCGAATCTATAATATGAATAAGTGTAAAAAACTATTAAAGAAAAACAAGAAATATCTAAATATGGTTCATGATATGTGTACATGAGTGAGGGCTCCAAAACATGATAACAATAAACCATTCTACAATATCTAATTATTTTGATAAAGCATTGTGAAGATCTCACTTCTACAATAAACTTCAGGATAAACTCTACATAGAGACCACTGTAAATCAACAACCTTTTTACAACAACAAGATCCATTCTTCCCATAATAAGACTTCGCAATATAATTGAATCTAGATATGGCAAGACCTTTCAATAGCAACCATTTTTTGTCTATAAGAGCTTGCTATAGAGAGGATATAAAAACTGCCATTATTATATACTGCTCAATAGCGAAAATGCAGGTAAATTATTTGTATCTAAATATTCACTAAATTTAACTATTCTTGAGGGACGTAACTTAAATAGGCCGAATAAAAATTAATTGAATCTCAAAGGTCAAAAATATTTTTAAAGAAAAGCGTTAATTCGTTTAGCGTACAAAAACTTGAAAATAAGTGTGTTTTCTTACGTTGATGTGACACCATAAACACGGAAATTATAATCAGAAATTTAACGTTATCGCTAAAACATAAAGTAACTGTAGTCAATACGTAACGTACATGGAGTATTAAAACGTGAAGAACCTCTGAGGTAAAACGTTACAGCGTTCCTGCAATTAAAACGTAACGTTTAAGAACGTAACGTACCTGTTGGGTTGTATCTCTAATAAAATAAGCCCACGACATCCCCATACCTGACATATCGACCTGAAATAATAACAAAGAAATAGTACGGTAAAGTATCTTGATGGTGAAGATAAAAGGTACGGTAAAGCATTTTAATGGCGTAGATAAAAGGTATCATAAAGTACATGATGGTATGTCATAAAAAGTAAATTGTTTTTGAAGTTGATTCATTAGCTATCCAGTACTAGGTAACGTACACATTACATTATATTGGACTGAGTAACATACGTTAAGCATTCCTACTTATGCATACATAAAATGTTAAGAATATGGAAACTCTAGTAACGCATTGTTTAATATTAAGACTTAGTGATGAATTCAAAATATGCCCATATCAAAATTATGGTGTAATTGCAGCTCAGATGTATAAAAAAAATAAAAATTAATGAAGTTGAAAAATGTTCGTTCAATTTCTAAGATAAAGTAAAACCATAAGGTTAAATTGTAATAACTTCATTGATATTTTTTTTAAAATATGCATTATTTTTAGGTAAGTTACATGTATGTGATAAAACCGTGACATGCAGCATTTCTTATTGAAAAAAAAAAGATCTGAAAACAACACACCTAAACATTCAAATTCACCAATTACGCTTTGATCAGTTTGAAAAGAGGAACTCCATGAAGAGTGATGGAAACGACATATAGTTAAAATCGCAGACTGGTTTCATTGAGTCTGTTGATATGGTGTAACAAAAAAAAATCTCTCTCACGCCCCCTAGTTTTGTATATTTTAATAAAATAGTGTTTAGGAAATATGATTTCGAGTCAAAACATGCAGATTTGACTTTCGTTGTGGTTAACACTTATTCATCATGTTGTATAGCGTTTAAATTAGAACATTTTAAGAGGGAGACGAGGGTGAGGGGCGTGGGGCGTTGTTTTGCAATCTCATTTTCATTCAAATAATTTTTAAATCTTTTATCATTATGACAGCATGTATTATAAAAAAATATTTTTCATATACTCACCTCGATAACTCTGTTGCTTCGGTCATATCTATCCGTTGCTACACGGAACGTAAACAAAGCTGCGGTCCAGAAATCGACGCTTGTTTTCTGCAAATTGTTCTGCAAATTAAACGATGCTGCGTTAAAATTGTTCAATACATCCCATCCCCCTAGAGGCGTTATGATCTTGTCAATGAAAGTTTTCCCGCCAGTTTTCATTTTTCCGTAATCGTCAATGCACGACATGAAGAAATCTTTTATTTTCTTCTCAGACGACCAAGACGATGTTCTTGTGGGCGGGGCCTCGAGAATGGTCCGCAGTTTATCTTCGTTGTCGTAGTATAGATTCCAGAAAATGGTCCTCTGACTTACGTCTGGATTTAAAGGATTAAGTACTGGGTAGTTTCCGCATGCATACTGATGAAAATTATCACAGGGATTCACTGACGCATTCATGTTCGAAACAGCGTACGACGCAGCTTTCAGGCACGAGGCTTCCGTGCATAAAGTCCGGATTGCCTTCTGAGCACTCGTTACCGACGACGTAGTGTCGTCGGAATTACTGTTTGTTGCTACCAGAGCAATGAGCACTAAACAGCCGATAATAGCAACAACTGAGACTACGCCTAGGATAATTTCCCTTACCCGAAAGGAATACGTACTTATCCGTATTTCCGGAATAATCGGAGATGTGTCCGACTTGTCGAATTCTCTATAATTTTCTGCCATGGCTGCTGGAGTAGAATTACTTCCGTCCCCAAAATTTGGATTACTGAAACTTAAACCTGAATTCGCACCCCCACCAGCGGCGTTAAACCGTACGGCGGAATCCGTTTTGTTAGACAGATCCGTTTTTGTAAATTTAAGTGTAGTCACTCCGCGATGGATGCCAGCGCTGTCTGAATGGCTCATTATTATTCGGGACGGTTTTGTATTAAGTGATAAATAGATAAGACACTTTAAGCAGTTTGGGGATGTCACCCACTAGCACCGACGGGGGTATACGTGGTTAACACTCACTGATAACAAAATTAATTGGCAATATCTTAAATCACAAGCAAACATACATCCGATTGTAAAATATTTCGTAACAGTGTATCCGAATAAATTACCATCTAAAACTAATGACACTTGACGATAGATTTCAAGTACTCTCTGTCCGAAACCCCAATTAAAATTAAATATGCAAATTCTCCATTTCACTTTTTATTAAAATAAGATAACGGAGATAAACTCCAATCGTACATTTGTAAGCTCGTTAATTCAATTCATAATCCTAGTTAAACCTAAGCATTATTATTTCAAGTTCATCTACAAAAAAAATAAACTAATAAGGAAGACAAGATATATATATCATAACATTGACTACGGCAAAAGCTAACGTCTATTTTTGTAAGAACATTGGATGTACAACATGATTTTAAAAAGGTCAAACACGGATGCTTGTAAATGATATACCTAAACTAATGGGTCCTTTGACGTGCTTACAACTTGTTTTGTAGTTTTTACATTAGGGTTAATTGCAATTATTAATGAGTAAACAAATGATTGTTAGCAAGTGTGTAACGGCCTATGACCGAGACGTACGGGACGTTGTCATTGACGTTATAAAACGGAAGTGGGTGTAGGTGGGTATATGTCCAAGCTGTAATAATCTAGGAGTCTTGTTTGATACTTGACGAAGGATTTCTTAATCTTAACCCTCTTTTTCCTTTAATTTACATCTTTGCTCATATGTAAAACCATCGTCGGATACCCACGGCCGAACCATTATCATTGCATGTTATGTGACATGTTTATCAATCGTGGGTATCCGACGATGATGTAAAACATAAATTATTAACTTATTTTTGTTTGTTTTTTATATTGTTTATTTATTTATTTGTTTATCTATTATTTTATTTAATTATTTATTTTTTTTTTATTTATTTATTTATTTATCTAATACTTTATCTATTTATTGATTTATTTGTATAATTTATTTATTTATTTATGTATGTATTTATTTATTTATTTATCTATCTATATACATATAATAATTTATTTACTTATCTAATACTTTATTTATTTATTGATTGATTGATTGATTGATTGATTGATTGATTGATTGATTGATTGATTGATTGATTGATTCATATTTCTTAATATATCTTTTAAATAATCAGTTCTATTTATCAATTTTCTTTGAAAAAAGAGAGATCATAACGGGGAAGAAATATAAGTACAGTTATTCTATATACCGGTCTATAGAGCCGTTATTTGATACCGATACTGTGCTTCTTTCATATAAAAGATAGAATGAAAACAGAAGTGTACAATCTATATCATTTTTCACTTAATGAATATTTGTAACAATAGGAAGACAACTAAAACATGTTTAACATAAGTGAAAGTTATCACGAGTTTTCATTTGGAAGCTTTGCACATAGCCTTGTGTTTTTCATTGTTTTGTCGCGACTATTAATGACAAAAATAACAAATTACACCTATTTGAAAACTATGAATGATATATCAGCATTAAAAAATTAAATCACAAGCTACATTGTTTCTTCCTGCTTAAACAATGCACAATTTGAAAATAAAATCCAAACGTGGAGGCACACCTCTCGTTTTTTCACGATTTTAAGTCTTCTGCATACCATTTTAATTGAAGAGCTGATTTGCGAGCTAGCTAGCTCTATGGATTATCCATTCGGAAATGTCAAGTTCTCCCTAAAAATATATTGGTCAAACACCACTAATATCAAGTTTACTTAATAACTGAGACACAATACTAGCCACTGAAAATACAGCAACTTTAAATATTTAGAAGCTCAAACATATCCACTTCAATTTCAAAATGGTATCTTATTTGTTTATTTGACCCTGGCCAATTCGAAACTAAACGACCGAAACTGTGTACTGCCTCCCTAGTATGGCGCCTTGCGGAGGGAAAATACGACATGGCAAAAATCAGCCACCATACATCAAACGTGATAGCCTCTTAACGAAATAAAATTTCGGCTGAAGTAGTCTACTTAGTGATAAGATTTTATGTTTATTTGCTTATCATGAAGTTGTCACATAAAATTTCTGGTCGTTGAATATGATTTTGTCGAAACGACTTTCATTTAGAAATAACATAAGACTTTTATAGACCAATAAAGCCTCAGAAACTAAGAAAACGCTTTTAATTTTGTTTCTCAAAAATTTCCTTTTGTCCGTGTAGTTTAAGAGCGATAAACTCCATAACCGATGAAAACAACTTATAGCCCCCTCCCCCTTGATATTATGGGGGGGGGGTGTTGTTCTGTTCTGCAACATATTTCATGTGTTTTATGCATACTCTTTACATTATATTAGTATAATCAATAACTGATTAACATTTATAATTAAATTCGATATTCAAATAATAGTATATAAAGGCAAAATGATGGTTCATTTCAATGCAGCTATATTCTACTTTATTTCACATCTCATAAAATATAACCAATGCACTTTCAGCATTCGTTTTAAGCCTCGTTTTCATTTCCAGAGTCCAAAAAGCCTATCTAAAATTCACATCACACCCCATATGGACTTACATTTCCAGAGTCCAAAAGTTTCATATCAAATCCATACCAATTCCCAACATAGCCTAGTTTTCATTTCCAGAGTCCAAAAAGTGCATATCAAATCCATACTTATCACCACATAGCCTTGTTTTTATTTCTGAGAGTTAAAAGTCCATATCAAATCCTTATTGTAATTGAAGAAACAAAGTTCTGTCGAAATCCCAAAAATTGGTGGTATGAAGTCATTTAAATAGTTGAGAATAATACTGATTCTATTGGACTCATACACGGATGCGCTTCACCCAATGAAGGTACAGATGAGTACTCGTCCAATATAATCCGATACTGTACTCTATAATATATAATACCCTCATAGTTTATTCCATTCTAAATTATGAACTTATATCAAAACTCAGATTTTTTCATTTCATGTACAGTAAGATATGTGAATATTAAGGAATTAATAATAATATAAAACAGCAAAAATACAGTGTTATTTGAATTAAAAACTTACATGTGTATTCTTAATATAAACAATGCAATATTTCCACCTTACATTCGAAAGCTACGGTGATCCGTTAGTAAAAAAGTCAACATGAAACACAAAAACACGAAATCACGAAAACACGAGAGCGAAAACACGAAAGTATGAGGGCAAAAACTCCAGAGTACGAATATGAACACAAAACGGAAGTTTTCGTCCTCGTATTTTTGTGTTTTCACGTTCGAGGTTTACATTATTTATAAGCAATGGCCCTAATGGAACACCATTTATACACGACGCCTTAAGATTTATGATTTTCCGCGTATGTATTGCCACAATTTACAACGGCATACTTCAACGGGCTGAATACAACATACTATATACCATAAATATATATAATTCAATATAAAAAGATAAAAAGAATTTCTACAGAATAAAGTTTAGAGAGATAAAATATCTTGTGAAATACCCGCAGCACTGTTTTGTTGGAACAAGTAACTTCAATTGATACATAATATTACATTTCGTACAGTTCAAAATGTTTCACTGGGGGACACTTGTCATATTTGGATGTTTAATTCACGTTTCTTCACTTGAAGAACCAATTCACAGCAAATGTGGAGAAGATTACAACATCCTGAAAAAGTTGATCGAACTTGAGGAAGAAGTTAAAAACCTTAAGACTAACCTAAAGGGTAAGTTTTTTATCGTTGCAAAAATAACATTATAGTTTTTTGAAAACGTAGGAAAAGTATAAAGGTCATCATATAAATAATTTAAAAGATGCAATAGCTCAAAAAAGATTTTAGTAATAACTAAATCATCAATTATCATCAATTATCGTATTCACTTACTATTGAAAAGAAAGCTGTACAATTATAAGATACGTAAATTGAAACGGTGTTCGTTTTGTTAATCTAACTCTTAACTTTTCACAATGTAAATACTGGAATAAACATATAAACCTGATACTTTCTTTAACAGAACATAGAAGCGCTAATGAAAAATGCAAGAATGTAGCATTTCGAGCCCAACTGACAAAGAGCCTTGGCACTGTTACTCTTGGACAAAAGATTGTTTATGACAGTGTTGAACTTAACAATGGTAAAGCGTTCCATCCATTCCATGGCGTGTTTACGGCTCCGTGTGATGGGATATACCTGTTTTCAATCACGATCGGGAATGCAGGTAAATGGGGAGTGATTCATCTGAAGAAAAATGGCGAAACTATCGAATACGCATGGGCTGGTTTTAACACAGGTTGGGATATGGGAGGTGTTACGACGGTGGCTAAACTTAACACTGGTGATGACGTGTGGGTAGAGGGAAGAGGAACTATTGATGGTGCAAATTCTCACGATGGGATTGGTGTTCTAAAACACACTGGCTTCGCGGGAGCGTTAATAAATGCACTGTAATTCGCTGTTGTACTTTTCGTTTTCCAGACAGCATTAATTTGATGATTGTAACGACAAACCATAAGTGGAAAAAAGTCTTTAGAATTGTGTAAAATTCTGAGATTATAATAAAAAATTGCAGGTTTAATTTCTTTGTTTCAAGATTTACTGATACACTCAGCATATTTACATATCATAAGAAGTGTACAGTAATATACAACAAATTTACTAAATGTGTAATCAGGTTGTGTATACAAATTAAATAAACTATTGTAGGATTAAAAAATATTTATAACTACAATATTTCATAACATACAATGTAACTAATTATGACATCGTATACATACAAAATTTTGCAAAACATAAAATATTTATATATTATAAATTAAAAAAAACAATGTGACTAGCCAGGTGGGATCTTTCGGTGTTCGAGTATAACATAAACATATTTAACTAAGTTGGTTAATTTTTGTGGATCTGTATCATTTATTAGATTCCTAAACGTAAACATATTTTTGTTTTGTTGATTATTTGTGGTAAGAGTCGTTTTTGTTTATTTTCAAAATAACTACATGAAAAATATATTGGAATTTATCACCTGTATCATTTGAGTTACAAAGACTACATTTTCTTTCATTTCGAACAATACCTAACCACCTTCCTCTTTCTATAGGGAGGAGATTGTTACACAATCGAAAATTAACAAATGTTTTTAAATATTTGTCTGACAGTAAACAGGTACGGTTTAAAGCAATGATCAGTTTTGTACATTCTATAATTTAAGCATTTTGGAATTGAATCGACATCACTACGCCATTTTGTACATATTGGTTACACATTGATATATCAAGGGTTTTTAACAATAAGCATTTAGAACCAGTAAACTTCTGATTAAACCAAATATTACTTATACCTGTTTCGTCAAAAATACTCTTAACATTTGATAACCATTTGCCTTTACAATTTCTTACAAAATCTTAATATACAAGCTTATATATATTTGACGATAATTTTTTATTGAATTACTTAATCATACCAATAACCAGCAGTTCTTTTCTTTATAGTAATTGATAATGGGAATCACCCAAATTCGCCATAAACCATAACATGCGGTGTACTTTTCATAAAATGTAATGCATATTTAATGAAATTTGTATGCACTTTTTCCATGAGTGTCAAGTTACCATAACCCAAAACTTCACATCCATAAGTTAAAATTGATACAATTGTGTGATCGAATAACATAAACAAAATCTAGATTTCTTATTTTCTTATATAAACCAAACATTGATCGTCTTGCTTGCTGAACAATATGTTTCTTTGCCACCGCAATTTGTCTGTTCTTAGATTAAAACTACACCAATGTATTTAAACGTGTCTACGATCTCTAAAACGTAATTATCTACCGTAATATTCCTGTGTCTATTTCTTTTATCACTAAATACCATTACTTTTGTTTTATCAAAGTTTACATTAAATTTCCAGGTTTGACAATAATTTGAAAAGGTGTTCAACATTAAAATGTCTTGTTCAGTTTTAGCAAAAAGAATAGTACCATCAGCATACAACAAAACAACTAATTTTAAAAATATTTCTTCTAGTATAATTGAAACATCGTTATTAAATAACATGTAATTTTCAAGTTATTCAGGTACAGAGAAAAAAATACCGGTGACAAATTTTCTCCTTCTCTTAAGCCCCTATAACATTTTTTTTAATTTGCCATTTACAGATACACATGGCTTGATTTCACTGTGAATATTCTTTACTACATTTAAGAACTTTCAAGAAATATTATATTTGATAAGTTTACCCCAAACGCCTGCTCTCCATACAGAGTCAAAGGCTTTTGAAAATCAATAAAAGCACAAAAAACTTTGTTTTCTTATGTTTAAGGTAATCTGTTAACATGTGAAGCATAAAATGTTATCAACAGTTGAATGATGCTTCCTAAATCCAGCTTGGTTTGAATTTAATAAATTATAACTTTCTAAATAGTTTGTCAAGCTTTCATTTAGTTTGTTTGTTTGTTTGTTTGTTTCATTTTACACCTTTTCCCAACAGTATTTCAGTCATATAGGCGGGTAGTTTCCTAACCATTGTTCCTGGAGAGTTACACCAGTACTTGACTACCTTTTTCCGTGCTAAACTACTTAAACTACCAAAGCATGTCCCGGGGATCGAACCCACGCCAGAGAGGTAACTTTATTAGAAGTCATCGACTCTAACCCCTCGACCTTTGAGGCGGTCTCTTTTATTTAGTATACTTGTAAATAATTTCCCTATACAACTAAGCAATGTAATAGGTCTATAGTTTTCATGCATTTCAATATTACCTTTATTTTTATAGATTGGGACAATACATCCTGTCAACCAAGAATCTGGCAAACAAACAGTTTTAGAATACAGTTAAACAATTTGTGATATGGTGGTATAAGTAAAGTACTGCTTCCCTTAGAAACTTGATCCAGACCAGTCGCCTTACCATTCTTAAGTTTGTCAATTGCTCTTTGTATCTCAGAGATAGTTATGCTATCATTAAGCCCATTTTTAAAATTGATATTTGGAAAATCTGTTACTGGGTTGTCAATTGCATCTACAGCATCTGTATAAATCATAAAATGCTGAAATATCAATATCAGTCATTTGATTTTTCTTACTTATACTATTGATATAATTGATATAATTCCAATATTCTTTAGGCGATGAATGTTTCGTGTTTCTTATTTTCTTTCCCTGCTCCCTTTTAAATTCGACAATACTTTTTCTCATAATTTACTTATAATGTTTACTAGAATTTATAAATCAGACATGTTACGTTCGTTTTCTGTCCATTGGTATTTTCGCTTACAGTTCTGGCTTTTCTGCAATCATTATCAAACCAAGGCTGTCTACAACCATCTGAAATATGTGTTTTCTTTCTTTGTATACCAACTGTTTTCTTATACACAAGGAGTGTATTTTCAATGTTTCGAAAAATAGTGTGTATAAAATCTTTAATAATTCTCTCGCAGCTTTCGATTTCTCTCAACATATCATTCACTTTATTAATGTTAATTATTGTCAAGAAATATATTTGCTTTGGATTGAGTCCAATCTTCAATTTTCTCATTCGAAGAATAAGTTTGAAGTAAATTATTTTCAACAATATGTGATAAATTAAAATTGATTGTGGACAGTGCACATCAGAGTATAACAAGTAAAGCATTGATGCAAAGCATCAAAGGCGACGCCAAAAGAATTTGATCAAGTTTTGCACATAAAAACTTAACAAAAGATGTATACTTTATAGCAGTACCATAACATGTGACATTGAGGCTTAGGCCCAGTTGAAAGAATATACTCTGTCTTGCCAAGGTGCAAATACAATTTATAGTCAATTAACCAATCACTAATAAGACTCATGCCATGAGAGAGAATTTCTTCAGATTTATTTTACCAGAAACAAGGATACCTGAGTCATCAGCATATCATAAAAGCTTATTGCTTAGGGTTGCAGACATGTCATTGACATATGTAAGACATAAAGGAGGACCAAAAATGAACCTTAGGGGGACACCATAGGTACTCGGAGCAGTAGTAGAATGAGAACCAGCCACATCCACCAGCTGCTGTTCATCAGAGATAAGAATTGAACCATGTAAGAATGTCATTACCTATGGCAGATGCTTGAAGTTTCATGAAGAAGAAGTTCTTCATGTGCAGTATAGTGTGATCAACTGTATCAAATGCTTTCTGTAGATCTAAAAGTATCATGCGTACACTACTGCCTTGTCCATTTCAAATTTAATACAATCTGTTAAATGAATCAAATATGTATTAGTTGAAAAACCACTTCTAAACCCTGACTGAAACTGCCTGACAATGACTCGAGCTCATGACTGTCAGAAGACCAACTGAGGTATCCGGCCGGCTACACATTTTCTCGTTAATAATGAATAGTTGTAAACCACAACATATTTCCCCACTATATTGATTTGTGTCCTTGAATTTCTGGTGTTTACAGAGCATAGTGTCTTAAACTCAGGGTTATATGCAGTTACAGGATGAGAAAAACTTTCAGCTTGACAGAACTGGAACCTTTGACCCACATAATAATGTACCACGGCTGTAGCGATTGTGTTATCTGGCTACATACACATTTTCTCCCCTAAATAGTGAACAGTTCTAAACTGTGACAGATACTTTAAGATTTTTTAATTAACAGGTAGATTAATTCTTAATTAAACAAATAAGAAAAAGAAACTTACATACTCATAGTCTTAATCAAAATAATAATTTATATATTGTATAATTATATTTACTAAAAAAGGGCTGTAATTGATTGTGCTATTTTTCATAACAGGTAAATTTGAAAGTGATCATAACTTTACTAATACACGTACAATATCTACCTTTTTATACAGATAAAAAACTAACCTCTTTTCTTTGATAATAAATTTTATGGAGGCTGATTTGTATTTTGCATCAGGGTGCACCAGGCGAAAACATGAAATTAACAACAAACAAACCACTTTGTGGTAGATTGTATTTTTACTTTTTGTACTTTGTCTGTTTTCATGTCGCACATATCAGCCACTATAAAATTTAGTGCACAAATTTATTCAAGCGCAAGTAACAATCTACTGTATGAAAAGTCTATAGTCAGGTTCACTCTGGAGACCTGGAGGTTGAGACAGGTGTCCCTCCATTACAAATAGATAAGACAGAAGCTGTCCTTTTCAAACTATGCAGATGTTAGAAAAATTAGAATAACAATTCAGAAAATGATTTTTGAGACTATAAATTATACTACTTGATCCAAGTTTAAGGACATTTTCTTTCCTTAAAGGACCAGTACTGACCTACTAGCACAGAGAGTGTGGAATATTTATCTATATTGCCATGCAACCGTCCGGTGGAATTACACCATGGACCCTGCCATCACTAGTAATGGACACTTATTTAACCTCAATTCTGGATAGGTCATTATGTAACCTTCCAAATCTCACAAGTTCAGAAGAAAAACCACAACATCCAGGCTAAGTCAACCTTTAACTCTATTATAAATACCATTATTAGTCAACTATCACTGGGTATAAACCTTTAACCTGTTTACTAATCAATACATGTATTATCATTTATAACTTTAAATGAAAATCCCACCCCTTTAATAATAATGCCATAACTGTAACTCTTTAAATACAGAAATATCATAAGTCTCATCATATCCATATAAGATATACATGTATGCACATAACATTTATAATTCCCAGTTTCTATTAAATAAATATGAAATCCTAACATTAACATTAGCATTGGTACTAATGGATGGAATAATCTAGTAGAAAGAAAACTATAATGTATAAACTCTATTATAGATACGTTACTATTATTAGCCAGCTTACACTGGGTATAAACATCTTTAACCTGTAGACTAATAAATACATGTATTATCATTTTATATAAATTTAAATGCAAGTCTCATCCATCATAACTGTAAGTCTTTAAATACAGAAATATTTTAATTCACATCATATCCATATACCAAGAAATACATGTATGCACATAACATTTATAATTCCCAGTTTCCATCAAAAATAAATATAACATCCTATTAACATTGGTACTTGGATGGAATTTATAATCTTGTAGAATGAAAACTATAATGTATAGAAAAGTAAAAAAATCTCAAATAGTCTATATCATATAATAAAGATTAAGTTGTGTGAGTGTCTAAACATTAAATGCATATCTCTTACAGTAACAAATACTGTCCCTCTTTAAACCTTCCATTAGACTTTACTATATAACTAACTGCATTTCATTCAAGTGTTAAAATTGATAACTTCAGACTGTCATCCTTTCTCTGTTTCAATATATGGACATGAGCACCTATATGCATAGCTTTTATTTTCTACCTTTCATTTTTACCAAAGGTTATTTTATTAACAATTTATTAACAAACACATAGAAAATAATAATTAGTTTCACATTCTACATTTACTAACTGAACAAACTAGAAAAATCCAGTCTTGGTACATAAAGCCATTTAAAAAAATCTATCAATTTTCACTCCTCAGGGCCTCTATGCTATTGATGACCTTGCAACCGGTAATTTTTTACAACAAAAATAGTAAGTAATACCTAAGATAGACAGAAAAGAACAAATAATTTAGTAAACATGAGTCACTTCCCCTTGAAATAGAGAAAACCTGAAACCCAAAAGAACACACTAAACAGCAAAATTATAAAATGTTGCAGGCTCAGTTTTAGTAAGCCCTGCAAAGTAATGGTAAAGTATTCATAAAAAGTTAGATGGCCATGGGACAGCAGTAATTGCAGAAAATCGGATAGCTTTCAACGTCCGGATATTGGTACACTTTGTAAAAACAATCATTCTGTGCCATAGATAAACGTAATATTGATAAAATCAATAGGATAATCGTTTACAACAGTTCCATTACCAATCCTAATACTCATTTGCAGGTGAACGTTCTTGTAGAAAAATTTGAAAATATACAAATGAATGAAAAAGAATACGGCATAAATGTAGACCACAACGATATTCGAAATCCGGGTTTTAGTATTGCTAATAAAGCTAAGGGACAAGCTGTTAAACTGAGCCTGCAATTTCGTGAAAATAATATCACAATTCACATGCTTTTTACATAAAGTTATTAAATACAAATATAACACCATATTTGTTTACTAGATTTTTACGAATCAAAATAAAACTAATTAACACAACATGACATTAACTGCTAATAATAGCAGCTCCTTCCATAGGCCAAAATAAAAAGAATCCCATAAGAGACGACGCCGCTCACCGGCGTCGCCAATGAGTTAAATTCATCTATAGTAAAACCGTTAAATAGTTTTAGTGCGTGTGCTGAAGCTATTAACATAATCAACAACTGATGAGTTTTTACAAGTAAAACTACTGGTATTTTATCTGTAAATGACCTTCCATTTGAAATCACTGTTTTATTAGATTTGCAAAAATCTACAAGATTTTTTTCTAAACGATTGGCAACTCTATCCATTGAAATATGTGCTACAGAAAAATCATTTTTTCTCAACTCGTTCAAAATATCTACATCAAATACATTGTAATATTCAATATCTATTATATAGAACAGTTTTTCATCAACTTGCAATGTATCATCAACATTACCAGTTCTAGCATTGAAGTCACCAAATGTAACTATATGATTATAATTGGTACAGAAATTTTCATACTCTGTGTAAACCAGTCATATATATTTTTGTTGAAATATTTACCATTTTCTGGTGGGATGTTAACAGAGCCAAAAATAACATCTTCTTCAGTTTCAAACAAACATTTTGATAATTCAAACCACTGAACAAATACACATTCAGTATCAATATTGGTGAAGTATTTTCTCAAGAAGCTTTTAACAAAAATCGCAATGCCTCCAGACTTCCTAGCAACCCTTTGCGTTAGATTTTTAAAAAATACAATCGTAATTTTTAAAATTTATGACATCAAGATCATCAAGATGGGTTTCAAAGCATGAAATTATATCAAAAGATGAAATATACGTTTGAAATGCTGGTATAGTGATTATTGAGCATAGCCCACACATATTTATACTACAAAATGAAATAGATTTTGAATTGCCACCAAGGCAAACCTATGCTAACAGCTAAATTTGTGGTTCGTTGGTGTTTGGTTGATTTATTTGACCTTTGCTTTTAATATGATAAGCATCAACTTTGACTTCCTTTCCGTCAACGTACAACTTGTCCTTGACCAATACCGCCTTTTTATTTTCCATCCTTGCTTGTCGTAGAATCGGGTACAATGGGCGACATTTATCCTCAATCCTTTGGTATGTCTTATATATGATTACGTGGCTTGTTGTCTCGTATCCACTCCTATTCAACATCCAATTGTCATCCTGATAATTGCAATAATAAAGTCGTTCTCTGATCAAACACGTGTTCAAAATACTGAATTGATTCCCTTAAGATTTGAAATAGTTGCAAAGCTTTTAAATTAGAATAAATCAAATCAAAATAAATTAAATCAAAAGAAATTGAATGAAATTAAATCAAATTAGAATAAAACCAAATTTAACTAAATAAGATACGATTTATCATCAAACGGTTTCTAGATCTTCTATCTACATCATAATGATTATAGCCCAAAACAAACAAACCCAGGGTAATAGAAATGACAGATCAAGTGATATATATTTGATATTACACAGTATTATTAAAAGGATTCCACTGAGGATTTTTGACAGAACTGGAAATAATTTTTCAAGGTTAATGTTCCATTTGATGTAGGTATAGACCAATATTTTGTGTACAAAATTTCAGATCATTCGCTTTTCCAGAATATTCTAATTGTGAAAAATGACTTAAAACAGAAAAGCGTTGTGTTGCAACGTTTTCACTCAAATCGAGCAAATGCGCAGTAAAAGGTGGCTTATAAAGAATCCATCATGCGTTCGTTTATTTGCGATAACTTCACTTATTTTTTTGGATAAATATTCATTTAGCAGAGTATTAATATTTATCATTTGATAAAGAAAGATTGACATTCACAAAACAGTTACTTAAATCTAAGTAATTTATAAATGTTAATCAGTTAACGCAGTTTGGCAATAAATCACATAATGTCCTCATCTCTGTTATTTATATTGTTTGAAATATTTGTTCTGCTAACATTCCAGTTAGATATGAAGAAGAGCTACATTTACTTTCAATAGCAAGAATGCAATCGTTGCAAGTACGTTTATTATCACTGCAGGGATGTTCAGCCCTGTCTTCTTAAGCTCCTATTTTAGTCAACACGTAATCATGGTTAAATGGTATATAAATGCATTAACACGGACCAAGTACAAACGATACGTAGCGTCACATTTTATACAAAATCGGTCACTTTACCAGTAACTGTTCGATTGTATGGCATGAAAAGTAAAAAGGGACTGACCAATACAGAAAAGGAATCGAAAATCTATGGAAAATAAGATAGGATCACATCGGATGTACGAAATAATGCAGCAGGCGGCGCAGGCGTTGCTCAATGGCGTGACGTTTTTAATTATATAATACAAGCAAGTAAAAAAGACAAGAATAAAGATCAACAAGGCAAAGGCAACGTTCACAGGACGCAACTCCCGACACACTAAAGTAGGACACCCAGAAGGCACCAAACCAAAACCTGGAGTGGACATTAGGGCGTTCAAAGGAAAGGGAGGGACATGTAATGTGTGCAATAATATAAACTAAAACGGGCCCATATGGGAATTAAAGGGATAAGGGTTGTAAGGTTGAAAAGGGGAGGGGGGTAAAAAATGGGACGAGTGTGAGAAAATACCTACCGTAAACGACAATCCAACAAGGCAGACAACACAAAAAATGTAAACATTCAAAATCAAGTAACAACACAGACATGAAAAACACGTGAAGGAACACAGAGGGGTACCGCCACAGAACGGTCAGTGGTAAATAAACCACTAGGGAGTTTAAACCGGTTTTAGGCCCGCCAAACTTCACTCTTAGCCCCAATATGTTCCTGAATGACATGAAAGTGTAAATACGTAAAATTAATCCCCGCCAAGTGAAATTCTAACAATGGTCATGGTTACATTAGACGAAATAAATTAAACACATACAAAATTATGTAAATATGTAGAAAAAGGTACAGCCTAATGACCATAACCAAAGTACTCGATGCCTTAAAGGAAGGCAGAGCAACAAGAAAATCACCTACAAGGGCCCGACGAAGCAAGACAGAAGACGAACATTAAGACAATTCAGTCCCAAAGGGCTTTAAGAACTGTCCATCATAGAGTCTCCTACTGAGTCCGTCAGATGTAATTAAAAGAGGAAAGCGTAGCGTCCAATTGTAAAAGGGTTGAACACCAAGCATGCGGTATGCCTTAAAATAATTGGGTCATAACCTCTTTTAATAAACCTTTTTTCTAACTCATAAATATAGAACTTAAAAATAGAGCAAATATTTCCGGTCGATGCTTTGAATTTTGTGGATTTGTGCTGTTCAAAAATAGTTATCATTTATAACAATCGTATACATGTTTAATTAACACTTTTAAATTAGTATTGTTCCAAGGAAAAAAAACTGGTTCATCAGACAGTTAAAATGATAATAATCACCAAGATATGAATGTAAAAGAAAAGAGATGGTCGCAAAGACTATCAAGAACACCTTTCAGGAAAATGAAGAACTATTTGAATAACCATTTATATATGTCTATCAGTAAGTCATGAAATTTGTGAAGGTGTAAACATATCTTCCAAATCAATTTGTAAAAAGAAAAATATCAGCTGACTTTGCGATAAAAGAAATGACAAAATGACCAAAAACAACTGATGATGACTTAAGACAACTCAGTAAAACAGATAAAAACAACACTTCTATTGGGTCTTAGGAAGCTCCTAACATGTACTCATTTTATAAAGTTTACACTTTTAAAGTCTTTATATCAACATTTTTGTTATGTACACCGTTTGATTCAATGGGTTACCTTGATCTTGACATGCTGTTGTGTTTACTTTGGTAGACTTGTAACCCTTATGAGACAAGCAAGATATGAACATATAAAGAAAGAAAGACAAAAAGAAAGAAAAAAAACGTTTCGTATTTCAAACACGCATGACTAACTTCACTTTAAAATAATGTTTTTATAAATTTAACAGGAGATAAAAGTTCTCATGCATAAATAAACCGTTAACTTAAATTTCATTACGCCGCTAATCTTTTACATCGCACATTTTGCAAATTTTTTGCTCTTAAACTGTTAGATTTTCCTATTGATTAGACCAGAGCTGTACCAAGTACTCACTGATTTGTTTATGTCCCAGCCAGCTAAAAGCACGTAAACAACCAGAAAATGCAAAAAGTAAAGAAGATAAATGAATACAAGGCTACACCAATTTATTTTGTAATGAATGGATAATTGTTTATTGATATTTTGTAATTCGATGAAGTCAAGGAATTTCATGAAGAGCACTGTAAGAATCGTTTATTAGCCGAATCTATATAAACGCACCCTTTTTACGTTAAATCGTTTCTTGGCGCCAATTCATTTAACATAACGCATTAAACAAATTAGCGCGTCATGTTGACGTACTAGTTTGATATGTTTTTTTAAGGATTCCGTTATATGTAACGGCGTTAAAGCTGAAACTGTAACTTAAAGGTTTCGATGTGAAAGACAATTATAGTCGGTATTATAGCTGCTTAAATTATTTTTGATATTTGGTTTATAAATAAGGAATTTTCTAATGTATTTATTCACTAAATCAAATGTTACGATTATTTATTTAACCAATCAATTATAGCTGTACTTCTGTTTAGTGAGATACTTGTCATAAGAAATAGTTATTTTAATTATTCTATTCTATTATGTATTTGTCAGAATTTATCAGAAATGAATGAATTAGAAAATAACTAAATAATTTGTTTCACGGAATTGCTTTGTTTCTTTGTGGTATTAGATATGATAATGTATATAAAAAAGATAGATGCGAATACTGGAATAGTCTGGTCGTTATCCGAAATCCTTTACATATAAGATTTATGAAAAAGTGATGGTTCATTTCAATGCAGCTATATTCTACATTATTTCACACCTTATAAAATAAAACCAATGCACTTTCACCATTTGCACCCCGTGATGTTCCAATAGAAATCGGTATTGAATATAATCTTATCAATTTAGCCTCGTTTACATTTCCAGAATTCAAAAAGTCTATTTCCAATTCATATCACACTATCACACTATATTATATAGCACTGTTAACATTTCAAAAGGTTCATGTCAAATCCATATCACACCCAATATGGCCTTGTTTTCATTTCTAAGAGTTCAAAATCAATATTAAATCATTACTGTTCTTTCGAAATGTCCAAATGGTGGTATGAAGGCATTAAAATAGTTGAGAAAAATACTGATTCTATTGGACTCGTACTCAGCTGAAAAACCTAAATCAGACACGGCTATCGCCTCGTTCAATGTAGGTACAACTGCGTGCTCGTCCAATATAATTCGATATTGTACTCAACAATGTATAACAACTACATAGTTTATTCCATTCTAAATTATGAACTTATATTAAAACTCGCATTTTTTATTTTATGTACTGTCAAATACATTTGTATATGTACATATGTTCATTGTGAAACCTTTTCGGCACTTCTTTTAAATTTTTATATCTATAATACATTGTATTTGTATAATTATGCATGTAAACATTTTTATTTTTAAAAACATTTTAACTATAATAAAGTATTTAAATAAAAATTATCTTATATCTTCAACAAACCATATTTAAATATTACATATATGTAACACAATGAAAACACAATCAAAGAAAAGACAAACAAGTAAAAATAGCATTTTGAAACAACTGATGATTTTTTTTAGGAACCTGGATTAAAAGACCCCTTGTCAATGTGACCTTTTTGGTATGGTCCCATGGAATGTCACATATGACAAGTTTTACTGTATCTGAATACTAAGAAATAATAATAAAGACTATTAATGCTGTGTTATTTGAATTTAAAACTTACATTTTTTATTTTTAAACTAATAAACAATTGCCCAAATAGATAGAGGAAATATTGAATGAAGTGTTATGTTAAAAATACAAAATTTATGTAAGACGGTTTTGAATAAAAATTATATTACTGCCGAGCCTCTTGGTGGGCATAATATTTTTTATTAACGATATTCAATAAATTTCCCAGTTAATGAAATTTTACATGAATTTAATTTATTCTATTCATCCACATACCCAAAAATAAAGACCCTTTGAAGTAAAAAAAAAAAACCCCATTTTTCAGTGCATAAACGTTAAAATTTAGTGGCATATCAACATTGTTTGTAAAGTAAAATACGTCACGTTCGGGAAATATATGCATTGGTCGGTTGAAAACCATTTTTACGGGAGGCAGGCAAAAAGCGGTGGCGGGGTATTGAAATTCCCCACTTAATTCGGGAGCGGCTGAAGATTATATGAATTTCCCCGCGTAATGTACAATTTATAACAACATTTCCAAAGGGGCTAAAAGAAAACCTTTACTAAAATTAATAATTATTTTAATTCAATAAAAAAAATAAAAAGGGGCATTCGAAAATTATTAAAAATTTTTAGGGGGAAAAAATAATTTTTAAAATTTAGTAAAAAGAAAAAAAATTTTAAATTTTTTTTAAAACGGCCTTAAATAATTTGTTCAGGGTTTAAAAACCGTCTTTTTAAACTTTTTTCGGATATACTTTAACTTGTGAATACCCCCCAGAAACTGTTTTTGTGGGCAGCCCAATTTGCTTCAAGTAACTTAAAATTGATAAAATAATATTACTTTTTTCATAAAAGTTAAAAAATTTTTTACTTGGGGACGTTTTGGTAAATTTTTTGGATTTTTAACTCATGTTTCTTCCCCTTGAAAAAAACCCAATACACAGTAATGTGGAAAAGATTTTTTAATCTATGATTTTATAAAAAAGTTGACCCGAACTTAAATATGCAATTTAGCCCCCAATTTAAGGTTAAAGTATCAATTAAATCATAAATTATCTATTCATTACATTAAAAAGAAAGCTCCCTTTCCCAACTTATAAGAGCCCTTTAAATTAAAAAGGGCCTTTTTTTTTTGATTAATCTAACTCTTAAAACTTTTCAAATTTAAACTTTTTTACAAAAGATATTTTCTTTAAAGAATATGGGCAGGGGGCAAAATGAAAAGTGAAAAATTGTAGCATTTCCAAGACCCCAAAACTAAACGAAGAACCTTGGATTGTTACTCTTGGACAAAAATTGTTTATCAGGGGTTGAATTTAACAAGGGAAAGGGCGTTCCATCCATTCCATGGCGTTTTTTAAGGGCCCTTGTGCCCGGGGTTTATACCGTTTTAAATCACGATGGGGAATGTAGGAAAAACGGGGGAGGGGGATTCACTAAAGGGAAAAAGGGGGCGAACTATCGAGTAGCAGGGGCTGGTTAAAAAACCCCACGGGTTTGGGGATATGGGGGGTGTTACGACTGTGGAAAAACCCTTAACGGGGGGTGATGACTTTTTGGGTTTAAGAGGGAAAGGGGAATTTTTTCAAAATCCCCAATTTTTTTTGTTTGTAAAACAAAACTGGCTTCCCCTTTTAAAAATGCACGGTAATTCGTTTTTAAAATTTTAAAAACTGTAACAACAACCATTTTTAATGAAAAAAATTTTTTAATTTTTTTGTAACAATTATTATGAATAAAATAATTGCGGGTTAAATTAAATTCCCAAAATTCAATTTCTTTTGTAGTTTTAGGGCATGATTAGGTCGCTTTTTGTTTTCAATTCTCTCCTTTTAAACCCATCCAATTGTCATTCTGCTAATTGCGATAATTAAGTTGTTCTCTGATGTATCAAATATGCATATGTATTCAAAATACTGCATTGATTCTCTTAAGATGTAGATTTGAAATACGTGTACAGCTTTTAAGTAAAACTTAATTAAAATAAAATTGAATTAATTGAAATAAATTATATTAATTCAAATTAAATTAAATACGATCTATCGTCAAAGGTTTCTTTTATCCCACTAATATTTAAGTAATAAAACAAACCAACGGAATAAAATAAAGGGTTTTGCTACTGGACAATTAAGTGAAAAAAAAGGGGGAGACAAAAGAGTAGAATAAATGAATCAAACAATTTAAGAATTTTTAACATAAGAATTTTTTAAACATTTACAATTTGGAATAAACCCTTTTTTTTAAAATACTGCAAATGAGAAGAAAATTCACGCGTTTTAAGACAGGTAAATTTGCACATAAACCCTTGGGTCCCCCACGTTGAAAAACATCCTTTCGTTGTACGGTTGATGTTGGCATGTTTAATTCCCAAATTTTAAGCAAAGATGAAATTGAAATTTAAAAAAGTTTTTACCAATAGTTAAGAAAAATTTCTCTCGGTTTTAAAAAATTGAAAAGTTTAATTTTAAATTTAAAAAGGGGCCAACAGGCTACTTCTCGTTTTCTCTTGTTTACATTCATCTTCCGGTTACGTCATTTTACGATGAAGAGATACCCCAAAGGGAACTTATTTCGAAGTTTCAGTAGAAACAGCATGATTTATTTTAAAATAGTCTAACTCGTCAGGGGAAGGGTAATAAAATTATTACTTGGGTGTTGGGATGATATTAAGAGGATATTTTTTCTTTTGAGTGAAATATGGAATATATTTTTACGAAACATGATAAAATGCCACATATTTTTACGAACCGGGACGGCGAGTGAAAATATGTGACATTTAACATATCTAGTGAAAATATATACCAAGTTTCACGAAAAACGAAAAAAATAACCTTTTTATTTAATTTCATCATCAAAGAAAAATGGTTACGAACCCCCTTCTTTGTTATGCACACTGCAATTGTACAGCGCGCAGTAATATAATCATTGTCTTGTTTTGCTTGCGATATTTAGCGCTACATTGTGACGTCACGTAAACAAGTCTTTAAACGTCTGTACAGTGTTAATGACTGAATTAAAGATATTGGTGTTCGGATTTATTTTCTTAGTTAGACCATTTTCTATCAGTCTTGATAGTTTTCAAAACAAAATTGAACAAAAAGTTGTTTTGAATTTATCAGAATTTTCAAACGAAATGGCGAAAGAAGTCCCGGAAAGAAGACTTCGCCCACTTTAATATTTATATTTCATAGTCATTTTTAAAACATATGAAATATATTCGACTGATAAAGCACACTATTTTACGGGTAAAATTAAATAAATGTGGATATTACCTGCCTAGATAAAACATCGCCCTCACCTAACGTCTCGGGTGATATAAACCTTTTTATGACGAGGTCCGTTAGACCTGAAAGTACGTTGAACAGTGGGATTAGATCTGAAAGTGCAGTGTTACAATGCTATATGACTTTGCACCTTCTTTTTGGTACTGCAATAGCAACCGGGAGTAATTTTCCCTCGTGCATACTCAATTTGCGTAGGGTAAAAAGACAATCTCCTACATAGAAATGATGAAGTAGGTCATAGACAATTCCGATAGCTTTTTACTTCAACAAAGATTAGTCTGAATCACTAAGTCAGACCAGAATGTATATTCATAATAAGTGCATGTATATCAGTTTGTGTGGAAATGTGAGTGTGTAAAGGTCATTTATATACATAAGTTATAAAGGGGCAATATGACTGAGTCACAATGAAAACCTAACACACAAGTCTGTAATAACACACCTGAAATAAATGCAATTCATAATTAACACATACATATGTATCTCACAGGAAACAGTTAAAAATACATGTCAGCCTTCTAGTTTTCTGGCACAAAGCCTTGTGTTTTTCATTGTTTTGTCACGAAAATTTATGACAAAAAAAAAATACACCTATTTGAATATTATCATCAAACAAATCACAAGCTTTATTGTTTCTTCTTTCTTAAACAATGCACAATCTGAAAATAAAATCCAAAAAGGAAGGCACAGCTCTTTTTTTCACGATTTTAAGTCTTCTGCAAAACCTTTTTAAATTGAAGAACTGCTTTCCGAGCGGATCATCCATTCGACTCTGTCAGGTATTCCCTCAAATAATATGGGTCAAACACCACTAAATCAATTTTACTTAATAACTGAGACACAATACTAGCCGCTGACACTTGAAATATAGCAACTTTGAATATTAAAAAGCTCAAATATCCACTTCAATTTCAAAATTGTCTCCAGGATCGTACCTTGGCTTATTTTAAGTATAGGCCAATAACAGTCCCTTGGGCTAAAGTGTCGTATTTGCATGAAGTCTGACGTGAAGATTGCTTTTGTTTAATTATTTAAAAGTTATTTACCATTAGGAAAACGAAATTTAGCCAGATACCTCTTGTTGTTATCAACATGGTAAACTTTTTCTTCTTTCTTTTTTTATCTTTTTCAATTAGATCATGGTCGGAACCCACAGTACACATTCCAAATATTCTGCATTCAATACATGTATACGGTAAAAAGCCTGGCTTACCTAGGATGACATGAGATATAATCAAGGAAAATATTGCTTTAAAACGTATTTACCATTAGAAAAACAAAACACAGCCATATATCTCTATTTTTTTTCAACATACCTAAACATGAAATATAATCTAGGAAAATACAGCTTTTAAAACGATCTGTATGACCATAAAAGAAACACAACAGATTAAATGTTCAGTGTTATAAATATCTATAGCATCAAAACCATACCTAAAGTTTATAAATACCCGATCATTTTGGTCCCTAAAATAATAATTTTAGAAGTCTGGCTGTGCATTATGTCAGTATCAGAGAATAATTGTATTTAACAATTTTTCCTCAATTTTAATCTTAAAAATTCATCCGATATATTTTAGTCAAAGTTCAGCGAGGCTTATAAGCATTATAACATTAACTATAAAAAAACATAGGCCTGCTCTGTGTGAAGAAAATGGGAATTTTCAAAATATTATATCTATCTTTTCATTTAGTATATCATTCCGTGGGTATTTAGCCTAATTTTCATTTCCAGAGTCCAAAAAATCTATTTCAAATTCACATCACACCCCATATAGCCTCGTGTTTACATTTTCAGAGTCCAAAAAGTTCATATCAATACTAATCCCCACATAACTTTGCTTTCATTTCTGAGAGTCAGCATCCATATCAAATCCTTATTGTAATAAAAGAAACAAAGATCTGTCTAAATCTCAGATGTACGAAGACGAAAACGCGGAAACACGAAACAACGAAAGTTGTCATCCTCGTAGTTTTGTGTTTTCTCATTCGAGGTTTAGTTTATTTATAGGCGAGGTCCCAAACGGAACACCGTAGAGAGCGCCTTTAATTATATATATGATTTTTCGCATATGTATTGCCACAATTTTAATACAACATACTTCAACGGGCTAAATAAATATCATACGACATATCATAAATATATAATTCAATATAAAAACTAAAAAAAGAATTCTACAGAATAAAGTTTAGAGAGATAAAATAGGTCTAACTTAGTCAAAGAAATAAATATTATATTTTGAGCGGCCTAAATATTTTGTTTATGGGTTTGGAACACTGTGGCTTATTGTTTACATTCTAAAACATCTCATCTAACGACTTTGTTTGTTTAATCAACAAAAGGAGATCTTTTGTAGTGTCAATTAACTAATTGTTATTTTTTTTGTCTTGTATATTGAAAAAGAACACAACACATTGTTAAAAGGAGGAAAATAATTAACAGATTTAAAAGGGAGATATAGTGGCAAATTGCAAAGTCATTGTCACCTTCTTTAAACTTTTTCGGATATACATAACATGACTTGTGAAATATCCACAGGACTGTTTTAGTCGGAAGACAATTTGCTTACAAGTAACTTCAGTTGATACATGATATTACATTTTGTACAGTTCAAGATGTTTTACTGGGGGACACTTGTCTTATTTGGATGTTTAATTCATGTTTCTTCACTTGAAGAACCAATTCACAGTAGATGTGGTGAAGATTACACCATCTTGAAAAAGTTGGTCGAACTTGAGGAAGAAGTTAAAAACCTTAAGACTAACCTAAGGGTAAGTTTTTTATCGTTGCAAAAAATAACATTATACTTTGTTTGAAAACGTAGGAAAATTATTAAAAATCATCATTTAAATAATCTAAACGATGCAAGTAACAAAGGTTTTAAAATCAATTAAATCATCAATTATCGTATTCAGTTACTATTCAAAGAAAACTGCACAATTATAAGAGACGTTAATTTAAACGGCTTTATTTTTTGATTAATCTAACTCTTAACTCTTCACAAAGTAAATGATTAAACCTGTTATTTTTATACAGAATATAGCAGCGCGGATGAAAAATCAAGAAAGTTTTGAGCTCAAAGGTAGGTCTGTTCCCCTTTTTACAAAAGTTGTTTTTTGAAAAGGTAAATGAACATGGCAAAAGGGTTCCCTCCATTCCCTGGGTGTTTGCTCCCTGTGTGGGTATACTTTTTCAATCAAAGTCGGGGGAAAGTGGTAAACGGGGTGATTCTCTGAAGAAAAAGGCGACTATCGGGGAGCATGGGTGGTTAAAAAGGTTGGAAAGGGGGGTGTTACAACTGTGGCTAAAAATTTAATGGTGATGAGTTTTTGGGGAAAGGAAAGGAATTTTGGGGGGAAAAAGCTCCCATGGGGTTTTTGGTTTTTAAAAACCTGGTTTGCGGGCGTTTAAATGCACTTAATTTGCCCTTTTTTTAGAAAGCTTTAAAATGGCTGTAACGCAAAAATTGGGGAAAAAAAATATTTTATTTTTGGGAACAAAGAGATAAAAAAAAATAGCAGTTGAAATTTTTGGCCTTTATTTCTTTGGTATGTTTTTATAAGGTCGATGTTATTTCCCCCATTAACCTTTTAATTTCAAATTGGAAATTTAAAGGTTTTCTGGGGTAAAAATGCAAAAGCATTAAAATACTGCATTATTCTTTAAAAGGGATTTTAAAAACGTGTAAAATTTTAAGTTAAAAATGTTGAAAAAAATTGAATTTTTTAAAAAATTAAATATATTTAAATTAATTAATAAAAAAATTTTTTGAAAAGGTTTTTTATAATCATAAAGATAATAGTTACAAAAAAACAAGGGGTTTGAAATAAAAATTTTACTGTAAAAAAATTTTGTGAAAAATAAAGAGGCACTGATCAAAATTTTGTTAAACATCAACTTTTTATTATTAAGCATTTCTAACTAGTTTTCTCTATATATATATTCAAACTCATCTTTTTAAATTATTTCTACATTAGAATTTTATATGGCACCTAGTACAATTGCGCAGTAATATAACCGAGAAAGACAGGTTATATACATATTAAATTCCCCCTTTGTAAACAACATGCGCTGTGACGATGCACCTACGGTTTGATGACATCAAACATTGCGCAGTGTAAATTCCGAGATATAAGCAAATTTTAATTGTCAAATAAAGAATATTTACCAAAAAACATTAATGACAAATATTCTCATTAGTATTTAAAACAAATATGACTTCACCACAAAGCTTGAAGTTAATTATAAAAAGTGTCTTCAACAGTGTACTCCTTTTCTCTTGTTTATATTCGTTAGGTACGAAAGCAAATACTTCATGTAAATTGGATTTAACTCAAGGGGGCAGGGGACATATTCGAATGATGGCCCCGGTCAAATTTTTTAATAACTCAGACATGGTGTTTTGAAGGTACTGATAACTTCTGATATTTCTCTGTCATTGTAATTCTTTCTTGTTTGTGTGTAGGAAATGAGAAGTATTTTTGGGTTTTTACCCGAAACTAAGCATTTTGGTAGCTTTGTATGTATTTCTGACTCTCGAATGGAGGTGAAAAAGTTAAAAAATCAAGCTTTGACAGTTGGCGCCAAACGAGTAAGAAATTTCAGATAAATTTTGTGAAAAATCTAAACGTATGACAGACACTTTATTGGTCATTTCTGAAAATGCCATAGCTTGCACTGCGTGTAACTGATATTTTTAAAGGAATCGGGCGGATTCTGGAGTATGCTGCACCTTCATGAAGATTGCCCATATTGGTATATTTTAGGTGTGATTTTGGCTGGGTGGGGGTAAAAATAAATTGCTGTCAGTCATTTTTTGAAGGAGCAATGCATGCAAACTATTATTTTCTTCAATGTATGTCATATATCATTGAATAATGCTGTGCAACTGGTTATCTGCCTGTGAAACAGATTTTGAAATATTTGGAATTGTGTTTTAGGTCACACTGAAATACAAAATTGTTCATTTTTAGGTCCCCTGCCCCCTCAATACAGGATTGGAGCAGTACCTCTGGACGCTTGCAGAAATCATGATAATAAAATAGACAAATAGAGGATCTATGATCGTTTTTTTCGCCAATTTTTACATTTTTCATTCATTATCTTACATAAATCGATGTGACAAGATTAATTAGATCTGTTAAAGTTCATTCCGTTGGGTTTAAAGGCAGGATTTTAGCATTCAAACGCCTTGTCCGGTTTATACCGGAATACGCTATTTAGTGTGGTGCTCCAATCCTCCAATCTCCTACGCAGTGATCTCCCCTTATCAGTACAGATATCTGCCAAACATTGAAATATCAATATTTTGATATTTATTTTTTTAGCTTTCTAATTTATTTTTCATTATTTTGTATATTTTTGGTAATGGTTTGACGTAGGTGCAAAAAGTTAAAAATAAAACAGAAGGAGAAAAATGACGTTAGATTTTCTATGTAACGGTCGATATTTACATTTGAATTTCGACGTTACGTCATGTGACTTTCATCATTATGTGACGTCTGTGAGGGCATCAAACTCCTCACACTGATTACCTCCCTTGGCAGAATTGTAATCACTGCCTTCACAGACGTCACATGATGATGGAAGTCACATATTTGAAGAGAGTTATTTAATTTACCGGTCTAAAGAGCCATTATTTGATACCGACACTGTGCTTTTTTCATATAAAAGATAGAATGAAAACAGAATTGTCCAATCTATATCATTTGTCACTTTATGAATATTTGTAACAATAGGAAGACAACTAAAACATGTTTAACATTAGTGAAAGTTATCACGAGTTTTTATTTGGGAGCTTTGCGTTGACTTTCACCTTTGATTTCACTTCCACAAAGATTAGTCTGAATCGCTTAGTCAAACCTGAATGTATATTCGTTATAGGTATGTCAGATTGTGCGAAAATGTGATTGTGTAAAGGTCATTCATACATTAGTCATAAAGGGACAATGCGCAGCTTTCAAGGCTTCTCGGCAAACATCTGACTGCGTCACAATGAAAACCTAACACACAAGTCTGTAATCACACACCTGAAATAAATGCATTTCATAATTAACATATACATATCTATCTCACAGAAAACAATTAAAATACATGTCCACATACTAGATTTCTGGCACATAGCCTTGTGTTTTTCATTGTTTTGTCACTAAAATTAATGGAGAAAAAATAGCAAATTACACCTATTTGAAAACTATGAAAAATATATCAACACCAAAAGATAAAATCACAAGCTTCATTGTTTCTTCTTTACTAAACAATGTACAATCTGAAAATAAAATTCAAACGAGGAGGCACAGCTGTCCTTTTTTCACGATTTTAAGTCTTCTGCATACCCTTTAAATTGAAGAGCTGATTTCTGAGCTAGCTAGCTCTGTGGATCATCCAGGTACTCCCTCAAATAATATGGGTCAAACACCACTAAAATCAATTTTACTTAATAACTGAAATACAATACTAGCCACTGAAACTTGAAATAAAGTACCTTTAAATATTAAGAAGCTTATATATCCACTTTAATTTCAAAATTGTCTCTTATTTGTATATTTGACCCTGGCCAATTCGAAACTAAACGACCGAAACTGGACTGTGTACTGCCTCCTTAGTATGGCGATTTGGTGATTTTTTTAACACATAGGTACCCTCAAGGCACAACATATGCTTTTATTTGCGTTAATCGTTAGGTATATATGTAATATTTCTTACTTTTATGTAAATATTACATACTTTACGATTAAGGCAAATAAAAGCATATGTCGTGCCTTGAAGGTACCTATGTGTTAAAAAATCACCAAATCGCCATACTAAGGAGGCAGTACACACAAAAACTAGTGGTATGAAGTCATTTAAATAGTTGAGAACAATACTGATTCTATTGGACTCGTACACGGATGCGCTTCATGAAATGAAGGTACAAATGATCGAGTACTCGTCCAATATACATTGTAATCCGATATTGTACTGAATAATGTATAACACCCCCATAGTTTATTCCATTCTGAATTATGAACTTATATCAATCAAAACTCACATTTTTCATTTCATGTACAGTAAGATATCTGAATATTAAGGAAGTAATGATAATATAAAAACAGCAAAAAATACACTGTTATTTGAATTAAAAACTTACATGTGTATTCTTACTATAAACAATGCAATATTTCCCAATTACATTCGCGAGCTACCGTGATCCGTTAGTAAAAAGTAAACCTGGAACACAAAAACACGAAAATACGAGAGCGAAAACGCGAAAGTATGAGGACGAAAACCCCAAAGTACGAAGATGAAAACAAAACGGAAGTTTTCGTCCTCGAATTTTTGTGTTTTCACGTTCGAGGTTTACTTTTTTATAGGCGATGGCCCTAATGGAACAGCATATATACACGGCGCCTTAAGAGTTATTATTTCCCGCGTATGTATTGCCGCAATTTATAACAAGAAAAACGTTGATGCAAAGCATCAAAGGCGACGCCAAAAAAAATTGATCAAGTTTTGCACCTAAATACTTAACAAAAGATGTGTACTTTACAGCAGTACCATTACATGTGACCTGGAGGCTAGGCCCAGATTAAGTTGAAACTTAAACCAAAAGGAATAGACCCTGTCTTGTCAAGATGCAAAGACAATTTTTAGTCAATTAACAAATCACTAATAAGACTCATGCTATAAGAGAGAATTTCTTCAGATTTATTTTACCAGATGCAAGGATACCTGAGTCATCAGCATATAATTAAAGCTTATTTCTTAGGGTCATTGGTATAATTATATTAGACATGAAAGAGGACCTAAAATGAATCTTAGGGGAACACCATAGGTACTCGGAGCAGTAGTAGAATGAGCACCAGCCACATCCACCAGCTGCTGTCAATCAGAAATAAGACTTGAACAATGTAAGAATGCCATTATCTATGGCAGAAGAACTTCTTCATGTGCAGTATAGTGTGATCAACTGTATCAAATGCCTTTTGTAGATCTAAAAGTATCATGCATACAATACTGCCTTTGTCCATTTCAACTTTAATACAATCTGTTAAATGAATCAAACATGTGCCAGTTGAAAAACCACTTCGAAACCCTGACAGAAACTGCTTGACCATGACTTGAACCCATGACTGTCAGACGATCAACTGAGCAGTTCTAAACCACAACATATTTCCCCACTATATTGATTTGTGTCCTTGAATTTCTGATGTTTACAGAGCATAGTGAATTAAACTCAGGGTTATATGCAGTCACAGGGTGAGAAAAACTTTCCGCTTGACCTGAACTCGAATCTGTGACCCAAAGAATAATGTACCGCGGCTGTAGCGATTGAGCTGTCTGGTTGCTTTCACATTTTCTCCCGTACAGATACTTTAAGATGTTTTTATTAACAGGTATATTAATTCTTAATTAAACAAATAAGAAAAAAACTTACATACTCATAGTCTTAATCAAAATAACAATTTATATATTTGTATTACTATAAAAGGGTTAATACATTTATTGGTTGTGCCATTATTTATAACAGGTCAATTTGAAAGTGAACATCTGTACTAATAAATGTACAATATCTTATTTTTTGTACAGATAAAAATTAACCCTTTTTCTTTGATAAGAATTTTTTGGGAGGCTGATTTGTATTTTGCATCTGGGGCACCAGGCGAAAACATGAAAATACAACAAACGAACCACTTTTTGGTAGTTTTTCATCTGGCGCCCAGTTACTTTTTGTACTTTGTCGGTTTTCATGTGGCACAAATCACCCATTATAAAATTTAGTGCACAAATTTATTTAAGTGCAAGTAACAATCTACTCTATGAAAAGTCTGTAGTTGGGTTGACTCTGGAGACCTGGAGGTTGAGACCGGTGTCCCTCCATTACAAATTGACAAGACAGAAGCTGTCCTTTTCAAACTAAGCACATGTTAGAAAAAATAGAATAAGAATTCAGAAAATGATGTTTTGAGACTTTATAAATTATATTGCTTGATCCAAGTCTTCTCTGAAAGGACAGTACTGACCTACTAGCACAGAGAGTGTGGAATAAATATCTATATTGCCATGCAACTGTCCGATAGAATTGCACCAATGGACCCTGCCATCACTAGTAATGGACACTAATTTAACCTCAATTCTGGATAGGTCATTGTGTAACCTGCCAAATTTCACAAGTTCAGAATATAAACCACAGCATCTAGACTAAGATGCCTTTAACTATATTATAGATATTATTATTTGCCAGCTAACACTGGGTATAAACCTTTAACCTACATGTATTATCATTTATAACTTTAAATGAAAGTCCTCCATCACTTTCAAAATAATGTCATGATAACTGTAACTCTTTAAATACAGAAATATTATAAGTCTCATCATATCCATATACTAAGATATAAATGTATGCACATAACATTAACAATTCCCAGTTTCTATTGAATAAAAATGAAATCCTAACATTTACATTGACATTTGTACTAATGGATGGAATTCAAAATCAAGTAGAAAGAAAACTTTAATGTATAAACTCTATTAAAGATACTATTAGCCAGCGAACACTGGGTATAAATACCTATAACCTGTAGACCAATCAATACCTGTATTATCATTTTATATAAATTTAAATGCAAGTCTCATCCATTATAACTGTAAGTCTTTAAATACAGAAATATTTTAAGTCACATTATATTCATATACTAAGATATACATATATGCACAGAACATTAATAATTCCCAGTTTCCATTAAAAATAAATATAACATCCTACTAGCATTGGTACTTGGATGTAATTCATAATCTTGTAGAAAGAAAACTTTAATGTATAGTATAAAAGTAAAAAAAAAAACTCAAATAGTCTATATACAATATAATAAAGATTGAGTTGTGTGAGTGTCTAAACATTAAATGCATATCTCTTACAGTAACAAATAAGTACTGTTCCATTAGTCTTTACTATATAACTAACTGCATATACATTGTTTATCAAGTGTTTAAAATTGATAACATCAGGATGTTATCCTTTCTCTGTTTCAATATATGGACATGAGCACCTATATGCATAGCTTTAATTTTGTTCTAACTTTCATTTTTACCAAAGGTTATCTTATTAACAATTTATATATAAACACATAGAAAATAATAATTAGTTTCATAGTGATTAGAATATTCCTGTAGCAGAATACCTGTAGGTATGTACTAACTGAACAAACTAGAAAAATCCAGTCTAAGGTATATAAAGCCAGTAAAAAAGATCTATCAATATTTCACTCCTCAGGACCTTTATTCCTTTTGATGACCTTACAACTGGTAAATTTTATACAACAAAAATAGTAAATTATACCCAAGATAGACAGAAAAGAACAAATAATTTAGTAAACATGAGTAGCTTAGCCTTAAAATAGAGAAAACCTGAAACCCAAAAAGAACACCCTAAACAGCAAAATTATGAAATGTTGCAGGTCAGTTTTATTAAGCCATGCAAATTCATGGTAAAGTATTCATAAAAAGTTAGATGGCCATGTGACAGCAGTAATTGCAAAAAATCGGATAGCTTTCAACATCCGGATACTGGTACACTTTGTAAAAACAATCATTCTGTGCAATAGATAAACCGACGGTCTAGTGCTATAAGGGCGTAAATGCATTTTTGCAAGTTTCGGGAAATTGAAAAAAACTGTCTGCAGACTTTGATACTTTTTCAATCATGGTAAAATTTGGGACACACATAGAACAACTAATGTCGACTTATTCAAAATAACCCATCACCTTAATAAAATTCACAAAATCCGTTTTATGTCCTTTTAATATTTACATTTTTGTGCATCGGTCAATAATTCTAAAAAGACGTAACTAGCAGTTTCGCTCTTTTAAATTGTTACTCGGACTTAGCTAAATAGGGCGTAACTACCATATATGCCCGTTTAGATTTTAGTGTATTCATTAATTATCAATACAATTATTCAAGTGTTTGTATCTATAACAATAATGAATTGCAATATGTAACCGTTTTTAAACTATCTTTAGTCTTTAAAACCTATGACATTGTATGTAAAGGTTACATGACAGATAAATAAAACACTACTTGATGTTTGTGTCGCCTCTACGGAGTAGTGGCGACATATAGGGATCACTTCTCCGTCGTCTGTCTGTCCGTCTGTCTGTCTGTCGTCTGTGTGTCTGTCCGCACTCACAGGACAGTTATTATGTGGCTAGAGGGACAATAGGTAACTGTTCTTTCTCTTTGATGTCATTCATTCCGTAATGCTTTTATGTGGCTATTTTCTTTTGTGTGGCTAAAAAGAACAATAGAGAGAACAATAGAGTAGCCACATAATTACTGTCCTGTGAGAACGTCCGTCTGTCCGTCCGTCACAAAACTTGTCCGGACTACTCCTCATAAACTACGGGTGCAATTTCATCCAAACTTTACAGGATGATCAGTACCAAGTCTAGTTGTGCATATTTTCAGCATTTTCCGGTTCAATGATTTTTGTCAGAATTATGACCCTTTAATAATTTTTATTTTTAAAGTTTGTCCGGACTACTTCTCTTATACCACTAATGCAATTTCAATGAAACTTTACAGGATTGATCTGTAGCTCTAATTCTTTCGCATATTGCACGGGTTTTCCGGTTGAATGATTTTTGGCCGAGTTATGGCCCTTTGATAAATAGGTGGGTTTTTTCTGTGTTTTGACAGATACACAAAAAGTTGTCCGGACTACTCCTCATAAACTACTGGTGCAATTTCATCCAAACTTTACAGGAATGATCAGTACTAAGTCTAGTTGTGCATATTGTCAGCATTTTCTGGTTCAATGATTTTTGTCAGAGTTATGGCCCTTTACTAATTTTTATTTTTAAAGTTTGTCCGGACTACTTCTCTTATACCACTAATGCAATTTCAATGAAACTTTACAGGATTGATCTGTAGCTCAAGTCCTTGCGCATATTGCACGGGTTTTTTGGTGGAATGATTTTTGGCCGAGTTATGGCCCTTTGATAAAAAGGTGTTTTTTTCTGTGTGTTGCCAGATACACAAAAGCTTGTCCGGACTACTCCTCATAAAGTACTGGTGCAATTTAATCCAAACTTTACAGGAATGATCAGTACCAAGTCTAGTTGTGCACTGTTCGTCTGTCTGTCCGTCTGTCACAAAACGTGTCCCAACATAAAATTGGCCATCATGAGGCGACACATGTGATTACTAATCGCCCTTGTTAATGTTACATAATTATATGACTTAGAATAGTCACTGTGTTTCATTAAATTGACCTCGAGCTGCTTATTATATATAGGTACAACACATTGATTCTTTCCTAGAATTAATTTAAATGACTGATACATTCTCTGTGTGGAAAACCCACAAAGTAATGCTACATATCAACTATCTTAGCTCTGAGTATTGTGTCGTAGTTTCCTGTGGCCCATTGAAACTATTTATGTAAAAGGTCGTACTTCAAGTTGGATTAAGATCCTACTTATGATTAAAGAAGAGATAATTCTAAAGAACTTGTGTTAACGACAGACGACAGATATATTCCTATCACAGACAAATGCACTAAAAGGTCAAGCACGGAATATTATAACCGCTTAATGTACAATGATGCACATACCACAGCTAATACAAAACATAAAGGCAACTTTGTTACAAATTTTAACAGTTTAGTTTATACACATTTATTTTAGTTCGGTTGTGTTGGAAGTTGTAAGCCTATTTAAACACATTCGAATTTGCTCCCATGGAAACAATACCTTGGCCCTAACGGGGTTTGAACCGTTTGGTTCTAGTTACAGTTGCCTGATTGAAGGATTGAAGCAAGTTGAAAATATTTTTGAAAACTAAAACATATATTTTCAGACAAAATACACAAAATAAATCTTTTTTTTTCTATATTGAGGCATGAATAAATGATCATATATAAGATACACATGAAATATAATCATCGAATCATGTATATCATGTATACATATTGTACTCAGGAATTTGAATTACTTTAATAAAAACTGCCAAATACAAGCTTAAAAGCACTTGAAACTTTGAAAGAATACACTTTTTATACTACTAACAGATTCAAATTCAAATTGTATTGTAATTAACAATCAACTTAAGATCAACGACAGTATGACTAGGCAATGTCAACTGTATTTAACATTTAAGTGTCTGAACTCTATGTTACAATACCATTGTCTATTCCAGTCACACAGTGTTGTCCAATAGCCCAATGTACATGTATGGGAAGTAGGCAGTAGCAGTAGCAGCAGTAGGAAACGTGAAGTTAGCAGTAGCAGTAGCACAGCAGTAGCAGTAGCAAAATTATAAAACGTGAAGTTGGCAGTAGCAGTAGCTCAGCAGTAGCAGTAGCAAAATTATAAACGTGAAGTTGGCAGTAGCAGTAGCTCAGCAGTAGCAGTAGCAAATTTATAAAACGTGAAGTTGGCAGTAGCAGTAGGACAGCAGTAGCAGTAGCAAAATTATAAAACGTGAAATTGGCAGTAGCAGTAGGACAGCAGTAGCAGTAGCAAAATTATAAAACGTGAAGTTGGCAGTAGCAGTAGCTCAGCAGTAGCAGTAGCAAAATTATAAAACGTGAAGTTGGCAGTAGCAGTAGCTCAGCAGTAGCAGTAGCAAATTTATAAAACGTGAAGTTGGCAGTAGCAGTAGCTCAGCAGTAGCAGTAGCAAAATTATAAAACGTGAAATTGGCAGTAGCAGTAGGACAGCAGTAGCAGTAGCAAAATTATAAAACGTGAAATTGGCAGTAGCAGTAGCTCAGCAGTAGCAGTAGCAAAAGCATTATAAAACGTGAAATTGGCAGTAGCAGTAGGACAGCAGTAGCAGTAGCAAAATTATAAAACGTGAAATTGGCAGTAGCAGTAGCTCAGCAGTAGCAGTAGCAAAATTATAAAACGTGAAATTGGCAGTAGCAGTAGTTCAGCAGTAGCAGTAGCAAAATTATAAAACGTGAAATTGGCAGTAGCAGTAGCTCAGCAGTAGCAGTAGCAAAATTATAAAACGTGAAGTTGGCAGTAGCAGTAGCTCAGCAGTAGCAGTAGCGCAGCAGTAGCAGTAGGACAGCAGTAGCAGTATCAAAATTATAAAATGTAAAATTGACAGTAGCAGTAGCTCAGCAGTAGCAGTAGCAAATTTATAAAACGTGAAATTGGCAGTAGCAGTAGCTCAGCAGTAGCAGTAGCAAAATTATAAATCGTGACGTTGGCAGACGCAGTAGATCAGCAGTAGAAGTAGCAAAATTATAAAAAACGTGAAATTGGCAGTAGGAGTGGCTCAGCAGTAGCAAATTCATAAAACGTGAAGTTGGCAGTAGCAATAGCTCAGTTTAGCTCAGCAGTAGCAATAGCAAAATTATAAAACGTGAAATTGGCAGTAGCAGTAGCTCAGCAGTAGCAGTAGCAAATTTATAAAACGTGAAATTGGCAGTAGCAGTAGGACAGCAGTAGCAGTAGCAAAATTATAAAACGTGAAATTGGCAGTAGCAGTAGCTCAGCAGTAGCAGTAGCAAAAATTATAAAACGTGAAATTGGCAGTAGCAGTAGTCAGCAGTAGCAGATAGCAAAATTATAAAACGTGAAATTGGCAGTAGCAGTAGCTCAGCAGTAGCAGTAGCAAAATTATAAAACGTGAAATTGGCAGTAGCAGTAGCAGCAGTAGCAGTAGCAAAATTATAAAACGTGAAGTTGGCAGTAGCAGTAGCTCAGCAGTAGCAGTAGCAAAATTATAAAACGTGAAGTTGGCAGTAGCAGTAGCTCAGCAGTAGCAGTAGCAAATTTATAAAACGTGAAGTTGGCAGTAGCAGTAGCTCAGCAGTAGCAGTAGCAAAATTATAAAACGTGAAGTTGGCAGTAGCAGTAGCTCAGCAGTAGCAGTAGCAAATTTATAAAACGTGAAGTTGGCAGTAGCAGTAGCTCAGCAGTAGCAGTAGCAAAATTATAAAACGAGCATTGAGCATTGATATAAATAATACATTTTCAACAATTCATGTATTACAACTTCCACAATATGACTATTTTCAGCGTTAATTTTTAGTTAATACAATTTTTTTTTTTGTTATTCAACATCAATTGGTAAAAAATAACACTATTAACTGGGTTGAGTAAAGCAGTCAATCTAAAGTATGGGGACATGTTACAGAAAGAAGGAAGACAATGTTATATATATTGTTTTATCATATATGTAATTGTATTTTAGAGAAATTTTAAATTTACAACCGAAGATCGGTTGCCTTCGTAATGCCTGCCGAACACTTCTGAATACTCCAGGTAATCGATTTCATGACCGAACATAACATAATTTATCAATAAATGATTTATATATGATGTACGTCTTTTTTCAAATTTACAAACTGGACAATATTTCTTTTTTTTTTATTAAACGAGCAAACTTTAACTTTCAAAATGGACATAGGTGCGTAATTCGACATATAATTTTCGACATTTTCACTTTTCATAATATTTTCTGTAGTTGGTAGTATTAATCGGGTTTCATTTTTTCCCAGCAAATCAGAAAGTACTGACCTTTGGTTAATGCACATGCAAACGAAACATGATGAAAATTAATTTCTTCTGAAAAAAAAACCAATTTTATGTTGATTTTTTTAACTGATTCGAAGACATGTGTCAAGATATCAGATGTGGTGTATTTCCAAATAACTGGTTTCTTACATTAGAGTAGATTGAATAGGACGGAGCTATGAAAAATGATACTCTGATGCTAAGATATTAATTATATCACTTAGGAATCGGCGTTGATAAGCAAGACATACAAAATACAGCGTTTTGCTTACTGTCTATTGCTTGCTGTGCATATTTTAAAGCAATAATATCAAAACATTCCGAATATTGTGATAACGTTACAACAAACAGTGTACTGTCTACTGCCTATTACTAACTATTTTCTTCTTGTTTCAAAATAAAAAATCTATTGCAATCACATTGGTTAAAGAACTATATATACAGTTGCCGAAATAGTTTGTGTTTTCTGTATTTACTCATAGATAGCAGTCACATATAAGGCACGCATCAATAAATTTTTCTTGTTTATTACGTGCGCACACGATAGCTTTCCCTTACGTGGCCACGCGATACTATTCCGTGCACACGCGGATAGGTATTCCGCATTTTGACCCTGACCGGGATCCTCGCATGAATAGTTCGACCAATCGCAACTACTCGGCCCTTTCCGCCAGTCTTCGGATAAGGACCTCGAACACAATAGTATGAATACACAGAACGGATGCGGTATTTCGGTCCAACCTACGCTAAGAAACTAAACATGTAAACAAATGGCAATTTAATGCTGGGAGTTGTTGACATGTTTATTTCCAATATATGTAGTAAAATTCCACCTAAAACAAGTGAATTTATAGGTACAAAAGCAAACAATACATTATTCATATATTTTTTATTATGGTTGTAGAAAGTACAAAAAACCAACCTGTTGACATTTAGTCGGATTTGTTTAAAATTGAACGTCAGTAGGTATATTTAAATGACAACTTGTTGTCAAACATATTTCAAGCATAATAGTACCGGAATAGTGGTAGAACTACTTTCAATCCGTATTGTTTCCGAGGTTATTATAGATAATAGCCGAGGCAGTTCAAAATGTAGTTCGACGCCCCGTGTATGTGCCGAACCTAAAGCGGTCAGGGGCAAGTGTTTTTTTGAAATCACTCGGTCACGGAGGCCCTTAAATGATCTATGGAAGAAAATAAGAAGACCATTACACAGTTTTGTTTTTTAATCAGAAATATATGTATAAAAAAACGTCATTTTCCAAGAATTGCGGCTTTCAGATCCGCAATTGAAAAAGCACTTACAGCATGCACGAGTTCCTAAAATAATCCGGGTAATGCCATAATTATGGAATATCGGGCCACTCAGAATCGGGCGAGGCGAGACATTCCGATGAGACACGAAGCGAGGCACGATATTGAAACACGAGATCTCGCAATGTCGAAGTATCCCGTACCACGAGATTTCAGAAATTAATTAATTTTTATTTCTTTAGATAGGGCAAGTATGAAATGATTAATATTCAAGTAATGATTTCTGAGGAAGTTAGATGCTTGTAACCCAAAGGAATTCGCGTTAAATGTGAAATAATGCGTCATAAAAGTAGCAAAATGTAAACAAAAGTAGTATTTTGACTTCAATACAAAATTCTAAATCACTTCAACTGTGCAAACTGCAAAAAAGTAGCAGATGAAAAAATGCTTCAGGTAATTAGCCAATAGCCAATGAGTATCTTTTTAGAGCTATAAAAGTATACCAAAAATAAAAAAGCTTTAATTTTGAGGAATACAAATAAAAGCATTTTCAGGCATAATGGGCCTTTAAGTGATTTATGTAGACTATATAGGGAATACTACTTAGCGGTATATGACCTGGAACCAATTTCTTGTCTCGCGTCGACGAACGAGATGCGAAGCGAGACGCGAGAATTCGGCGAGATGCAAAACGAGTCACGATATTGTATCATTCAGTATCAACCGATTACGGTGTTCCGTTTAGACATAAGTAACATTTTTGTCTCCCTTAACAGCTGTGCACAATGGTAAAAAGGTGAAAATAAGATGGTACGATGATACGATGGTACGATAATAAAATCACGATGATGCGATGACACGATAGAGAAAATAATATCGCGTTTTCATCATCATGCCATCGCAGTTTCATCATATCGTTCCTTCGTATTTTCACCATCGTAACATCGTCTTTCACCATAGTACCATCACGTTTTCATCATCCAACCTTCGTTGTTTCACCATCGAACACTCGTTCTTTCACGTTCGTACCATTGTGTTTTCACCATCGCACCATCGCGTTTTCATCAACGTACCATCGTGCCATCGCGCTGTCGCCATTGTACCATCGTGAACGGGATTTAGTATGTTTCAGTCTATGCCTTCAGGTTAAGCAAATCAATTTCTTGAATTAGAGATATTATAATTAACAGTTCACTTAAGGTTTTCATAAAGAAAGCATAAGCAAACCTATTGATGATTACACTTGACATGAGGTAAAACGGCGAAGAATTTCTGACGTGGGGAAATGTGTTACAAATAATTCATAAAAAATGAAATGAGACAAATGTGCTTTCTTGTCCCTTAACAAACTTGATCGGAGCACATTTATCACACAAATAAGTTTTTTGGTATAGACATTTGCGGTCCCATTTGTCTCATGTGCAGTGGGACAAATGCGACCGCAGACAAATGTGCTCCGAGACAAATGTGCTCCTACAAGGCTCCCTCAAAACTGTTTTCACTGCGACTATAGATATTAATAAAGGATCGATCTTTATAGCTGACGTTTTATTCTTGTTGTTTACTACTTCTGGACTGAATAAAATATAATAATATGTAAAACATGCTCGAATTCGAAATATTCAGCGTATAACTTTTTTTCTTTACTGTATAAGTACAACATTGACCATCGGTGTGTATGACGGTCATGAAACAACATTAGAATTACAAGACTGTTATTCCGGGAGAATGGATCACTCTCACTGAGATTACCAACTCGTCCTATCCGACTCCTAACACAACGAATTCACACAGTCCGAATAAAGTTCAATACTCCGTATTACCGTTTCTTGTATTCTAGTATTTCTAGTATTCAAGTTCAGTATCCCCCAGACATAAACTAACCAACATCTGTGTACGTTGGGCAACCGGTACTAGTACCAACGCATAAAATCCAATTTGCATATTAGTACTTTGTGATAAAGGCGAACGTATTGAAAGTGCGAGGTCGAATACTTGAATCTCGACTACGAGTTTGAAGGCCACCTAGTTCAACAAGCAATAATCACAGTATTGCAAGCAATGTAGGAGCACATTTGTCTCGGATCACATTTGTCTCACGAGGTGTGACCGATGTGCTCGTAAACATTTATATTTGCGAAAAATGGGAAATGAGACAGATGTGTTCGACACACAATAGAAAGGACACTCGAATGACATTTGTCTCACATTATTCCATAAAATTCTAAAATGGTAATAATTATGCCCGTCCGTATCATGCCAACCAGTCATTGTTCTGTGTTGTCTGTATTTATAATACCGTTTTTATGTCACTTCCGACCGATCAAAAACTTCCTACCTCTGCATAGGAGTCCTATATTAACTAAAAGAATATCCCAGTTCTGCGTGTCACAATGAAAATTTCTACCAGTGCAGTATCCAGAACTCAAACACATATGTAGAGAGTCCATTCTTATCGTTATTAATTGTGACACGTTTCTTTTCGATGCTTAAAGATTATAAATAATTTAAGAAATATTCTTTGCAACACCAAGGTAGTATCTACGGTGGCATATAGGGACATAGTATCTTCTTATCTATTACATGCGCACGCGATAGCTATTACGTGGCCACGCGATACTAGTACTATTACATGTGCGCGCGATAGCTTTTTTAAAGGGACACGCGATTTTAGACATTTTGGTAAAACAAAAATGCGAGCAAAGGTGTTATTTAATAAAGTGAATTTCAATTTTAATATTGGTGGTTTTTCCACGTCATAGCAAATTTTACAATAACAAATGATACGCTAGACATTTTCTTTGGAGATACATTTTTTTCCGTTTTATCATAAGTCTTTATTTGTTCTCTAAAATGGATCTAGCTATGTTTTGTAGGTCTTTGAAAAATGTCAATTTTATATAGAATATAGAGGGAATATTTAGTGGTACATGGCCTCGAAGGATTTTCTTGTCTGGCGTCGACGTACGATATGCGAAGAGAGACGCGAGATTCAGGCGAGATGCGAAACGAGTCACGATATTGTATCGTTCAAATATCGCCCGATTACGGTGTTTCGTTTGGACATAAGTAACAATTTTTGTTCCCCTGATACACTATGCACGATGGTACAATTTTGAAAACGTGATGTAACGATGGTACGATGATGAAAACACGACGGTACGATGATGAAACAACGATGGCAGGATGGTGAAATCACGCTGATGCAATAACACGATGGTGAAAATAATATCGCGTTTTCATTATCATGCCGTCGCAGTTTCATAATCGTAGCATCGTACTTTCACAATCGTACCATCACGTTTTTACCATCGTGATTTCGTAGTTTCACCATTCCTGTTGTACCATCGTTGTTTCGCCATCATACAACCGTTTTTTTACGTTCGTATCATCATGTTTTCACCATCGTACCATTGCGTTTTCATCATTTTATCACGGTGGACGGGATTTCGTATGTTTAAGTGTATGCTTCAGGTTCAGCCAATCAAATTTCTTGAATTAAAAGTATAATAATATATAGTTCCACTGTAGGTTTTAGGTTTAAGATTTTATATAAATATATGTACAAACCTATTTATGATGACAATTGACATGAGGTAAAACGGCGAACATCGATTCTAAAAAGCACATATGCAGCTAGATTTTTATCGTTATCAATTGTGACACGTTTCTTCCCGATACTCAAAGTTTTATAAATGATTAAAGAATTATTCTAAGCAACAAAAAGGTAGTAAAAGGGACTTAGGATTTTCTTATTTATTATGTTCACACGCAAAAGCGTTTACGTGGCCACTCGATACTTATATCTGCGAACGCGATAGCTATTACGTTCAAAAGGAATAGTTATTGCGTGCGCACGCGATAACTATAACGTGCGCACGCGGATAGGTATTCTGCATTTGGAACCTGGGCGGGCTTCCTCGCATGAATAGTTCGACGCTCCGAGTGCGTGTCAAACCAATAGCGGTTAAAGGCAAGTAGTTTTTTTCAAATCACCCGGCCACGGAGACCTCTAAATGATCTAAGGAAGAAAACGAGATGACTATCCCACACGTATTTTGTTTTCATCAGAAACATATAAAAAAATATTGCCATTTTAAGAGAAGTGCTACTTTCAGATCCGCCATTGAAAAGCACTTACAACGTGCATGAGTTCCTAAAAGAATCCGGGTAATGCCATAATTATGGAATATCTGACCGCGCCCAATCGGGCGAGACGCGACATTCCGACGAGACCAGAAGCGAGCGAGGCACGATACTGTAATGAGATCTCGCCATGTCGAAGTATCCCGTACCACGAAATTTCACGGCTCGCTTCATGTTTTGCCGGAATGTCGCTTTTCTTGTCTCTCGCGCATCGCTTCGTGCACGTGCTTCTCAAATGCCTGACTATGACAAAGGAACATATTCCCAACAGCTGGCAAAAAAAAATGTTAAATTTCTTAGACAATTAGTCTTTTCTGACATGTTTCTTTAAAAAACTAACGACTATATATCATACACACTATTAGTAAATCTTAAAGAAATATATTTCGTTAAAATTTATTTATTGGCACCATGCCATGATAAAAAACACTAATTTAAATATAAATATAGTAAATTTCAAAGGTTTTAAGTTATTGAGCCGACAAGAAAGATGCATTTGTGCCTTTTGTGAGTCCGTTTAATCACATGATGCATTTCGTAAAAAATAAATATAAATTCATAAAAACGAAACATTAATTCGTAATTACGAGATATTAATTCGTTATTACGAAACATTCGTGATAACGAAATATTAAATCGTTTTTACGAAATATTAGTTCGTAATTACGAAATAATATTTCATTTTCACAAATTAATATTTCGTAATTACGAAATATTATTTCGTAAAAACGAATTAATATTTCGTTACTACGAATTAATATTTCGTAAAAACGAATAAATATTTCGTAAAATCGAATTAAGTCTTGGAAAAAAAGTGTGGAAAATGTCACCTTAGGGGCTCCGTATTGTTGCAATTTTGGTAAATAGTTTACACATACATTTATTAAACTATTAATATTTTATAATATCAACTGCCTGCCGAAATAGCCTTTTCGGGACGGGAAGATCTTTTCAGCATTTAATATACATTGTAATAATGTACAGTAAATGACAATGAGGTTTACATTCTTACATGTATATTAGAAACATAATACGTCTAATGGGAAAAATCACAATTGTTTATTAAATTGAAGTGCACAACAGACGCCATTTCTCATTTTTGAACTGTTGAAATAAAAACTATTTAAGCACCATATATTTTTGTTTATATTGTTACGATGGTTGTTATGATGGTTTTGTTACGATGATTCTCGTTAAAGTTCCATTACAAAAGAAATATAAAGCACTTTTTGCCTGGTTGAGAAATAATTTAGTAACCAATTACTCAGGTATATTATTTTGCTTGCTGTCCTCATTACTGAATGAAGGTATTGTGACTGTTCATGGTTACTCAAAAATGGAATAGGATTTCATAAAAACGAATTATTATTTCGTAAAAACGAATTATTATTTCGATTACGAATTAATATTTAATAAACACGAATTATTATTTCGTTAAAACGAATAAATATTTTGTGAAAACGAATTAATATTTCGTAATTACGAATTGATATTTCGTAAACATGAATTGATATTTCGTTATTACGAATTAATATTTCGTTTAAATGAATTAAGTCCCGGGAAAAAGTGTGGAAAATGTCACTTTAGGGGCTCCGTACAATTATGATTAAGTTTGTTTGAGAAAGATTTTTGCAATTAAAGTTAGAGATGAGCGTGCGTAATACCCACATATGAGAAACACACGAGCTGCATATCTGGAACAATTCTTATACTTTCAAGACATTTATGAGAGATGTAATCTAATTCCATTAATATCTACACGATATAGAGAGTTCCAACAAACCTAGTATAAACAAGATCAGGAAAGGTTAAATAGATAAAAGTATCTCAAAATATTTACATTTCCCTTTATATGATGTATGAATGATGATTTAAAGAAATCAGTTTTAAAATTATGTTACTGTAAAAAATCTGGAAACAAAGTGATCCTTCGGATGCATTAATCACAACAAAATTACAAGAGAAATGCAAATATAATGAGTAAATACAATAACAACTTTGGTGAAATTATCTTACCCGAGTATTTCTATTAAAGTTCAATAAATTAATATAAAATATTCAAATAGACCTGCTTATACGAAACAAATACCAATAACATCATGTCTGATGTATGTGAAGCATATTTTAAAGAGAATAACGTTGTGTTATGCCGTGAATCATATCAAATGTATGTTAACAATACATAATCACATATAAAAAGTTAACAAGGTCATGCAATTTTCTGAATCAATTTTATAAATACTTGAACAAATTAATGTATTATCTCAACAGAATTTCGCACATAAAACTCGATAAATGATTTTTTAAATTCATTTGTGTCACTAATATAACTTTACTGTTTTTGCTTCGCTTTTTCAATTTCGAAATAAAACGTTCATAACATAATCATATACTTTCTACATATAGTCTCTCTTTGAATTTGTAAGATATAATGATATTTTGTCAGTTTTAAATTTTCATTGAAATCAACAAGAAATAAAACGATCTTTAATAAAACGTTTCATGCATCATTAATACGGAATGCAGATATTGTTTTTCCAACGCTTTTTATGAAATACCATAATGCATTTATACATTGAGAAATAGATCTACTATTCAATAAAACCATTAAAGCATCAAACTTTTATATATAGAATATTTATATAAGGTAAATTCATTTGTAACATGAGTGACATTACTGTTTTGCCAATACATCGATACCGTACTTTGTCTAATGTTCTTACTGACCGGGTCGCCTGAACCAGTGGGCGGAGCGATCCCTTCTCTGGCGTAATGTCAATTAAGTTCCTGCTGAGAATTATGCAATTAAACAGGAGGCAGCTCGCAGTAAACAGGACCAAGTGCGCATTAAACAGGACACTGTCATGTATGAAATTCCATAGTAAAAAGGATGATCCCCTTCATTTACAAATAATTCCATTCCATGCAGAATTCGTGTTGTTGCATACGACCGTAAAAAAACTTTTAACTCTATTTAACGCCTATTTTTGATTTTCGGGTATATATAGAACAAAATGAAATAATTCGGTTTTCGTAGGTAAAGCCGAAGTGAAGTGACTGTTCATCTGAATGAAGTGTTAAATTACGGTCAGCTTGGTTTTTCATTGTCGTCTGAATGGCCGTTGTAACACGATAAAATAACGCGAAATCGAAATGCAAAACGAAAAATCCCGCTTGCTTGCGGTTCATCCTGTGATATATATCGGATGTAAATAGGGCAAAATATTGAGCTATTTTTTTGCGGCCTTTTCCCCTCTTAAACGTAGTAGTAAAATCGCGAAAATGCGTTGCTGTTCTACTGCTACAATGTTACTGCTACTGCTGTGCTAATGCTAATGCTAAATTCACGTTTTATAATTTTGCTACTGCTACTGCCAACTTCACGCTTTATAAATTTGCTACTGCTACTGCCGAGCTACTGCTACTGCCAACTTCACGTTTTATAATTTTGCTACTGCTACTGCTGTCCTACTGCTACTGCCAACTTCACGTTTTATAATTTTGCTACTGCTACTGCTGAGCTACTGCTACTGCCAACTTCACGTTTTATAATTTTGCTACTGCTACTGCTGAGCTACTGCTACTGCCAACTTCACGTTTTATAATTTTGCTACTGCTACTGCTGAGCTACTGCTACTGCCAACTTCACGTTTTATAAATTTGCTACTGCTGTCCTACTGCTACTGCCAACTTCACGTTTTATAAATTTGCTACTGCTACTGCTGAGCTACTGCTACTGCCAACTTCACGTTTTATAATTTTGCTACTGCTACTGCCGAGCTACTGCTACTGCCAACTTCACGTTTTATAATTTTGCTACTGCTACTGCTGAGCTACTGCTACTGCCAACTTCACGTTTTAAATTTTGCTACTGCTACTGCTGAGCTACTGCTACTGCCAACTTCACGTTTTATAATTTTGCTACTGCTACTGCTGAGCTACTGCTACTGCCAACTTCACGTTTTATAATTTTGCTACTGCTACTGCTGAGCTACTGCTACTGCCAACTTCACGTTTTATAATTTTGCTACTGCTACTGCTGTCCTACTGCTACTGCCAACTTCACGTTTTATAATTTTGCTACTGCTACTGCTGAGCTACTGCTACTGCCAACTTCACGTTTTATAATTTGCTACTGCTACTGCACTCTGCTACTGCTACTGCTACTGCCAACTTCACGTTTTATAATTTTGCTACTGCTACTGCTGTCTACTGCTACTGCCAACTTCACGTTTTATAATTTTGCTACTGCTACTGCTGAGCTACTGCTACTGCCAACTTCACGTTTTATAATTTTGCTACTGCTACTGCTGACTACTGCTACTGCAACTTCAACGTTTTATAATTTTGCTACTGCTACTGCTGAGCTACTGCTACTGCCAACTTCACGTTTTATAATTTGCTACTGCTACTGCTGAGCTACTGCTACTGCCAACTTCACGTTTTATAATTTTGCTACTGCTACTGCTGAGCTACTGCTACTGCCAACTTCACGTTTTATAAATTTTGCTACTGCTACTGCTGAGCTACTGCTACTGCCAACTTCACGTTTTATAATTTTGCTACTGCTACTGCTGAGCTACTGCTACTGCCAACTTCACGTTTTATAATTTTGCTACTGCTACTGCTGAGCTACTGCTACTGCCAACTTCACGTTTTATAATTTTGCTACTGCTACTGCTGAGCTACTGCTACTGCCAACTTCACGTTTTATAATTTTGCTACTGCTACTGCTGAGCTACTGCTACTGCCAACTTCACGTTTTATAATTTGCTACTGCTACTGCTGAGCTACTGCTACTGCCAACTTCACGTTTTATAATTTTGCTACTGCTACTGCTGAGCTACTGCTACTGCCAACTTCACGTTTTATAATTTTGCTACTGCTACTGCTGAGCTACTGCTACTGCCAACTTCACGTTTTATAATTTTGCTACTGCTACTGCTGACTGCTACTGCTACTGCCAACTTCACGTTTTATAATTTTGCTACTGCTACTGCTGAGCTACTGCTACTGCCAACTTCACGTTTTATAATTTTGCTACTGCTACTGCTGAGCTACTGCTACTGCCAACTTCACGTTTTATAATTTTGCTACTGCTACTGCTGAGCTACTGCTTCTGCCAACTGCACGTTTTATAATTTTGCTACTGCTAAGCTAAAGCTGAGCTATTGCTACTGCCAATTTCACGTTTTATAATTTTGCTACTGCTACTGCTGAGCTACTGCTACTGCCAACTTCACGTTTTATAATTTTGCTACTGCTACTGCTGAGCTACTGCTACTGCCAACTTCACGTTTTATAATTTTGCTACTGCTACTGCTGTCCTACTGCTACTGCCAACTTCACGTTTTATAATTTTGCTACTGCTACTGCTGAGCTACTGCTACTGCCAACTTCACGTTTTATAAATTTTGCTACTGCTACTGCTGAGCTACTGCTACTGCCAACTTCACGTTTTATAATTTTGCTACTGCTACTGCTGAGCTACTGCTACTGCCAACTTCACGTTTTATAATTTTGCTACTGCTACTGCTGAGCTACTGCTACTGCCAACTTCACGTTTTATAATTTTGCTACTGCTACTGCTGAGCTACTGCTACTGCCAACTTCACGTTTTATAATTTTGCTACTGCTACTGCTGAGCTACTGCTACTGCCAACTTCACGTTTTATAATTTTGCTACTGCTACTGCTGAGCTACTGCTACTGCCAACTTCACGTTTTATAATTTTGCTACTGCTACTGCTGAGCTACTGCTACTGCCAACTTCACGTTTTATAATTTTGCTACTGCTACTGCTGTCCCACTGCTACTGCCAACTTCACGTTTTATAATTTTGCTACTGCTACTGCTGAGCTACTGCTACTGCCAACTTCACGTTTTATAAATTTGCTACTGCTACTGCTGAGCTACTGCTACTGCCAACTTCACGTTTTATAATTTTGCTACTGCTACTGCTGAGCTACTGCTACTGCCAATTTCACGTTTTATAACTTTGCTACTGCTACTGCTGAGCTACTGCTACTGCCAATTTCACATTTTATAAATTTGCTACTGCTACTGCTGAGCTACTGCTACTGCCAACTTCACATTTTATAATTTTGCTACTGCTACTGCTGAGCTACTGCTACTGCCAACTTCACGTTTTATAATTTTGCTACTGCTACTGCTGAGCTACTGCTACTGCCAACTTCACGTTTTATAATTTTGCTACTGCTACTGCTGAGCTACTGCTACTGCCAATTTCACGTTTTATAATTTTGCTACTGCTACTGCTGTCCTACTGCTACTGCCAACTTCACGTTTTATAAATTTGCTACTGCTACTGCTCACTGCTACTGCTAACTTCCTACCGGTCCAATGTACAATAACCTTCGTTATTATTTTAATTAGTTTAATTAACAGTTTTCCCATGAAAAAAATATTAATATAAGCTTTTATGTAATCTGGGTCTTTTCGACCCTTTTACAAGCTTGACATGCACGGTGTCTCCTGTCATCTCAGAATGATTTCTTACACAGAAGTGGTGTGGATTTTGTCAGCTTCTAAAGTTTTTACTGCAAAAAGACACGTTGTTAAAAATATCAGGTTTCTTTGTTGCCACATGAAGCTATAGGGGTAGAATATAGATTCTTAAACATTACAAAATTTTGAATGTTTATAAAGACAATTTAATGCAATATCGTTGCTTCCTTTTTGGGAATTTCTCGGTCTATGGGAGGGGATATTCCTCCCACACCCACTTGACTATAGATAGGTACAACTACAGGCCTTTATATTACGAAACATGCAAAGCGCCTGTTTGAATGCAATATTTCTAGTGATTCAGTTATTCAATCGCATGCAAAGTAATACAACTTTGATTCAAACGAATTGACAATTCACTCAAATGATTTTTGTCAACTTTTTTCCCCGGGGAATAGACCTTGGACCCCCTTATCTACAATGCGTATCCTTAAAATGTGTCAAGGTATGTCCCTGACTCGTGACATAAAGTCCTTACGTGCGTAAGTATGACTATCTGTTTGAACTAACGTATCAAAGTCTAACTGTAGTAGTTAGACTTTGATACGTTAGTTCAAACAGGCTCTTATAAAATTTGAGAACGGTGTAGTTATGGTAAAGTTAGGCCCTTATAAAATTTTCCTTTTGGACTCGATTTACTTACGCCCTACCAATCATTCTTCGATATTGAAGCCAAATTAAATGCAAGAGTAAAGATATCTAGTCAGCAGGTGCGCGATGACGTTCTAATTCGAATGGCGTAAAAACATGAAAAAGGGCGCAAGTACCACTTACGTCCTTATAGCACTAGACCGTCGATTAACGTAATATGGATAAAATCAATAGGATAATCGTAAACAACAGTTCCATTACCAATCTTAATACTCATTTACAGGTGAACGTTCTTCTTGTAGGAAAATTTTGAAAAGAAAAAGAATACGGCATCAATGTAGACCACAACGATATTCGAAATCCGGGTTTTAGTATTGCCAATAAAGTTAAGGGACAAGCTGTTAAACTGAGCCTGCAATTTCATGAAAATAATATCACAATGCACATGCTTTTTACATAAAGTTATTAAATACAAATATAACAACATATTTGTTTACTTGATTTTTACCAAAACTGATTAACACAACATGACATTAACTGCTAATAATAACAGCTCCTTCAATAGGCCTCCATAAGAGACGACGCCGCTCACCGGCGTCGCCATTAACAAACTTCAACGGGCTGAATGCAACATACTATATACCATAAATATATATTTCAATATAAAAATAAAAAAAGAATTCGACAAAATAAAGTTTAGAGAGATAAAATATATTAAATATTAGTAAGAGAAATAAAAATAATATTTTGAGCGGCCTAAATACCGGTAATCTGTTTACGGTTAAGACCTTCTTTTATCTTTATCGGATAGATACATAACTTGTGAAATACCGGCAACACTGTTTAGTCGGAAGACAATTTGCTTACAAGAAACTTCAATTGATACATAATATCACATTTCATGCAGTTCAAGATGTTTCACTGGGGGACGACACTTGTTATATTTGGGTGTTTAATTAATGTTTCTTCACTTGAAGAAAAAATTAACATCAAATGTGGAGAAGATTACAACATCCTGAAAAAGCTGATCGAACTTGAGGAAGAAGTTAAAGACCTTAAGACTAACCTAAGGGGTAAGTTTTTTTATCGTTGCAAAAATAACATTATAGCTTTTTTGAGAACGTAGGAAAAGTATAAAGATCATCATATAAATAATTTAAACGATGCATGTAGCTCAAAAAAGATTTTAGTATCAACTAAATCATCAATTATCATCAATTATCGTATTCACTTACTATTGAAAAGAAAGCTGCACAATTATAAGAGGCGTAAATTGAAACGGTTTTCGTTTTGATTAATCTCATTCTTAACTTTTTACAATGTAAATACTGGAATAAACATATAAGCCTGATACTTTCTTTAACAGAACATAGCAGCGAGAATGAAAAATGCAAGAATGTAGCATTTCGAGCCCAACTGACAAAGAGCCTTGGAACTGTTACTCTTGGACATAAAATTGTTTATGACAGTGTTGAACTTAACAATGGCAAAGCGTTTCATCCATTCCATGGAGTGTTTACTGCTCCGTGTGATGGGATATACCTCTTTTCGATCACGATCGGGAATGTAGGTAAACAGGGAGTGATTCATCTGAAGAAAAATGGCGAAACTATCGAATATGCATGGGCTGGTTACAACATAGGTTGGGATATGGGAGGTGTTACGACTGTGGCTAAACTTAACGCTGGTGATGACGTGTGGGTAGAGGGAAGAAAAATTATTGATGGTGTAAATACTCACGATGGGATTGGTGTTCGAAAACACACTGGCTTCGCGGGAGCGTTAATAAATGCACTGTAATTCGCCGTGTTCTAGAAAGCATTAATATGATGATTGTAACGACAAACCATGTGTGAAAAAATGTCTTTAGATTTGTGTAACAATTTTGAGATGATAATAAATAATTGCAATTTTAATTCCTTTGGTATGTCTTATATATGATTAGGCGGCTTGTTTTCTCGTATCCACTCATGTTCAACATCCAATTGTCATCCTGATAATTGCGATGATTCAGTTGTTCTCTGATAAAACATGCACACGTGATCAAAATACTGCATTAATTCTCTTAAGAAGGAGATTTGAAATAATTGTAATGCTTTTAAATTAAATTAAATTAAATTAGATACGATTTATCATCAAATATCCAAAACATTTCACTTATTCACATCATAATTAATCCCCAAAACAACCAAAGTCAAGGTAATAGAAATGACAGAGTTTGTTACTGTGACAAATCAAGTGATACATATTTGATTAAGAAAAGTTTTATTGAAGGGATCCACTGACGTCTTTTGATATGACAGGATACGAAATAATTTTGGAGGTTAATGTTCCATTTGATGAAGGTATACACCAATAAATGTGTACAAAAAATTCAGATCATTTGCTCACTTGATTTTACTAAAATAATTATTCTAATTGTGAAAAATGACCCGAAGCAGAAAAGCGTTGCAACGCTTTCACTCAAATTGGTCAAATGCCCGCTCTCGTCTTATCATTAAATTGTGGCTTATTAAGAATATAATTACCGTGCGTTCGTTTATTTGCGATAACTTTACTTATTTTGTGAATAAATATTCATTTTAGTAGAGTATTACAAATAAAAAGCAATTACATTTCATGTACTTGGTCAGAATCTGGGTAACTGATATCAGTACTCATTCTACGTCTGAAATGGTCATCAATATCCAAATATCTGTAAATGACAAAGATATGGTAATTTAAGCAAAATTCATTGTGACCTCGATGTAAAGGTCATTTCAATGTCAATATTATAGTTGAACTATTCAAGATGTCCGTCCTGTCATAAATATATGAATGACATCTGATCATTGATAACAAAGAAATGGCAGTTTAATCACAATTCAATAATTTGACTTTAAAATATGTCTTTATTTTTATTATTCAAAGGCAAATAATTCTTGACATATTCAGTCGATTTAGCTCATAAATGAATTTGATCGATACCTCATTGCTATACATATTCTGTATAAAAAATTTAAAGAATGGAGAAGAAACGAAAGCACTAACAATGTGAAATATAGTGGGTTTTTTTTGTTTTTTGTTTGTTTTTTGTTTGTTAGATTTAGCCTATAATCTAACTTTGTTGAGATTTCATGGTGAAAATTGTCAAGATTGATGAAGAAATAAAAGCGTTGGAGTGGTAACAATGTGAAATATAACAGATATTGTAATTCAAGGGCAGATAACTCTGGACATATTGCTTAGGGTATGTGGATACTAGAGTGGTAACAAGCTAAATTTGGACGGACAGACAGACAGGCGCATACTCAGGTGAGCTAAAATTAACACACAATAACACCTAATAATAACTGGTCAAAATTAATTTAAAATATGGACGTTATATGCGGCAGGACCATGCCTTTTTGCCGCAAAATGTACGTCAGAAAAATGTGGACGATATGCGCCGCAAAACGTCCATATATCTACGTACGTTTTGCGTTATGGACGTTTTGCGATGTTAAAGGGCGTGTGCAACGGCATAGATTAATTTTTTATTTAGAAACAGTGACGTCACCTGTCTATCGACAATTAGGCTGAATTAGGCATCACAACTTCTGCTGGTTCTTCCGACTTCTGTGTTCTGTTCTGGTGCCATTGTCTTGAACATAATGTTGACCAGTCTCTTCAAAGAAGCCTTGACAGCCAGAGAACTTGTGACAGGTTAGATTGTCGTTTTGCATGGCCACAGCAATTTGTAAAATAAAGTAAAATAACCAGAATCAAAATGCTGAATTTACGAGGTTAACGCATTACGTTATCACAACTTATAATGTCTAAGAATGACATTGCTAACCATTATGAAGCATCCCTATGAGCAAAGTTTAATATATTAAAGGGTAGATCTACCTGGACAATCAGTCAACATAATTTATGGGTAGATAAAGTTTTATATCAATACTTTATAAACATCAACACAATGATATACTGTCAGGGCATTTATTACAATGTATACTCCACTAGTCACAAGGTATTTGTTACGTCATAAAGTCTAGTGATGACGTGACCATTTTTTTTAAATAAACCTTCAACAATGTCTTTAGTAGGGTCACTTTTTCTCAGACTTTCTCTGGCCTTCAGCCCAGTATTGCTAATACTAATAGATCTAGATTGTTCGTAATAACAATTTGAAAAATTGGTTTGTTAGATAAATTTAACACAATATTGTCATAAAATACTAGTCCTAGAAGACAACTCTACCTTCGGCTACTTTAAAAAAACACAAAAATGAAGTCTTTTTGCCATGTTTGTTCAGAACCGCTCCATAATTTTTTTCTCCAAAATTTTTACGTGTCGGTTCAGGGCAGCTTCAGGAGCTGACGGAGACTGGGTCGAAAAGGAATATGCAGAAGCGGGCTCGGTTTATATACCCAGTCTACTAAGCATGCGCGAACGAGATTGAATGACTTGTTAGGAGGAGGAGCCAAATATACAGGCCATTGCAAAAATACTGTGACGTATAGCGTAAAAATAAAGAGTTTAAACTCAAGCGCTTAAACTGAATATTAAATATGTTTCCAAATCTGCTAGTATATAATAATTATTGTCGATGGTATAATTATCTTTATATTTATTATTATTATTATTATTATTATTATTATTATTATTATTATTATTATTATTATTATTATAGAAACGGCAAAAGTCGTCCATATGGCAAAAACTCCGAAAATAATATGCACGATATGCCGTCCCTATGGCAGTGAAAGGGTTAAAAGTAAAATCTTGCGAAGGGAATAAAGAAAGTAATTAAAATTTACCACAAAGGGGTCAAAATACAATGTTTGCGAATATAACTCTTACAATAAATTTTTGTGATATATTCTATTAGCATGCTGCTTTAAAAGTAGAACATTACGTTTTTATAATTTATGTGCAAATTTATGTCAATATTATCCAAACAGTATGTTCTTTTCATAAAATCCATAACGACCGTAAAGGCCTCAACAGACGGTAGGATTTAGTTGTACAGCACTAATTAGAGATAAGATGTACACTTTTCAAAGCTATACAACACTTGCATTCAGACGGTAATTCTACACTGTAAGAATCATCTGAGGTTTCCCCTACAAAGGATCCTTTTATATTGATCCTTTACATACTTTACTCACTAAATACTTTTTTTCGCCATGAGTAATGATTGAAACACCTCCATTTAAAAAAAAATATAAATATTTTTTTAATGTGAAGCCTGACCGAGACTCAAACCTGGGACCCTCGGAATACCGTACTGCGGCTCTACTGACTAAGCTATCTGGCCGCCTACAAACTACCTCCCCTCCCCTAATTAGAGAACACTTCAATACCGTGACATAATCATTTTCGGAATAATTTGGGATTCGAGCATAACACAACTTTGGGTCTCCTGAAGAGTTTTCAACATCATTTTTACCCCATCATACTACTATGTTTACCTTTTAGCCCTAATTGTTCTGGAATTTCATTCATTACAACCATTATCAGGAGATAATTTGGTTATCTGTTACTTGTCATTGTGGGAGGTCTGTAAAAAATCTGTACAACAAGATTTTCAAAATAGAACATGTCCTATCCCTTACATCTAGACTTAAGGTTTCTGAAATCAAGAAATAGTAGCCTTCACACATTAAGATTTGTCTGTACATCTTAGTTTTAATTGGTGTTGTACTTCAAAATCCTACCGTCTGTTGAGGCAATAAGATGTCCATGGAATGGGTTTTTGTGCAATTAATGGTTATATATGGTGAGAAATCATCAGGTGCAACACTATATATCCTATTATGTATATAATATTAGTTATAAAGATTGTTGACAGGTTATATGGCCCTATATAAACGGCTGTTTGTAAATATAACCCGAGCCGCTAGGCGAGGGCTATATTGCAAACAGCCGTTTATATACGGCCATATAACCTATCAACAATCTTTATAACGAATTTATAATACAGCAAACATCATTTTTTAGAGAAAAAAGTAAGATTTCTTCATGAGTCGACAACAGCCGTGTATATAAAACTATATAAACGTCACGATTATCCAATGAAAAGCGACATTACAAACTTGCAGTATTATAATGTATGAAAAATAGTAAATTTGTAAAAACTATAAGACAAGATCCGGGTATTGGGTAACAGGATGTACTCCTACTGTAAAAAAGTAGATAATATCAAAAAGTGTGTTGTAAACGTAAACATATTATCCCTTTATAGATATACTATGCTCATGTATATAGTAATGGTAAAGGTAATGTAATATGCAACATAAAGGTAATGCAATATGCAACATAAAGGTTATGTTATATGCAACATAAAGGTTGCTTTTTAAAAGGCAATCTGAAGATAATGTAACATGGAGGTAATGTAACATAAAATATGAAGGTAATTTAACATAACGGTGCATTGCTCCTTAAAAAATGACTGACAGCAATTTATGTTTACCCCCACCCAGCCAAAATCACACCTAAAATACATGTATACCAATATGGGCAATTTTCATGACGGTGCAGCATACTCCAGAATCCGCCCGATTCCTATAAAAGTATCACTAATACGCAGTGCAAGCTATGACATTTTCAAAAATGACCAAATAAAGTGTCTGTCATGCGTTTAGATTTTTTCACAAAAAATTTATCCGAAATTTCTTACTTGTTTGGCGCCAACTGTCAAAGCTTGATTTTTAACTTTTTAACCTCCATTCGGAGAGGTCACAAATAACATTTACAAAGCTACCAAAAAATGCTAAGTTTCGGGTAAAAACCCAAAAATACTGCTCATTTCCTACTTACAAACAAGAAAAAAATACAATGACAGAGAAATATCAGAAGTTTCCAGTACCTTCAAAACACCATGTCTGAGTTATTAAAAAAATTGACCGGGGCCTGCCATCATTCGAATATGTCCCCTGCCCCCTTAAATAGTCTTTATATCAACATTTTGTTATGTACGCCATTTGATTCAATGGGTTGCCTTGATCTTGACATGTTGTTGTTTACTTTGGTAGACTTGTAACCCTTATGAGACAAGCAAGATATGAACATATAAAGAAAGAAAGACAAAAAGAACGAAACAAACGTTTCGTATTTCAAACACGCATTACTAACTTCACTTTAATATAATGTTTTTATACATTTACCGGAGATGAAAGTCCTCATGCATAAATAAAGCGTTAATTTAAATTTCAGTACGCCTTACATCGCACATTTTGCAAAGTATTTGCTCTTAAATTGTAAGATTTTCCTATTGATTAGATCAGTATGCTTTTAAAATTGTTGACCAATAACTACTTACTGATTTGTTTATGTCCCAGCCAGCTATAAGCACGTAAACAACCAGAAAATGTAAAAAGTAAAGAAGATAAATGAATATTAGGCTACAACAAATTTATTTTGTAATGAAAAGATAATTGTTTTTTGATATTTTACTTGATAAAATAAGGAATTTTCTAATGAAGTATTTCTTTATTAAAATCAAATGTTACGATTATTTATTTAACCAATTGTAACTGTACTTCTGTTTAGTGAGATTCTTCGTCATAAGAAATAGAGGATTTGTTTAGTTCAGTGTAAGATTCGGAATATATTCACCGAGTGAGCACCAAAAGGTATATTTCACGAGTGGCGCAGCCACGAGTGAAATATGAACAACTTTTGGTGTTCAGAAGGTGAAATATATTTCGATCTTACACTAAACTAAACAAATTTTTTTTTTTATTACATGCAAAGAAACGTTTTAAAAAGACATAAAACCTAATGCTGAATGAAAAGCGCGCCAAATAATAATACAACGTGACGTCATTTACGACGTCACGTCATTAAGTTGGTACCCAGTATTGTGCACGCTGGTATTTCACTAAAACAACGTAAGGGGTTTTAATTCAAAACAGTGAAATTATCAAAGTGTAATTTCGCTGTTTCAAACCCGTGAATTACCCAGTTTTATATCACTGATTTTAGAGGATATATCAGGATGGAATATATTTCACCGAGTGAGCACCGAAAGGTATATTTCACGAGTGGCGCAGCCACGAGTGAAATATGAACTTTTGGTGTTCACGAGGTGAAATATATTTCGATCTTACATTAAACTAGACAAATTTTCTTTTTATTATATGCAAAAAAAAAACGTTTAAAAAGACATTTTTACCTAGTGCTAAATGAAAAGGGCGCCAAATAATAAAATTCTGGAAACTAAAGTGATCCCTCGGAAGCATTGACCCCAACAAAATTACATAAGAATTGCAGACTCGGTTTGATTGAGTCTGTACATGAGAGATAATGAATAAGTGCAACATCCCTCACGGCCCCTAGCACCGGCTTGAGCGGTACTCAATTCTCAACACTTAATTGTGCCGGCATCAATGATCCCGAAGGACCAGAAAATATAACAACACTGAATTACGACGTCACGTAATTAAGTTGGTTTCCAGTACTGTGAACGCTTATATTTCATTGAAACAACGCAACGGGCTCAAATATTCAAAACAGTGAAATTATCAAATTGATAATTTCACTGTTTCAAACAGTGAAATTACCAGTTTTTATTTCACTGATATATTTCTATAAACCACCGAAAAGCATGTAATAAATTTCTATAAACAACCGAAAAACATGTAATAAATAGTTATTTTAATTATTCTATTCAATTATTTGTTTGTCAGGATTATATCAGAAATGAATGTATTAGAAAATGACTAAATAATTTGTTTCACAGAATTGCTTTGTTTCTTTGTGATATTAGATATGATAATGTATAAAAAATAAAAGATAGAAGCGATTACTGGAATAGTCTAGTCGTTATCCGAAATCCTTTACAGATAAGATTAATGTTCAATTCAATGCAGATATATTCTATTTTATGTCACACCTTATAAAATAAAACCAATGCACTTTCAGCGTTTGCATCCCGTGATGTTCCTATAGAAATCGGTATTGAATATAATCTTATCAATCTAGCCTCGTTTTCATTTCCAGAGTCCAAAAGTCTATCACACCCCATATAGCCTTTACATTTCAAGTGTCCAAAAGGTTCAAATCAAATCAATATTACACCCAATATGGCCTCGTTTTCATTTCCAGAGTCCAAAGTTTCACAACAAATCCATGCCAGTCCCTGCATAGCCTTGTTTTTATTTCTGAGAGTTCAAAATCCATATGTTATCTTTATTGTAATTAAAGTAACAAATTTCCGTCGAAATGTCAAAAAATAGTGGTATGAAATCATTAAAATATTTGAAAACAATACTGATTCTATTGGACTAGTACCCAGCTGCAAAATCCATATCAAATCCTTAATGTAATTGAAGTAACGAAGTTCCGTCGATATGTCCTCATCCAATTTTGGTACAGCTTTATACTCGTCCAATATAATGCGGTATTGTACTCAAAAATGTGTAAAACTACATAGTTTATTACTTTTTAAATTATGAACTTATTCATTTTATGTACAGTAAGATATCTGAATACTGAGAATGTGATAATAAAAACAGCAGAAATGCTAAGTTATTTGAATTTAAAACTTTCATTTGTATGTTACTATAAACATTGCAATATATGGAGGATATTGAATGAGTGTAAGTTTAATACTGTATTTATTGAACGACTTGAATAAAATTATATTATGCGGGCCTCTGGCGAGCATAATATTATTTTATTCAACGAGTTCAATCAATTCAGTAATGAACTTACAAGAATTTATTATTCTATTTATCACATACCAAAAATAAAGACCGTTTGAAGTTAAAAAGAACCATTTTTCATTGACACGCCTATAGTATAACGTTAACATTTAGCGCGTCTTAAATTGTTTGTAAAACGCAAATTGACGTCACGTCGAAATATATGCATGGCCGTTAAGATTTTCCTCATGTGGTACCTCAATTTTATTTTAGCTGACAATTCTGACAATGTCAAACTGTTCAGAGAAAGCAAAGCTAGCTGAAATTGATAAATAACTTAAATGTCAAAAGAAATAAAATTCATTCAAATTACCAATCACCATATATCGTCTCTTATTTTTTTTGTTTGTTTCATTTTAACAGTCTGAAAAATACATTTCTTCCACATGCAAAACTGCTCTTGATGACATTTCTCCATATTTAAGTATCCTACGAGCAATTACTTCCGTATGCTTTATTAAAACTTGAAAAAGCAATGACAGCCATCAGCCCGAATAATAAGTAAACAACCCAGCGTTCGTTAGGCAGCCTTTCAACAGTTCCAAGTTTTCCAATTTCCTAGCCGCTTTTTGAATGTTTACACTTCTGTCGACACTTATTTATTGTCTGTTACAATCCTCAAAAAGTTTTCTTTCTTTTAAAAAGGTGTATGACTAAAAATCCAAATGATATCACCTCTGAATCAAACACAATTATTTTCCTCCCGTGAAATACACAACGTTTAAAAATGGCGGCCGCTTACATTTAACAAAGCCAGGTCTAATATAAATTCGCAGTAAGTAACAGAAATATGGATGGATGGTTGGACTTTTTCTGCTACAATAATTTTTTTATTATTATTAAAACAAGCGGTCATTCATATTTTTTTTAATAAAATGAATAATATCACCGCCATTTAACGTTGATTGTCGAACTTATTTTTTAGCCCAATACTTATTGTATTTAATGAGAAATTCGACTAAATGAGGCTCTCAATGGAGAAAACAGATTTTAATAGGAACGTTAATATAAATGAAATTTCGTTTTAACTTGATTTCAGGCATAAAATAAAAAGAAAATTTGTTTGTTTGTTGTGTAAGATGTAATTTTATTTCATCTCGTGGCTACGCCACTCGTGAGAATACTGTTTTAAAGCCCACTCGATGAAATAAAATTTCATCTTACACACAAACAAACAAATATCCTCTATATCTTTAAACTTAATCAGAGAAATAAATATTATATTTTAAGCGGCCTAAATAATTTGTTTTAGGTTTAGACCGTCTTTTCACTATTTTCGGATTTACATAACTTGTGAAATACCCGCAGCACTGTTTAGTCGGAAGACAATTTGCTTACAAGTAACTTCAAATGATACATAATATTACATTTTATACAGTTCAAAATGTTTAACTTGGGGACACTTGTCTTATTTGGATGTTTAATTCATGTTTCTTCACTTGAAGAACCAATTCACAGTAGATGTGGAGAAGATTACAACATCTTGAAAAAGTTGGTCGAACTTGAGGAAGAAGTTAAAAACCTTAAGACTAACCTAAAGGGTAAGTTTGTTATCGATTCAACAATAAAGTTATTATAGTTTGTTTGAAAACGTAGGAAAATTATAAAGGTCATCATATAAATAACTTAAACGATGCAAGTAGCTCAAAAATGTTTAAGTATCAATCAAATCATCAATAATCATATACACTTACTATTGAAAAGAAAGCTGCACAATTATAAGAGACGTAAATTGAAATGGCTTTCGTTTTGATTAATCTAACTCTTAACTTTTCACAATGTAAATGATTAACCTGATACTTTCTTTAACAGAATATAGCAGCGCAAATGAAAAATGCAAGAATGTAGCATTTCGAGCCCAACTGACGAAGAGCCTTGGATCTGTCACTCTTGGACAAAAGATTGTTTATGACAGTGTTGAACTTAACAATGGCAAAGCGTTCCATCCATTCCATGGCGTGTTTATTGCTCCGTGTGATGGGATATACCTGTTTTCAATCACGATCGGGAATGTTGATAAACCGGGAGCGATTCATCTGAAGAAAAATGGCGAAACTATCGAATATGCATGGGCTGGTCATAACAAAGGTTGGGATATGGGAGGTGTTACGACTGTGGCTAAACTTAACGCTGGTGATGATGTGTGGGTAGAGGGAAGAGGAACTGTTGATGGTACAAAATCTCAAGATGGGATTGGTGATCTAAAACACACTGGCTTCGCGGGAGCGTTAATAAATGCACTGTAATTCGCGGTTTTCTAGAAAGCATTAATATGATGACTGTAACAACAAACCATGTGTGAAAAAAAAGTCTTTAGATTTGTGTAACAATTTTAGATGATAATAAATAATTGCAGTTGAATTGATTGTCATTTAATTTTTTTTGGTATGTCTTATATATAATTAGGCGGTTTCTTGTCTCGTATCCTCTCCTATTCAACATCCGGTTGTCATCCTGTTAATTGCGATAATTGGTTTAAACATATTTATTTAAGTTCGATTGCGTAACAAGTTCTATGCAACATATATTAATCACTTTCGAATCCGATTCCTGGAACCAACCAGTACTGGTGTCATGTGAAGAAACATGGACGTGACCCGGTTAGGGCTCAAACCCATGATCCCTGGGTTGAGAGGCAGACACCTTAAGCCATTAGATCCTCTGCGATATCTGTTGCAATTTAGAATTTAAGATAAAAATACCTGTACAAAATACACTTTATCAAACAAACACGTGTAATAATATTAATATGATAAACTTCCGCTGGAAAAATAATAATAATGAAATTTTCGTGAATAGTTTACGAAACCTTTTACATGAGAATAATGATACATTAATACAAAAACTTAACGAAAACATTAATGAGTATATAAATTTATTAACTCAGATTTATCATGAAGCTGGCGAATGTATGAGAATAAAGTTTAAATTTAGTTCTAATCAACCTGCATGGTGGGATGATGAATGTTTTAGATTGAAGAAACGAAAGTATCAATTATTACGTCATTTTCGTAACACAAATACACAAAATGATTTGAGATTATATAAAACTAGTCGTAACGAATTTAAAATATGTTGTGATAAAAAGAAATTTGAATACCAAAGTAAAAATAGATATAACTTAGTGAACAGCACTGATGCCATTTCTTTTTGGAAACAATTGAAATCAGCCAAACCAAAAAATAATATAACAAACAATAGCATTTCTTCTAAGGAATGGTATGATTATTTCAATAAACTATTGTATGACACAAACGCGGTAAAGGTGCCGTCACATGTGAATAACGAACATGTATCTTCCGATGAAAGTGCGAATTCACTTAATTTACCTTTTACATTATGTGAAATTGAATCAGTTATTTCTAAACTTGTAAATAATAAAAGTTCTGGATTCGACGGGATTCCATCTGAATTTTTTAAATATTCACGTCAGGACATCGGGGAACATTTGTTACTGTTATTTAACACAATTCTAACAACAGGAAATTTTCCAAATACTTGGGGTCAAAGTATTATATGTCCAGTTTACAAGTCTGGATCGCCTTCCTTACCGAACAATTATCGGGGCATTTCTATCACAAATACAATGTATAAATATTTTCTGGCGTTTTTTATAAAAGGTTATATAATTGGGCTGAAGAAAATAATAAAATAGACGAATGTCAGGCAGCTTTCAGTTGTAATTACTCAGCTATTGATAATACTTTCTGTTTACAAGCCATGATACAAAAATACTTGTCTGAAAAAGGTGGTCGTTTTTATTGTTTATGTGTTGATTTCCGAAAAGCTTTTGATAAAATTGACCATTCAAAATTATTTGATTCACTACAGAAAATAGGCATTCATGGTAATTTTTTACGGGTTTTAAAATGTATGTATTCCGATTTAAAGTCTTGTGTGAAAACACAAAATTGTTTAACTGATTTTTTCCCGTGTAACATAGGAACAAGACAGGGAGGTAAATCTAGTACGACTATTTTATTCTTTTTATCAATGAGTTGTATATCTTACTTAAACAAAACTGTGGCACAGGAATATTTATTACTAATGATATACCGGATATATTATGTCTTATGTTTGCCGATGATGTAGCGAACTGTGCAGAGACTTATCTAAATTACAACAACAATTAAATGTTATTGACACTTTTTGTTATAATACTGGAATGGAAATTAATCTTGATAAAACAGAAGTAATTGTTTTCCGTAATGGTGGTCCTTTACGTAATTATGAGAAATGGTATTTCCGAGGTAAAAGCTTAAATATAACATCTATGTATAAATATATGGGACTCATTTTCACTCCTGAATTATCATGGACTCACGCTAAGGAAAAAATGGCATCTCAAGCCCAAAAGGCAATATTATCGTTAAAATATTATCAGAAACCTTTCGGTCATTTTCCAAGTAATGAATTGTTTAAAATTTTTGATCATATGATTAAACCAATTTTATGCTATGGATCACAAATATGGGGTTTTGAATATAGCCAAACTATTGAACACGTGCATAATGATTTTTGTCGAAAACATTTATCTGTTAAAAAAACTACAAATACAGCTATGGTTTTAGGGGAATGTGGTAGATTGCCCTTAAGTATTTCGTACATGACAAACTGCATACGATATTTTTGTAAACTTCTGACCATGCCTTCATCTAGATATCCTAAACAGTGTTATTTTATGTTGAAGTCACTAGACGATGTAGGTCGAATATGTTGGGTTACCAAAGTTAAACATGTACTGTTTAGATATGGTTTTGGTTTTGTCTGGATATCTCAAGAAATTGGTGACACGAATATGTTCCTTAAACTTTTCAAACAAAGACTTATTGATTGTTGTACTCAACAATGGTATGAAAATATAACGAATTCTAGTAGATGTTTTCACTAAAATAAATTTAAATCACTTTTAAATGTTGAACGATACTTATTAATAGAAATACCATTTAAACATAAAAAGGCGTTTTGTAATTTTCGTTGCTCCAATCATAAATTAGGTATAGAAATAGGCAGACATAATAATATCCCAAGGGAAGAACGTTTGTGTACAACTTGTAATGATAGTATAGATTGTGAATTCCATGCTTTCTTTGTATGTAAAAAATACAAACAAATCCGTGATAAGTATTTATTCAATTGGTATTTTGGCGGAAAAGAACTACATGATTTTTATGTATTAATAGGTACACGTGATATAATCACATTAAGGAAGCTTATGTTTTATGTACATGTTTTCATGTTTTAATGGATAACATAAACAACTAGTCTTTTTACGCATTAATAAACATTGTTAAGGTGACGCAACCATATTACTATATTGTTGTATGTATGCTATGTATTTTGGGCCTGAGGCCTTTGAACACAAATAAAGTTATTTGAATCTTTTAGATAATTAAGTTGTTATCTGATGTGTCAAACATGCACATGTATTCAAAATACTGCATCAATTCATTTTTAGAAGGACATTTAAAATAGTTGTAAAGCTTTTAAGTGAAATTAAATTTTGAATTGAATAAGATACGATTTATCATTAAACGGTTTAATTTATCCACATGATAATGATTCTAGCCCAAAACAAACAAAACCAAGGTACTTGTTTTTTTAAAGGGACTCCGCTGAGATCTTCACATGACGGGACTGGGAAAAATTTTCGAGGTTAATGTTTCATTGATAATAACTTCTATACAAAATTTCAGATCATTCGCTCGCTCAATTTTTTTTATTTTGGACCTCAGTGGAGTTTCTTTAACATCTAATGGTTTTAATATGCCCAAAACGTCATAATTTAATTGTACGTGGCATACCTTTATACTTATTCAGTAACCGAAATGTCTTTTGTTTATTAGATGGAACGGTCGCAATTGAGTGGCTCCAACCACTACACTCACTCCATCCATTTTGACTTGCTACATATCCCACACTAAAAATACGCCTTTTGAAAGCGAGGACAACTGAGTCAAATTATGAAATGAATAATGATCAACAATAACTAAATTTGATAATTAAGCTGTAAGTATACTCTCTATATATGTATTACATTAAGCATAGTTCGCAATCAGGTGGACATAAAATATTGTATTAAATGTGTATAAAACACACTTTTTCCACACTAAAAAAGGATAATTGCTACCCTGCCCCCTTTTCCATAAAAATTTAAGTCCGCGCAAAAAACAAAAATCTTGGGAAAACTAAAATGATTCCCTCGGGAAGGAAAGATCCAACCCAAAAATTTTAAGAGAATTGAACTTGTTTTATTACATGTTTTTTAAAAAGACAAAAAATTGTATTAAAAAAGCTTTTCCCAAAAAATCGTTTATCATCAAATTTTAATATTGGAAATGATATTTAAAAAAGTCAAAATTTTTTTCTAAAGTTTTGATGGCTGTTTTCAGTTTAAAAGGGCCCTCAGTGTAACGTCCCTGTAAATGGCATAATTTTTCAAAACTGAAAAAAGACCAACGATGGGGGCCCTTTGATCAAAAGTTTAATCAGTATTTGTTTGATACAATTACTCATTTGCCCATGGAAACATATCATGCAAGATGTTGAAATAGGAATCGTGTCCATAAAATAATATCTAACCAATGCAAATTATAGTTTTAACTTCTTTAATTCACGATTTCAACAACATGAATTCACGGTTTCAACTTCACGAATTCGTGGAGATGAATCCGACAATACTTCTTTTTAGATAGTGGTATGTTAAAAGTCATTTACATGAAAGAAGTATGTGGCCAAATTATTATCAGCACAGTCAATGCCCAATCTTTTTTTCTGAAGAAAAGCTTATACAGTAAAAACCCTCAATTAAGACCACCATCGGGACTGGACCAAGTGGTCTTAATTGCGGGATGCTCTTAATTGTAAATATTCTTATCATTTCTTACACACTTAATGACAATGATCTATTTTAGTCATTTTGTTTGAATAAACAATATGTATCATAACCTGCAAATACAATATAAAAGTTAATGTCGTTAAGTTTATAATGTTACATCTGATGGGAAGATATTTCTGAAGAAATTAAATATCAAATTCTATTAAGCCTGATTTCAATATTAATTATTACATGTATATGATGTACAAAATTCATCCATCAAATAAAAAAATAAATTATTCGCAAAATCGATATGCTGAAACCAACATTAAACACTTTAAAATCTTCTTTCTCACCTTATTTCATTCAGTATCCCCCAAAACATAAGGTGTTTTTGACACATTGTGAAAGCCCAAGAACATTCAAGCAGGTGATTACAACATAAAAAAACCCAAATTTCAAGGTCTACTGGGGTTTGACTTAAACATGGTCTCAATAGTGGGGGTCAAATAAAAAAACAAAAACAAAGAATTTGGACTAATTTGTGGTCTTTAAAAATGGATAACGGTCTTAATGCTGGATCATGTAACCATTGACTCAAGAACAGAAAAATTCCGTTTATTATAAAAAATGGTCTTAATAGCGGGTTTTTGGTTCTTTAATTCCCGGTGGGTTTAAGTAAGATTTCTACTGTATTAAAATTCCAATTGTCTTATTTAAAAAATTAATTATAATATGAGTGTGCATAATTCAACTTATCATATAAGAAATGGGAATTCTTTAACCTCATATTAATGTGTGCAAAAGCAAAATTAAAAAACCACAGTGACGAAAAAAAAAATTTACTTTTTCAAACCTTATTTTCATATAATAACCCAGAACAAAATTGCTAAACAATTGTCATGCCAAAGAAGAGCACTTCAAACAGAAAAATTTGTTGATTTTTTTAACAGCGTAGGTCGTTTGCGTTTTACCAATCAGTCAGACCTCAATAGATCGGGTTTAACAAAATATCTAAAATAAATAAATTTGAGGACTGAATTCTGGTAGGTTTTAAAAGATGGAATAAGCAGGGTGGTCTGATAATTCTTAAATCATGTATAACCATTGATATAAAGAACAGAAAAATACGACGTTCTCTTTATAAAAATGTCCTAATAACGCGGGATGGTCTTAGATTCCAGGATGAGTCTTAAGAACAGAGAAACTACTGTATGACAATATAATTTGCTTCGGATAGGTGGCAGTATTGAACAAGGACAAGTATAAATAATAAAAATATTCCTAGAGACGTTGCCTAGCTTTCAGTCAAACATTGTTCTATTCTGATTCATACGTTATATAAATTTAACTTGTACTGGACATTGGGGGAATGCTCATATTTCATATCATGAACAACCGCGATAAACTGCCTCAGCTTTGATAAATATCCTATTTACAAAGTTGACTCCCTTTAAATATTATTACCATTTGCAATTCAGTTTCAATTTAGTTTTAGAGTATTAGTTTCGAACTGGCCAGAAATCAAATTTGAAATTATATAAGATAGTTGAGCTTCTATATATCTTAATATGCTATATTTCAAGTTAAAGTGCTTAGAATCGCGTTTCAATTTACAAATAAATGATAAAATATACGGGAAAACTCATCGTAATAAAATTTTTTGCAAATATGTTTGAGGAAATTTCTATTTAATCAAGGTCAAATTTTCAGAATTGAACAAAAATGGTAAAAGGTAGAAATATTACAGTAATGAAAAAATATAAGTATATAAGGAGGCAGGATACCAGAGTATTCCCGACGGACACACCTATACCCGTAGACACCCGGTCAGATCCCATAAATATCGCACAATGTGCGGTTCTGCGTAATTGAGTCTGGTCCCCACAGGGGCCAGCCGGAATTGGCCAGATATGAGCTGTATAGAACGATTTTCGGCTCAACGTCGGCAAAATACCAGAGTATTCCCGACGGACACACCTTTACCGCGGACACCCAGTCAGACCCCCTAACCATCCACCATTGCGTTCTAATTGACCATCCCCACAGGACACCATACCAGAGTATTTCGACGGACACACCTATACCGTGCGGTTCTGCGTAATTGAGTCTGGTCCCCGCAGGAGGCCAGCAGAATTGCCAATCGCAGAATTGGCCAGATATGAGAGAGTATAGAACGATTTTCGGCTCAACGTCGGCATAATACCAGAGTATTCCCGACGGACACACCTATACCCGCGAATACCCAGTAAGACCCCCTAACCATCCCACCATGTGCGGTTCTGCGTAATTGAGTCAGGTCTCCACAGGGGCCAGCCGGAATTGGCCAGATATGAGCTGTATAGAACGATTTTCGGCTCAACGTCGGCAAAACACCAGAGTATTCCCGACGGACACACCTATACCCGCGGACACCCAGTCAGACCCCCTAACCATCCCACCATGTGCGGTTCTGCGTAATTGAGTCTGGTCCCCGCAGGAGCCAGCAGAATTGGCCAGATATGAGATGTATAGAACGATTTTCGGCTCAACGTCGGCATAATACCAGAGTATTCCCGACGGACACACCTATACCCGCGGACACCCAGTCAGACCCCCTAACCATCCCACCATGTGCGGTTCTGCGTAATTGAGTCTGGTCCCCGCAGGAGCCAGCAGAATTGGCCAGATATGAGCTGTATAGAACGATTTTCGGCTCAACGTCGGCAAAATACCAGAGTATTCCCGACGGACACACCTTTACCCGCGGATACCCGGTCAGACCCCCTAACCATTCCCATAATGTGCGGTTCTGCGTAATTGAGTCTGGTCCCTTCAGTGGCCAGCCGGAATTGGCCAGATATGAGCTGTATAGAACGATTTTCGGCTCAACGTCGGCAAAATACCAGAGTATTCCCGACGGACACACCTATACCCGCGGACACCCGGACACACAATGCACGACACATAATTATATTCTGCAATCTGCTGTCGGATTTTTTTTTCATCTTATGTAGCCTTGATTTCTTTGTTTTTCTGGCTAGCGCGTCATTGCCGGAGATACAGTTGTCATAAAGTAAAATATTTTGACATTTTACAATTATTGGAATATAGCCAAATCAGGGTCTTCTTTGCAACATGTCTATTACCTTTCATCTACCTGGCACAGCCTGTAAAGCCCGGAACACGGACTTCAGCTAGCCCTGTGTAGGTCTGCGGGGACAATCGGAAGTAGACGATTATATGAGGATACGTCGGTCCCGACGACTGCTCACCTCGGAAGTCACTGTTGTCGAAAAAAAACACAAGTAACATTCACATCACGACAGTCCCTTGGGCACAATAAGGCAAAGTGTCGTATTTTGCATGGAAGACTGACCGTGGAAGATTGCCTTGTTGATTAAATTATTTAAAAGTTATTTACCTATCTAGGAGACCCGGAAAAATTTTAGCCCAGTATAATAATCTATTTGTGCGGTTACACATGCGGGCCTTCTGGCGATTTTCACTTTTTTTTAAACTTGTTTCTTTCTCTCTTTTTTTCTTTTTCAATATACCTAGACATGAGATCATCGTCTGAAAACACGGTACACATTCCATATATTCTACATTTAATACATGTATACGGTAAATAGCCTGGCTTACCTAGGATGACATAAGATCAAATCAAGGAAAATATTGCTTTAAAACGTATTTACCATTAGAAAAACAAAACACAGCCATATATCTTTATTTTAATCAAGATGTTTTCAACAATTTTTTGTTCAACATACCTAAACATGAGATATAATCAAGGAAAATATAGCTTTTAAAACGATCTGTATGACCATAAAACAAACACAACAGATCAACTGTTTCAGTGTTACAATAATCTATAGCATCAAAACCACACCATACGCGATCATTTAGGTCCCTAAAAATAATAATTTTAGAAGTCTGGCAGTGCATTATGTCAGTATCAGAGAATAATTGTATTTAACAATTTTTCCTCAATTTTACTCTTTAAAATTCATCCGATATATTTTAGTTAAAGTTCAGCGAGGTTTATAAGCATTAATTATAACATTAACTATAAAAAGCATAGGCCTGCTCTATCTGAAAGAAAATGGGAATTTTCAAAATAGTATATCTATCTTTACATTTTGTATATCACTCCGTGGGTATTTAGCCTCATTTTCATTTCCAGAGTCCAAAAAGTCTATTTCAAATTCACATCACACCCCATATAGCCTCGTGTTTACATTTCCAGAGTCCAAAAAGTTCATATCAAATCCATACTAATCCCCACATAGCCTTGTTTTCATTTCTGAGAGTCAAAATCCATATCAAATCCTTATTGTAATTGAAGAAACAACGATCAGTCGAAATCTCAAAAGTACCAAGACGAAACAACGAAAGTTTTCGTCCTCGTAGTTTTGTGTTTCCGCATTCGAGGTTTACTTTATTTATAAGCAATGTCCCAAACGGAACACCATAGAGAGCGCCTTTAAGATATTTCGCATATGTATTGCCACAATTTAAACAAAATACTTCAGCGGGCTAAATATAACATACGACATACCATAAATATATAATTCAATATAAAAAATAAAAAGGAGTTCTACAGAATAAAGTTTAGAGAGATAAAATATATCTAACATTAGTCAAAGAAATAAATATTATATTTTGAGCGGCCTAAATAATAATTTGTTTAAGGGTTTGGACACTGTGGCTTATTGTAACATTCAAAACATCTCATCTAACGACTTTGTTTGTTTAATCAACAAAAGGAGATCTTTTGTAGTGTCAATTAACTAATTATTATTTTTTTCATTATTATCATTTTTTTTTGGCTTTGTAATATTGAAAAAGAACACAACACATTGTTTAAAGGAGGAAAATAATTAACAGATTTAAAAGGGAGATATAGTGGCAACTTGCAAAGTCATTGTCACCTTCTTTAAACTTTTTCGGATATACATAACTTGTGAAATATCCACAGGACTGTTTAGTCGGACGACAATTTGCTTACAAGTAACTTCAATTGATACATAATATTACATTTCGTACAGTTCAAGATGTTTTACTGGGGGACACTTGTCATATTTGGATGTTTAATTCATGTTTCTTCACTTGAAGAACCAATTCACAGTAGATGTGGGGAAGATTACAACATCCTAAAAAAGTTTATCGAACTTGAGGAAGAAGTTAAAAACCTTAAGACTAACCTAAAGGGTAAGTTTGTTATCGATTCAACAATAAAGTTATTATAGTTTGTTTGAAAACGTAGGAAAATTATAAAGGTCATCATATAAATAACTTAAACGATGCAAGTAGCTCAAAAATGTTTAAGTATCAATCAAATCATCAATAATCATATACACTTACTATTGAAAAGAAAGCTGCACAATTATAAGAGACGTAAATTGAAACGGCTTTCGTTTTGATTAAACTTACTCTGAACTTTTCACAAAGTAAATGATTAACCTGATACTTTCTTTAACAGAATATAGCAGCGCGAATGAAAAATGCAAGAATGTAGCATTTTGAGCCCAACTGACGAAGAGCCTTGGATCTGTCACACTTGGACAAAAGATTGTTTATGACAGTGTTGAACTTAATAATGGTAAAGCGTTCCACCCATTCCATGGCGTGTTTACTGCTCCGTGTGATGGGATGTACCTCTTTTCAATCACGATCGGGAATGTAGGTAAACAGGGAGTGATTCATCTGAAGAAAAATGACGAAACTATCGAATATGCATGGGCTGGTTACAACAAAGGTTGGGATATGGCAGGTGTTACGACTGTGGCTAAACTTAACGCTGGTGATGACGTGTGGATAGAGGGAAGAGGAATTATTGGTGGTGCAAAATCTCACGATGGGATTGGTGTTGTAAAACACACTGGCTTCGCAGGAGCGTTAATAAATGCACTGTAATTCGCCGTTTTCTAGAAAGCATTAATATGATGACTGTAACGACAAACCATGTGTAAAAAAAGTCTTTAGATTTGTGTAACAATTTTAGATGATAATAAATAATTGCAGTTGAATTGATTATCATTTAATTTTTTTGGTATGTCTTATATATGATTAGGCGGTTTCTTGTCTCGTATCATCTCCTATTCAACATCCGGTTGTCATCCTGTTAATTGCGATAATTGGTTTAAACATATTTATTTAAGTTCGATTGCGAAACAAGTTCTATGCAACTTATATTAATCACTTTCAAATCCGATTCCTGGAACCAAGCAGTACTGGTGTCATATGAAGAAACATGGTTGTGACCCGATTAGGGCTCGAACCCATGATCCCTGGGTTGAGAGGCAGACACCTTAATCATTAGACCACCGCTCCTCTGCGATAATTAAGTTGTTATCTGATAGGTCAAACATGCACATGTATTCATAATACTGCATCGATTATATTTAAGAAGGACATTAAAAATAGTTGGAAAGCTTTTAAGTGAAATTGAATTGAATTGAATTAGAAACGATTTATCATTAAACGGTTTAATTGTCATCCTGCTAATTGCGATTATTAAGTTGTACTCTTTTATGCATATATGTATTCAAAATACTGCATTGATTCTCTTAAGAAGTAGATTTGAAATACGTGTAAAGCTTTTAAGTTAAACTGAATTGAAATAAAATTGAATTTATTAAATTATATTTATTCAAATTAAATTAGATAAAATACGATTTATCGCCAAGACCTATCGCCAAACGGTTACATTTATCCATATCACAATGACTATAGTCAATACAAACAAACCAACGGTAATAGAAATGACAGAGTTTGCTACTGTGACAAATTAAGTGAAATATAACGAGGACGACTAAGTCAAAGTATGAAATAAATAATCATCAACAATTACTAAATGTAATTATTAAGCATCAACTGGAATTCTCTCTATATAAACATTTACCACATAGGAATCAAACTCATCTTTTTAAATACTGCTACATGAGAATTTGAAATGTCACTTAGTAAAATTGCACTGCGATATTATGGCCGTGAAGTACGCGGGGTAACGGGCTAGCAGTCCAGCGGGCTAACAGTGTGAACTGAGCGGGATAGCAGTCTAGCGGGATAACAGTGTGGACTGGGCGGGATAGCAGTCTAGCGACCTAACAGTGTGAACTGGGCGGGCTAGCAGTCTAGCGGTCTTGCAGTGTGAACTAGGCGTGCTGGCGGGCCAGCGGATTAGACTCTAAAACTTAACTGATTCAACATGAAAACGTTATGATACATATCCTAGCAGTGTGAAGTGGGCGGGCTAACAGTGTAGCGGGATAGCAGTGTGAACTGAGCGGGTTGGCGGGCCAGCGGGATAAAGTTTAATACTTAATTGAACCAACATGAAAGCGTTATGAAACATTTCCTAGCAGTGTGAAGTGGGCGCGCTAACAGTGTAGCGGGATAGCGGTGTGAACTGGGCGGGCTGGCGGGTCAGCGGGATAAAATTTAATATTTAATTGAATCCACATTAAAACCTCATGATACATTTCCTGGCAGTGTGAAGTGGGCGGGCTGACAGTGTAGCGGGCTGGCAGTGTGAACTGGGCGGGCTGGCGGGCCAGCGGGCTAAACTTTAATACTTAATTGAATCAACATGAAAACGTTATGAAACATTTCCTAGCAGTGTGAAGTGGGCGGGCTAACAGTGTAGCGGGCTAGCAGTGTGAACTGGGCGGGCTTGCGGGCCAGCGGGCTTAACTTTAATACTTAATTGAATCAACATTAAAACGTTATGATACATTTCCTAGCAGTGTGAAGTGGGCGGGCTAACAGTGTAGCGGGATAGCAGTGTGAAATGGGCGGGCTGGCGGGCCAGCGGGGCTTAACTGTTAAAATTAAGTGATTCAACATGAAAACGTTATGATACATTTCCGAACAGTGTGAACTGGGCGGCTGACAGTGTAGCGGGATAGGCCCGCCTTATTCACACTGCTAGGAAATGTATCCTGAGGTTTTAATGTGGATTCATTCAATTAAGTATTAAAGTTTAACCCGCTGACCGCCAGCCCGCCCAGTTCACACTGCTAGACCGCTAGACTATAGCCCGCCCAGTTCACACTGTTAGCCCGCTAGACTGCTAGCCCGTTACCCCGCACACTTCACGGCCATCTGCGATATTAGACAGGTAATATGCACATTAAAATTCCCCTTTGGGTACCCCACGTTGTAAAACAACATGCGCTGTGACGATGCGTGTACGGTTTGATGTTGCGCTGTGTTAATTTCGATATACAAGCAAAATTTAATTGTCAAATAAAAAAATATTTACCTAAATAGATTAATGGTAAATATTCTCATCGGTATTTAAAACAAATATGGCCTCGTCAAAGCTTGATGTTAATTATAAAAAGGTGTCAACAAACTACTCCTTTTCTCTTGTTCACATTCGTTAGCTACGAAAGCAAATACTTTAGATCTACATCTACCGGTGACGTCATTTTGCTGTGAAGGGGTACCCCAAAGGGAATCTTATTTCGACGTTCCATATGAAATAGCATGATTATGCCCCCGGGCTTATAGTAATTGAACCATCCGTCCGTCCGTCTGTCCGTCCGTCTGTCCGTACGAGGTTAACCTAGAACGGCAAGTTGGATTTTTCTTAAGTTCTACCTGTACCAATGGCTTCATAATTTACACACTTACTAATACATACAAAGTATATGATCTGGGCAAGTTACATAACTATGGCTTCCATTTGCACCAAGTTATGGCCCTTTTTAGCACTTAAAAAATAAATAATTGTTAACCTAAACCGGCAAGTTGGAAATATCTTATGTTCTATCTGAACTAATGGCTTAATAATTTTCACACTTACTTATCAATACAATGTACATGATATTGCCAAGTTATATAAATGTGCCATCCATTTTCCCAGTAAGTTCCCTTTTTATCACTTTGAAAATAGGGCCTTGTATGGTTAACCTATTCCGCCAAGTTGGATTTATCAAAAAACTTCACCTAATTACTTAATTTATTTAATGATATCTTTCATATTTGGTAGGTGGATACCTTTAACGGTCCTCTAATTTTTGTGGCGTTAGGCGTCTCTAGGTCAAGGTCACTTGTGTAAAAACATAAATCTAAACATTTCTGCTCATACAGCCTTTATTTTTAAGTTAATGTCTTTCGTGTTCATAATAGTCATACCAAGGGAGGTCCTCTTCCTTTTCCTTTAGTAAGAGGTCATATTAAGGTCAAGGTCACCAATGTCAAAAATAGATTTTTTACACTTTTACATGTGTATTAACCTTATTCTATCGACAGATGTCTTGTATATTTTGTAGGAACATGAAATTGAGGTATTCTAATTTGGATGGAGGTAGGGGTCAGTTGGGTCAAGGTCACCAGTGCTAAAAATTACAAATTAGCTACTTCACTCTCTAAAGTTAAATTATTGACAACAATGAGCGCGGGGGCATTTGTGTTTATCAAACACAGATTCTTGTTTATTTTAAAATAGTCTTACTCGGCAGGAGAAGGGTTTGGGTGTTTTAGTGATATATGTGGATACCTGCCTAAATAAAACATCACCCTCGCCTAACATCTACCTACCTACCTATTCACGTTTCTAAATAATGTTCATCAAATAGTTTCATTTATTATTTTTCTTTCAGAATAAAATATCAAATAAGAACACATGTTTGAAGAGCTTTATTTAATATACCGGTCTAAAGAGCCATTATTTGATACCGGTACTGTGCTTTTTCCATAAAAAAGGTAGAATGAAAACAGAAGTGTTCTGTCACTTAATGAATATTTGTAACAATAGGAAAACAACTAAAACATGTTTAACATAAGTGAAAGATGGTGTTATCACGAGTTTTTATTTGGAAACGTTGCGTTGCCTTTCAGCTTTGAATTTACTTCCACAAAGATTAGTCTGAATCAGTTAATCACACCTGAATGCATATTCATAATAAGTACTAGTATATCAGTTTGTGCGGAAATGTGATTGTGTAAAGGTCATTCATACATAAGTCATAAAGGCGCAATATGACTGAGTAACAATGAAAACCTGACACACAAGTCTGTAATCACACTCCTGAAATAAATGCATTTCATAATTAACACATACATATTTATATAAAAACAAACAGTTAAAATACAAGTCCACATTCTAGTTTTCTGGCACATAGCCTTGTGTTTTTCATTGTTTTTGTCGCGAACATTAATGACAAAAATAGCGAATTACACCTTTTTGAAAACTATAAAAAATATATCAACATCAAGTACCTTTAAAAATTAAGAAGCTTATATATCCACTTTAATTTCAAAATTGTCTGTCTCTTATTTGTATATTTGACCCTGGCCAATTCGAAACTAAACGACCGAAACTGTGTACTGCCTCCTTAGTTTGGCACCTTGTGGAGCGAAAATACGACATGGCAAAAATCAGCCACCATACATCAAACAGAGACATAGATAACAGAATTAAGCAGCTCCTATATACTCCATTGAAATATCACGCATGCCTATAAAAATGTGAAAAATTAGGCATTTTGTAGCAAATAAAACTAAATGGATTGACATCACGGTGCATATCCATACCGATACCCTCTTTGCGAAATCTGCCCAAACGGTACCCTCTTTGTACATGCACAGGTTATTCTCTGCTAAAAACAAACCAGCGATGGATTACAATTCAGTAAAATTTCATTGTAATAAGGAAACGAGGTATGACACGTAGAAGAGATGTATATCACGGAACACTAGAATGTTTTATTTATGTGCTGATTTGTCATGTGCCCGTTTTTCATGCACTGCAACTTCACAATAAGCTACAAAAAGTCGACATGTCTTGTCTAGCCCATCACCTCGACATATATTTAGGGCTAAAATTAACCTGTGGCTTGATTATATATGCATCATACATATTTAATATGTTCATATACATATCATCTTCGGACAAATGGTAGTATATTGTCAAAAATAAATGTAAAATTCATAAAACCACCCTACTTTCGACTTTGCAGCGGCACAGGCTACCTCTCTTCATTTGAATTTTATATCACAGGTACCCTCTCATTTTTTAACACATAGGTACCCTCAAGGCACAACATATGATTTTATTAGCGTTAATCGTTAGGTATGTAATATTTCTTACTTTTATGTAAATATTAAATACTTTACTATTAAGGCAAATAAAAGCATATGTCGTGCCTTGAAGGTACCTATGTGTTAAAAAATGAGAGGTGACCTGTGATATAAATGACCTGTGCATGTACAAAGAGGGTACCGTTTGAGCAGATTTCGGAAAGAGGGAAACCGGTATGGATATGCACCGTGGACACTTGATCCTTTTAATAATATTTTATACCATTTGAAAGGTAAATATTTTATCTATTGCTGCATGTTAAAATATTGGTAACTTTCCATGCCTTTCACTTAGAAAAACATCGCAGAACATACCCACTGAGCCAGTTTCTTCGTCATATGAATAGTTTTGTAACATTAATTAAGAAGTTGTTCTCTTTAAAATTTGATGTATCATTTATTTAAATGGAAACTGTAAATATTTTTACCTGCAGCCATAGACAAATGCATAAGCTTTCAGAAAATGTATTATTTACTTGCTACAAGTTTTAAGTTTAGCAGGCACGCGTGATATTTTAACTGGTTACAAGGGGCAGGACGTGAAGTGGTTGCACACTTGGTTCAAGCGAGCGAATTGGTTGCAAACTTGACAAAATGGTGAACACGGCGTGATTTTTTGAAACGGGTGAACGAATTTTTTCCAGGCAAGTGGGTTTCTTTGTTATTTTGAAGTTCATTAGTATGTCTATTCCATAATGCAATATATATGCCACACTCGGTTAAAGGTTTCAGCATCCTATATTCTGTTTTGACGAAGTTATTGAAGATATAAACTGATCATGTAGATATTTTTTAATTTGACATGTGACTGTTCTGGTCGGTTTTTCTCCTAATTTATTCGAATTTGTATGTTTCGAACGAACTCGATTAACAATAACAAACTATGTTACTGTCAATGCTGTACAAATGATTTAGTTCGAAAGTCCGAAGATAACGTTCAATACACAAAAATATCTTGTTCAAGCACATTTTGGTTGCAGACTTATACTTCAAGCATTTTTGGTTGCAAACTTATTCTTATTCTATTGAATTCCATAATAAATCTTTGCAAAAGGAGTGTAGAGGGTTATATTTATTAACCTATTTTCAATGGCAATTATTGACATTTATGTACTGTTACTTGTTTTGTCATAAATGTTATTTATACTTTCTTCTTTTACAACAATTATGCAATTTATGTTTCAAATTACATGGTTCTCAATTCAATACTATAATCATCAGTAAAAGAATAGCATATAGAAAGATATTTATTGATACTTCAATTCTAAAATATGTCATCATATGTAAAATGCAAATGAAAACTACATACAGAACAAACGTATGTGAGAGTTCTGTTGTATGTAAGTGAATTATTTTCATCATAAACATAAGGACATGTGCACACATACGATGTTTCTCGGTAAAATTTCCAAAAATTATCAAAACCACAAGAAATGTTAAATTTGTTTGTTTCGTATGTAAAGATCAGCAGTTGCTTTAGACATAAAGTATGTAAATGTACTTTTAAAATATTTTTACAAACCAAAAGTTAAAATGACATGCTTGTTTACAATATTTCGGGATTTTGATGTACATCATTATGTCAATTGGTATTCTTTCTAAAAGATGATTTTGATTATTAGATCATAATATAAATGATATACGATTGGTTATTTACATTGACAGATACGTGACAAAACTACTTGAAGTCATTGTTCGAGTTAGGGAATTTGGAAGATGTTTCGATTGGTCAATAATAAGGAACAATTTAAAGAAACATGTGAATAATGCCCTTGTGTCAATGTTAATATAGTTTTTATCTACTATACAATTTTATTTATTTTAAATCTAAAAAAAAGAACAATAATGAAAGCTGTTTGTTGCTATTTATTCTTCTTTTCCTTTACAGTAAGTCATGCCAAGATATAAAAAAAAGTCCTAAGACTTTGTAAAAAGAAAAGAAGTACATCGACGATAAAAAATTATGAAGATAAACACAACTGAACTTCAGTTTAGCATATTGTGTTTTATATCTATTTGATTGATTGATTGATTTTCTTTAGACCGGGCGGTCAAGGATAACCTACGAAAGTGCAAGCACTTATTTCCAGTAGGGTCCTTATCTCACCAGACTCTAGAGACAGCTATGAGATACAAGGGAGTCCGGGAACCAGTCTCTAGCTCTAATTGGTTCTTTTACATGCCTAGTGTATAGCACTGATACATGCGAGGATTGCCTGGGTTTCTTACCAGTTAACCTCTACGTAGGTGTCTCTGAAAGTGTCTCTGAAAAATCCTAAGGGTGTTACCCAGGATCGAACCCGGATGAATGACAGTCAGTGGTTTACCCAACTGGGCTTTCGCGCCACCTATTTGAAAGACCCTGTGTTAGGATATATCTACACGCATGCACAATTTGTATATATATTTCTTATTAGATGAACGGGTATAATTGCCTTAATATTGCTAATTATTTAAAAAAAATGATTAGTTATTCCTCGCTGAAATATGCATGTCACATTATTGACACAAAAGTTTGCAACCCAAAAGGCTTGAAGTATAAGTCTGCAACCAAAATGTGCTTGACCAAGATATTAAACGTTATCTTCGGACTTGCAAACTAAACCATTTGTACAGCATTTACAGAAACATATTTTGTTATTGTTAAATGCAGTTCAAAACTTACAAATTCGAATAAATTAGGAGTAAAAAACCGACCAGAACAGTCACATGTCAAATTTAAAAATATATACACGATCAGTTTATATCTTCAATAACTTCGTCAAAATAGAATCTAGGATGCTGAAACCTTTAACCGAGTGTGGCATATATATTGCATTATGGAATAGACATACTAATGAACTTCAAAATAACAAAGAAACCCACTTGCCTGGCCAAAATTCGTTCACCCGTTTCAAAAAATCACGCCGTGTTCGCCATTTTGTCAAGTTTGCAACGAATTCGCTCGCTTGAACCAAGTGTGCAACCACTTCACGTCCTGCCCCTTGGGTTAGGAAGTTGCCTATCTCTGTTATGTATGTCTCTGATCAAACATTGATAGATAGCCTCTTAACGAAATAAAATTTCGGCTGAAGTAGTTTACTTAGTGATAAGATATTATGTTAGTTTGCACATCATGTAGTTGTGACATGAAATTTCTGATCGTTGAATATGATTTTGTCGAAACGACATTCATTTTGAAATACCATTAGAAGACCAATAATGCAACAAAACACAGAAAACGCTTTTAATTTTGTTTCACAAAAATTTCTTTATGTCTGAGCAGTTTAAGAGCGATAAACTGCACGACCGATGATAAAAACTAAAAGCTTTAATATTTTATTTTATTCATTTATTTATTATCATTATTTTGGGTAGAGGGAGGTGGTGTTGTTCTGTTCTGCAACATATTTCATGTGTTTATGCATACTCTGTACATATATTAGTATAATCAATAACTGATAAACATTAAACTCGGTATTCAAATAATAGTATAAAGGAAAAATAATGGTTCATTTCAATGCAGCTATATTCTACTTTATTTCACATCTCATAGAATATAACCAATGCACTTCCAGCATTCGTTTTAGCCTCGTTTTCATTTCCAGAGTCCAAAAAGTCTATTTCAAATTCACAACACAACTTTATAAATTATGTTGCTTGATCCAAGTCTTCTCTTAAAGGACAGTACTGACCTACTAGCACAGAGGGTGTGGAATAAATACTATATTGCCATGCACTGTCCGATAGAATTGCACCAATGGACCCTGCCATCACTAGTAATGGACACTAATTTAACTTCAATTCTGGATAGGTCATTATGTAACCTGCCAAATTTCACAAGTTCAGAAGATAAGCCACAACATTTAGGCTAAGATGCATTTAACTATATTATAGATATTATTATTAGCCAGCTAACACTGGGTATAAACCTTTAACCTACATGTATTATCTTTATAACTTTAAATGAAAGTCCTCCACCACTTTCAAAATAATGTCATGATAATTTAAATATAGAAATATTAAAAGTCTCATCATATCCATATACTAAGATATAAATGTATGCACATAACATTTACAATTCCCAGTTTCTATTGAATAAAAATGAAATCCTAACATTAACATTAACATTTGTATTAATAGATGGAATTCAAAACCAAATAGAAAGAAAACTTTAATGTATAAACTCTATTAAAGATACTATTAGCCAGCTAACACTGGTTATAAATATCTATAACCATACCGGTATTATCATTTTATATATTTAAATGCAAGTCTTATCCATCTTAACTGTAAGTCTGTAATTACAGAAATATTTTAAGTCACATTATATTCATATACTAAGATATACATATGTGCACAGAACATTATTAATTCCCAGTTTCCATTAAAAATAAATGTAACATCCTACTAGCATCGGTACTTGGATGGAATTTATAATCTTGTAGAAAGAAAACTTTAATGTATAGTATAAAAGTAAAAAAAAACTCAAATAGTCTATACAATATAATAAAGATTGAGTTGTGTGAGTGTCTAAACATTAAATGCATATCTCTTACAGTAACAAATACTGTTCCATTAGACTTTACTATATAACTAACTGCATATACATTGTTTATCAAGGGTTTAAAATTGATAACATCAGGATGTTATTACTTCTCTGTTTCAATATATGGACATGAGCACCTATATGCATAGCTTTAATTTTGTTCTAACTTTCATTTTTAAAAACGGTTATCTTATTAACAATTTATATATAAACACATAGAAAATAATAATTTGTTTCATAGTGATTAGAAGATTCTTGTAGCAGAATACCTGTAGGTATATACTAACTGAACAAACTAGTCAGTTTTATTAAGCCATGATAAGTAATGGTAAAGTATTCATAAAAATTTAGATGGCCACGTGACAGCAGTAATTGCAAAAAATCGGAGAGCTTTCAACATCCGGATACTGGTACACTTTGTAAAAACAATCATTCCGTGCAATAGATGAACCGACGGTCTAGTGCTATAATGGCGTAAATCATTTTTGCAAGTTTCGGGAAATTGAAAAAAAACTGTCTGCAGACTTTGATACTTTTTCAATCATGGTAAAATTTGGGACACACTTAGAACAACTAATATCGACTTTTTCAAATTAAAATAACCCATCACCTTAATAAAATTCACAAAATCCGTTTTATGCCCTTTTAATATTTACATTTTTGTGCATCAGTCAATAATTCTAAAAAGACGTAACTCGCAGTTTCGCTCTTTAAAATTGTTACTCGGACTTGGCTAAATAGGGCGTAACTACCATATATGCCCTTTTAGATTTTTAATAGTGTATTCATTAATTATCAATACAATTATACAATTGTTTGTATCTATAACAATAATGAATTGTAATATGTAACCGTTTTTAAACTATCCTATGACTTTGTATGTGAAGGTTACATGACAGATAGATAAAACACTACTTGCATTTTGTGTCGCCTCTACGGAGTAGTGGCGACATATAGGGATCATTTCTCCGTCGTCTGTCTGTCCGTCTGTCTGTCTGTCTGTTTGTCCGCACTCACAGCACAGTAATTATGTGGCTAGAGGAACAATAGGTAACTGTTCTTTCCCTTTGATGTCATTCATTCCGTAATGCTTTTATGTGGCTATTTTCTTTTGTGTGGCTAAAAAGAACAATAGAGAGAACAATAGAGTAGCCACATTATTAATGTCCTGTGAGAACGTCCGTCTGTTCGTCTGTCCGTCCGTCACAAAACTTGTCCGGACTACTCCTCATAAACTACTTGTGCAATTCCATCCAAACTTTACAGGAATGATCAGTACCAAGTCTAGTTATGCATATTGTCAGCATTTTCCGGTTCAATGATTTTTGTCAGAGTTATGGCCCTTTAATAATTTTTATGCCCCCACAATGTGGGAGCATATAGCGTTGCACTTGTCCGTCCGTCCGTCAGTCTGTCAGTCCGTCCGTCCGTCCGTCCGTCAGTCCGTCCGTCCGTCCGTACGTCCCGAAGTCTTGTGACCGCAACTCCTCTTAAACCAGATGGCAGATTTTGCTTAAACTTACAGGGATGAACAACCTTAATGTGTAGATGGTAGTAAAGGAAGGAATTTTCGCTGCGACTAAATTTAACAGACTTATGGCCCTTTGTTGATTTTTTCACTAGATACTATGTAGAAATTTTGTGAACGCAACTCCTCTTAAACCGGATGGCAGATTTTGCTTAAACTTACAGGGATGAACAACCTTAAGGTGTATTGGTAGTAAAGGAAGGAATTTTTGCTGCGACCAAATTTAACAGAATTATGGCCCTTTGTTGATTTTTTCACTATATACTATGTAGAAATTTTATGAACGCAACTCCTCTTAAACCGGATGGCAGATTTTGATTAAACTTACAGGGATGAACAACCTTAATGTGTAGATGGCAGTAAAGGAAGGAATTTTTGCTGCGACCAAATTTAACAGAATTATGGCCCTTTGTTGATTTTTTCACTAGATACTATGTAGAAATTTTGTGAACGCAACTCCTCTTAAACCGGATGGCAGATTTTGCTTAAACTTACAGGGATGAACAACCTTAATGTGTAGATGGCAGTTAAGGAAGGAATTTTTGCTGCGACCAAATTTAACAGAATTATGGCCCTTTGTTGATTTTTTTCATTATATACTATGTGGAATTTTGTGAACGCAACTCCTCTTAAACCGGATGGCAGATTTTGCTTAAACTTCCAGGGATGAACAACCTTAATGTGTAGATGGAGTAAAGGAAGGAATTTTTGCTGCGACCAAATTTAACAGAATTATGGCCCTTTGTTGATTTTTAGTTTTCAACTTGTGGCACATGTAGTCCAAAAAATATTTGACCTAGAGTCATAAGATTGACAGAACAGTGGCGTGTGGGGGCATCCGTGCCCTATGGACACATTTCTACTTATTTTTAAAGTTTGTACGGACTACTTCTCTCATTTTCAATGAAACTTTACAGGATTGATCTGTCGCTCAAGTCCTTGAGCATATTGCACGGGTTTTTCGGTTGAATGAGTTTTGGCCGAGTTATGGTCCTTTGATTAAAAGGTGTTTTTTTCTGTGTGTTGCCAGATACACAAAAGCTTGTCCGGACTACTCCTCATAAACTACTGGTGCAATTGAATCTAAACTTTACATGAATGATCAGTACCAAGTCTTGTTGTGCATATTGTCAGCATTTTTCGGTTCAATGATTTTTGTCAGAGTAATGGCCCTTTAATAATTATTATTTTTAAAGTTTGTCCGGACTACTTCTCTTATACCACTTACGCAATTTCAATGAAACTTTACAGTTTTGATCTGTAGCTCAAGTCATTGCGCATCATGAACGGGTTTTTTGGTTGAATGAGTTTTTGCCGAGTTATGGCCCTTTGATAAAAAGGTGTTGTTTTCTGTGTGTTGCCAGATAAACAAAAGCTTGTCCGGACTACTCCTCATAAACTACTAGAGCAAGTTCATCCAAACTTTCCAGGAATGATCAATACCAAATCTTGTTGTGCATATTGTCAGTATTTTCCGGTTCAATAGTTTTTGTCAGAGTTATGGCCCTTTCATAATTTTTATTTTTAAAGTTTGTCCGGACTACTTCTCTTATACCACTAATGCAATTTCAATGAAACTTTACAGGATTGATCTGAGCTCAAGTCCATGAGCATATTGCACGGGTTTTTTGGTTGAATGACTTTTGGCCGAGTTATGGCCCTTTGATAAAAAGGTGTTTTTTTCTGTGTGTTGCCAGATAAACAAAAGCTTGTCCGGACTACTCCTCATAAACTACTAGAGCAAGTTCATCCAAACTTTCCAGGAATGATCAATACCAAATCTTGTTGTGCATATTGTCAGTATTTTCCGGTTCAATGATTTTTGTCAGAGTTATGGCCCTTTAATAATTTTTATTTTTAAAGTTTGTCCGGACTACTCTTATACCACTAATGCAATTTCAATGAAACTTTACAGGATTGATCTGAGCTCAAGTCCTTGAGCATATTGCACGGGTTTTTTGGTTGAATGACTTTTGGCCGAGTTATGGCCCTTTGATAAAAAGGTGTTTTTTTCTTTGTGTTGCCAGATACACAAAAGCTTGTCCGGACTACTCCTCATAAACTACTGGTGCAATTTAATCCAAACTTTACAGGAATGATCAGCACCAAGTCTAGTTGTTCACTGTCCGTCTGTTTGTTTGTCTGTCACAAAACTTGTCCCAACATAAAATTGGCCATCATGAGGCGACACATATGATCGATCACTGATCGCTCTTGTTAATGTTACATAATTATATGACTTAGAATAGTCACTGTGCTTCATTAAATTGACCTCGAGCTGCTTATTATAGATAGGATCAAGCACATTGATTCTTTCCTAGAATTAACTTAAATGACGTGATACATTCTCTGTGTTGAAAATCCACAAGTAATGCTACATATCAACTATCTTAGCCGTCTGAGTATTGTGTCGTAGTTTCCTGTGGCCCATTGAAACTATTTATGTAAAAAGGTCGTACTTCAAGTTGGATTAAGATCCTACTTATGATTAAAGAAGAGATAATTCTAAAGAACTTGTGTTAACGACAGACGACTGACATATTCCTATCACAGACAAATGCACTAAAAGGTCAAGCACGGAATATTATAACCGCTTAATGTACAATGATGCACATACCGCAGCTAATACAAAACATAAAGGCAACTTTGTTACAAATTTTAACAGTTTAGTTTTATACACATTTATTTTAGTTCGGTTGTGTTGGAAGTTGTAAGCTTATTTAAACACATTCGAATTTGCTCCCATGGAAACAATACCTTGGCCCTAACGGGGTTTGAACCGTTTGGTTCTAGTTACAGTTGCCTGATTGAAGGATTGAAGCAAGTTGAAAATATTTTTTGAAAACTAAAACATATATTTTCAGACAAAATACGAAAAATAAATCTTTTTTTCTATATTGAGGCATGAATGAATGATTATATATAAGATACACATGAAATATAATCATCGAATCATGTATATCATGTATACATATTGTACTCAGGAATTTGAATTACTTTAATAAAAACTGCCAAACACAAGCTTTAAAGCACTTGAAACTTTGAAAGAATACACTTTTTATACTACTAACAGATTCAAATTCAAATTTTATTGTAATTAACAATCAAATTTAGATCAACGACATTATGACTAGGCAATGTCAACTGTATTTAACATTAAAGTGTCTGAACTTTATGTTACAATACCATTGTCTATTCCAGTCACACAGTGTTGTCCAATAGCCCAATGTACAATAACCTTCGTTATTATTTTAATTAGTTTAATTAACAGTTTTCCCATGAAAAAAATATTAATATAAGCTTTTATGTAATCTGGGTCTTTTCGACCCTTTTACAAGCTTGACATGCACGGTGTCTCCTGTCATCTCAGAATAATTTCTTACACAGAAGTGGTGTGGATTTTGTCAGCTTCTAAAGTTTTTACTGCAAAAAGACACGTTGTTAAAAATATCAGGTTTCTTTGTTGCCACATGAAGCTATAGGGGTAGCATATACATTCTTTAACATTACAAAATTTTGAATGTTTATAAAGACAATTTAATGCAATATCGTTGCTTTCATTTTGGAATTTCTCGGTCTATGGGAGGGGATATTCCTCCCACACCCACTTGACTATAGATAGGTACAACTACATGCCTTTATATTACGAAAACATGCAAAGCGCCTGTTTGAATGCAATAATTCTAGTGATTTCAACTTTGATTCAAACGAATTGACAATTCACTCAAATGATTTTTGTCAACATTTTTTCCCGGGAAATAGACCTTGACCCCCTTATCTACAATGCGTATCCTTAAAATGTGTCAAGGTATGTCCCTGACTCGTGACATAAAGTCCTTACGTGCGTAAAGTATGACTATCTGTTTGAACTAACGTATCAAAGTCTAACTGTAGTAGTTAGACTTTGATACGTTAGTTCAAACAGGCTCTTATAAAATTTGAGAACGGTGTAGTTATGGTGTTGTAGTTAGGCCTTATAAAAGTTTCCTTTTGGACTTGATTTACTTACGCCCTACCAATCATTCTTCGATATTGAAGCAAATTAAATGCTAGAGTAAAGATATCTAGTCAGCAGGTGCGCGATGAAGTTCTAATTCGAATGGCGTAAAAACATGAAAAAGGGCGCAAGTACCACTTACGTCCTTATAGCACTAGACCGTCGATTAACGTAATATGGATAAAATCAATAGGATAATCGTAAACAACAGTTCCATTACCAATCTTAAGTAGATTTATCTTCTTTTGAGAAATAAATCCCGTTTAATTTTGGACGGGTGCATATGTGTAATTGCCTCAAAACCCATCCGTGTGAAACGGTAAAATATTCCGATAAAACTGGTTTTCGTAAGTTTACCAAGCACGAGTTTTTCGTGCGTACATTGTAAAGGCTGCGCATTTAAAGTTTAAAATTTGACGTGGAAACATCGCTTATTAAAATGCTCTCGGTATTTGAAATGCTTCAACAGTTCAACACAGCTGGTTTCAACTGTTCACCAATTCGTCTTTCAGATAAGTATTTCATGTTGTTTTGATTAATTTTGCTTTTATGAAATGTGCATTTTGAATTTAGTATGGCAGTGATTTTCAATATGCATTTCACAGTATAGCTATAACTTACGCAAAATATGCTAACTTGGTTCGATATGGTATATATAATATACATATCAAATGTTGTTTTTTATGTTTACTACCACTGACATTTTGCCATTGGGTCATGAAAAATTGAAAGATTGCTTATTTCAAGTCTTCATGTGCGACACAAGGCGTGGGCGCGAGCACGTGTCTTATGTGTAAATTGTATACATGTATATGCAGAAGTACAATGACTCGGCTATCTCCGCATGACTAATCATTATTTTCTAATTATGTTAAATAAAGTTTTCAATTCGATTTTTAATACAGATACTAAGTTATTGTTAAAAGTAATACAAACAAAAACAAACTTAACACAGAGCTTGGAAAATAATTAGTCGTGAACAGATGTACATGTTTTTGATTTATTTTGTAGTATTACTGATACAGACTGGTGTGTGCAGCTATGTCTATAGACAGATAGACGAACACGTGAAAACGCGAATCGTGCTGTAATACTTCCAGAGCAAAGGTATATCAAGGAAGGAACCGGTTGATGTTATGGACTGATGGATAGCGGCATGGCATGGTTCAAGGTGCTGATGGGAAATGACTCTCCTTAATTCACGCTATTCATGTAAAAGGTAATTACTTGCATTGATCTTTAATATTAACTTAATTTGTTGGATAGATTATCAAGTAGAAATATTTCTTTCATGCACGAGATGTACTATAGTAAATGAGTGTGAAGTTGGCAGCCTAGCGGTCCAGTGGCCTAGTAGCTGCTCAGCGGCCTGGCGGCGTAAAGTTGGCGGCCCAGTGGCCTGAACTTAGTGTTGTAAAAGTTTGTCGACTCATAGTTAATTTTGAAGTCATTTTAAAGTTACATTAAAGAAAGAAAGAAAAAATACATATTCATAAAGAATAGCCTGGCAACCTAAAATTTTATAGTTGTAGAATTTTTTATAAAAACAATAAAAACGGCACATTGTGAAGTTCTTTAGACAATTCTTGATATTAAAGCAGCACGCCTCCAAATTCACGCTAAGTTTCATGATTTTTTTTATTTAAATCTATTTGAATGTATAATATTGTGAAATAACCATAGCAATTTGCACATTATCAATAGCATCTACAACCCACGCAAATTACCAAAAAGTTGTCAAAATATGCATAAATAGTCCTTACTGCATTAGAACATGTAACGCAGTAGAAATCTAGTTGTAAATATTGAAAAATCCGTCATTAATCGCACATTAACACTGTAAAATATTACTTGAATCTTGAATCATTCTACTTTTCCTAAAATCATAGTACATATTTCTCAAATTAGATTTTATTGAAATATGTTGACTCATCTGTGAGGCATGCAGCTTAAAAAGATATATAAAACAAACAAGGAATCATAAAAGAATACTTTTTGATTGTTTTTATCATTTTGTGAAGTTTTGCGGGGCCTAGCGGCCTGTCGGACTAAACTTTGACAGGCCACTCAAACCAATTTGTTGTTTCTTATATGACTTTCATCCTATTTTGACATCCGTAAAACAAGTTTTTTTTTCGTTTTTTATTAGTTATAATCCAAAGTTTCTCTAAAGTATTTAAATTGATTGATATTGTTAACGAATTAAAGAGAAGTTGAAATTGTCTATCATAATTTGTTAATGAAATTAAGCAATACATAATAAACAGGGGCCAATTATTCTTTAAAATAATAAATAAGAAATTGAAAAATTCTAACTTCCTTCAATATATGTATATAAAAGATAAAGGATTCGACAGCGCGAACGACCTGGTTTGGTAGTGGTCTCTTTGTCCTGTTTAAAGGCACCTCAACTGTTCCATGTTTTGTGGGAAGTGACCTGATTTAAAGTGCTAAGTTGTGATTGTCAAGTTTTGATTGTTTCCCCTTTAGAAATCTTTAGCTATAGTCTCTTTATCTAAGTTAGCTTCATTTTATTTTCCCGTTTGATCGGTCTTAATGCCTATGTATTTTGATGACCTAAAACGCGTTTTATATTTGAACAGGTCAATGGTTCTACGCAAGCAAATCCTTTTTTCCAGAGATTTGTCCCACAAAACATATGCCTGTACGTGTGGGCGGATGCATAGCATCAAATCGGCATGCTACAACACGCATGTATATCGTTTATGAAGGAAAAGCGGGAGAAACGATTGTTTTTGTTTTTTTTTTATATAATTTTAAATGTCCCGCGTCGTGAGCAAAAAAAAAAAAAAAAAAAAAGTTGGCAAAATGGTTTTGGCACATCTAGTTATTAGTATTTATTTTCTAAAAGTCATGATACCGCAGCAGTATCTTTGTGCTCACTTTTTTTCCTAGGTTAACCGTTTGTAACAGCACCTTGCGTTCGGCGGTATCTCTTATATTGGTGTTATTGGGCGTGCCCCCTTAACCGTTAGAGGGGCCTGTGACCCGTGCGGTCAGGCATTTAGTGAGCTGTCCATAATTTTGGCCTGTGTCTTATTTGGACAGGGCTGCAAAAAATCAACTTGCCGGCCGACGCCTTTAAGTGGCTAGTCGAAAGTTGAATAAGCAGTGTTTGATATGTACGTGTAGGTCCGTACATATCGCTTTATCGCCGCGTTGTCTTTGCTACATACCTCTAACACCTTGCTTTGTTGAAACAGACATGTAAGTCCCCCTGTCCTACCGGTCTGAAGCTTAGCTCAGGCTTTTTTTATGGATTGCGATGTATATTATATTAGCAATATTTGCTAAGATTCCAACCCCCCTTTTTTGTTTTAAAATTTTCTTATTTTATTAAAAATGTGTACATTTACTTCTCTCGCTTTTCTTCATTTTCACTGATGCATATTTCAGTGTAGTCGAGATCAGACTGGTATCCAATAAACATTTTTACCATTTCAGCGCAGGAGTTATGAAAATAATTAAACAAATAACTACTTAGGAAAAACCCAATGGCATCAACTGTATCAAATCTTTACATTTTCCTTTCGCAAAATACGTGCATTCACTATGAATAATCATTAGTGGCGAATTTCATTTCTTGGAATATTAAGTGGCCCTCAACACAGACAAAATGTGCTATTCGGTATTTGATAAAAATATTGTCGTCAAGAAATATCTCATTGAAATAAGAGATTTAATGGGAGCAATTTGCCCCGATTTCTCTTTAGCTTTGTTATTGTTTTACTCTTGTAAAATGCCACGCCGCTTTATATTCTTAATCGTTGACCTATTAGCGGCAAGTCCAAGCAGAGTTTAGCATTTTCAGAGCTTATTATCATAGTTTACAGCACTTTGCGTTGCTATGTAGCTTTTCATGCATTTAGCTGGGAGCTGTCTTTCATATTTTTCTCATTCATTTCATATTTTTTTGACGATGATATTTGTTTTTCACCAAAAAGCACAATAAAGTCACGGCCTTATTCCAATCATTCTGTGTTCTGTTATTTTATTCACAATTGACTATTTATAAAACAGTTTTGTTTTCTTCTGGGAAATATAACTATTTGTATTAGAAGTGTTGCGCAGTTCCAGACGGGCGCTATATCTGCTATGTAAAGATATGTGCATGATGATCTTTGGTTCTACCGTTTTAATAGCTTAGAAATGCTACTATTGGTTCTACATTCATACGTATCTGCTATATATGGTTTTGTTCATTTATCAAGAAATTGCGTCATCTTAGACCCCATATCTTTCAACGAAATATATCTCAGCAATAACTTAAGTTCCGTCTGCTTTCGAACCTTGTCGCTGGAAAGCTACTTAGTAATAAGAATACCCGTTAATAAATTAATACTCATTTACAGGTGAACGTTCTTCTTGTAGGAAAATTTTGAAAAGAAAAAGAATACGGCATCAATGTAGACCACAACGATATTCGAAATCCGGGTTTTAGTATTGCCAATAAAGCTACATGTAAGGGACAAGCTGTTAAACTGAGCCTGCAATTTCGTGAAAATAATATCACAATGCACATGCTTTTTACATAAAGTTATTAAATACAAATATAACAACATATTTGTTTACTTGATTTTTACCAATTAAAATAAAACTGATTAACACAACATGACATAAACTGCAAATAATAACAGCTCCTTCCATAGGCCTCCATAAGAGACGACGCCGCTCACCGGCGTCGCCAACAACAAACTTCAACGGGCTGAATGCAACATACTATATACCATATATATATATTTCAATATAAAAATAAAAAAAGAATTCGACAAAATAAAGTTTAGAGAGAAAAAATATATTAAATATTAGTAAGAGAAATAAATATAATATTTTGAGCGGCCTAAATACCGGTAACCTGTTTAAGGTTAAGACCTTCTTTTATCTTTTTCGGATAGCTACATAACTTGTGAAATACTGGCGGAAGACAATTTGCTTACAAGAAACTTCAATTGATACATAATATTACATTTCGTGCAGTTCAAGATGTTTCACTGGGGGACACTTGTTATATTTGGATGTTTAATTAATGTTTCTTCACTTGAAACAAATCACATCAAATGTGGAGAAGATTACAACATCCTGAAAAAGTTGATCGAACTTGAGGAAGAAGTTAAAAACCTTAAGACTAACCTAAGGGGTAAGTTTTTTTATCGTTGCAAAAATAACATTATAGTTTTTTTGAGAACGTAGGAAAAGTATAAAGGTCATCATATAAATAATTTAAACGATGCAAGTAGCTCAAAAAAGATTTTAGTATCAACTAAGTCATCAATTATCATCAATTATCGTTTTCACTTACTATTGAAAAGAAAGCTGCACAATTATAAGAGGCGTAAATTGAAACGGTTTTCGTTTTGATTAATCTAATTCTTAACTTTTTACAAATTGAATGTAAATACTGGAATAAACATATAAGCCTGATACTTTCTTTAACAGAACATAGCAGCGAGAATGAAAAATGCAAGAATGTAGCATTTCGAGCCCAACTGACAAAGAGCCTTGGAACTGTTACTCTTGGACAAAAAATTGTTTATGACAGTGTTGAACTTAACAATGGCAAAGCATTCCATCCGTTCCATAGCGTGTTTACTGCTCCTTGTGATGGGATATACATGTTTTCAATCACGATCGGGAATGTAGGTAAACAGGGAGTGGTTCATCTGAAGAAAAATGGCGAAACTATCGAATACGCATGGGCTGGTTACAACAAAGGTTGGGATATGGGAGGTGTTACGACTGTGGCTAAACTTAACGCTGGTGATGATGTGTGGGTAGAGGGAAGAAAAATTATTGAGGGTGTAAATACTCACGATGGGATTGGTGTTCGAAGACACACTGCCTTCGCTGGAGCGTTAATAAATGCAATGTAATTCGCCGTTTTCTAGAAAGCATTACTATGATGACTGTAACGACAAGCCATGCGTGAAAAAAGTCTTTAGATTTGTGTAACATATTTAGATGATAATAAATAATTGCAGTTGAATTGATTGTCATTTAATTTTTTTGGTATGTCCTTTATATTAGATTAGTCGGTTTTTGTCTCGTATCATCTCCTATTCAACATCCAATTGTCATCCTGTTAATTGCGATAATTGGTTTAAACATATTTGTTTAAGTTCGATTGCGAAACAAGTTCTATGCAACTTATATAAATCACTTTCGAATCCGAACCAAGCAGTACTGGTGTCATATGAAGAAACATGGTTGTTACTCGAACCCATGATCCCTGGGTTGAGAGGCAGACACCTTAATCATTAGACCACCGCTCCTCTGCGATAATTAAGTTGTTATCTGATGTGTCAAACATGCACAGTCATGTATTCATAATACTGCATCAATTCTTTTTTAAGAAGGTTTTTTGTTAGCGGGGGCGCGCGGCGAAGTTTTATTTTTTATTCATTAAACTTCGCCCCGCGCCTTCGCTAATTAGCGTGTTGTCGGTCCGCGCCCCGCCATTTTAACTTTCTCATTCTCGACTTTTCGCTTGGCGGGTCGCGGGACGAAAACACGTTAAATAGCGGGAGCGCACGGCGAAGTTTTATTTTTTAAACTTCGCCCCGTGCCCGTGCTTATTAGCGTGTTTTCGTCCCACGACCCAGCCGTTTTATTTATTAAATCTCGCTCCGTGCCCCCGCGGGACGAAGTTTTATTTATTAAACTTCGCCCCGCACCCTCGCTAATAAGCGTGTTTTCGGTTCGCGCCCCCGCCATTTTTACTTGTAAATTTTCGATTTTTCGCTTGGCGGGGTCAAGGGGCCAAAACACGAATGTATGGTGGCTAATTTGTGCCAATCGTGTTTTCGCCCCGCGAAACATCGAAACACGAGGCTGATTTGTATGAGGTGGGCGTAGACCCGAGTATAAATCAGATTGCGTTCTTTCTCTTTTGTATCATAGTCACACATAAAAACACGTTCCCTGTTGTCACAATATGAAACCCCAGAAAAAAGTAACCAATGAACGAGCATCTGAATATGAAACTTCTGCCTCTTTTCCTTGCTCTGCCGTCACAATAGATAAATCCCAGCAAAAATGAACCAATCAATGGGCATGCTCCGGAATGCGGGAAACTAATACCTGCACTACAGTTAACGTACTGTGCATGTATATGTATAAGAATTAACTCTGAAACATTTTCAACAGAAACGTCCCCCTAACTATGATACAAGTAGTTTAAATTCGACAAGGTGGTATAACATCGAAACACAAGGCTATCTGATTTATCAGATTGCCGAGTGTTTTGATGTTCTTTCTCTTTTGTATCATAGTCAAACATAAAAAACATTTTCCCTGTTGTCACAATATGAAACCCCAGAAGAAATAACCAATGAAGGAGCATCTGAATATGATATTTCTATCGCTATCCCTTTCCCTGCCGTGACAATAAGTAAACCCCAGCAAAAATGAGCCAATCAATGGATATGCTCTAGAGTGCGGGTTACTTATACCTGCACTCCAGTTAACCACTGTGCATGTATATGTATACGATATAACTCTGACACATTTTCAACAGAAAGGTTCCCAAACTATGATACAATAAAAGTAATATTGCAGGAGAATCTTGATCCATTGCTAGTATTTGACCATAAAGAACAAATCACCACTGGTGCTATCGTGCCTCTTCCTTAGTAATATCCAGTCGAGTCAAATCAATAAACCAGTTTAATAACCATTTTGTATTGACATGTTAACATAGACAAAACTTTTATTAAACGCTTGCCAAGAAATCGTCATCATCAATTCTAACATTCCACGTGATTTTGTCACTATAGACAAAGAATAAAAAAAGAATAAACTGCCAATAAACACAGGTTAGGGACTACTTGTACAATCATGTATTTATATGCGGCTGTTATATTTCCACCCTCGATTATATGGTTTACAAAGCCTTTTAAAGCAACAATAAAAAGCATTTTTATTTATATTTTCAGTTCTTTTCATACAATACCGAAAAAATATCTCACATACACTAACGCCACATATTTGATCCACATCAGTTAATGGTGGGTTCCCACTGCCGATCAGATCAATTCGATCATCCCGATCACCCAAATTCCCCGATCAGGCCCGACCAAGCTCGACTAAAGGCGTATACACGACTTCTTCTCGACCTCTTGTCGATCACACACGATTCCCACACGATTATTCACGACTCCTTCACGACGTCAACGCCGACCACTTTTCGATTTCCGCTCGATCATCCCGACCTTTACACGATCCCTACACGATCTCAACTCGACCTACTGGATCTCTGCTCGATCGGTGTCAGATCTTTCCCGACCAGATCGTCATGGTCGTACTCGAGTCGTAGAAGGTCGTGAACAGTCGTGTACCAAAACTTTTAGAATAAAAACTTCAAACAGTGTTGATCATTATCACTTCATCTTGAAACTTCATAGTATATGTTGTGTCCAGCATAGTATAAATATTTATGGAGATTGAACAGTTGCAGTTGTGGGCCAGATGGTTAGAGCTCCAGAGAGACAGGGCCATTGCTGTCCTAGAGTTGGAAACAAGAGGAAGAGGCTGAGGGTCGTAGGCATAGACGTAGGCGACAAATGCGCAGGAAAATATGGATGAAGCAGTGGGCTTGCACGACGACCACTGTATGGGCATTATGAGCAACTGCTACAGGAGCTAAACAGGGAGGACCCAAAAGGATATCAAAAATTTCCTAAGGGTAGACGCTGATATGTTTGGGGAGCTTGTTGATCGCATATCACCCAGAATTCAGAAAAAGAACACCAACTTCAGGTAAATCATGGGTTCGATCCCATCATTTTCACGTATTTCTGAAATAATTAGTCATCGATTTACTTTTCCAACCATTTGACTTCTACAGCTCTGTGCAATTGTCACTAATATTTAAGAAATTTTAATACCGTTGTATCATAGTAGGCTAGTTATTACTTATCATTGTTCAATCTCTATTTCAGGGAAGCCCTGGAGCCTGGATTGAAGTTGGCGGTCACTCTTCGTCATCTCGCAACTGGAGCCTCGTATTCAGACTTTGATGTACTCATTCCGAGTGGGAAGTAACACAATAAGTAAATTCGTCCCTGAAGTTTTGGATGCTATAATACAGGAGTACTCTGAAGAGGTGCTGCCAGCCGTCGTCACTGCTGAACAATGGCAGCAGATTGCAGATGACTTCCGAACCAAGTGGAATTTTCCTCATGTCTGCGGGGCTCTTGATGGTAAGCACGTGAGGATAAAGAACCCGAAGAACTCTGGGTCTCTGTTCTATAACTATAAAGGCTTCTTTTCCATAATACTACTCGCACTCGTAGACGCATACTACAAATTCATCTGGGTAAGCGTTGGTGCTTATGGCAGTGCATCCGATGCCCAGCTATTCAATAACACTGAACTCAGAACCATGCTAGAAGAAAACAGCCTTGGTTTGCCGGACCCTGATCCACTGCCTGGCGATGACATGAACACCCCATACTTCCTCATTGGAGATGACGCTTTCCCCGTGAGCTCGTGTATGGTCGAACAGTGATCGGGGTTTGATCGTGTGCGGTCGTGTGTGGTCGTGGAGTAGTCGGGTAGCAGTCTAGATAATCTGGACAAGAGATCGAACAGAGATCTACTTAATCGGGATGCGATCGTATATTACTCGAGAAGAAGTCGAGATGATCGGGTACAGATAGGGTTAAAGATGCCAATCCGACCAAACAAGATCGCTACACGATTGTTTCTCGATCAACTCGATCTTCAACTCGATCAATACACGATCGCTTCCCGAGCTCTTCTCGACCGCTTGGCTACACGATCGCTACACGAATTTTTTTGACATGTCAAAAAAATTCGGGTAGAAAGCCCGATCGATGCCGACCAAGGTAGACCTCCCCGACCACTCCCGATCAATCATGCCGACCGACCCAGACCAGTACCCGATCGCTTGATCGGGCTTGATCGAGTTGATCTGATCGGCAGTGGGAGCCCAGCTTTATGCTGTGTTCTCACCGCCGATCAGATCAACTCGATCAAGCACGATCATGCGATCGGGTACCGGTTTAGCTCGGTCTGCATGCGTAATCGGGGGTGGTCGGAGCGGTCTACCTTGGTCGGCATGGCTCGGGCTTCCTACCCGAATATATTTACATGTCAAAAAAAAATTCGAGTAGCGATCGAGTAGATAAGCGGTCGAGAAGCGATCGTTTAGTGATCGAGTAGAAGATCTAGTTGATCGAGAACAAATCGTGTAGCGATCTAGTTTGGTCGGGTATACATTTCTTACCCGATCTGTACACGAACATCTCGACTTCGATACACGACTATTCACGACTCGATTACAATCATTACGATCTGGTCGGGTGAAAATCTGGCAACGATCGAGCAGAGGTCGAGTTAGTCTAGTTGAGATCGTGTATGACTCGCGTATATATGTGGCTGATTTAAGAAATAAAACGGCGGGGTCGCGGGACGAGAACACGCTAATTAGCGGGGGCGCGGGGCGAAGTTAAATAAATAAAACTTCGCCTCGCACCCTCGCTAATTAGCGTATTTTCGTCCCGCGACCCCGCCAAGCCAAAAGTCGATAATTAACATGTTAAAATGGCGGGGCGCCGGGCAAAAACACGTGTTTTCGCTCCGTACCCCCGCCGTTTTATTTCTTAAATCTCGCCCCGCGCCCCCGCGCGGCGAAGTTTTATTTATTAAATAACGCCACGCGCCCTCGCTAATTAGCGTGTTTCGCTGCGCGCCCCACAATTTTAACTTGTTTATTTTCGACGTTTCGCTTGGCGGGGTCGCGGGGCGAAAACACGGATGGCACAAATCACCCACCATACGTATAGGTCTGGGTGATCGTGAAGAAGTCGGGATGTTCGTCGGGTTGTTGTCGAAAAGAAGTCGTAAAACATCGTGTAGAGTCGACTTGAGGTCGTGTAAGAGTCGTGACGTCATCCTTAGTATACAACTCATTCATAAACGCTGACGTCATTTCATACATACAAGAATGATAAATGGGGCGCTGCTGTAACCACAATACAATCCATTCTAAGACGTCCAGTTTTTATTGTTGAAAACTTGATAAAATAACGTTTTTTCTTATTATTTCTTTTGTTAAATAATTTCTATATCTTAGCAACAGTACGGGTGCTAAAATCGAACAGCGTTATACGAAAATCGGCACTGGAAGTTATTTCCGCTTGAAAAAATACGGCCTTCGTAGTCCGTTCCTACGCATCAAAACTCCAAACCGGCGTTAAATAGCCGATACACAACGCTTTGACCGATATTATTTCTTAATTATATTTAGAAGTGATATCAAATAGTCAAAATTGTTTCTTGTTGCAGTTAAAAGGTCATCAGTGTATACCTCATGTAAGTGGCATAATTGTTCATCTGAAACAGACACGATGGACCTCGATCAAAAGTTAAATCAGTATTTGTTTGATGCAATTGATCATTTGCCCATGGAAACATATCATGCAAGGTGTTAAAATAGGAATCGTGTCCATAAAGTCATATCTAACCAATGCAAATTATAGTTCAATGCATATTATTTTGAGTGCATCGGGCCGGCAGTGTAATAGCTGCAGGCCTCAAGAAGACCCAAAATATTTCAAGAAAATCAAAAAAAAAATATTGAGGAAAATGTACCAAAATTTTACAAAAGGTAAAAACATTCAAGATCAAAGTTATGTTTTACATGTTATGTGCGGTTTAACACTGATTTTGCAGTATTTTATTGCCATATATCTACTGCGTTACTTACGCAGTAAGGGCTATTTTTTGCATAAGTTGAAGACTTTTTTGTAATTTTTTGGATTGAAAGTGCCGATTGTAATATGTAAATAACTTTTATTTGTTCACCTCACAATATTTTACTTACAAATTCATTTAAAAAAAATACATAAAAATTAACATGAATCTGAAGGCGTGCTGCTTTAAAGTAAAACTGCGCAACAACGTTATGCTACATTAAATGTCGTGGTTTAACACAAATCAGTTAAACTCACGTCTGCCCATTGCAATTCATACGTAATATAGACGTCTCTTGAAAGCATTGTATAATAAACAAATAAATAAGTAGGAAAAGGTGAATAAAACAGTTCGTTTCACAACATCTAAATCGTAACCAGTGATCTTCGGGCGTTTGCACCGTGTGATCACTTCATATTAACCACTGCTTGATTCAATATTATCAATTAAGCCTCGATCCCAAATTCCATGTTGTGAAAAAAATCAGCTCATACACAATCGGCACACCTCGGCTATCATTTATAATAACATCGGACTTAGGTAGATCTCACACGTGTAACGAATGCTTATTTTTGACATCCTAAGGAAAATAAAGTATATTCCGCTAAAAATATGATTGAAAATATGTCTGGCAATCATAATCAATTTAAAAGTTCCCACTGGTACAGATTTATAAACAAGTCTGAATTGATGTCAACCAGGTAGACATTTTGTACTTTCGGCTTTTACAATAATAAAAAGTATGTAAATAATGTACTGTTTACTTTTATAACTACGAATTAACATAATTTAGGTGGATTTTTACCAAATATACTACAATTGTTTTTGTCAACAGCTACCAGCATTTAATTACTTTTTGTTTTCACGTGTGGTTTCTTAGCATACGCTAGACCAAAAAGACCGCATTCGATCTGTGTATTCCTACTATCGAGGTCCTTATTCGAAGGTTGACGGAAAAGGCCGAGAAGATACGATAAGCTCAGACAGTCTACTATTTTGTCGGACCGCTGACGTCATTGAGAATATTATATCATTCTTTAGGTCTGCTGATACATCTTTAAATAAAGTAGGAAAATGTTTATAAAAGGTATTATATATAATTAACGATGCCGTTTGTACTCCTTAAAAATAGGACGGATGAATGGATGGATGGATGGAAGAATGGATGGAAACAAAAGTTTCTTTTTTTTCAAATTTTTATTACTTTTAAAATAGGCTCCTGTGGAAGCAATGTGTTTGTTACCCCAATAAAACAACAATTCAATATTTACACGAATAAGCACATAGGCACAAGCCGTTTTGAAATCGAATAAGCAGACGTCTTAAAAATGTATCATTCATCATAAAACTGACTAATCATGTCTTAAACATACTGGAGAAAAGTAAAAATACTAACAATATGACTTTCAAGCTTTTTCTAAAGAAAACCACAAAGTTCGTTTAAAAAATTCTTCAGATATTGTAAATCTTCTGGAAAATTGAAATTATTCAATAATGTATTTGTAAGTTTATCCTGCCATTTATAGAAAGATTTATCAATTGTCAGATAAAAATCAATTTTCTTTGTAAGTGATGACCAGTTTCAGAAAATAAGGCACCTAGCGACCTTGGTTCATCATTCTACTTTGACCTCTGACTTGACCTCTGCCTTGACTTGCCCCTTGACTCATTCCTTGACTTCTGCTCTGTCCCGCTTGAGGTCTGCCACCGGAACTTCTACTTCTGGATCCCATTTGCACACCTCCGGCTGTTCCTATGCCTCCAGACTGTCTCTCGAGACCTTGCCCTTGACCTTGACCTCCCCTTGACGGTACTTCAACGGGGTTATTTTGGTTAAAAACAGGAACGTCCTGGAGAAGTTGAACTTGAGATTGTCCAGCCTCACATCTTAAATATTCTTGCTGCCACCTACGGTATAAAGCATCCATTTGCCGTTCTCTTTGTTCGTGTATTGCTTGGTCTTTTAAATACACATCCTTCAAAATATTAGGTGATGGTAAATTCGTCACGTTCTGTCCTCTTTCTAGAGCTTGTCGAATTTCATCAAAAACCATCATTAAATTTACGTTGGACCTCACACCGGCGGCAGCTCTCATCTGGTTAAAATCCCGGACAGTCGCCTCCAACGCGAGCTCACGTTCTCTCATAAAGTTACGTCGGTCTGTGAGAACACGATTAATGTTTTGTAAGATTCTGCGCCATTGTATGGTGCTTACGTTGTTCATCTCAGTCAACCAATGGTCTTCGATCGGTAAACAAGTGCCTTCACGGAGGTCAATAGGTATAGTCTGCAAACAACAATTCAATCAGTCTTAGCATTAAAGCTAAAGCAAATGCGTAACAGATAACGTCATGTTAAGGCATTTAATTAATTAATTTATAATCAATTTAATCAAAATTAACCATGAACAAAATAAAATATTTAAGAGGCGTTGATCTTGATTTTCTGATATTTATGACTTCATTAAGAGAACGTGATATTTTAACGGTAAAATATGTAGCGACACTTTATCTATGGCACCAGTTTGTATTCAACTGCTTTATGGTCTTTGTTTTGATATAACTCCAACGGACTTTATGCACAGAAAGCCAAAGCACTAAACGCAAACAAAGCCAAAGGACATTATGTACGAAAAGCCAAACGAACTTAATACAACTAAATACACAGAAAGTGAAATGTCTAAATACACTAATAAAGCATAGAAAGTCAAAGGACTTAATGCACTGAAAGCCGAAGGACTTTATGACAATAAACCACGAATTTCCGGAAGTTAAACGATATAATCAAAAGGTAAAAGACTGTTTAAAATGTTAAAAATACTAACCCTTGGCAGATAGTATTCTGGTTTTCCTTCAACAAGAGTTGCTCTACCTGGTCGTTTACCCGTGCCATTTCTGTTACCAGCTGACCTGTGTAATATAACGGAAAGATAAGCAATTAGAGGTATAAATACTTAATTTAATATTGATACTAAATTAATAAAAAATATGCTTAAATATAACATACATACTTTACTTCATTTAATTATTTTATCTTTGTTGTGCGCCGAGTAAAGAGATATGCTGTCTACAGTCGTTCTTTTTAGAGGTGGTTTTATAATACAAGTATATGCCTAACTTCATACTTACATTGCTCGAACTTCGATCTTTTGACTAGAGGTCGGGAAGTCAAACAGGTATCCTCCCTCGATTCTGCCAGTAGTCCTGTCAACGTTGAATAGAGGTTGCCATTGTGGGTTCGTTGAATTTAGGTCACGGTAGTATACCTCTTGTCGCGGTATATCAGATTTAATCATCAAAGGGAAAGGTGGCGGTCTGAAGAATGATATGCCGAACTGAATACTGAAAATATAAAATAACATTTGAATTGAAAATTGAGTTTGTAAAATACTGCAACTGTGTACATGAACACATATTTTTTAATATGCTGACCAATTCCCCAATCTTCCGGTCAATTTCGTCATTTTTGGTAAACTTCGTTATTTTCCGACCAATTTTGTCAAGTTTCGGCAAAGTGAAGACTGAATTCATGTAGGCAAGGCACTAAAATTATTCTTTACAACGTTTGTTTTAGCATACTAGTTTAAGCCAATGCGTGTTAAGATTAAAAAATTTATAATACGTTGTAAAAGTCATTGCAAAAAAAATCTATTTGTTGACTATAGACTGTATTTATAGGTTGTTAAAACTCTTTTTATAGGTTCTAAGAAATGCTATAAATAGAACAATATTACCTTGCACCTAACGTCGGTATCCTGTATGCGTATCCAGCATCATCTAGACGCCCGAACTCTTTGAAGGCAATAGTGTTCATAATATTTTCAATTTCCATGGTAATAGCACCGGCTCGGTGTGCCAAATTCTCTTCTACCACTAACGTAGATGGGTCTTCAGCCTATAACAAATAATAAATACATGTATGTAAAAGAGTCCCTTCAGCCATTGATAATAATAATATCTGTCATAAGTTGCGGTTCGGACCGGAATATCCGTCCCGAGGGGACCCGCCCTTTGGGCGGTAACGAGGCTTGCCGAGAAAGTAATTGGCCTAATTTTCAAAAGAAGTAGTTAACGTTTTTTTTTTCAATGTAAATGGATATGTAAGATTGGTTTACTTATTCAACTAAAAGGTAACAACTACATTCTGACAAATATGTGACCTTGTACTTGATATGCCTTTCTATGTTCAAGAATTATGTTTCTTAGCATATCAACGCTTTGACACCTTAAATAATTGCCGGAACTTCACGAACTTATGACGAACGTTTCATATAAATGGTAAACATTTACCCTGAGTATATTTTCGTGCTCGCCTTCCCGCCAAGCCTTTTCGGCAAAAACAAATAATCTTGGCAACAACATTTTCCACAACATTTCTTCTGTTCTTATAACAGCTGTATCAAGTGTGGCAGCCAGACCTGTAAATCAAAGTTCAAGTTTTTTAAGTGGAAATAGATACTTTGGCAAAAATTCAAACCGAAAGTTTGTGTATGTATAAAAATTACATACAAAAAATAAACTAATCATCGTAAAGGCGGGACAGTACACGTTCGAATGCAATTTGACCCATCCGTGAAATTTGTCCGAAACATGAAATATCTAAATTATCCCCATAATAACGAATGGTAAAAACTATCAAATATTAAATTTTTTATTTATGTTGTCGAGGTACCAAATTTAAATATACTAGTAATCCTATATTTCTGAATCAAACTGTTTTTACCAACGAATTTTAAGAAATATCATAATAAATACAAAAAAAGAATATAAATTGCCTTCGTGAAATTTGAACCTTTGTCCTCATGTGGAAGGTGTTTTTTTTACCAACAGATGACTTAAAATAGACAGTAATGACAGAGTATTCTCCCTTTATAAAGTAAAAATAAGCAAACATTGCAGCCTATAATCTCTTTGATATGCATTTAAATAAGAATTTTGAATGATTAAGTGTTACCATGACTTTGATATGAAGAAGCGTGAACCTGCGTTCAGAACATTGTCTTGTTCTATGAAACATTTTTGCCAATTAATTTTAATTTCCTTCCATCGGTTCAATAGATACAGAGCTAACGGACAAACGGGTTGGCGGACGACAAGGAGCATAACATTCTACGTCCAAAATTGTGTGCAGGGCTTTACGATGTTGTTGTTGTTTTTTGTTGTTTGTTGTTTTTTGTTTTGTTTTTTTTTTGCTGTTGTTTCTTTTTGTTTTTTTTTTTTTTTTTTTTTTTTTTTTTTTTTTGCTGTTGTTTCTTTTTGATAACAGCATGATAGCAGCATTATTCATAATTATGGATGTTTTTGTTTTTTACATACCTAAGACATTTTCCTTTTTCATGAGAGGTTCGCAATTATGCAGTTTACACATTCTGTATTGAAGGAAAGTATATCCGTCTTTTCCGAGGTCCATATTAATGTAATGGTTCAGAGGTTCATACATCATCATACGATGCATATTAATGATGTGGAAACGCCTCGTTTTCCTGTTTCCAGGCTCGTCAAAATCTAATTCATACGCTTGGTCAAGGGCGAAAAAGTTCTCTGGTTTTAGCACGATCTACAAAAGAAACAAGAAGATTGTTTGTGTTAACGTATTCAAAATATATATTATATACTTTGTCATGAATATAATTGTATAATGACAAAAAAGGTATTTATGAAGATGTGTTCTTCCCCTGTAATATGATGGCAATTTTTGAAAACGTTATCTACTTGATGTTCTTTTGCCCTGAACATATCGACGAAATTCGGATAGAATTTAACATCAAGTCTGAAAATATGCATCAGCTTGGAAACAAAAATTATACGGTCCATGTACCATATTCAGTTCCGAACTTTATCAATGTTGTGTACCATGTTTTTAAACCAACCATTTATTGGAGTCAGGACTCGTTTTTTGCGACCGTTTAAAGTAGAATTTTCATTGTTTTGTTTCTAAAATTAGATGTCTGCAACATATTTTCATCAGTAAATAAATAACACGTGCCTGTACATAAAACAAAAAAGGCCCTGTGTCAGGAAATGGACGTAATAATCATGAACACATATATTGATCTCTGAAGAGCCGCCCTCTGTAAATCAACTACCTCTTCACAACAACGTTCTAAAAAAATTTAAAAGGAAGACCTCACAAAATATTTAACCATTCTAGAGCACCACCTCTAGGCAACAACCTTATTTTCTGTCTCCCATGGATGGTTGCTCTGCAGAGGTTGTATCATGATCTGCATACATCATACCTTAAATCCTTTATTAGCACATCGGTACGGGAAAATCCAGGAAGTTCGATCTTTTTTCTGTCCATTGTAGGGCAACAAGGCGTCATAGGTGCCGTTTGGATTCATTTCTGATGGCGGGTCAACAACCTCTCCGTCCATATACGCTAGCTGTTCTGTAGTCAAATTCCACTCTTCCGGACTTCCGGGAAACGTCTTATAGAAGTGGGCGACTAAGTTGCTTTGTGACATCTTCGATGATGGTGGAATCTGAAAAAGCAATTTCAGAAAATTATAAAATAGTTGAGGAACTCATAAATTGGACTTAAGACTATTATATGTGTGTATCTCATTATTTTTTTGCATGTTTTGTTTCCGTTGAACTTATTACGCGTCTGTCCGTGGTTGAGGTCGTTAACTTCAAACCACTTCCCCCTCAATTCAGAGGGTTCGAATTCCGACAGGGACTTTATATTCTTTCATGTAAGGAGGCTATTCAGCCAGCTAACCGAACGTCGGTGGTTTTACTCAGGTGCCCGTTCATGCTTGAAATACTGCACGGAAGGACACCTGAGGTCTTCCTCCTCCAGTAAACCTCGAAAAACGCCAATTTATCTATATATTGTTTGGTGTGACGTAAACCCTCACCCCCCCCCCCCCCCCCCCCAAAAAAGGTACGGATACAAAAAAAAACGCAAATATTCAAAATTAAGAAGGAAGCATACAGTCACTGGAGTCTTAACATTTCCCCGTAGTGCACTTATAAAATGTGTGCTATACCAAAGTATTCATAGACCTGTTAAAGACGAGTTTCAAAATTCCAAATTATAAGCATCAAGTGTGGGTTTAAGACGCTTATTAAACAAACAATAAAGAAATATAAAAAAAACTTCACCTACATTAATACAATCGTTAGTTTCCGGATCAACTATTGCCTCTTCGTTCACGTGCAGAACTGCATTCACAGAAGACAGTGTCGTCTGCATTGTGCCAATCAGTGTTGATAACGCCTTTGCATATGTTTCAATTTTATATCTCTTGCAAGACGGGAACTTTCCGAGGAACTGAGTGAGACCATCTCCGCCTGCGTGGAAATTTTTGAAAGGGACGCTCGCAATGCTGTACGCTCGATTTACTTCTAAAATAACGGCGTTGATGAAAGCAAATGTTTGATCTCGGCATGGGTCTAACAGACCCTGGATGGATAATTCATCTTCGGGAATTTCACTTGCGGGTATAGATGGAACAGGCGAGTTCAAGTAAAATTTGTTTGCAACAGTTGGATTTCCACGTATATTACTATCATGTCGTCTTTGAGAAGCTCTCTTTGCTGCTAGCATACCGCCAAGAAAGTTGAATCTTGGAATAATATCAACGTGTAAAGAATATGCATACGATAGGATATTTGCTAAATCATGTCGAGTATAAAACCCGGACGAAGGGAGTTGTTGGTCGCTGTCAGCTCCGAAAGTTGGAGGCAGGCATTGGTCCCCGTCTCCACACCTTTTTGACGCGTACTGAAAAAGAAAAAAAAGGGTAAAAGAAACTTTTCCTGACCATTTTTGCAAAAGCATTACGTTCCGTAACATTTGAAAACAAATATTTGTGAATGTTATATTTGATCGACACAATGAATAGTATTTAAGCGTATTTACGAGGAAAAAACACGTGTGTACATCATGGCGTCCATATTGTCTAAAATATGTATTACAAAGCGCCTGCTTAAGTTCATATGTATAGCCGGAACAAACCATCGATTTGTTTTATTTATTTGCCATATCACTATTAAAGCTTTTTTAAAGTAAAACAAATTACAGAAAACTTCCTGAAAGTATGAACATATATATTACACATGTTACAGTACTAAAATCATCATTGCTTTAAAAGAAGCAAACATACAATGATATATGAAAGTGCATATATACGTACTGAGGTAAGTTCAGGAAAATCCATGACTTGATATCTCCAGCCATGGTCCCCGCCAAGGTTAAGCTCAAGCTTGTTCAGTTTGTATGTGCTCATTAATTTCAGAAGTTTTCTGATTGTTGAAACTGGGAAAAAGTTCTTTGTAAGGTCCACAGATAGTGCCCGGTGTCCAAACCTTGCGTCATCAATGACCGTCATATCGGGTAAAATGTCGTAAAGACCAGCGGCGCCCATTAGTGATTCAACGGCATTGTGAAGACCTTTAATATTCAGAAGGAAAAAACATGTAGAAAATTATATATGTAAGATTCGTAATATGCGTATATTTTTTTGATAAAGAAAAATTAAAGTATGTCACTGGTATGGGTGATGTGTCAACTTGTGTTGCTTCTTAAGTGCAGGGTTATGGATAAAAATAATAATGAAAATGACGATGTAGAAAGAAGACGACGATTATAATGACGGTGATGATGTCTTAAGTATTTGGTTTTACTTGTACCTTTAGTCACGTGACTTTATTTATTAATAACTGGCCAATGCTGTATTTACTTTCAATTTTGGAATTCATAATTAAATTAAATTGTTGATTTTTAAGGATAATTGTGCGGACTTACCGGCTTCAGATGTGGCTGACATGTGGATAAGATTGAACCTGCGAGTCGGGGTCTTAGGCCTGACAGCGAGTTCGTAGTAGTCTTCTGACTTTCCTGGTTGGGGCGGGGTCTGCTGAATGTAGATTCTGTCAACATTTCCCGGGGGCACGGATGTTACATTCCTTAGTTTACCTCGGTGCATGTTCGGTATTGTTGTAAATACATCTGAAAATTAAAGCAAAAACATTTCTCTGAATTATTTCTTCTCAGTGGTCAACTTATTGGATAACAAGTAGGTTTGAAAAATAATAATGATACCACAAAAATGTATTTTTGTTCTTTATATGCGACCCTATTTAATAAAAGTTTACATATATAGATCTATCATTTTTGTGAAAGTATTTCATTTTTCTTAAAACCTGATAATGTCATTAATCGCTATTATTGTAATTATAATTTGTTTTTGTTTTTTAATGAATGAATCAATTAATTAACATGTAACTTACCTTCGAAATAGCCTTTAAAAGTGTCGGATACATTACGTTCGTGAAATACGTGAAACTGAGTGATTTTACTCATTTCCATCAGCGGTATATCTGGGGATACAGAATTATTCAGGGCAGCCGGTATAAAAATGGTGTGTGGGACTCTGTCCAAGTCTGCTACATCCGGTGTCATCATGGTCCTCTGTACGCCGTTCATCTGGGAATAATCATCATTCCTGGATTTAGCTAACTTAACAAAGCCCAAAGACTCGTCGTCTGTTGAATTAATCGTGCGTGGAATAGTGTTGGGCGATCTGACAATAAACTTGGGGAACATATCCTGTTTAAACACTGATAAACCTGTGGCATTTACTGTAATTTTGAAAGGCCTTGACCTGAGTCCACTCCATCGGCCATTTGGCACGGGGGCCATCTTATACAGATTGTCTTCATACGGTTCAATTGCAAAGCCGGCAACTTCAAATTTCGGCTTTGCTAATAGGTCTCTATTATGCAATGAAAATATAATTTCCCAGTCATCGGTATCAAGAATTGTTCTTTGACCTTTATTTTTCAATATATAGGCAATTTTGTAATGGCCTGTGGACAAATGGTTTGTTTCCAAAAACACTTGAATATCTAAATTATTCTGTATGTTATCTATGTCGATCTGTGTTGAAGGTCTGCTGAGAGCAGTTGGAATAATTACAACCACTGAAATAAAAGAAAAGTAAATTTAATACTGCAATAAATAAATAAATACTCTTCATGTTAAAAAATGGATTCAATTTATGTATGTCATAAAATGTAGAAACAAGAATCTAAGTTTTGTAGAAAACTAATAAAGTGCGTGAAATTAAAGGAACTCCGCTGAGATCTAACAACCTTAAAACATAAAAATATTGAATTTCTTACATAGATCAAGTTGGGTATTGAAATCAGAGGATAGTTAAAAAAATATGCACAGAAAAAATGAAAATCGTATATTTGTGCTATTCTTAACCAGATTCGGGTTTCAATTTTTGGGTCATTTTTCACAATTATAATATTTTTTCTGGAAGAAACAGACCAAGCGAATAATCTGAAATTTTACACACAAGTTCGTAGTTTAGAAATACATCAAATGGAAAATTATTCTTGAAAAAATTATCGCCACTTCCGTCATGACACAAACCTCGGTTGAGGCCCTTTGATAAGCGAATTGTTAAATTTGTTATGTATGCAAATTGTGTGTTTGCGTTTGTTTACCCTCGCCACCGGAAAGAGACCATATGGGCAAGCAATGTATGCAGAAGTTTTTATTGGAGCATTATAAATGGTGGCGGGGGTGTTGAGGAAATAAAAAAAAATGAATAAGAATAAAAAAAATCAATAATAAATAAAAACTAAATTTAAGCAAATAAATATAAGCAAATAAAAATTAATTTATTAATAATGCAACACTGCTAGCGATATCATAATGATCATAAAACTGAATAATTTCGTAAAATAAATATAAATAAATAAATTAATTAATTAACCATACTGTAAAATGAATGACTAAAAAATACATAAATCAAGATGTTAACAATAAGTATTACTTCAAAGAGCGTTGTCATTTATGGGGACACATATGTCTATTGTTAAATCTACAACATAACTGTATTTTTATGAGACTGTTTGATGTAACAAAATTTTAAACGCATGTCAAAGTCGTACCAATCAATAACATATCATTTTTATTGAAACTTCTAACGTACTTTTTTTAGATAGCACGTGCGCGTTCGTTAAGCGACGCAAAAACGTATATTTAACGTTAACGAGAGTATTTTGACAAGCAACATTGCCGAGAATGATGTATTGTCATAATTAAGTAATTTATTCTGTCTAAAACAATTAGCGATGACAGATACGGGTTGCATAAATGCTTTTTTTATATTTGTTTTACTCATTTTTACTGACCAACGAAGTGCTTGCTTGACAATTTGTATATGTATATACATTGTATACACCGTGACGGATAAACCACTTCCCCATATCTTATATTAATAATATTTATTTCTTTATGAATGTTTTTAAATCAATTCATAACAATTAGACATTTAGACTGTTTAACCTTTACTTTTTAAATGAAACAATACTTTTGCATCTATACTTATGTACTGAGGAAATATAGTGTTATACTTTTGGTACACTTTTTAGCCAAGAAAGTATATACATATATATTTTCAATTAAGAATTCACACCAAGAAAAGTAAGTCTTTATTTGAATAAGTTAAACTCATTTTGAACATTTGTCCTGAATCTAGTGGTTTACTAATCGCTTTGTTTCGTTATAAAGAAATCAATTAAAGTCTGTATTTAATGAATAACATGAAATAGACGGGTAGGAACTGCACCCCTTGCTTAACCCCATTTATGAAAATATAATAATGATCAATTGGCTGAAGTCACTTTCACAAGTTCATCCCATAACATTTGTAATTTTATTATATCCATACAAATTTGTTTTTCTGCATAAACTTGAATAGTAGAAAGTAGGGTATCATAACGTTTTTCTACTGATCATGGTGTAATAAAAACGCAGTGTTGAACTAATTATTCAGGGAGATCTGTCATCTCTACTTAAACTGATATTGGTAAATTCTTATGCGTAAGACTATAATTACATGCAGTTTCTTGAAGCTTGCCGGGTAAAGAATCGTTTATTTTTTATTTTCATTTTGCAGTATTTCCCTACTTCTAAAACAACACCTTACCCCATTCCCCTTTAAAAGGGTGAGAATGCAACTAAGCGGCCTTTTAAATGCAAACTTATATTAATTACCAGAGGCGACTATAAAATTGATATATTTATGTAAGGTACATGTATATACATATTTTTATCACAAATTCGATTTTTTAAACATTGCCCTAAATCAAGACAATAAATATAGGTGTAACATCTTGTTAGATAGATGCTGGTTTGTTTTCGTTATTAACGCATACTCATCGCGGTTTTCACATTAAAATTTTCATCACGTAAAATGATCACACCTCTCTTGTTCTTCCTCCACCTAAAGATTTATTACATTTTGATCAATTATAATAGTCTTTTTATGCAAGTTATATGCAATTACCTACGTGTCAATTAAACTGTCATTCACAGCTGCTTACGTGGCCTAAGATTTATATCCCTTCAATAAAGCATTGCTTTTATTCTAAGTATTAAAACAACAACATATTAAAACAACATAAGATGTTGTTGTTTTTTTTTCTCCAAATTCTTGTTATAAAAATTTACATTTCGAAGAAAATATGAAAGGCTGGACATTGTTTAACAGTTCTTTGATATGATTTAAGAAAATGAATACGGAAATGCAGATGTACATTAACAATTACGAAGATTTAGCCGAGATTCCTTTATGTTACCAACACACAAAAAAGCACCGGTTAAGACCCATATATTGGTCCCAATTTCCTGCATCTAAAAGTCTGTAAAACTATATGGGTAAGCCATATGCATATCATTATTCATCGTTCATGCGGTCTGAATTGCTAAATGAATTTAATGTCTAACAGGTTTAAACAGGTTTAATTCGATGAAACATTCTCTGAAGAAGAAAAAAGGTACATTTGAATATGCAAATTACGCTATTTATTTCACCTAATGATGATAGTTTTTGTTGATCCATTAATCATGTACTTGTTTTAAACATGTGTCTAATATTCTAGTCATGCCCATAATTAATCCTAATTTTGTTGTAATACTACAATGAAAGAAATGTTGGTTTTGTTATGTTGTTGCTTTTCTGGACTTATTATAGTGAAATAAGGAAACCAACATGGTTTTATTTGTCACGGACGGCATCGGTAAATAGAATGCGCCTTATACACCTCAAACCATATTTCTTTAAATGGATGAAGAAACATTGGTTTAAAGGTACAAGTGAATGTAAGCTTTGCAGCTTGATATACAAGCCTAACTAACAACACTTGTAAAATTTAGAAATGAAAAATATTGCTTAATGTTCTAATTCCCAATTATTTGATATTTTGTATGATTCTTTGTTATTTGACGTTATTCAATTTATTGTATATAAATATCAAACTATAAGTTGCACTACTTGAATAATTTTAAGCAATCTTTGAAACAAATTTATTTGTATTAGATAAGTATTATTTTTATACTGCGAGTTCCCCGCTTCGTTTTCTTTTTGCATACTTATAACATGTCATCCTTAATTTTTCTGTTAAATCACGCTGACTTAATAATTCAAACATGTCAAAAATAACATTTCAAACAAAGAAATTAATTATACTTTATAGAAATCATTAGAAACGACGACCATAAAATATTTCATTGGAAATATTTTAAAAGACTGCGTATTCAGTAAAGACACAAATTATAGAAAAAAGAGAAAGATTCATACAGAAAAAGTTAACACTGCTAATGAAAATATAGAGACAAAAGAGTATAACTCCTACCTGTAAATAAACAAGTAAACAGCCAAGCTGTGCTTAAGTGCGCCATCATCCTTGGGGCACAAACAAAACTGAGATCATGAGTTAATGTTTCACAAGAGATACATATATACTTATTGTGCCGTGACCTGATCAGTCATGCTCTCACGTCACGCGGTACGACAATTAAGACACAACGTACAGCTAATTATTGCAAAATGCGTACTAACTACTTTATACATAGACTAGCTTTTTATCATTTTACGGTTAATGAAAAACCTACGTTAGTACCAAGTGACAGATTATTCGGTTTTGCTGATATATTATTGAATCGCTGACGCATGTTTTACGTGGTTTTATCAATTTATATTTAACTGCCAAAGACAAGGGTTTTTTGTCCATGTTCTTATTTTATTTACTTGTTTATTTTGTTGTTGTTGTTGTTGTTGTTCCTTTTTGTTGCTACTTTCATTAATTGTTTTCTTTCCCAGCTTCAATCACTTATTTACTAAAAATAACTGTTTCTTTGTGTTTTAAGTAGAACAGACAGTAAACCACCAGCAAAAAGAAAAGAATTACAAATAAAAGTTACACGTATATAGTAGTACTTTATTGTTCATAAGTCTCTATATTTAACAAACACTATATGTATATTTTTACAAAATATACAAGGACACGACAAATGATATGCCTACAGCATGTCTATTGTCAAAAAATAGTTGATTGCTTTGCTAAGTGATCTTGTCAGGCCCTTAAACAAATACGTTAAATAATAAACGAGGCATTGGACAACCTTGTCGTAAACCGCTCGGACATAGGAAATACCGTTATCGGTTGACGCATATTGACGCATGCATCTCTAATTTTGTTTTGTTTCCTTACCTGTGATTCTAAAAATCAGCCTACGCGTCTTCTAGGAAAACCACTGCATCGTTGTGACCTTTTATGATGAAAAACAACATTTCTCTCAATTGATATGAAACAGTTAATTCATATGATATTGAATAAGCTTTTATAAACATGCACTTTCATTTGACAATTACAAAGCACGTCTCTATTTACAGATGCGTTCGTGATAGATCATTTACCTTAACAAGTTTACAAAGCTATATAATTAATTAGATTTCCTTAAATTTATTTATTTGTCGCTTAAAAAATAATGATTTGCAATGATTTATAGATGAGGTAAACCGTTTTATTTCATTATTGTGGCAGCTGCGTAAATTTCAAAATATGTTTGCAGTCAATCATAATAATTTAATAAAAAATGGTAAAATCATGCTTTATTGTTTTTCTATGTGTTTTGTTAATGTCTCAATTTTTAATTGGTTTCAATAAAAATGCTTTAATTACCAGGTTAGAGAAAATGTGGTCTTAAACTCGTCATCATAGCAGCTGTATAAAAGAAATATTTACACTTGAGGCTTTTTATTCTTAATTTCGGATTATTGATTCCTTTACTTTATGTTGAAGGTTGAATACCCCTTAAGCCGGTGCTAGGGGGTATAATGGATGTTAGAGCTTACATTATATCTCACGAACTCATTCAAACAAATTCTGCATTTTTTCTCCGTCTTTTAGAATTTATTCTTATTCTTTCGAAGGTTTCTCCCATTTTCGGATTTATTTTCAACAAAAAAACGTAAATAAACGTTTTTGAAAGCAATTATTCAGAAAATATGTAAAAGAAGGGTTCGAAAGTATATGATTCAAGCTACTTATTAGCTTTTCTAAAACATCTGAAACGTTTTCTTACTTCGTTTCAGTGTATTTGTATTTGCTTCAATCCACTTAAAACAGGGCGTATTACATAATATTTGGAGACACAAATGTAACATTGTAATGGAAGTTAACAAGTACAGAACATTTTCATTTGATCAAACTCTTATTTGAAAAATTGTTTTTACTTGTTCCATGATATTTTTCTATGTAGTTTGATATAAAAACATCGTTTAAATTAAGTTGTTATTGTCTGCGTTTGTACAAACATTGCGGTTTTGTTTCTTGACACTGGTTCGACATTTTCCTTGATGTTAACAAGCGTTTCCGTGTATAACAGCGCTGTGTTTGCAATATTTCTTAATCAGTCACGGTGAACCGCTGACCGCAGGTCATAATCAGTATTAAACATAACAAAACAGGCTACACTAAGAAATACTATAAAATGTGTATTTTTTAAACTGAATGCAATTATATAAGAAGAACACGTAACAGTATGTCAACACTTAAATGTATTTTATAGTTCGGATTCAATGTTGCAAATTATGATAAATAGGTAGATATGGTCTCGGTGGTATAGTGGTAAATTGTCTTACTAGAAATCGTGGAGTAGGGGGTTTGATACCCTGCTGCACCAACTATCCTCGGCCAGTCGTAATTTCTCCGTCACAATTCATCTCAGACGTTGAGTCTAATTGATAGTCATTTGTCTCTAACTGCTGTTCCAATCAAAGGGCTGCATACTCTGTGGTATTTTCTGATCTTTCCTGTATAAGTTTATTTTTATATACTATTATTCATCTTACGCAGCGACTGCGTTTAACAGTTTGTGATTGATACATAATGGAATTTTGCATGCTAAAATTTGCATCAAAAATCATTTTTCATTTTTTTATTACAGCCACACTTTATCTTTGCATATCGTGGCAACTTCCTTAAAAAAGATACTTTAAAAAATAAAGTTGCCCCGACAAGGATTTTAACCTTAGGCCTCTCACACCCTAAACGAGCGCGCTACCTCTGCACCACAGTGAAGTAATACGTATGTAGCGTGAATAAAAAGAAATATATTGTAATTCTAAAATTGAGAATTTTCATTTCGTATTTGTAAACCTTATTAATTTCGAGGTATTTTGTTCACGATAAACCTGTTGTTAAATACTGATGAAAATAATTTAGCGAAAATCTTCTCGCCAAAACAGTCCGACATGTATATATTCCATTACTCGACAGTCAGATTTATTTGTGTACTACGCTCTGGAGTATTCGGTAATAGACATAGCTAAAATAGCATTTTCATTGATTAAGCTTTACGGAAATAGTCGAACATGTTTCATTGGGTAAAAAAGATATTCATCCGCGAAATTTGTGATTGCAACCTCATATTTCTATTGACTAATGTAAACTTTTAATGCACTGTAATTCGTTCAATGCCTACATTAAAAATTATTATTTCTTTTAAATTGCTGGTTTTTAAGCAGTTTTGAGTGAGAACTACTTTGCGTTGTTAGGTCTGTGAGGAAATTTTGTGTTAGACCGTGGATGTTAGCTATGTATTTACTGATCTTGCGATCAGAAAATACAAAAATCATGTTGGATAAATTATCGGTCACTTGCGGAGAAATTGGTTAACTCTGAAAAGAAAACAAACACCTATCTGAAACACAGCAGAAATATGTTCAAACATTACAAAAATACGGACATTGATGCAAATTATTGAAGATTACATGATCAGCAAAATTTGATCTAATAATTGGATGTTTAAACAAGTTGTAATCATACCATTTTCTGTATATATAAAAACGTTTCTATGTCTTAAAATAATCTGATCAGACCTGTGCCGGGGAGGACCCTATACGATCACATACATTAATGTATGTCGTCCAAGAAGTAGGTCAACAGAACTAAACAAAGCAACATTTTCAATTCGCCGTGTTTGGCGACATTTTTTGGTTTCCATGGTACCTATACAAATGTAATAACATTTTGTGTAATTTTATTAGGTAATTATGAGGATTCTTGTTTATTGAAAAAAGTTTTCAATCTCTCCTTTTCTTTAAATGATCAAAGAAACGCATTGAATTAATTAAATCAATTAAATGGCTTGAATTTCAGGCTTCTTGTGACATGCTTTGGAAAATTATACAGTTAAAAGTAACAATTCTTATTTGACCCCACCCCATGGCTTTCATAAAACCTTCCCATACAAGGAAGATGATAAAAAGGACATCAAATAAACCACAACTCAGTGCACAATATTATTTTTGGTTTGTACAATTATCCAATGTATCATATATTCTCCAAATTTGCATTTCATTGCTTCTTTGAAAGAAAGAAAAAAACATAATGCACGTCAACATTAAAGCAGCCTGCCTTCAGATTCATGTTAATTTTTATGAAAAAACTTGAAAATGTTTTATTAGTAAAGAAATATGTAGTGAACAAAGAGAGTAATAAACAAGTTGCAAACGGCATTTACAATCTACGTAAATTAACAACAAAAGGTCAAAATATGCAAAAAATAGGCTTCTGTACTGTGTTAGTGGCACAGTAGAAATTTCAATATGCTGATAAATACTACAAAATCAGTTATTTATGGCATATTACATGTAAATTATTACTTGAACCTTGAATCGTTTTACTTTACGTTTTTATAAAATTTCTCTTTCTTGAAATAGTTTGACTCATCTGGAAAAATAAGACTTTAAAGTGTATAAAGCTATATATCTGCTCCAAAAATTATAGTTTGAATTTTAAAAAAGAATACTTCCAAAATGCTTAAAAAATAAACATTTGAAATAAACATGGTAGATTATTGCCTTAAAAGCGGATAACGCATGCACAAAACCATAACTAGACAGATAAAACCCTACTTAAAATAGTAAATAATATTTTGTTCCAGAACATTTATTTTGTTTACGTACACTTCATGTGTGTTTAAATAACAGAGACATTTTTCGAGAATCAACCATATAATAATGTAACCAATATAATTTTACTGTTGATAACTTTTATAAAAAATATTTTATAAGATTTTAATGTTAATGGGCAACAGCTATTTTGCAAGCTGTTATTTAGCCGTGCTTATCGTAATAATTTTATTATTTATTACTAATTTAGTGCCTATTCTACAAAAAGAAAACTTCTTTATCAATATATAACAATTTGTGTATGTGCTGTTCGCTAACAAACCCTATAACAAGTAGAGAAACTGATAGCGAACAGCATGGATCCTGATCAGACTGCGCGGATGCGCAGGCTGGTCTGGATCCAAGCTGGTCGCAAACCCATTATGTTGGTTTTGTCGTGACGCGGCTCATATAAAACAACAGCGTCGCGCTTGAATGAACATTATTTTATAATGTTGTCATTAATTACTAACTATACACGTCTTGTCATTAATAATGAATAGCAAATAAGACTAACAAATACAGTTTAGTGACCTGAGGTCATAAAACCTTACACTGAGCATATCAGAGGTAAATGAATAGTCAGCGGTTTGACAAATTAAACCTACATGGTTTTAATTTTTGCTGTAAAAATGCTAATAATTGGCCGGCTGATTTATGGTGTCGATTTAAGCTGGGTTTTTTGTTGTTGTTGTTTTTTTTTTCATATAAAACCTAATGTGTTTTCAGTTTTATCAACCGCTGCTTAGGTTCTATTATGTTATTAATTAAAGGTGCAATTATAGTTACTAGTGATCTAGCATCATTTTAGTAACTAAAACAACTAATTTTCTTTTCCATTTTTGTTCACGTTTCACGTTTCCGCATTTTTTTTTTGTTTTTTTTGTTTTATAACCTCATAGTTTCTCTTTTTCTCTAAGTGATCAAAGAAACGCATTAATTAAATTAATTAAGTCAAATAAGCAGTTTTTAAGTGTATTTTTGGTTATTTTTTTTTTTTGTTATTATGATGATTTTTCTCTGACACATTATCAATAGAAAGGTCTCATAACTATGATACAAATAATGTTATGATATACATTGTTGACTTTATTTCATCCTAATAATATTTAGGCAAGGGTTAGCATATTTTCACGAGATCAATTAAAATAAAATTCACTCACAAATACGTTTATTAGACCTGTCGCCGTCAAAAGAGGAAAATGACGTAACATGAAAAAACATTTATTTTTTTTGTGTGTCAGTCGAATAAAGAAATAATCATCAGTTGTAAATGTTTATGAAATAATCATGTCGCCAACTCAATAACCTCAGAAAAAATAATTTCTTTTGTTGTTTTTTTATTTACAATACTGAGGTTATTTAAATTATATTTGGTCCAAATATTTCTAGCTATATGGTGTAGCCGCTTATGTGTACGAAAAGTGTACAAATACGACTAGTTGATGTAATAATTTTCCGATAATAAGATTTGAACATCTGACAGGATGGAAACGCATCAACGATTGTTGATGTTGTTGTTGTTGTTGTTCTGGTTGTATTTTTTGTTATCAGCGTCTTACTTAGTCTTGTATACATGGCGTAGTTTATTTAGATAGACCCGATGTTTAAATGAATATACTTGAGTCAAAAATGCCTTTTCGGTAAATGCAAGGACTAAAATAATATCTGACACTTATTGAATATGTATAATAACATGATATTTCGTAAAAGTTTGCACATTTCAGATCAGTTAACTTTAGTTTAAATTTTATTAAACCAAGGCATATAATATGCAATTGGTTATAACAAACAAACAAAGAGAAAAATAACAGTCAAAAATCACTAATATCACAAATTTAGACGGATACGACTGATATCTATCCATCTATAATAATAAACGGAATGGAGCTGTTTGATATTTTTTGATTGATTTTGGTACACTTTTGTAGATTTGTTGTTTGTTTACATCATGATTTTGTTTGATGTAAGACCGTATACAATTCTTAAGGCAATATGATTCAGCACCAAGATAGAATTATATATACATTTTACTGCAAATGTGCCGCGTCATGACAAAACCAACATAGTGCGTAAACTTGCGCCAGCATGGATCCAGATCAGCCTGCGCATCCGCGCAGTCTGATCAGGATCCATGCTGTTCGCTTACCAACCCTATTACAAGTAGAGAAACTGAAAGCGAACAACATGGATCCTGATCAGACTGCGCGGGTGCGCAGGCTGGTCTGGATCCATGCTGGTCGCAAACGCACTATGTTAGTTTTGTCGTGACACGGATAATTAATGTATTCCAAAAATATACTGCTACTTTAGCACATTTTGTGGAACCTTTAACGATATATAAAAAATTGTTTCAAATTTCTGTCACTTTTATTATATCATTTAGTGCTTTTGACTTTCGCCCTTATGATTGTTATCTGTCTGAAATATCATGGTTATTATTATATCCTCTATTTCTATATATCATCTATTTATGTCGGTCATCTCATTCGGAAAATTAAAAAGCAACACGTAGTCAATTGAATTTGGCGTCATGTTTGGCTATATTTGCCAATGGTAAATGAAACAACCGGCTAAAATAATTTACTAACAATGATGTAGCTTTAATCGAGTTAGGCATTGTGTCAGTGGACTTTGGCCATACAGTCCAGAAGTAAACTGTCGGTACTAAAAGAAAAAAAAATGTTTGATATTAAAATAATACATCGGTTAAAATGGTAGTTACTCTCCCACTCTCTCTCTCTGTCTTATGTCGAGAGTAAATCAATTATTCTCTAATCTACTATAGCAAAAAACAACAATAAATACATCGGAATAACGCTTAATATTTGGTAGTACATATTACATATCAATAGAATCAACCGGTATTCATCTGTATTTGTTATGTTCTAGTATAAGGGGTTCATCAGATCTATAGCATTGTTGCTGTATCCGAAACTCTGAAACGAAACTAAAACAGATCCGAAAACGTGGTTATAAAATATTACAAACAGTGTAATCTGTAAAATATTTAATAACAAGTTAAGCTCATTAAAACAAAGAAAATTCATTAAATTATGCAACTTTAAAAAGTTATATTTCAAGAAACGATTCGTGTGTGTCATGTGAAGAATAATGTAAAAAGCCTTAATATTCAGCAAGAATGTGTATTAAAAAACTTCATTACAAAAACGTTTGTTGTAAGAAGGGATGAGGTCGGGTGGGGCGTATTTAAACAAGTTCTTGAAGCACTATCAAATGCAAGCGTAGAATGAAGAAAACCCGCAAAAACACTGTATATATATATATATATGTATGGATTTATATTCAATCAACACATTGAAAAACACATTTTCCTTTACTAATTAGTTTCATGCGCAAAACGCAATCTTCAGAAGTGTAAATGGTAGTTCTCAATAAAGGGACGTAACTATGAAGTGTAAATGGTGGTTTCTCAATAAAGGGGCGTAACTATATTAATACTGTTCATTTTTTAAAATTGCTTAATAGGTATTTCCTGGAATGTCTGCAGGTTGATACAAGTTCGTTTCTTTTGTTAAGTTTAGCGTTTTCTTGTTTGCAGATAATGTAGAATTTCTCCCCATAGGCACAAGTTGCATCGGTCGGAGGCTGGGTTGTAGGGTGAGGCTTGTTTTAAGATATTCCATGTTATGTTAAAGTCGATGTTTTTTTCTTTGAGTTCCCAGATATATTTACTTAATTCAGTGCTGTTTTTAAGCTTAGGATTTCTAAATGATGCTTTGTGGTTTGTAAATCGGGTTTTAAAGGTATTTTCTGTTAATCCTACATAAGTTTGTTTAGGCTTGTCGTCGTTTGTTTCCACTGTAGCTCTATATACAACCGATTTCACCAAACATCGTCCTGACATGGGGCAATCTATTGTTTTCCTACAATTGCATGTTTTAGGCTGATTTTTTACTATTTCTTTGGAAAGAATAGCTTTGTTATGTCCGTCGATTATGTTTTTTATATTGTTCATGCAACTATAACTTAATTTGACTGTGTTTCTATTGAATATTTTGTGTAGCAAGTGTTCTTTGGGAAATTCTTCGTCTAGTATTTTCAGAAACGTTTTTCCAATGTTGGTTTCTACATTTTTACTATATGGTGGGTTATACCAGATTATATTTCTGCTTCTGTTTTTGCGATTCTTGGTACCGTTGTCAGTCTTTTCTTCATTTGAGTATTTAAGTTGGTGTTTATATCCACTATTTGTAATAGACCTTTGGTAGATTGGTGTTGCTATGTCAAAAGATTCTTGGTCATAACATATCAAAGAACACTTGCTACACAAAATATTCAATAGAAACACAGTCAAATTAAGTTATAGTTGCATGAACAATATAAAAAACATAATCGACGGACATAACAAAGCTATTCTTTCCAAAGAAATAGTAAAAAATCAGCCTAAAACATGCAATTGTAGGAAAACAATAGATTGCCCCATGTCAGGACGATGTTTGGTGAAATCGGTTGTATATAGAGCTACAGTGGAAACAAACGACGACAAGCCTAAACAAACTTATGTAGGATTAACAGAAAATACCTTTAAAACCCGATTTACAAACCACAAAGCATCATTTAGAAATCCTAAGCTTAAAAACAGCACTGAATTAAGTAAATATATCTGGGAACTCAAAGAAAAAAACATCGACTTTAACATAACATGGAATATCTTAAAACAAGCCTCACCCTACAACCCAGCCTCCGACCGATGCAACTTGTGCCTATGGGAGAAATTCTACATTATCTGCAAACAAGAAAACGCTAAACTTAACAAAAGAAACGAACTTGTATCAACCTGCAGACATTCCAGGAAATACCTATTAAGCAATTTTAAAAAATGAACAGTATTAATATAGTTACGCCCCTTTATTGAGAAACCACCATTTACACTTCATAGTTACGTCCCTTTATTGAGAACTACCATTTACACTTCTGAAGATTGCGTTTTGCGCATGAAACTAATTAGTAAAGGAAAATGTGTTTTTCAATGTGTTGATTGAATATAAATCCATACATACATACAGCTCTGGGATACCATCGAGCACTCTGTCTAGGGTTTGTACTGACTTTTAGTGTTATTGGATTTATATATATATATATATATATATATATATATATATATATATATATATATATATATATATATATACCCCACTAACACACGAAATACACGTGCATCGTTAAAAGAAAATATTTAAGGTATCACACCATATTTAAGTTAAGGTACAGAAACCATACATAAACGTTCAATTAAGCTATATCCGATACGAGAATAATTTAATATAAGCTTTGTAAGTTTCCACAAACTGTTATGTATACATCTTTCTTGCATAGCAGACTGGCGTTTCCGCGAGTTTTACCCATGCCGGAAATTTCATCTGGCATGGGGGTGCCAGGTGAGTCGCGTACCAAACCACAACGTCATTTTAGCGCACTTTATGGATGAACCGCGTTAAAATGACGTCGTTTTAGAAGAAAAATAAGTGCTTAGGATGTCGTCATTTCGCTATTGTAAGAAAATAGCTATGGAGGAAATGACATTAATTTCGATGAACATTTATCATATTGAGGTTAACCATTTTAAATATGAAATTATATAGCAGAATATGCAAAAAAAATATTTGACATATGATTGTGGTTCGGATCGGAATATCCGTCCCTCGAGAACCCGCCCATGTGCGGTAACTCGGCAAGCCTCGTTACCTCAAATGGGCGGGTCCCCTCGGGACGGATATTCCGGTCCGAACCGCAACATATGACATATATTATTAATGTTTTATTGGGCACGTACAGTCTTAATTGTTGTTGCTTTTCAAGACAACCCCTAGTTATATAAGTCAAAGTTCATTTGGAGACGGTAAAATGTAACCACCATAAAGAGAGCATGCTCATGGTATTAACTTTCATTTCCTTCAATAGCATCGAACTCATATTTATAAAAAACAGAAAAATATGACCACAATTTACACTTACTTGGACATCTTTGGGTATTGCTTTTCAATACATCTATAAAAATATATTTTAATAAAACACTAAGGGTTGCAAAATTAACCGAATGTCAACGAGCGCATGAGGAAATATCATCTTGGTTTGAAAACAAAGTGTGCAGGTTTTACATGTGAGACGGACACTAAAGCTTATATACTATTTTATAAACTTAATGAATAAGTGCTTGGTGTCGTAAGTTTGGAACAGTTGCTTCATTTCTATATCTTGGAAATCTAAGGCAGGAAAGATCACCTCAGAGCTATGAAAACAAACAAGAATAATGACAATAACAATGTTGGTTTCAATATGAATTCAATTGAAAATTAAAAGTGTAAAGCTCTTATGCCCCCTGCATGTAGCACCGGCTAAAGCTATATTTAACCATCATCACGAAATGCATCGGAATCAATGACACCTGGAGACAAAGAAATTAGAACAACACGTAGATACAAAAGGAAGTTAATAGGATCCAGACTTGAACATCAAGCCACCATCATCACCAAAATAAAGGCATGGATACTGTATTGTCTTCACTGACAGACGGTCGCGAAGAACAATATATATTTTACAAGATTGCTGGCGTTGGAAGACTTTCAAAGTATTTATTACGGCTATATAGTTACTTAGTGATTTTTTACTTCAAAATTTTCGATGAAATCTCCATAAAACGCTGTGATATTATTACGAGAACAAAAATGTTTTGTAACCGAAAAGGTGAAAGTATTATGAAAACATTTGACATAATTATGATATAGCTTCGTTATATATTTAAAAGAATAGTAACACCTTCAAAATTAACACAGTCTTTTCTTTTCTTTTTGCACTCGTATAAAGTAACAAGTCACGTATAAAATCATTATGATGAACCTAATTCACACTTCAGATCTATTTAAGGACAGTATTGAACGATGCATATCATATAGTTCGCACATATCGGTACAGACGGTGTCTAATAACCCTAGCTATAGATGTATTATTATTGTACATGTGTCTACATGCGTTCAGAATACCATAAGAACTGCAAGACATTTTTTTCGAGAAAACAATATTTTTAAACAAAGATAAAGCTGTTTTTGAAAATGTTAATTATCTCTATAATTATACTTTTAAATGGGAAACATGTGTTTTGAACACATACATTAATTAATTGTCACAACATACATTTATACAGCAAATTTTACCACATTTTGAGATATTTTTTTGGGCTCGCTCCCACAGAAAAAGGTCATCCTCCTGTGGGAATTTCCTAATCCTCGATCTTACGCAATGATTGATTAATCTTTACTCTTACATGGATATACAAACAAAATAAAAAACAGTAAAAAACTATACTGTAAATGGGCACTGAAAATATTTGCATAATTAACAATCTTGTTGGAGAACTTTCATACTTGGAACGACCTAACACCAGTTTGGCACACATATTTTGAATACGTTGAAGTTTGGCTAATTCATTTTGAGATATGCCGTATAGAATGATGTTGCAATAATCTAAATGGGATATTACTAAAGATAAAACAAGTATGAAAGTTCTAAACAGGCATTATTCGATCTGCACTGGCTTCCGATTAAAGCACGAATCAGTTTCAAGATACTGACATACATGTATAACTGTTCGGTAGGAAACGCACCATCATATTTAATAGAGCTTTTGTCTCATCAAGTGTCAAAACGAACCTTAAGATCATCTGAATCCTCTGTTGGTTGTTATGTTGTTCCTTTTAATAAGAAGAGGACTTTTTCTGACAGAGCTTTTAGCATGATAGGACCAAAATTGTGGAATGAACTACCTATTAATATGAGAAAATGTGAATCTGTTGAAATTTTCAAAAGACAACTGAAATCATTTTACTTCAAGGACTTTTTTGCACTTTTTTAAGTGACGCTGAAGGCATTGTCTGTTCCTAATTGTTTTGTGCATGTTTGTATATTTCTTTCAGTTTTTATTATTTTCATTGTACAATAATATAATAAAGTCTAGCCCATGTGTTATCATGTGCAGGGGTACAGGGGTGTAGATTGTTACATGTTGGTGGGGATTACCCAATCACTGTGACCGTCGCACTGCTGGGAGTATTGTGTATGGTAGCACTGGGAGTAGCACATATAAGGTATATAGCTGTACAACGCCATTGAATATGTATTCTATATGTAGAAATAGGCGTTAAATCAAGTTTTCAAGTTTCAAGTTGTTGGAGAAGTGGGCGGGACTAAGACGTTTGACGTCGGCAAAAAAGTATTTTACAAATCGTAAAGCTTTTCGACTTCACCAGAGAATTTGTCCAAAACCTCGATGAAAACAAAACTCAGATTTGTCATCAAGAAACAATATTATCATTACAAAAAAATAAAAAAATGCATGTTTACCAAACTGTCTTAACAAAACTGTTTATTAGTGTCAATAGTTACTTAGTTGACTAAAAGTATTTTACAGTTTAAAATGATTTTCTACTGAGTATCTTTATTTGACCAAACATTAAATGAAAATACTTAAAACGAGTTTCGTATGTCAAGATGTAAGGCTTATCAAGGCTTTAATAATAGCACGTGCCTGTTCAACATAGAATGTGTAGGAATACGTAGAGAAGTATTGCACTAAAACCCATATAAGATTTGCAGCACCGCTATTTTATTAACATTTATGGATTTTTTTATCCGGTAAGAATTGCTTTTCTGAAGCAGAATCGATGTCCCACTCCCATTTGACAATACTTGCAACATTTATTGTAATATCTTCAGCATAATACGTTTTTGCTCCGTGAAATACGAACTATTTTATTTGTATCATATATCTGCCTGAAATAATCTTGACCCACGCGTGCATTGATTATTACATACTTTCTGATTGATGGAGTCAATGGTCTGTGAATGCGTTGGCTTCAAATGGGTATTTTTACGCGAAAGCAAGCACTAAAACAATTAAGACTTCCGCCCTAAGAAAATACAAATATGTGCTGATCATATATCAAATATTCCATTATCACTACTCTGACCAGAGAATCACGAGCTGGGTTCGGATTACAGATAATCTAGTATATAAAGTATGATATCGTATGCTTCTGTGGATATGAAAGAAAAAGGCATCTGTTTGCATCAAGACGTGTTCCTCGGAGAGATATTTATTCAAAAGAAAGGGAACCGAAAAGACAAAGGTATGTACTTCTTTAAATTCAAATGCAGTATCTACTTCTTTAAATTCAAAATTTTAATGCAGTATCTACTTCTTTAAGTTCAAATACAGTATCTATATCTTTAAATTCAAAAATTTAATGCAGTATCTACTTCTTTAAAATCAAATGCAGTATCTACTTCTTTAAATTCAAATGCAGTATGCACTTCTTTAAATTCAAATGCAGGATGTACTATTTTAAATTCAAATGCAGTATGTACTTCTTTGAATTGAAGTGCAGTATCTACTTCTTTAAATTCAAATGCAGTATTTTTTTTATTCAAATGCAGTATCTACTTCTTTGAATTCAAATGCAGTATTCAAATGCAGTATCTTCTTTAACTCTAATTTGTAATAAACAACTTGGAAAAGACAAACGATATATAATAAGGAATTTATTTATATCTTCAAATATATTTGACGTAACGTCTGTTTTCATTTGACACCCGTTTTCACAAATCTGTGTATATTTGCTTCAACAATACCCATCAAATCTTTTCTGTGATTCTGTTTTCATTTCATCCAATACCTCGCTTAATATCTTAAATGGACTTTTTCATCTTTCAATCTGGACAAAACGATTAGTTATTTTTTAGGGAAATATTCAAAATTTATATATTGTGACTGAATAGCGACTTACTAGTATGCATGAAGCATGATCAAACGGTAGACGTCAAGGATATGGCGGCCAATCTTGATTTGCACTGTAAGATTGTGTTTATTTGGTCATTTGTGATTGTTGCTTTGATTTTTGCCTTTTTCGTGTGTGCTGCAAAGTGCACATGTTGAGTATACGTACCAGTTGAGGAAGTTATTGATATAAGATTTTTTAAAGTGATAATGTGGTAATAATCTAACTAAATCCAAAAAAAACTAAACATTTCGAAAAAAACAATTATTTTACGCGTCTGCAGTCGAAATATATTATGCGTATATCATTTATACATATTATTTCAGAGCGCAAGTGTTGTGTGTGATGTATTTTGTACGATATGTGGCACTACTGGCAATAACATTGTCGTCTGCGACATTTGGCGCGGCAATAACTTCATTTGCAACAGGTGAGGGAATGTTTTGATATTTCAAAGTTTAAGACTTGTTGTAAGGACGGACTTGTTGCATTTGTCTATTGTATTCTTGTTTCACTTATGTTTGTAATGCTGTTTTAACAATGTAGGTTTTCAAGTATGTCTCTTTTCCAGTTAGAATGTATCCAAAAAACCTGGGTATCTGTTTTACTGTTGTTGTTATTGTTTAAGACAGTAACAAATCATTATTGTCACATGTATTTATAAAGTTATTGAAAATTATCGATGACACTTACTGTTTGCAGATTATTTCTCCCTAGAATGTATCAAATGATTTATATAATAAATGTTTATAAAAAGGAAAGTGATATTCTTTGAAAAAAAAGAGTTCAAGAAGCAGTTATGTATAATTTTGGTTATATTAAATCAGTTTTTAAACACTTATTATCTAATTTTGATTTTTTGTTTGAAATTGAATCAAACCTTTATCTCAAGTACTTAAACAGAACATTTTATGTGTAGTTCTCTTTATTTCGTTTAGTGTTAATTTATACATTATGTTTATTTAATTTTGTATTGTGATATTTATTCAAATTTTACACTTTGATTTTATTAAATTTCAATATTGTTATTTTTATTCAAATGTAACATTGTTATTGTAATTCCAATTGTTCACACTGAACTTATGTTTATTTGATTTAGACAGTGTTACAGTTATTCAAATTATAAATATAGTGTTGTGTTTATTTAATTTTCACATTGTTGCTTTAATTCAAGTCTTACATTGTTGTGTTGTTGTTTTTTATTCAAGACGACGAAGCTGACTATGAGCACAGTCTTTTTTCTCAGTGGTTAGAATATCTCAAACAAAGATCGATGATAAAATCTGATGACCACGAAATAATTGATGACGTCACTGAAAACGATGGCGTCAGAGAAAACCAATCTTCGACATATATTCTTCATAATCTTGAGAGTCCTGAAGTGAACAGAAGAGCAAACACAGAAATGGATAGATTTAATCATGAAAATAAAGAAAAGAGGGATGATTCCGCCACGACCCTCACTTCCGCCAGCGTCTATGATTGTAAAAGGGGCAGACAATTCAGCGTGTGGTTTCGAATGATGTGCCGAAAAGTAGATAGTACACCTGGATAATAAAGAAAAAAATATAAAGAACAGATAAAATACTTTGAAATATTAATAAAATACATATATCTAAAACATGATAAGATAACTTATTATACAATAAAAAAAAATATTACAAAATATAAAAAAAATAAAAAGGAAACATAATTTCGTTTGTTTGTTTGTTTGTTTTGTTGTTTGTTTTTATGCCTTTTTAAGACACATCGACACTTTAAAGATCATATGGTGAATTTCCAGATTCACTGGCCGAGGAATTTCTGAGTAGAACCATCTTCAGTAAAACATACTGAAAATACAATAAACGAAGTACAGTATAAATATTCGACAGTACACATGTATATAATATTAAAAGCTAATATCAAGTTCATTTCTTTTGAAAAAGAAGAAGTTTTTTTGGGTTTGGACCTTTGGTGTTGCTTGGTTTTATAATGAATTAAGTAACACTACTCTTCTACTTAAAAAAAAACATATCTGTTTTTGTTGTTCGACAAAATTGATGCCGAGGTTTCAAGTTAAATGTTAAATTTCCTAGCATTGTTTTAAATAATGTAGAAGAAGGTTTAATCATGGAAAGCTCTGGAATAACTGTTAATTAATTCATAGATTTTGACTTATATCATCTTTCTTAAATATTGCATTCTATGTACATGCCACAATTGCCATTTGTGGCTGCTGGGTGGACCAAATAACTGGAGTCTATGCATCTCTTTGCTCCAGCAGGTAATGTGGTTTTGACCACTGGTGTTGCTTTGTAAGTTTGTAACACCCGATGTTAGCCAAAATCATCCTTTCTGTTTTGGCCCCATACAGCCCGTGCTGTGCTTATCCGCTGTAAAACAAAGGAAACAAATATGGCATGATTAAGCTACATCTCTTACAACTTAACTTCCATAATTTATCACTAATTGATTGTAAACAATGTGCTTTAAAACTGCCCAAGTAAGTCCTAATTAGTAAAGCTCCCTGTACTATGATTTGTATTTCGTGATCTTAGTTCTTGACGAAATGTACTGTGTTCAGTGCTCTCCATTATTCTACTCGCGTTGAATACTGTCATGACCATTTGAGAACTGAACTTTTTTTATTGGCACATTGAGTAATGATCAGTGAGCAATGTTCTTGACACATCAAGTTATTCAGTGAACTCTGCTCCAGTTGTATCGAGTAATGATGAATGAACATTGTTCGGGTGTGGAGTTTTAAGAAGTGTTCAGATATCACTATTCTCATTATGATAAAAATTGTTGTTAAAAATCGTTTTGGGGGTCCTACTGGGCTCCTTGCCACTGGTTCTTGTTGCTGGGTCGTGTGCGGGTTGCGTTCATTGAACGCAGCCTTGTTTATCATATTTTGAGTGCTTTAAGCAGTACAATATGTGAACATTGGATTGTAAGCATTGGGTAATGATCTTACAAAAATGATAATCATGTCAGACATGGTAAGGCAGACATTGATCATGACATAAGATGTTCATCAGACACTGCTTGTAAATTGTGAGAAGGTTTTGAAGATGCATTTTACTAAATTGCACGATTTTTGTTAAGTGAGTGATTAAAGTTTGGTATTAAAATGCCAGATATGGAAAATTAGTAGAGTACTCACGAAACAACATTTATGCATCAAGGGAGAACTTTATGAGCACAAAATATTTAACATATTTACATAATTCATTCATTTCTAAATCTGAAAGGAAATCATAAGACAAGAAGGTTGTTTGAACTTTGGAAGAAAGTTGATTTGGCGTGTGATTAAGCAATTATCTTGTTTATGAACACAACGCCATTCTTTGAACAGTTAGACAACATTTGTCCAATACATTAAGATATGCAATCTTTTGGAAATAATTTACTTGTTCTCTTTAATAGCATTTTCATTATTTCTTGACGTCGCCACGGACAATCCTAGATCAAAGTTATTAATAATATCGTGCTATCGTGTTGTACACCTTGAAATGTTTGCGACAATTATGACTGTCGCAAGTGATAACCACTCGAGGACGCTGTCAGTTTGCGTGTGCGTGCGATTTGACCAGACTTGGTATCGTTTATAACTATTATTTCAAGTTTAAGCCCTAACATTTATTGATAGAAAATTCAAAGTGGTCGTTAAAGACTTAATATTAATCAAAGATATAAACTTTGAGTCTTTGTGCTGCTCGCAAGTAATAAGAAAGTAAAAAATACAAACCAAAATGTAAAACAAATTATTCGTTTATAATTTCATTTATTTTGTCATCACATTTCTTCAAACGCAATAAGTTTTGAAGTGTTTTTGTTAAAAATTACATTGCTAAACATCATTTTATACGATTTCAAAAACGTCTGAAACCATGTCATCAAAGGAATTGTTTGGCAATTTCGGATCTATACGTGTATAAGTAAGTAAGTAAATATTTTATTAAAGTGACATGTGCAAACATAAATAATGATGACAATATACAGTTACATAAAGGCATGCACCCGGCCCATTGGGCCTATAAGTCACATAATACTTGTCAAAACAGTAAACATGAAAACAATAAGCGAATCAATGGTCATGAGTATATGTAGCTCGTTACAGTGTTATTAGCGTGTTAACGTCAAGTAAAAAAGTTTTTAAAGATATGCCGCCGCTCGTGCCTGAAATAATGCTTTAAGGTGCTTCCGATGTCTTCTCCACCGATAAAGCTAGTAGACAATCGCCATGTGATAACTGAAGTGTCGGTGTTACTGTCTTTTGGCAGTTTGACTTTGATGTGGAGGATTCATAATCTTTGATCACCTTGGGGGCTATACGCCGCGTTTCATAGAATTTCGCTGACGTACCACAGTCACATTGAGGTTCCATGGTAACCACACAATGACCACATTTGCGAACGTTTCTATATTCAAATATTTCATTTTGCCGTTTCGAACGTTCTCCAGGATTCTTCTTAACTCTGTTTTATCACTCAAAAGCAAAACATTTGCACTCATTTGCTTGTCATCAAACTTGCGATATCACTGGAATAGTAGAATAATTTTGGGACGCATACAAATCCCCTGTTGTAATTGGTAAAGCTCATAAAGCTCTAAATGTACTACTGATCAATTGTAATAGATATCAATTAAAACCTAAAGTGTTATGTCAGCTTTTTGACTCTTTTGTTGGTTCAATTTTAAATTACGCTGCTGAAATCTGGGGTTTTACTAAATCAAAGGAAATTGAAAGACTTCATCTTAAATTTTGTAAAAAAAATATTAAATGTGAAAGTTAATTCATGTAATGTTGCTGTGTATGGTGAACTAGCACGTTATCCTTTATATATTTCAAGATATGTTAAGATTTTAAGATTCTGGTTTAAAATGCTTGAGACAGATAATATCATTCTTAAAAATGTATATAGCATTGCAATAATTGCATTCTTTAATGGTAAGAAAAATTGGTTATCAAATCTTAAATTGTTATTATGTAATCATGGTTTTAGTGATATTTGGGATTTTCCAGATTCCGTAAATAGTAAAATATTTTTACCAATATTTAAGCAAAGGTTAATTGATTGTTTTTTACAAAGTTGGCTTTCTGGTAAAGAGAGCAGTCCTGTTTTGTATCTGTATAATCATGTTAAAGATTCTTTTGTATATGAAAATTATCTTGATATAATACCAAGTACTTTAAGGAAGTATCTTACAAGAATTAGAATATCTTCGCATTCATTACACGTGCAAACTGGTAGGTTTCATAGAAATAGAATTGTTAGAAATGAAAGATATTGTTTATATTGTAATCTACATGACGTCGAAGATGAATACCATTTCATTCTAATTTGTCCTTGTTATATTGATATAAGAAAAAAATATATAAAAGATACTATTATATAAGACCTAGTATGCTTAAATTCACTGATATGTTAAAATCAAACAATAGAAGTATACTTTTAAATTTATCCTTGTATGTACGAGATGCGATGTCTCATAGAAATAATTTAGATATAGTAGATACAACTTAATATATTAAAAATTCATCCTCTATATTGATATGAAAGAGACATGTTTAGATCCGATCTTGTGATTTATGTTAGTATGTATTGTAAAATTGTTTATTTATGTATGACGATGTATAATTGTACAAGTCGAAAATAAAGTATCTGTTCTGTTCTGTTCTGTAAAATAGTGTGAAATATTAATGCTTATACAATCTCAAAATGTTGACAATATTAATGAGTGTAGATTAAAGAATGTTTTAATGTCTCATGCAATTATCTACGGCATACTAATCACTATTTGCTTCATTTCTTCATAATTTATAAAACATATTTTATCATTTTCATCCACGCTTCATTACCGTTTTTGGTGGTAAAAAAACGGACTGTACATACACAAAAAGTGAATTGTATTAAAAGTATTGCATTCCAACAACAATAACAATATCTGTACAAATTGGAACTGTGTTTAGGCATTAAAATCGCACTCATGAATACGCTCTCACAAACACAGATTAAATATAATCACGAGGCATAATTTTTCAGACCATTTTTCCCCTGCTTTATCATCCATTCAGAATATCTAAATTTGAAACTTCCTGAAAGTCTATTTTGCATATACGAACGCTTTTAATAGCGTTTATTTATTTAACCAATAATTCTATGTGAACAAGTACAAAAAATGCGCTCATTACAGATACCTTACCAAATCATCCCTACGCACAGGTCATTTTCTACATTATTCCGGATGTTTTGTTAATCATTAAAAATTTGTACAATTATACTTATCGTATGCACTGTCCATAAAAGAGGGGCCAGATATGAAAGAAATGCTTTCACTGATGCCTACCTAATAAGGAAAGTAATTCCAATACAAAAAAGACTTACAAGACTTGTAATGTGACAGACTGACACCATATCTCTGTTTGTGTCTCTACTGTAGTCAGTTATTATAGATTATAAAAAATATCAAAGCCAAAACAAAAACTTGGCGTCCAAGCAAGAAATGCAGCAAGTGAAGATAGTAGACAGATATTCTTTTAAACTTTTCACTGGTTAATTGGTTAATACCAGAATTGTATATCATTTATGATTTGGCGGTCGAAAGACATTGTTCATCATGAAATTTGGTAGGCATGCTAGAAATTAGAATATTAAACGTCTTTTCCACAGGAACTTGAAATTCTATCAATATTAACGATAATATCCAAAATATACCTATAATATTCAAAACATACCCACTATATAGTATATGTTTATCTATACTATATAGGGGGTATTTTTGTATATTATCATTTATTTTGGTTATTTGATAGAATTTCAAGCTCCTGTGGTATTTTCTTTGAAACATACCAAACAGTAGTCAAAATAAACAAAGTATGTTAATTGATTTATTGGGAAGTCAATCTACTTTTTTCTTGAATTGCTTCAAAAACCTCGTCTGACCCACCACACCAGTATGTTTACATTCCCATAATAACTAATGTTAAAACTGCAGACGAAAGTTTCTGTTGTTTAAATGTCACAATATTCGGCAAATGAACCTTCCACTCAAACTACCATAAAACCGATTGCCTTCAAACAAAATATAGAACAGGAAAAATTAGGGAAATCAGGAGTCGATTGCAGCAGTGACTTTTTAGCTAAAGAGACTTGAACAGCGAATAGGTTTTATAGAACACTACTGCTAGACCTGTTTACTGGAAAGCCAGCACTATATCGATTTAAATATTCACGGTAAAAAATGTCAATCAGGGCCGTAAAAAAGGAACAGGAAAAAAACTTTCGGAAAAGACAATTTCCAAATGATAATACTATGATAATAATTTATCATAACAATTCGTAAAAATGGCCTACTTAATTTTTTCCATAAATTTATAAAGAGTGCAATTTATTGTTTGAATATGTTTGCATTTCATTTCCTGCAAAATTCTCCAGTTCGTTATTTATAACCATAGCGCGATACGAATGACCGTTTCGTTAAATTAAAACTTCTTCTATAAATAGATTTTCGGAATTTCACAATGTTACGGTCATCATTCTATTTATAGCTTTCGAAATAAAATACCTAATAACCCACTGTGTACATTTGTACTACAAAATAATTAATAATTTCCTGTAGAGTATGCAAATGTAAGAAATAAATTATCGAATTTAAGTTTATTTTTTGTAAATATCTTATGTCATTTAATTAAATAGTGGTTTTTTTTTTCAATTTACATGTCAGTGAAATTTATTGAAGATTAAAGTGAAAAAAAACACTTTGTTCTTGGTGCTGATACTTATAAAATAAAATGTAGCCAAGCTGACGCATCTATAAACTCTAGTGTTGAACTGTCAAGCAGTAAGGTTTCATTAAGTTTGAAATAAGTTTAAAAATAATAGCTCGTAGTCGTTATAAATTATTCAGAGACCAATAGGAAAAAAACAAATTTAAAAGTACAATTTTACATTAAGCATACATATACCATCATAGTATGAAGGCATTTAATACGGGAAATATAACTGGAAGTGATTTTTCGAAAGATGGTCTGATTGAATTTCACACTGTTTTCACTAGCTCAAACATTGATCATGTTTTGAAACATTTTTAAGTGGACGATTTGTTGGTCGTATAAAATATTTTCTTACAATATAAAATTTCAGCTTTAACACAATTTTAAATAAATATCAAAAAAAGTATAGTAATACTTTGATAAACAACTGCTGAAAGCGATTTCATTTATAAAACCAGTTTTTTGTACTTTGGCACATTTACTTTAAATGTTGTTAGGACGTATTCCACACGCACTTACATAGGTGTTACCTACACAATACCATAATGGTGGGAATCATGCACATGCTTTTAGAGAAAACACGTCAAGTACCGACATTAATACACGTTTGACACATTGAAGTTAATAACATTTGACGATTATAGATACGCATCAAATAAGAATTACTGCTCAGGGAAAAACATAGGGTATCAAATTAAAACATTATCGTTTTCAATGGCAAAGAGCTTTTAGCCCTACCGTTAACTTTCACATTTAAACCAGGGTATCTTGAAACTGATATAACAGATACTATTGTTGATTTTCCCCCGATGTTTTTGTAACAGTGTGCAATGTTTTATCGCTATTTAATGGAATTCTTCTCCAATCTCGTCGCTTCAGCATATATGGCATTTACAAGTCTTAGACAATTTAGTGTAATTCCAACAGACGCATCGTCAGTTAATAAACCATGCTGGTTTCACGCCATCGTTACCACTTTAGTAAAGTGACCATTTTTCTACTAGTTTCTTGGTTTTGGAATTGCCAGGGACTTTCAAAATGGCAAAATGGACAAGAAAATCCTTTGTTAAAAGGTGAGTGATTAAAAATATTTCTTATATTTTAATTACCGTTATTTAATTTTAGATACCACTGTTATCAATTTCGTCAACGATGCATGTTCCGTATACACATTTACTCACTAAAGTACTATCATCCGAGGTGTATTTGTTAAATTAATTAATTTTACAGTATCAAATATTAAAATTGTCTAGTATTTATTTCTTTTAATTTCTTTTTTACTTTAATTACAGTTTTTATTATGATTCATGCATAATTATGTATTTCTTCTCTTTCTGACTGATTTGCATTAAGAAAGGTTTGTTACATCGAATTTCAGACTTACATTTTTTTTTAATTTTGATAAGCTGTTTTACTTTAAAACTTTCTTTCTTATCATTTGTTATGAAAGAAAAGCTACATTTCTTGTTATTTCAAATATTATGTGCAACTTGGCTTGATTGTTTTTATATATTATATGCAAATGAATCAGGATTTCAATCAATTCAATTCAAAGTAATTGTTATTTTCATGTTTTGTAATTGTTTCATTCTGGGGGGATTCAAACTGGATTATCGTCATCATTTTTTTCAAATTAATTATTTCAAATATCTAAAAATCAATTCCCTTGATTTGCGTTTTTTTCAACTTTGTGAGATCCATCTAAATAATTTCAGTTTCGGGATTGTAAGATAATTAGTGGCAACATCGTGTCGGGGTACCTAATATAATATTATCAATTTGTCTGATATATATACAATTTGCTTATATAGTTACACTTCACATGAAGGAAAAGAAATGATTATTTTTCTTGAGAATATACATGTAATTATAATAAAATTAATCTTCCATATCTGCGCTTGTCATTCTGGTTAACAATTTTGTCAAATACGGGTCATTCCTTTTCAAGAATGTCCTGCGAAATTTTCCGGAACGACTGTATGTTATAAACTATTAATGAGTCGCTAAAATATTTTATTAGTACTTGCTTAATATTAATCTTTTTTTTTAGAAATTAGTTATTTAAATAAAGGCATCATTTAATTAAGAAATTAGAAGACTTATATATTGTTTAATAAATTTCATTTTTCAAATTGTATTTTAAATTGTAATTGTACAATGCTGACCAAACCATGTACAAAACAGTGGGTCTAAGGTTCGACATCGTATACAGACACCTAGTTCATTTAATGCTGATACATAATAATTCGCTCCATGTCAAAATATTATTTTAATTTATTAACGTAAAACATATTCAGTATTCTTGCCCACTTGAGAAGTATATCAATATATATAAAACAAATTGCATGTGATATTGCACCTTCAAATAAAAGTAACGTTCGCGAAAAAAGACAATTTCAAGCAAATTATATTATTTATTTAGTTTTCATTTAAGTTTGGTTTTCAATGGTTGACGGGTAAATAAGTTATATGTTTGATAAGTGAAGCAATCACACGAACGCCGCTCAAGCATTCATATAAGTTAAATAATTTGCACACTGAATATGTAAAAATTCAATCTTTGAAGCAACATGCTTTCATATTTGTGTCATTCTATTTTCTTTTTTTTTTTAAGTTTAAAAAATGTTTAACAAGAAAAAAAGTTGTCAAATGTACAATTCATGTAAACTGTTAATCGGTGAGGATGACATCACAATTTAACTTCCCTCCTTTTCCCGCTGATTTGGAATTAAAGAGTGAATTTTAAAAATATGTATTTTATTGCATATATATATGTACTGAAAAGCATATTAAAATGAAAGCAACGCTTGCCTCATAATTCATGCTAATTTAGGAAGAAAACTTAGGATATATTCTATAATGAAATAAAAAATGTTGTCAAGTGTACAAATGCTGTCCAAAGGCATACATCTCTCTTTAGGTCAAATTAAACATAAAGAGACAATATTCAGTTTATAACAGGGTAAAAATATCGAGATGGAAAAATAAATATATAATTTACTTTACATCCATTGTGAATAATATGAATTTATCGTAAAATATACCTATGTGTACGGTATTCCGGATATTAACTTAAACTTTAAGTGAAATTTAAGTAAAACATTTACTTAGGACCCCCTTGAAAATGTCCAACCCCATCTTGATGAAATTTATAACTCCTCTTTAAAAAAGATACTTGGATCCGCACCTGTTTTTGTTGTTTTTTTATCGTACTGAATACAAAATAAGTAACTTTAGCTGCTTTCTTCTTCTATATTTCAATACAATTTCATTTGACAATATTGTTCATTTTGAGATGCGAAAGAAAATGGATTAATCAAACATTATTTGCGAATTCTTAACACACCGATAATTTCTCTGTCTATACAAACTGGTGTTTTTGGCTTTAGATAAGGATGATATGAGCCGCGTCACGACAAAACCAACATAATGCGTTTCAACCAGCATGGATCCAGACCAGCCTGCGCATTCGCGCAGTCTGATCAGGATCCATGCTGTTCGCTAACCAACTCTATTACAAGTAGAGGAACTGATAGCGAACAGCATGGATCCTGATCAGACTGTCTGGATCCTTGCTGGTCGCAAACGCATTATGTAGGTTTTGTCATGACGCGGCTCATATGTTTTGTGCAATGTAATGATTGTTTCCGACATGATCTAGATCTGTATTAAACTTCCTTGTTTTATATGAATTTATTCTTGTTCATTTAATATGCACCAGACAAACAAATCAAAGATAAAGTAAACATTGCACACACACACTCGAAGAAAGAAAAACGCTGAATAGATTTGTTTTAATAGGTTTGATCATATATTAATTAATCACATATCTTTCATCTGCTTTTTGATGTTAATATTACAATAAAAATACAAATCAGATTGTTTGAAGTAAGAAATAAGGTAAATATCAAGATTTTTGAAATCAAATAAAACACATTCCCTTCGTGATCCAATTTATTTGTAATTATGAGTTTTTTACGTGTTCAGTATTCTCAATATCTGTTTCCAGAAATGCTATTGTCATGTCATATACAACCATTTATTTGATATATTTGAGCGCAAATAAATCGTAACTAATTTTACAACTTTATACAGAACTTTATTCTCGAGTTTTACATTTGTGTTAACTTTATCTTTTAGGCTACTACAGCGGGGCTCTTAAGTTGCATAATCTACTGAAAGCACTGTCTGTCGAAGATGTTCCAGAGAATTACCTAGATCTTTACAATGACGTTGCTGCAATTGAATCAGAGGATATCGACGACACAAAACCAGCGCTTTCTTTATTTTGGGAAGGCATGAAAACCGATGGCGATAGAGACAATATATTTGGCGAAAAGGAAATGGTTGCTAAAAGAAATGATTTGAACTCAATTTGTCGGAAAGGAAATGTTTTCGGTAGTTGGTTAGTCCGATTATGTAACGATAGAAGGAGTGTCAGATAATAAAGCAAGCCTTCTTCAAGATCTAAAACAGTCATTTCTAAACAACAGACTCGTTTCAGACTTTTGTGTCTTGTTATTCATCATGGTTAATACAAAATACATAAACTTTGAAAAAATCGGTATTACGAAAATGTTAAAGAACAAGGACACATGCATAAATTATTTCAATATTGAAAAAAAGAAAATAAGAAAAAGTAAAAAATAAGCAAGCATTTGAAGCAGCTTTTTCCTGTTGTATTTTAATATAATTATACATACATTTAAAAAATATGAAATTTAATCTTTCATGCCTTTCCTTTATTAGTTATTTTAATATGCATGTCTCATGTATAAATTGAAACAAAATGGTAAAAATTGTAAAAATTACTATCCAAAAGGAATTCATAAACTTAAATAAAAGAAGAATCAATACTTTTGTCTTGTTTTATACTTTGTCTTTCACTGTTTGTTTCCTCTTTTAAAGGTTTGTCTAGAAATTAATATTTGAAAAAATTACTATAGACTACCTAGGTTTAAACTTTCTCGTTTGTTTTCTCTATTCCCAGTGATCTCGAAAAAAATTAGAAATAATGCACATATATTTCCCATTGCGGCATTTTAATGTCACGCGACAGAACGTGATTAATAAACTCTCTGCTATCACTTAACAACAAAATATCGTGACTTGATTTTAAACAAATACAAAAATACCTTCACACCTATGGTGAATGCTATTTCCCTGTTGTTTTTTTTTTGTATACAATATTTGAAAGAATTGCGTTAATGGTATAATATCAAACAAATTTAACAATCTTATCGGTGTATTTAATTTAAATTTTTGACCAATCAATGACTTTTTCATTGGCATGTTTCTTATTTATTTTGATAGGCAGCAACATTAATTTAGGATATTTGAATATCAATGTCACATGCCGCGCGAATAAATACTTTCTTAGAACATATTGTAGACGAAAAAAATCACAAGCAAAACATTCTTATGAATTTATAATTTCCTAGGTGCAATAACTCAGGGAAGACAAGTATCAAACATTTAATTCACAAAAAAATATTTCTTGAAATAATTGCAGACGAGAAAAAGTTTAATGTTGACAATAGATAAATATAATACGCGTGAGCATCATATTTCCAGCATATCATGCAGAAGTGCAGGAATTCACGGGAGATGAATATAAATATTACATTTGTACCATGACCAAATGTTTCAATAAACAAACACATTTTCTACCCCAAAGTATTTGACTTCTTTTCTGTAGAAAGATTTTTCAAAGTTTGTCAAAACTTTGTTTTGACCATTTTTATTCTTATCAGTTTGTACAATGTACTATAATAAACAACCATACAACAGTCCAATATACTTGGTACTAAAATTATATCATAACAGAAATTGTAGACTAGTATAAAATAAGATTCATCTTCTATAATACAAGGATTACACATTTGATAAATACATGCCTTCTGTACTTCACCGTACCCCCGTTTTTAAATCTGCTTGAAATTGTATAGATATTCTTAGATGGTTCTAATAATGCATCAAGAGGACATCGAATTTTTTTTAAAGCTTATTTCATACATTTACATTTGTGACGTTGACAATATAGAAACTAGATAAAGAAGAGCCACGACTCTAACAGGAAGGAAAGCAACAAAATGTCTGTTTGTATGTACCATGGGAAATGATGAATAGTGCAGTTTTATCATTGTTTTTATGAGAATTTATCTTTTATTTAACAAACTAAATTCCCAATTTGGAGATAACTCATATACCGTTGGGAAAAAAAGTTTTTTTTAACCTCTTTTTCTTTCTATTAGGAGGACTTAAATCTTGTTGAAATCGCTCTCAAAGTTGCTACCTTCATTGATAATGACTCATGTCAAGCATTTGCTCATGACAGTCAAACATTCCTGCTACAATTTACTATTGAAGAAGTTCCATTGCTTAGTTTTTCTGTCGCATAACTATCTGTTTTACATGTAAATGAAAATAAACAACTTGAGAAAGAAAGAATAAATCCTGTGTAGTGATATATATTTAAATCCAAACACTATCCGTCCCAATGAAATTTCCGGGTTCATGAATTTTCTACAAAATTGGATTTTAAACATCTTCTCATACAATAAAGCACAGTGGTGAGTTGTACTCGCTCATTTTCCTGAAAATTAACGAATTGAGCGTAGCTTGGAAAGAAACAACAAATGCTTAGGGCAATAACTTTTCTATAAACGTAATACTGTTCCAAAACATATTTGAACTTTAAATTAATTGTATTTAACCTAGGAAATATGATGATATATCTGTAATATTTCATACAGTGACACATGTTTTGTTCGTTTTAAAATTAGCATTTTGATTTTTTGTACAAACTAAGAAGCAACAATATGTAGATCAATTATGATATCATATGTTGAAATATCAATAAAAAACTTCATAAAAGTATTAGTTTGGAACAGTATACTACGTTTTAAGGCATTCTAACTCTGGACCATGTGTGGTGTTTTTAACTTTGTGAGAAATATTTTTTCATTCAGAAAACCCAAGAAAACAATAATACTCCTAATAGTTATCATGTATGTTTTCTTAAAAAACTTGCCAAGTGCAAAAACCAGAATGATTCTTAAATCGATTGTCAGAGTTATTTAATAGACTTTAATATTTTTTCTCAATAAACTAAATATTTGCCCATTACAATTATCTTTTGAATTTGGTTTTTAGTTTCTAACACATTTGAATGATTTATTTCATTTCAATTCTTTTATACATTCAGGTCACTATTCTTTATAAAAAGATTCGCGAAAAAAAAACGTTTTAAGTGAATATTGCCAACTATTATAGTCGTAAGATTATGCATCCATTATGAACTTTTGATAATCTTCGTCACTTAATGTAAGTATCTTATATTTAGATCAAACAAATGTCGAAATGATCAACATTTCGCCCACTCTATGCATTTTAGAGATACATATAAGACAATTATCGTGGTAACCACATCAATGTCTCGCCAACGTTTTAAAATGATTAAAACTCCATTTGCTATATTGAAAAAATAATTTCCCGATCCCTGTCATGCAGAAAATTTTAAGCCTTTCATACAATTCGAAAGACGAACTTTATTGAAGTGTGTTTTAATTAGTTTTTCTTAACACGACATCTCTATGGTACTTGGAATGTGACAGAATGGCTTCTGGAATTTGGGGTATTACGTACATAACTTTCTTGACATTTGTCAATCGCTTGGCAATGCATGGACGACGAACATTTTTGGTGGCCCAAATCGCATTAAATCGCTCCTCGTTCTTGTCAGGTGTTAGCAAAATGGCAGTTACTTGCCTGACTTTTCAAGTAATTCTTCAGAATCGTATGAGTTGACCCTTTTGATATTTCTTGTATTATGGGCTATCTGGGTAAGTGAAAGCCTACCATCTTTGTCAATGTTAAGCTTGATTATATAAATGTTTTGTCAGTTACTATTGCGCGTGTTTTACTAGACTTACAGGCATCTTTAACTGACTCGTGCTCATTTTTATTTTTAGTTTTTTTGCATCCAAATCGAAACAATTGCACAAGGTACTTCATTGTTGCCCTCAATATTGCAAATATTATAAACACCTATACCAGATTTTCCTAGTTTTCCTAAGATTTTTATTTAGCACTTTTAACTATGCGTTTACTAGTCATATTTCACATGAAGTTACTCGTGTAAGGTATTTTTAAGTGTGAATAACATTCATAAGCGGTTGACTACACACATGATTTTGTTATCATTCATAATATAGTATACTCAAACACAAGACTCGCCGACAAAATTTAGAAAATATACTTGATATTGCATTATATATTGACCAACTTTCATAGAATTCCCGCCAAGTAAAGGCGGGTATACCTCTCCAATACCCATAACCCCACAACCCCCGCTTCTGAAACCAAACCTAGTCTCTAATTTTCAACTTGAAATTATTATGAATTCTTTTTGTTGATATTCAGTTTAAAACATTAAGTGTGAATTCTTGAAGATGATGAGAACTTAAGAAGTCACTACCGTTTTTGTATTTTCTTATCACATATCAGGAAATACAATGCTGACATTCAATCTCTGGGACAGAATTTCATGACAAACCTAACCTCAAAACAGCTTAAAACTAGCGATGTAAAAGAAAGACATATTTTTATTTTGTTACAAGTATCCAACAAATTAAAACGCATTCAAAGTTTCAAAGTAAAGTTGGCCTATAGAATTGTCAATTAATGCACAATCACAAATTACGCGGATGAATATCATTTTAAACAATGAAAATGCTCATTAGCTATGTCGATTACCGAATTCTTCACAGCGTATTACACAATTAAATCTGAATAGTGGACTACATGAATATACATGTCGGACTGTTTTGGCAATAAGATTTTCTCTAAATTATTTACATCAGTGTTGAACAAAATACCTCGAAATTAATAAGGATTACAAACCCGAAATGGAAATTCCAAAGTTAGAATTATTTGATTTTATTCAGGCTTGCTTCGTATAACTTCCGCGTGATGCAGAGGTAACGCTCTCGTTTAGGGTATGAGAGGTCTGGGGTTCAAATCCCAGTCGATGCAACCTTTTTTTGTTGTCTTTTTTTAAGGAAGTAGCCACGATATGCAAGAATAAAGTGTGGCTGTCATTAAAGATAAACATAAATGAGTTTTAGATGCAACTCTACTGTAGTCATGCAAAATTCAGTACGTATCAAACTCAAACTGTTATAGTAAAAAATCTAAACGCAGTCGATGCATCATTGTGCCCTGCAAGATTAATCATAGTATATAAAATAAACTTATACAGGAAAATAGATACATATATACAGTACAATATAGATTGCAAAGATCAGAAAATGCCACAGAGCTTGCAGCCCTTTGATATGTATGTATCATCACTCTACGGCATGTTTCGTATGGGCACACCCTGCTTATTCAATCCCAAAGGCCATTTGAAAGCGTGTTGGCGTTCTGTAAAATTTATCGGGAAGAATTGAATAATGATTAAAAATTGTAGAATTTTTTTTTGGTCATTTCAAAATTACAAACTTTAATCTAAGGTATCTCATTGGTCGTTCAAATACAATTTAAACAATATAAAGGAGATTTCAAGTTAAGTTTCCAGGAAACTTGACAACAATAAACCATGCTTCATCCAAAATTATTTTACATATTAGATTTTAAACTTTTATTAAATTTTCGAGTGAATAAATAGTGGAACATTCTAAATTTGCTCTTTAAAATGACAGCAAAAACAGAAAAATAAACTTCAGGAGCAAATAACTAAAAGAATTAGGATGATGACCCCAATTGTTTTTTATATACATTTATCTAAATTGTACGTCTATATACAAACACAAGAAAAGACAAAGACAACTGTACCGTCTGCCCACAGCTTTGTTACGTCTGCAATATATTTACTTAATACATCTATAATTATCAGTTGCATTAAAAAGGTATTTTTAAATTCATTTTAACTTTCTTTATGTCTCTTTTAATACCAATGTTTTACAACATACATTTACTAGACAAATAAAACAAATTGCTTGAAAGTCATCTATAGAAAAAATCAAAACTTCACATGCTTTTAAGTCGGAGAAATTCAACACTATATAGAATATTATATTTATTACAATGCGTCTCTAAGGTATATTATAAAGCCTCAGATATCATCCCCTTAATGTAAAGTTATGTTGACTTATACATTCTCGCGCAATTACTTTAATATCTAAATGAACCCTGGATATTTAAGTCTTTGAATTGGCAGTAAACAAATTATTTTCCAAACATAACTTTGACCACAGAATCACGCCAACTGAAAGTAATATTTGGTCCTCTGGTTCTGAGAAGTGAAAATGGGATTGCTCTTTGATTTTAATAGTTGTTTTGCAAATTGTTATTTCAAATACTCAACACCTCGAATATACACACTTTTAATCATTTAAACAATCGTTTTACATTTCCCTCATTTACAAAAAAGTGAATATAAAAAGTAAAAGTAAAAACATTTAGAATGTCTAATTTCCACACTTAATTATGTAATTATGTTATAATTAAGCCAAAAACATAGACATTTGATGTTGGTAAAACTTTTAGTCCAAACCTTTTGCCCTTTTATATACATTTATACTTACGATACTGGTAATAAATTGTGATAATATATCCTGTATAAACATACAATAAAATATGATAAAACTAAACTTCAAAAACGTATACATTTATTAACATTAATCATTACAATATGAATTTTCTCTTTTATATCACAATATGTAAAGGTAATATTCTGGGATTGGTTCTGGTCGGAAACCCACGTGGTTCATACATCGCATAATTTTTTGCAAAACATAAAACAACATACACTTTCCTAATTTTATATATCATTTATAGCTGCAATGATGGCTTGCAACAAATCTTTACTATAGAATTGTTCAATTTTAATTTTTACTGTTCCTTTAAACTGGCTTTGACCAGTTTAAAAAGAAACTTAAACATATTCAAATAAAAATCAAAGTCAGTTTTTGCACAAAAATTCCCCTCCAAAAATTTGAAAATCAACTGGTATTAAACAAAAATCGGGAATTTATCCCCTTTAAATATTACATTAAAAAAATATCATCATTTAAATTTTTTTCAGGGAACAAAAAACCCATTTTCCTTCAACTTTTTTTAAACTTTAAAACCCAAAAAAATGACCCCCCTTTTAAAAATCCCCCAAAGGGGATCCCAAACAAAAAAGTTAAAACAATAATAAAAAATACGGGGGTAGGTTTATTTCCAAATTTAGTTTTTCTGGAAAACCCTAAAAACGTGTATTTAAAATACATGCTCTTATTGCATAAAATTAAAATGTTCACTTGGGACTTTAATGAAAATTCACTTCGCACATTTTCGCTATATAAGTTCATTTAGATGCATTGACAGAGTTGGTTGTATTCAAAACGAAATCAGAAGATTATGACATCGTTAAAGAGTTTGTTAACTTGTGTCGTCTGCGTGTCACAAATTTGGCTCCCGGTGAGCGCCTTCCTCGGACTATCAGCATATCCACCAAGGCTAGGTAAGTCACTTTTTTTATGAAATAAAAAAATCTAAATTTTAATATACGAGATTCTAAAATTAAAATATGCTTAAACCTCGTTGTAACGCTCCGTAGCTTCATTGATATGTTGCTTTAAAAAATGAAAGAAAGGAAATTTGTTGAGACGTGGTTTTATTCGGAAACAATTTGCCAAATGATACTATGTCGGATTACAATAAAATGGTCACTAACGAGTATATAAAGTAGAATTTTTTGTTGAATCCATATATGGCATTTTTGAAATATGCTTGTTACATACATAAAATAATCAGATATTCATTCCATGATTGTAAAGAAAACTATGTATAGTGATTACTAAATTTGTCAGACATCTACTAAAATGTAGGGAGTTATTTGATTTGTTCAACTGTTATATGTGAATTTATTTATATATTTATTTATTTATTTATTTACTTATTTATTTATTTATTTATTCGTTTTCCTGTTAAACAAAGATATCTGTTCACATGTAATATGAAATGCGATGTACTTTTACATCATTTTACATCATAAACGTAAATCCAAAAATGGTTCAAATTTATGAAGTGACGAAAAAAAATGTTCATGGCTGGTTTCTACTTCACTTTAATGAACATTTACGAGTACATGTCCCTTTTTTTCCTTTTAAAACCCTTTAAAAACCCGGCTATATTTCCCCGCAAAAAATTTCCCAAGAGGAGATTTTGCGGCAAATAAAATTAAAAAATAAGCATGTATTTTAATTTATCGAAACAGGGAAATTTTAAATTTTAAAAGGGGACCCGGGTTCAAAAATAAATCCCAATAAGAAAATATCAAACACATACATACATGTATGTCATTTATATGTCAATTTTTATTTCAATTATTCGTGTTTATTTGCTTTATTTTACATTGACACTATTACGGTTAAAAACGTAACATTGTTATACTGCTAAAATAATCCATGGGTAGATATTTAGATTGTATAATCTAAAACATTACAAAAAAACCCTACTGGACATAAGATAATAAGATACTGTTTTGTTTTTTTGTTTGTTTGTTTTTTTTTTTTCATTTTCATTATTTACTAAGAATAAGAAACACGGCGTCCAAATATATTAAATATAATTTCTGGTGTTAGAACACATATATACACAAACCAAGGGATGGGACATTTTGTTAAAATCACTCAAGAATAATTGACATTTAAAACAATGAAATGTTATTATAAACATTTGTACACATTGTTCTTAAAATTGTTTACTACTGAATATTTTAGATAAAATACTAAAATAAATAATAATCATTCATTTCATAATACTATATATTTTAATATAGTATATAAAAATGTTTCGATAACAGAATATGTGCAATTATAACAATAAGAAATGGTTAAGTTTATAAACTGAATATTTTTACCAAAATCTTGGCGATGCTGTTTTTACCAAACTCGAATAAACTACAAAATAGAATTGCATGAAATGCAATTTAAAATTTTTTCTTTACATCTTAAATAATCTTTTATGATATTCCTTTAACGTCTTGCAATGGATATTACTTATGACAAACCTATCTCCTTTTACATCTTTCAAGGGTTTATGGGGATAACTTCTGTGTTTCGAAGACGGAGAGGCTGAGGAATGGACTACGCATAAAGTGACTTGCGTCAACAATTTATGATTTATTAAGAAAGAACACGAATATCATTGATGGTGACATGAAGAGAGAGCCAGTTTATCTAGGACAGAAACTAACAACAGAGGGGAAACCTTTAGTCTTGTCTGATTTAGTTCTTGATACAGAGACAGCACAAGGTAGATCGTTAACGAAAAGAAACAGTTGTTTTCAAAAATATAACAATATAAAACTGATTAAAAAATGCTTAGCAAATAAAGGATAGTTTTGTAGTGAAAATAGGAACTTATGAAGGATGTAAATGCGTGCTTTATGAAAGCATATGAATAAATTTGTTACGAAAACATACAAACTTTTGATTCACAATAGTGTGAAGAGATTTAAGTATTTAAGGATTTTTTAGTTTTTTTGTATAAACAATTACTTGTTAGTTGTTTTTATAAGAAATGTGGATTTACTCTATCGAATCGCATATTTGTTGATAATTTAAATCAATGAAAAATATATATATAAGGTGATTTTGTTGTTTATTTTTCTAATCACTATTTTACTTTTAAAATATACAGATAAAATTAGTTCCGTGAAATGCTACTTCGGTTTCTATGGAAATATCGTACTGTAAAAATACCTATAAACGCTATTCAAAATTTAAGATAACCCTTGAGTAAAGGTCTACCCAAACGAATCTTAAGGTATTTCACTACATACAAAGGTGCACAGGGACCTATTTTTGTATTAATTAAAAATGTCAAATATGAGCTTAAACTTTTAGAAGCAGTCTCCATATACATTAGGTATTTTGTATAATATCATAACTTTATTGAATAACCATTTCATATGCTTCCGTACTTTACTTCGCATACGATGTAAATAAATAAGAAATGCTGTCACTTTTGGTGCCATAAATTCATTCTGTAGTCAAAATGATGGCCTAAAATCAAATGTAAGCTTTGCTCATGCTATAAGAACTATCAATTTTGTAATTTTGAAACGTCGAATTTCATTGGCTTATCGCAGCGTTTATATTATAATGTTGATAATTAAGTGTTTTTAATGGTCTTGTTATTGGGCTGAAGTCTGTCATATTAGTCTGAGGCCAAAGGTCGAAGGCTAATATGACAGTCTAAAGCCCAGCAATAACAAGGCCATTATGAAGACACTTAACTAATGACAATTTTATTATTAACTACACATAATCTTAAAAGTGAACAAAAAAATAACTAACGAGAAATTCCGTTGTTGTGAGGTATTGCAAATGAGATTTCTGTTTTAAAAATGTCTCGGAAATCTAACTTGCAGCAATTCAAAATTGCGACTTTTTTCAATGTAGAAAAAAAGCAAATTAATAATGGCCGAGCTGGAGAACCAATCAAAATTCTCCAATCTCATAATAGCCGAGTTTTCTCATAATGGCCGTAATTTTTACATAATGGGCTTGTTTTATGTTCATAATGTCGTGGTGACCTTCATATTAGCCTACCTTACATTTGAAGTAAAAACATGCCTAATATTGAAAAGTTAATTAATAATAATAGTTATTAAATGTTATTTTTGTCAGGTTATATGCCCTATGTAAACGGTTGTTTGGAAATATTGCAAACAACCGTTTATATACGACCATATAACCTGTCATAAAGTCATAAATATTTACAAGAACTTATGATACAGCATGCATCTTCTTTAAAAGAAAAAAGTGAGATTTCTTCATAAATTGACAGTAGTCTAGTATATAAAACTATATAAACGTCACGATTATCCCATGAAAAGCAACGGTCATGAATCAGTCAACTGTAACTAAGGTCCCATCCCGAGGAACAGCAAGAACTTTGACTTGCATTTACAAACCCTTGACGGAAGCCGGTTTTGCCATTCACTGTTACATTGCATTGCCAAAACCAAGTCTGCGATTGTCAACTATTCTTTTTGCTTCCATATTGCCCTCAACGAATATCCTCTCTCCAGATTGTATTTACATACAGAAGTAGGTAGGCCGCATTTTCGGTTTTATTCAAACACGTTTTACTGTTGAGGATTAAATAACGCTTTAGCCGGTGCTGGGGTGGCTAAGAAATGATGACTTTCCTTTCTAACATCCCTCATGAACGGACTAAATAAAAACGAGTTTACAATTTTTTAACAATTTGAATGACACTTTGTTCGAAAAGTAACAAATATAGTCATATAGTCATATGAGTTAACCTAAAATTGCCTATAAAAAATGGTATTTAAAGGAGTCAAACCCCCATTTACTGAAGCTATCATTCAATGGAAATACAAAAGAACTTAAAAAGATATGTTATTTATAATTTACTGAACATTTAATGAAAGTTATAGTTTGCCTGTTTACATTTGGAAAATTAAGACAAACCGCTCTCAAAATTACTCAATTACTTTTGGGGTATTCGTATTAATTTACAAACTTGGTCCGATTAAAAAAGACACATACAATGACTTGGCTAAAGTTAATTCATAATTCGTCTGTGGAAAACAGGAAGTGGTGCTTTGTCATGTACGCCATGCTTTTTCGAAACATGGGACAGGCACCAGGCCATTCTGCAAAACCCTATGAGGCCATCAAGCCAGATCCTTTATTTTGGCAGCGACACTATTTATGTTGCACAATGATGCATATAATGGTGTCATTGGCCTCCCAAGCATCAAAAGGTAAATATCACAAAATCAACTAATGTGTATACTCAATACTATTCAGTGAATTACATGAATAGTGACTGGCCCGGGTCGGCTCTTTTAGTGCTTGATAGGGCGAATGGACCCTCAATAAGCCTAGAAAACACACATACCATCTTATATAACGATTTCACCCTAGAAACAAAAGTAAATTTTTGCGAATGCAAGTTCTGGAAGGTTCGGGGAAAGCTATCAGTGCTATAAATGGAAGAAACAATTATATAAGGATTAAACACTTCTTGAACATTATGATCGAATATATAGTAACTGTGACTGAATTGAATACATGTATTAAAAACAAATGGTATTGTTACATTTAACAATTTTCCAAAGTTGTTTTCGTGGGTTGGTCTTATTTATTTTATTTTGTGTCCATTATTAAAACTGGGGGTGAATTTAAAAAAAAAGGACAAGTATTTGTAACAGAGTTACCAACGTCCTCCGCCTATGAAATTTTTACACAAAGTATATAATAATATTATTTCAAAAGTTTGAGGTATGGACATTCAGTGCAAATCTTGATAAATACTATACTTGCACATGCAACAATAAATTCATCATTTAAATTAAATGAAACAACTCCTTTGTATCTGTCAAAAAATACAGTTTTGCAGTTTTATCACAGAAAATAAGGGCATAAAGGGGGGTAGTTTGAAAATTATTTAATATGGAGTAATGATTCTTTTGCAGTGCACCCGAGCTCCCTCCCTCTCAGTTATTTTTTCACTGGAACATACCTGATTATCATCAGACAAGTAAATTACAGACCATAATATAATTAAACCTCCTCTGACTAGAGGACTTGGTGTTGCGCATTGCACCTTTATATTTGTACAAACTGATTTCAAAATCCGTAAATGATCGGAAAAGTTGTGGATCAGAAAAACCTTTTAAAAGACCATGTTATGCTTTGACCTCTAAGTGTTGACTTGCCTCTAAGTGTGGCCTAGACCTTGGAGGTAGAAGTTTTTGGTGTTGCGCATGACACGCCGTCTTACTTAGTAAACACACATTTGTGCCAAAATCCCCTGATGGATGAAAAGTTATGAACCAGACACGAAATGTACAATGTTGACATTTGTGTATTGACCTCGGAGATGGGGTCTTGGTGTCGCTTTACTATAGTAAACTTTTGTGGCATGATATTTTAAAATTCCTTTATGAATGGCTGAGTTATTGATCAGACATGGGAAGATGTCACATTGAGGAACAGACAGACAGATGAAGCCATTTTATATGCTTCATTTTTCTTAGAAAAGGCGAGGGACAATAAATATCACATGGAGAAACTACAAAAATGAAAAATTATATATACATTGAATTTTTTTGCAATTATCTTAATTTTGTGGTATTCTTGGACATTTTCCAGTTCTTTCATATAATTATGTTACATCTACTAGCTATCAAAATGTTGGGTTGACATGGAAGAATGAAAGTCACGATTTTCGTGAGCAAATACGTGATGAACAAGTCTTATGTAAATATCGTAAATATATCGAGATTAAAATGTTATATAAATTCATACGTGACTTAAATGGAGTAAAGCGCAAAGCTGACTTTTGATATTTGCCTACAGACGACTAGTTTTAAGTACAATTAAAGTATGATAATTACACAGACGATTTTTTAAAATATATTTTCACACAATAAAACTGCAAAAGCCGCCGCCAAGCGGAAGTCACGCTCGAATTTTCTAATTTCAAAAGTCAAACACATCGGAGGAAGAATACTGTTGTAAAGGGTTCTCCAGGAAAACAATTATCTTGTACACAATTTCATTACATTTTTTACAGTAATTTTATTTTGAAATATATTAGTGATACATGTTGGTGTAACCTAAAGTGTTGTTTTGTACCAATAGGAATCAAATTTTTGTCTATTATATTTAATAACAAAGTTACGACGGTCAATGTTAGTTTTGCAATAAATGTTGTTTTTGTGAAAATAATCTGTATATATATGATAAAGTTTTCACAATTAAAGTAAAATTCAATAATTTGACCTTGACCGTCAAGAACATTTTATTGTCAATGCGTTTATTTGAATCAGTCAATACTTCCAATGTGTCTGTCATAAGTGCCGTTGTCCCACCGTAAATAAATATCAAAAGTTACCAGAATCTAAGGGGGAAAAAACAAAATTTGACATTGATGGCCAGTCATTTGTGAGCTAGGGTCACGGTCAATGTAGTCTACTTAATGGTCTTGTCCAAATGATTGTTTTAACCAAGTTTGATATCAATGCAGTCAATAAATAACAAAGCTATTGCTATTTGAGCTTAAAAATCAAGTAATTTAAAAAAAAATGCAAAAAAGAATACCTTGAAGGACATGTCATTTACAGGACATTTTCCAATTCTGTCTGGTCTACTTGGATTGTCAAAGTATGAAGATAACCTATAAAGAATTTATAATTATGAGTAATGTTTAGTTTGCGGATGGCAGCGACAACAGCAACTGCATGGGACAGCACCATGACTAAAACAGTTGTAGCTCGAATTTTTCTTCGTAAAAGTCGAGCTAAAAATAAGCTGAAAAGTTTGTTTAAAACACACATTTCATTATGAAATGCTTTTTGGTATTACTTCGTGCTTTCGTATAAATTTCTATGTATATTCGAATCCCTAGCTGTTCATTTTATCTCCCCCAAGAGACATTGAAAACTGTTACATTAATCACTCTTGAAATGTCTGAGATAAAATCAGTTTAAATCAATATATAAAAATAAAAGCAATATGCTCTACAGCATATAAATATTTTATGATTTAACTATTTCAAGGTTTCGAATGTCATGCCTTTCCCTTTTTTTATTTATAAAACGTTGAATGTATATCTGTACCGGAAAAGTCGTTTACATTTATGATGTAAGTGAAAAGGTGTTAAAAATTGGGTATTTAAGGATGCTATACAGTCTAAGGGTCATTTGATATTTTGGACAATTATTTGTGCGATTTTCGTGCCAGTATCAAGTCATTATGATTGGCATGACCTCTAGTTGTTTTACAATTTGTTTAATGCACCTTTTGCAACTGTCGTCCGGTTACCCTGTCGAAGTTTTAGATCTGCTTAGGCGTTTGGGTAAGTATCTATATTTCAATTATTTCACTTGATCATTTGATATGAAAATAGCTAGTATAAATTCCATTTTACTTTCATAACATATTTCCCTTGACCATTTGAGATGAAAAAGGCTAGTATAAATTCTATTTTACTTTAACATTTAAAAGAATAGTTTCAATTTAAAAAAAGTCATTGTATCATTATTACCATGCTTGATTATAGTAATGGCTTTGCCCAGTTTTGAATTTGAAACAGTCCATTCAAAGTTAAAGGGTTTTCAATATCAAAAAATAAATGGCATAAATGTCGTATTATTTCATTGAAGTTTTATTTAAACTACCACTCGACTATGATTGACAAAATTGACACTTGTTCAGTAAGTCTGTTTCAATTACAATATACTTTAATGTTGACTTTTTTATCTTCTTGGATTTAAAATGTTCAAACCAGAGATGTAGATAACAGAGATAAGCAGCTCTTATATAGTCCATTGAAATATCACTCATGCCTATCAAAAAGTTAGGCATTTTGTAACAAGTAAAGCTAAATGCATGTAGATATGACCCCTCTATATTATACACCATTTAAAAATGTTAAATCTTTTATCTATTGCTGTATGTTAAAATATTGGTAACTGTCCATGCCTTTCACTTAGAAATACATAGCAGATCATATCTACTGAGCTAGTGGTATCTTAACTGGCTATAAAGTTGCCTATCTCTGTTATCTATATGTCTCTGTACAAACCGAAGGCAAGAAAGAATCAGAAGTTTTTTCTACGGAAAACAAATAATATTAAATAACTTAAATTTTGACATTGGACATAGATAGAATGTTCGAATATTTCTCTCCTTAAATTTATTTTATCCTCGTTTTGATATTTTGATATTGGTACAGGATATGTTGGTAATACTTTTCAAAAAGCAGACGGTGCATCATCTTGTAGAAATCTATTATCTGACGCTTATAAAGATACAGACGATTTATTCATAACACAACTCGCAGACAATGATGACATCAGGAAATATTTAAACGAGTGTCAACCGGAACCGGAAATACGACTCAGTGACTATGCCCCTGCAATGTCGCCGTCTGCTATCATGAACAACAAAAGAGATAGTGCTAATGAACCATTAAATGGTGATCTTGAAAGATTAGTTCGGAGAAGCCATGCTGAAAATATCAGACGGATGAACTGTATCAGAATTTTCCAGAATTCGGGTCAATTAATTGCCAAATGTCTACAAGATAGAATGATGGGTACCCAGCAATTTCAAGGATAATATTCACATTGAAAGATTGACATTACAAAATATTTCTGGAATTATATATAAAACAGCAATAAATTTATTAAGTATTTTTATTTTTATTTCACATATTCATTATATGAAAATTATGATCAGCCTCCGTGACATTTTTTTCTTTTCATGTGTTACTAATTCCACGTTACAGTATATGATTATTTGTATTTCTCCCAATGCAGCCACTACTCTACGCTTTTACTTGTGAAACAGAAAAGGGTTAATATTCACTGTTCACTAATTGAAATACACACAAAATGGGGAGCTTTTGCACACATAATCTTAAATAATTCAAATTATGAGTTTTACAAAGAAACAAATTTTCATTTATTTTTTATTCATTAAAAAGATACATATGACAATGTCATGAATCAATCTTTTTCAAAATTCATGTAAGCACATGCATCTATATACAAGCACTAATTGGTTTTTGTATTATACAAATTGAGGTACTTGATTACAGGTTTAGAACACAGTTTCAGTTTACCAGAAAATTTACTATTCATTCATTGACAATGCAAGTATTTTATATCTTGAAAAAAAGACAACAACTGGAAATATACCAGTATTTACCTACGTTTTTTAATCTAAGTTATTTAACAGTTATGACAAATATACGCATTTTTGTTTCAAATTGAATAGAGTTCTAGCAAACAATTTACTCAGTGACCATAAATGCATTCCACGCAACGTATTTTTAAATGTGAATATAATTCATAGGCGGTTGACTACACACACAATTTTGCTACCATTAGATAGCTTTGAAGCATAACAAAGTATAATCAAAAACAAGAATCACCGGTAAAATTAGAAAATACACTTGATATTGCATTATATATTGACCCGCTCTTGTAGAGCTACCGCCAATTAATGGCGGGTATACTTTTCCAATACCCCAACCCCCACAATCCCCGCTTCTGTAAAACCAAACCGAGTCTAGAATTTTCAACTTGAAATTGTTATCTTCATTTCTCTTGGAGGGATCTCTCATTTCAAGAGGTTTTTACTCACAAAGCAAGGTGTTCATACCGGTGTTTCAACTATTAAAAGGTGTCCTGTACTGTTTTTATACGATTTTAACTTAACGAATTCACGATTTCACCTTCGTGAAATCATGTTTTGAACTTATCGATTTCAACTTCACTAAATTTGAAATTGTTAATTCGGGAAATTAAAATCGTGAACTCATGAAGTTGAATTTGTAAGTTAAAATTTTGAATTCATGAAGTTGAAATCGTGATTTCGTGAATTTGTTGATATTCAGTTTAAAACATTAAAGTGTGAATTCGTGAAGATGACGCCGAGAATTTAAGAAGTTGGAATTTTACTTCCGTTTTTTGTATGTATCATCACTCTACGGCTAAAAATACAATATTTCGAATGTTTCGTATGGGCACATCCTGCTTATCCAATGCCAAAGGCCATTTGAAAGCGTGTTGGCATTCTGTAAAATTTATCGGAAAGAATTGAATAATAATTAAAAATTGTAGAATTTTTATTGGTCATTTCAAAATCTAAGGTATCTCATTGGTCGTTCAAATACAATTTAAACAATATAAAGGAGATTTCAAGTTAAGTTTCCAGGAAACTTGACAACAGTAAACCATGCTTCATCCAAAATTATTCTACATATTAGATTTTAATCTTTTATTAAATTTTCGAGTGAATACTTTATTTACCATTCTACATCTGCTCTGAAAAATGACATGAAACAGCCAAAGCTAAATTTCATGGGCAGATAACTAAAATAATCAAGATGACGACTTCAGTTGTTTTTCATCAATTTATCTAAATTATACGTCTATGTACAAACACACAAAAAAATCATTACCAAGGTAATTCAACTGTACCGTCTGCCCACAACTTTTGATACGTCTGCAATATATTTACTTACATACATCTATAATTATCAGTTGCATTAAAAGGATTTTTTAAATTCATTTTAACTGTCTTTATGTCTCTTTTAATACCAAAGTTTTACAACATACATTTACTAGACAAATAAAACAAATTGTTTGAAAGTCATCTATAGAAAAAAATCAAAACTTCACATGCTTTTAAGTCGGAGAAATTCAACACTATATAGAATATTATATTTATTACAATGCGTCTCTAAGGTATATTATAAAGCCTCAGATATCATCCCCTTAATGTAAAGTTATGTTGACTTATACATTCTCGCGCAATTACTTTAATATCTAAATGAACCCTGGATATTTAAGCCTTTGGATTGGCAGTAAACAAATTATTTTCCAAACATAACTTTGACCACAGAATCACGCCAACTGAAAGTAATATTTGGTCCTCTTGTTCAGAATGAATATCAGTGAAAATGGGATTGCTCTTTAGTTTAAATAGATATTTTGCAAAAAAGTTATTTCCAATACGCGATACCTAAAATACACACTTACATTTTTACATTACACTCAATAGTAAATAGTAAATAATGTACAGTAAAGTAAAGTAAAAGTTTAAACATCTTTGAATTTCTAAAGTCCACACTTACTTTGTTACAATTTAGCCAATAAGATAGACCTTTGATGTTTGCAAAAATTTTGGTCCAAACCTTTCGCTTTTGTATATACATTTAATCTATGCTTAAGATAATGGTGTTAGATTGTGTAAATATATCCTGTACAAATATACAAAAAAATACTACTAAACTACAAAAAAACGTATCTATTAATGTATTACCAGCGTCTGGTCGCCATGCATATTCTGTCTCTGTGTATATAAATAGGCTCAAACGTGTTTCATTTTCTCAAGAACTGCCAAAGCAACTTTCAAAGACAAAATATGATATTTTTCTAATGTTCGTTATACAATTTAATGTTTTAAAATCATTCTAGATACAGAAAATCCCCCGTTGAGAATAATGAAAACAAAACAAATACAGTAGTTAATGTAGTTAAAAATTGGGGTATCTGTTGTTATTGAGTCTGTTCATTAAATAGTGCTTGCGACAAACTTGCGGCCTAGCACTGAATTAAGACTTATTGTATTAATCTTTTACGATACTGAAACAATAGTATATCATCAGGTTACGAATCTCTATATAATAATGCAATGACTGTTATAAGAAGGACAGATTATTCTCTAAATCCCTCCCGATTTGGATGTACTACTAAACTACAACGACAGGTCAAGATCAAGTAAAGTACAAGGAAAAATTGGGTGACCAATCGTCAACTAGAGAGAGCTGTCCTGCAAAAAGCAAATTTATGAAAGATTGTTTGATGCAGCTTCTGTACTCCTTTACCACCAACCAACGAGAAAGAGGATGCTGGCAAAACAGGATGAAAAAGACGTCCCGGTGCAACTACAGCAGCAGACGTCGTATGCTCCGGTCATACGGTTTATTCCGGCGTCGATAATAAACTAAAAATAACCAAACAACATTGACAGATTAAAAAGTACAATGTACTCTTAAAATGATTTAAACATATTCTAAATCACAGTTAAAGTCAGATTTGCACAGACTTCCTCCAAATGAACTGAGCAATCAAAATCAACTCGTACTAAACAACAATTTATCAGGAATTTATGCCATTAATATTACATTTAACATATCATCATTCACTCTTAACATGCAACATAAAACATTTTCCTCCCAAAGTTTCCACTTTAAAATCAAACATGACACCTTTTAATATCCTCCAAAGGCATTCCAAACAATATAGTTGAACAATAATAAGATAGCGGGGTAGAATATTTCCTTATAACTTTGACATCTGGTAAACTGAAACTTGTGTTGAAATACATGTTCTTATTGCATAAAATTAAAATGTTCACATGGGACTTTTATGAAAATTCACTTCGCACATTTTCGCTATATAAGTTCATTTAGACGCATTGACAGAGTTGGTTATATTCAAAACGAAATCAAAAGATTATGACATCGTTAAAGAGTTTGTTAACTTGTGTCGTCTGCGTGTCACAAATTTGGCTGCCGGTGAGCGCCTTCCTCGGACTATCAGCATATCCACCAAGGCTAGGTAAGTCATTTTTTTTATGAAATAAAAAAATCTAAATTTTAATATACGAGATTCTTAAATTAAAATTTGAAAGACCCTGATCGAAATGAATACAATAAGAAAATATCAAACACATAAACAGTATTCATTAATTTTCAATTTTTTTTTCAATTATTCGGTTATTTTTCTTTTTTTTAATTACACTATTTCGGGTAAAAACGTAAAATTTTATACTCTAAAAAAATCATAAGTAGGGGTTTTTAAATTTTATAATCTAAAACATTACAAAAAAACCCTACTGGACATAAGATAATAAGATACTGTTTTGTTTTTTTGTTTGTTGTTTTTTTTCATTTTCATTATTTACTAAGAATAAGAAACACGGCGCCCACATATATAAATATATTTTCTGGTATTAGAACATATATATACACAAACCCAGGGATGGGACATTTTGTTAAAATCACTCAAGAATAATTGACATTAAAACAATGAAATGTATATAAACATTTGGTACAAATTGTCTTGAAATTGTAACTACTGAATATTTTAGATAAAATACTAAAAATAATCATCATTTCATAATACTATATGTTAATATAGTCATATAAAAATGTTTCGATAACAGAATATGTGCAATTATAACAATAAGAAATGGTTAAGTTTATGAACTGATATTTTACAAAATCTTGGCATGCTGTTTACCAAACTCTATAGAATTCATGAAATGCAATTTAAATTTTTATCTTTACATCTTAAAATCTTTTATGATATTCCTTAAGTCTTGCAATGTATCTTATACTATTCCTTTACATCTTTAAGGTTATGGGGATAATTCTGTGTTCGAAGACGGAGAGGCTAGGATGGACTACGCAAGTGACATGTCAACAATTTATGATTTATTAAGAAAGAACACGAATATCATTGAAGGGGACATGAAGAGAGAGCCAGTTTATCTAGGACAGAAACTAACAACAGAGGGGAAACCTTTAGTCTTGTCTGATTTAGTTCTTGATACAGAGACAGCACAAGGTAGATCGTTAACGAAAAGAGACAGTTGTTTTCAAAAATATAACAATATAAAACTGATTAAAAAATGCTTAGCAAATAAAGGATAGTTTTGTAGTGAAAATAGGAACTTATGAAGGATGTAAATGCGTGCTTTATGAAAGCATATGAATAAATTTGTTACGAAAACATACACACTTTTGATTCACAATAGTGTAAAGAGAATTAAGGATTTAATGACTTGTTAGGTTTTTTTGTATAAACAATCACTTGTTAGTTGTTTTTATAAGAAATGTGGATTTACTCTATTGAATCGCATATTTGTTGATAACTTGAATTAATGAAAAATATATATTAGGTGATTTTGTTGTTTATTTTTCTGATCACTATTTTAATTTTTAAAATATACAGATAAAATTAGTTCCGTAAAATGCTACTTCCGTTTCTATGGAAATATTGTACTGTAAAAAGGCCTATAAACGCTATTCAAAATTCAAGATAAACCTTGAGTAAGTCACAAACGTCCAACCAAACGAATCTTAAGGTATTTCACTACATACAAAGATGCACAGGGACCTACTTTTGTATTAAATAATGTCAAATATGAGCTTAAACTTTTAGAAGCAGTCTCCATATACATTACGTATTTTGAATAATATCTTAACTTTATTAAATCACCATTTCATGTGCTTCCGTACTTTACTTCGCATACGATGTAAATAAATAAGAAATTGTGTCACTTTTGGTGCAAAAAATTCATTCTGTAGTCAAAATGATGGCCTAAAATCAAATGTAAGCTTTCCTCATGCTATAAGAACTATCATTTTTGTAATTTTGAATCGTCGAATTTCATTGGCTTATCGCGGCGTTTATATTATAATGTTAATAATTAAGTGTTTTCTTAATGGCCTTGTTATTGGGCTGAAGACTGTCATATTAGCCTGAGGCCAAAGGCCGACGGCTAATATGACAGTCTAAAGCCCAATAACAAGGCCATTATGAAGACACTTAATTATTGACAATTTTATTAATTAACTACACATAATCTTAAAAACTTAAGTACTTAGTGAACAAAAAATAACTAACGAGAAATTCCGTTGTTGTGAGGTATTGCAAATGAGATTTCTGTTTTAAAAATGTCTCGGAAATCTACCTTGCAGCAATTCAAAATTGCGACTTTTTTCAATGAAGAAAAAAAGCAGATTCATAATGGCCGAGCTGGAGAACCAATCAAAATTCTCCAATCTCATAATAGCCGAGTTTTTTCATAATGGCCGTACTTTTTACATAATGGGCTTGTTTTATGTTCATAATGTCGTGGTGAACTTCATATTAGCCTTACATTTGAAGTAAAAACGTGCCTAATATTGAAAAGTTAATTAATAATAATAGTTATTAAGTGTTATTTTTGTCAGGTTATATGCCCTATGTAAACGGTTGTTTGGAAATATTACAAACAACCGTTTATATACGACCATATAACCTGTCATAAATATTTATAACGAATTTATGATACAGCATGCATCTTCTTTAAAAGAAAAAAGTGAGATTTCTTCATAAATTGACAGTAACCGTCACGATTATCCCATGAAAAGCAACGGTTATGAATCAGCCAATTGTAACTAAGGTCCCATCCCGAGGAACAGCAGGAACTTTGACATGGATTTACAAACCCTTGACGGAAGCCGGTTTTGCCATTCACTGTTACATTGCATTGCCACTTAACATGTAACAAATACATCATTTTGTTCAGCGATTGCAGAATGATACTTCTTTTGTAAGACAGCTGAACATCTGTGATTTAAATCAATAAATTAAAATGAAATTATTCCGCAGATATGTTTTATTGAAAGTAATGATCATTATAACATTCGTTTGCAGACAAAATGGTTTTAAGTTTTATTTGTAAACTAATCTTGATTTCACAGTAAAGCTTTGTTACCAGTGAAAATGCACGACAAGCGTCTCATAACATATTAAAAATTAATAGACATTCAAGATTTATGTCCCCCGAACTTTCATTTGCGTTTAGAATATTTTAAGAGTGCATTAGTTGCATACATAAATAAATATTAAGTACACAAAATGAAACTTTCAGACGTAAATAAAGTCTTGGAATTCTCTTTGTAATTTATAAAGACATAGTATCTGGATGATATAAAATTATTGTCAGTACATGTAGTCTTTGCTTGTTTCACTTTCCATTATCTCCAGTATACATCCTTAGAACAACCAAGTTGTCTGCGATTGTCAACTATTCTTTTTTGCTTTCATTGCCCTCAACGGATCTTCTATCTCCAGATTGATTTTGCTCAAAACAGCAGGTGCTAAATCCTGTGCGATAGCTGTAAAGGTTACCCCCATTGAAGTACTGTTGTTGTTGTTCTCCTTCATCATTCGTATTATTGGTTCCAACACTTTTACTGCTGAAAATTCAATAACGCTTGAGTCGGTGCTTGGGTGGCTAAGAAATGATGACTCAAATTTCCATCATCCCTCATGAACATACTAAATAAAAACGAGTTTACAATTTTTTAACAATTTGAATGACACTTTGTTCGAAAAGTAACAAATATAGTCATATGAGTTAACCTAAAATTGCCTGTAAAAATGGTATTTAAAGGAGTCAAACCCCCATTGACTGAAGCTATCATTCAATGGAAATACAAAAGAACTTAAAAAGATATGTTATTCATAATTTACTGAAACATTTAATGAAAGTTATAGTTTGCCTGTTTACAGTTGGAAAATTAAGACAAACCGCTCTCAAAATTACTCAATTACTTTTGGGGTATTCGTATTAATTTACAAATTGGTCCGATTAAAAAAGACACATACAATTATTTGGTTAACGTTCATCGAAAATTAGTCTGTGGAAAACAGAAAGGGTGTTGTGTTATGTTAGCAATGCTTATCGAAACATCTGGCAGGTGCTACTGATTAGCCGATTTGCAAAACCCTGGGAGGACGTCAAGCCAGTCTGAAAGATACGATCCTTTATTTTGGAACTCGCTCTCAGTCATTTAAGTTTCAGAGGAACCTATATGATATGTGCGGAGTTATCCTCTGGACAAGTAAAATACAGACCAGATTAACATCTGACCTTGACTTTTGTGGTAGAGGACCTGGTGTTGCGAATGGCGCCTTGTCGTAATTCGGTATATACGCTCGTACTTGTACAAACTGATTTCAAAAGCCGTTGATGAACGAAAAAGTTGTGGATCAGAAAAAACCTTTAACAGACCGTGTTGGGCTTTGACCTCTAAGTGTTGGCTTGCCTCTAAGTGTGACCTAGACCTTGGAGGTAGAAGTTTTTTGGTGTTGCGCATGACTGACACGCCGTCCTACTTAGTAAACACATATTTGTGCCAAAATCCCTTGATGGATGAAAAGTTATGAACCGGACACGAAATGTACAATGTAGACATTTGTGTATTGACCTCGGAGATGGGGTATTGGTCTTGGTGTCGCTTTATTATATTAAACTTTTGTGGCATGATATTTTAAAATTCCTTTATGAATGGCTGAGTTATTGACCAGACACGGGAAGATGTCACACTGATGAACAGACAGACAGATGGGGCCATTTTAATATCCTTCATTTTTCTTAGAAAAGGCGAGGGACAATAAATATCACATGTAGAAAGTACAAAAATGAAAAATTATATATACATTGAAATTTTTTGCAATTATCTTAATTTTGTGGTATTCTTGGACATTTTCCAGTTCTTTCATATAATTATGTTACATGTACTAGCTATCAAAGCGTTGGGTCCACATGAAAGAATGAAAGTCACGATTTTCGTGAGCAAATACGTGATGAACAAGTCTTGTGTAAATATCGTAAATATATCGAGATTAAAATGTTATATAAATTCATACGTGACTTAAATGGAGTAAAGCGCAAAGCTGACTTTTGATATTTGCCTACAGACGATTAATTTTAAGTACAATTAAAGTATGATAATTACACAGACGATTTTTTAAAATATATTTTCATACAATAAAACTGCAAAAGCCACCGCCAAGCGGAAGTCACGCCCAAAATTTCAAATTTCAAGTCAAACACATCGGAGGAAGAATACTGTTGTAAAGGGTTCTCCAGGAAAACAATTGTCTTGTACACAATTTCACAATATTTTTTGCAGTAAATTATTTTGAAATATATTAGTCATACATGTTGGTGTAACCTAAAGTGTTGTTTTGTACCAATAGGAATCAAATTTTTGTCTATTATATTTAATAACAAAGTTACGACGGTCAAAGTTAGTTTTGCAATTAATGTTGTTTTGGTGAAAATAATCGTATATATATGATAAAGTTTTCACAATTAAAGTAAAATTCAATAATTTGACCTTGACCATCAAGAACATTTTATTGTCTATGCGTTTATTTGAATCCGTCAACACTTTCAATGTATCTGTCATAAGAGCCGTTTTGTCTAACGGTAAATAGATATCAAAAGTTACAAGAATCTAAGGGAAAAAACAGAATTTGACATTGATGGCCAGTCATTTGTGAGTCAGTGTCACGATCAATGTAGTCTACTTAATGGTCTTGTCCTAATGATTGTTTTAACCAAGTTTGATATCAATGCAGTCAAAATAAATAACAAAGCTATTGCTATTTGAGTTGAGTTTAAAAATCAAATAATTAAAAAAGAATGCAAAAAAAGAATACATGGAAGGACATGTCATTTACAAGACATTTTCCAATTCTGTCTGGTCTACTTGGGTTGTTATAAAGAATTTATAATTATGAGCAATGTTTAGTTTGCAGATGGAAGCGACAACGGCGCAACTGCATGGGACAGCACCATGAAACAGTTGTAGCTCGAATTTTTCTTCGTAAAAGTCGAGCTAAAATAAGCTGAAAAGTTTGTTTAAAACACACATTTCATTATGAAATGCTTTTTGGTATTACTTCGTGCTTTCGTATAAATTTCTATGTACAGATGGCAAGAAATGTGGATAAATGGATACATATAGAAAATTCCGCTTTAGAGACAATAATATCAGAGACATAGATAACATCTATCTATGTATCTGATAAATATCTATTATGCATTTATGCCTTTATGTTTTTTTTGTATATTTGATTATACAAAAATTATGGTCATTTACTGAGTGCCAACGCCTGATGAATCCCAGGCTTATGTCAAACATGCATTTTGAGAAAACTAGGGAATTTCAATGCATTCTTATAAATCTGCAAAATTGACTGTTCTTTGTTATTTACCCTGAGGCCCTCTTATCAGCAGGAGAGTGGTATATTGAAAACAGTCCCTCTCAGAAAATACCAATACACAGCATGACTTGAGATTTTCCTCTTCAATAAAAGTATTCCCTTTATACATTAAATTTTTAATATTGAAATAAATGAATAAAGATATCAAATTTATTTATTTTATGGATAATATTTAAATTATTTGCATAAACATATGCAAGCATTACACAGTTGAATACTAAATTATCACAGTATATTGATTGTTTTAAAATCAATGTATTAATATTCTCTTTCAATATTGAACATGATGAATTTTCTCTAAGTTATATATTATAGAAATAATATTTCAGCTTAAATATATCCTTTCCTTGATTTGTTTGAGCTTATGAAAAAAAGTTAATGATGTAACAAACTAAATTAATTGGGCCAGAATTATCACATTGATTTATACCATTTGTATACTAGAAAAATTGAAATATATGGCCATTTAAAAAAGCTTTAAAAACACTTATTTAATTATCCATTACGGAGCATATTTAAATTTAACCTTATTAATTCTATTAATTTGATTTTAAGGGGTATTATTTTTCACTTTAAATACTGGTTAATAAAAATATGATTACAATAAATGAAAAAAACATTTTAATTTTAAGCTTCAACATGATAATCACCTAAAATGTTAAAACTGCTGATTTTAAAATTTACTTATTTATATTCATGAATAGGCCATATATATGTTTTCCCAATTTTTTTTGCATACAGCAGCGTAACAATAGATGCCCCCCCCCCCCCCCCCCCTGATATACAATTATCCAAAAAACCATTTACGTGTCACCTTCCCTGGCCAGCCTGGTCATATGGTCTAGTGCACTAGAAGTGCACTTCTAGTGCACTTCTAGTTCAGCTCTAGTGCACTAGAAGTGCACAAGGGTGGGAAGTTTAGTGTGAACTCAACTGTATATTCGAATCCCTAGCTGTTCATTTTATCTCCCCCAAGAGACATTGAAAACTGTTACATTAATCACTCTTGAAATGTCTGAGATAAAATCAGTTTTAAATCAATATATAAAAATAAAAGCAATATGCTCTACAGCATATAAATATTTTATGATTTAACTATTTCAAGGTTTCGAATGTCATGCCTTTCCCTTTTTTTATTTATAAAACGTTGAATGTATATCTGTACCGGAAAAGTCGTTTACATCTATGTTGAAAGTGAAAATGTGTTAAAAATTGGGTATATATAAGGATGCTATACAGTCTAAGGTTCATTTGATATTTTGGACAATTATTTGTGGGATTTTAATGTCAGTATCAAGTCATTATGATTGGCATGACCTCTAGTTGTTTCACAATCTGTTTAGTGCACCTTTTGCAACTGTCGTCCGGTTACCCTGTCGAAGTTTTAGATCTGCTTAGGCGTTTGGGTAAGTATCTATATTTCAATTATTTCACTTGATCATTTGATATGAAAATAGCTAGTATAAATTCCATTTTACTTTCATAACATATTTCCCTTGACCATTTGAGATGAAAAAGGCTAGTATAAATTCATTTTACTTTAACATTTAAAAGAATAGTTTCAATTCAAAAAGAATTCATTGTATCATTATAACATGCTTGATTATAGTAATGGATTTGCCCAGTTTTGAATTTGAAACAGTCCATTCAAAGTTAAAGGGTTTTCAATATCAAAAAAATAAAGCTACATAGCCTGATCAGATTTCATTGCATAAGTATGGCATAAATGTCGTATTATTTCATTGAAGTTTTATTTAAACTACCACTCGACTATGATTGACAAAATTGACACTTGTTCAGTAAGTCTGTTTCAATTACAATGTACTTTAATGTTGACTTTTTTTTATCTTCTTGGATTTAAAATGTTCAAACCAGAGATGTAGATAACAGAGATAAGCAGCTCTTATATAGTCCATTGAAATATCACTCATGCCTATCAAAAAGTTAGGCATTTTGTAACAAGTAAAGCTTAATGCATGTAGATTTGACCCCTCTATATTATACACCATTTAAAAATGCTAAATCTTTTATCTATTGCTGTATTTTAAAATATTGGTAACTGTCCATGCCTTTCATTTAGAAAAACATAGCAGAACATACCTACTGAGCTAGTGGTATCTTAACTGGCTAGGAAGTTGCCTATCTCTGTTATCTATATGTCTCTGTACAAACCGAAGGCAAGAAAGAATCAGAAGTTTTCTCTATGGAAAACAAATAATATTAAATTTCTTAAATTTTGACATTGGACATAGATAGAATGTTCGAATATTTCTCCTTAAATTTATTTTATCCTCGTTTTGATATTTGTTTATGTATTGGTACAGGATATGTTGGTAATACTTTTCAAAAAGCAGACGGTGCATCATCTTGTAGAAATCTATTATCTGACGCTTATAAAGATACAGACGATTTATTCATAACACAACTCGCAGACGATGATGACATCAGGAAATATTTAAACGAGTGTCAACCGGAACCGGAAATACGACTCAGTGACTATGCCCCTGCAATGCCGCCGTCTGCTATCATGAACAATAAAAGAGATAGTGCTGATGAACCATTAAATGGTGATCTTGAAAGATTAGTTCGGAGAAGCCATGCTGAAAATATCAGACGAATGAACTGTATCAGGATTTTCCAAAATTCGGGTCAATTAATTGCCAAATGTCTACAAGATAGAATGATGGGTACCGAGCAATTTCAAGGATAATACTAGCTAGTATGGACATTGAAACATTTACATTGTTGAAATAAAATTCAAACAAAATATTTCTGGAATTATATATAAAAGAGCAATAAAGTGATCAAGTATATGCATTTTAATTCCTCATATTCATTAAATGAAAATTATGATCAGCCTCGTGACATTTTTTTTTCATATGTTACTTATTCCGAATTACAGTATAATCCAGTGCAGTAGAATTATGCTTATTTGTATTTCTCGCAATGCAGCCGCTAGTCTAGTCAATGCTTTTACTTGTGAAACAGAAAAGGGTTAAAGTACACGTACTATTCACTAATTGAAATACATACAAATAAGGAACTTATGCACAAATAATATTAAATAATTTAAATTATGAGTTTAACAACGAAACAAATTTTCATTTATTTTTTATTCATTAAAAAGATACATATGACAATGTCATGAATCAATCTTTTTCAAAATTCATGTAAGCACATGCATCTATATATACAAGCACTAATTGGTTTTTGTATTAAACAAACTTTGGTAAAAAAGAATATTTGTTTACAGTTTTAGAACACAGTTTCAGTTTACGAGCAAATTACAGAAAATTTACAATTCATTCATTGACCATGCAAGTATTTCATATCTGGAAAAGAGCTGGAAATATACCAGTATTTACCTACCTTTTTTATCTAAGTTATTAAATAGTTAAAGTATATATACACATTATATTATATGAATTGAATAGAGTTTAAGGAAACAATTTACTCAGTGAGCATATAAAAGGATTCCATACAAAAAGTGACATTCAAAAGTGATTGAATATGGTTAACACATAATTATCTGCATAGGTCTTTGTTGCTGATGAATTATAAATATCAATTTCCAGCAACTGAAGTAAAACAATTCAATTAAATTCAAAATCAATTCAACAAAATCAATTCAAAGTTTCAGGGATCTCAATATTAAAATACCAAAAAAAAATGAACTACCAACAGTATAACAATCTGGGCACAGGTTGACATACTGAAAACAATATTACATGGACATTGCAGACTTTGGGTTTGATTTAGCCTTTTTATGAGAGAAAATGAAAAAGTACAATATCCCCCCCCCCCCCTAACTTATACATGATATTAGCTTAAACACTAACATCCACTCTCACTTGTGGCAAAGGCTAATAACTTCCTATTTCTGCAGGTTTAAAGGATATTACTGGATAACATTAACATATAATAAAAATTTTCACAGATAATCATGTATTTATCTCTCTTTGCTTTAATTATAATGATTTTACAAAAGCATACATTTTTATGTCACATTATTATTGATATACACTATTACAACATTACAACATTCTAAAAATAATTCGTACAAATCTTTAAACATTTTGTGCTAATCTAAAAATAGCTTGTTTCATTCTAAAAATAACTTGATGCATCAAATGATTACACATCGACAATACTGACAGCAAGGTGCAGATATACATGTAGTTCTCATTATTTTTCAGACAACTTTTCTTAGCCTGATATTTATGGTTTCTTTTTGGTCCATCTGATTGCCTTTGCAAGGCAAACAATCAACATTGACAATGATTTCAATATAAAATTAAAGCATTGTATTAATTTAATAATTTGAGTCACGGTTGGTTCTTTATATCACAGATAGAAAATAAGTTAAACTCCTCCCACTTTTCTCATCCTACTAATTAACATAAATCCCTCCCTTTCGTACTACCCCCCAAAACCTGATTGGCAGAACAGCAACCAAAGAGACATATATATATAAATTATTGTAAAAAAGGTTATTATTTTAACAATTCATCATTCAACCAAAAAAGTAAACTCATTATTAAATTTACTGTAAAAATCATAACATACATGCATGCATATAACAATTATACAAAAATTATTACAGTATTATACATTTGTCATACAAATGCACATGTACAGTATTTGTGTATAAGGCATATATGTTTATTCCTTCACATTTCTATATACATTCACAACATTAATATATCCGTAACATAAAACAAAACAAACAAAATATCTTTATTATACATGTCAAACATTTTATAAATCAAAGAGTAAATTTCCCATTTTTATCGCTTCGTTTTCAAAAATAAATGGTTTCTTATTTCAGTTGATGGTCAGTCATTGCTGGAGGTCAAACTTAAACTTTCTAAATGTCAATTAATATGGTAACAAGAATAAAGTTCCACTTTCATTAGTCTATTTTCAAAATAATGTTTTTTTCTTCTTTATTTCATGTGCTGGTCATCTCTGTGGCTCCAATGTTACTAATTTTTCTTTTTGGCGTTTCCTCCAATTATTCAAGCCTTTATTTTGAAAAAATATTGTAGATGGATGACTCAGGAGCAAAGAAAATCTGAAATATATAAAATCTTAAACATTTATTTTAAAGACACTTAAGTCTTAAATAACCATTAAGCAAACATCAAGGAATAGTTAACAATCAAAATGTATCATCATTTAGAGTCAGATAGTTTAGAATTTAATTTCAGAGTAATAGCAACACCCACACTTGTTATTCTATTATTTTGAAATAGTGGCAATGACAACATTTAGCATATTGCCAACCCTGCAATAATGCCATAAACCTTATTGGCATGTTGCCAAAAAAATGAATAATTAATTGGAATTGGAAAATTCAGTAAATCTATTGAAAAACAGAAGCTATGAAATATAATCATTCAAAAACATTATATGGTGTTGTCAAATCAGTCACTTAAATGTTGTGAGTTAAATTTTAAGCTTTACATAGAAAATCTTCATCTTCTCTGCCATATTTTAAGAGGGCTGGCAAAGTCTTACCTCTGTTTGAATTAAGCTTTGAAAACAGATTTAATGAAAACAAAAGTTCTGAAAATATTTGAATTACATCTGAACATGAAACAGAAATAAAAAAGGTGACCTTACACATTGAGATTTTACATTTGATATAATTCAGACATAATTGTAAGCTTGGTGTAAAATATTGCTTTTTTTTAGCAAAAACCTACTAGGTGAGTCTAAACTATAAAACATATATATACCTAGATTAGTTGCTCTGTTGTTAGTAAAAATATATCATTAGATATGTTATGACTGGCATACATTAACCTTTGATCTGTAGAGTTTGCAGAGCTTTGATTTTAGAATTAAAACAAAGGAATTGACCTACCTACAGTATAGAGCCTGGTCAGACTGTATGTATATGCATAATATGAACAAAACATGTGTTTTGCAAGTTTAAATAATAATAACAATGGTAACACTATAACAACAACAAACATCCTAATGGTGATTTTGGCAAGCAAAAAATAGCAGTCATTCTTTGGACAAATGATCAAGAGAGAAATAGTTTCAAGACAATTTATATATAAAGTCAACTGGGATTTGGTAGGAACATCATTGACAGGAATATAAAGGTGATACTGAGGCACAACAAGCAAATGATAACTATATCTCATCCTCCATGAATAAGTAGTTCTCTGATTAAATAGTGACAAAATGGTCGTGATGGCCCCTAAATTTCTCACCAGAATAAATGGTCTGTTCGTTTATTTGTTTGTTCAGAAGGTTTCTACATATAACATGTTTTTAATCTTATAACAGTCTATGAATTTACCCAAAACATGCTGACTTTGTGAAATGGATTTGCAAACAAATAAATTGAAAGCAGTTTATTTGAATTTCAAAGGACTTAAATAATAAAGTTAAGCTACCACCAACAGTATAGAGCATGTTTATACTGCGTGGATGTGCACACTGACCTGACTCTATACTTGGGTGACATTATAAGGCTGATCAATTTTCATTATTTTTTATTCAAGCAAATTAAGGCTTAAAACACTGGACAAATGACAATCCACAATAACCAAACAGATAGCCATCAATATAGACAAATTTATTTGCTGACAATTAGTTGTTTTCAGGTTTATCTCTGGTGACCCCTTAAAGATATGCCAAAGACTAAATTACATGTGGTTCTAGAGGAAATCTATCTGTGTATTGTTGATACAACATGCCAGAGTATCCCTCTATACCATAAACCCCACTCTGAACCTTCGATTCTGGTGAGCTTCAAATGTTTCAAACTGGTTAATAAAGTCACTGTAATTTCTAACCTTAAGAAATTGCCATCTTGAAACATAAACCCCAAAGCTGCTGTCTTTTAAAGATTACTCTTTAAAGAGAATAAATAAACATGAATTGGTATAAATAACATATCATTGTAGCCTGTAAAAATAGCAAAATTGCTGTCATCCAAAAGCACTGGCAAAAGGAAGCATACCTATAATATTTGTAAAAGGAAAATATAGAAAAAAAATATCAAATAAGTTTAAGTAAATTTTCAGTAATGCAACTACAATCTATACAATTTTGTATTCTCTAAACCTGTACATCTTTGATTTCATTAGTTATTTAATGGTGACTTTACAGCTATAGTAGTGGAGAAAGACCTCAGGTCCGCCCCTTTGTGCATTATTTCAGGCAGAAATGGGCAACTGTGTAGAACCAATGATCTTCCATTGACTTATGTGGGATAGTAAAGCACAAATCTTCTGTTGGCTCTGATTGGGAAACTGGTTCAGATGAAAGAATCCAAAGTTCCTAGAGAGATTCAAACCCACTTTTGTGAGATTCTTAACATATAATTTGAACTCACAGAGGTAAGAGGAAGGGTACTTTAATGTCTAAGAATATATCTGTTATAGTCTTCAAGGTTACCAACATTGAAAATAAGTTCAAATCATGTGATGGACATTAACCCATTACCAGATATACACGCCTTTTTCACCCCCGCCCCCTTTCTTGTTGTCTCAAATGGTGAAAAAATGCCTTATCTAGGCCCCCAACACTTGTTTTTGTTTGAGAAATGTTGTTTAAAAAAGTGACCACTTTTTTGGCGCCATCCCCTATCCAAAAGATACATCAGGGGGTTTGAAGGGGGGGCAGCAGTCCCCCTCATCGCCAAGAAAATTTTGGACTTGTGAGAGGTCGATCATAAGGTAACGTGTAACCAACTCTGAAAAGCCTTTGACTCTATCTCAATCCATTGAGAAGTTGCAGCACTTTGAAATAAATTTTGATGGAAAAAATCAACGCAAAATAGTGATTTTTGGCAATTTTGAGATGTCCTCTCGTTGCCATTGTAACAGGAAATTTAAGATTGAGTATGTTGTTACAAAGGCAATGGTCCAGTCAACATTTGTGCCAAGTTTGATTAGTATTAAAGCAGTTTATATAGTTTTATAGCAATTTGAACTTGAAACGGGAGACTTTTCAATGAAAACAGCCATTTTTCACAAAATGCTCATGCAGTAATGGGTTAAATAATTCTGTGTGCAGAAGATAAGAAGATACACAGCAGACATATTCTTTCATGGAGAAGGTTTGTCTAAAACATTTAAGACTTTCTCTTCCATTTAATCTAGAAAGGTCATAAAAGAGCTTGTATCACTCAAAACAGAACCAAACTTTATCAGATAGAATATGTGTTTAAAAATATATAAATTATCTGATGTCTCCTTAACAAGTTTTATTATTTTGACAACCTTATATATGGTCAGCTGTTCTACTCAGGTGCCTGATCATGACTAAAATAATACACAAAGGAACACCTCAGCTTTTCCTACAGCAATTTAAACTTAAAAAATTCATATTATGACCTTTACTGTGTCAGTGTGAGCTAAACCCAATCCTGAAGAAAACTGTATTTAGTACTCTAGAACCTTTGAAATTTGTATATTTAGTACTTTATAACCACGATAATGAACATGATGGCACATGAAGCATATTAACTTACCAACAACCATGCTTTTACTTTATTATTATACTAAAACTAATATACAACTTGTTTAGTGACAGGACACACTTACATGTTTACTCATCTATAATATTTCATGTATAGCTGAAAAAGAAACCAATTTTGTTTGTAATAGTAATAGTACAAGTATTCGATCATGAAATCATGAAAACAATAACTTATATGTACATAGCAAGAGGCAATGCTCAACTTTTTCTTATTTCTGAGTTAAACACATTAGAGAAAGAATATAATAAAAGTGAGTACTCCTTGAAAACATAGTTTTCTTTTAAGAAGTAAAAATCAAATATCATATTTGACCTTGATGGTCAAGGTCATTAAAAGGTCAAGGTCACATTTGAATAAGTCATCATTTCAGTTTCATCATAAGTGTTCTTTTGTCCAAATGTGAATTAAATCTTTAAATAAATATCAAAGTTATGGCAATTAAAGCAAAATTCAATAGTTTGACCCTACTGGTCAATGTCAATAAAAGGTCAAGGTCTTATCAGAATAATTCAAAATTTCAGTTTTATCTTTAAGCTTTAGCTACACTGCAATTTATGTGATATGGAAATTTCATTCTAACAAAGAACACTAATTCCAACTGTACCATCAGATTTTAAAGGAGTACACATTAAGATACTGCAAAATGTCCCAGGTTACTTCACACTGACACAGTTATGGTCGTATGCTATTTTTCAGCCTACTCCCCATGTCCCCATCAAATTTCTGGCATCTGCAAGCCCTTTTGTAGAACAACCAACCTTTTGTAAACTTATAACTGCATGAGTACAAGTTGCAACTTCAAAATGCACCAAAAACATTATTATTTTCATTGTCACATATACAATTTTTAAGAAAATATATTCATAATTCAATGAAAATGACATCAGAATGAATAATACACAAAACAAAATTCCTAAACATCAAAATTGGTGTTTTATTTACTCTATGCAGTGTATATAAGAAATTAAGAACAAGAGGGCCATGATGGCCCTGAGTCGCTCACCAGAAACAACTGCTTTTCAGAGTTGGAAATTATCCATTGTCAATATTTTCTGATATTTAATTTGAGCATAGAATATGTTTCAACAATAATTTGAAGAAATGCCATGACCTGGGCATTTAAGCTTAAGCTTAAACTGCCCCAATCAAATTAATATGATCAATGTTGATAAAAGACTACCCAAGAATGCTACAGACAAAGTTTGGTGATCATCAATCAATAAGTTCTGTAGAAATAGATGTTTAAAGGTATTTCTATTTTGAGCTTTAGCTGCCCCTTAAAAGGGGCTAATCATATTAATATGAGCAAATTTTATATCATACTACCCAAGAATGCTACAGACAAAGTTTGGTGATCATCCATCTATTAGTTCTGTTGAAGAAGATGTTTAAAGGTTTTTCTATTTTTACATGTAGCTCTAGAGACCTCTAAAAGGGGCCAATCAAATTAATATGATCAATGTTGATAAAAGACTACCCAAGAATGCTACAGACAAAGTTTGGTGATCATCAATCAATAAGTTATGTAGAAATAGACGTTTAAAGGTATTAGCTTTAGCTGCCCCTAAAAAGGGGCCAATCACATTAATATGAGCAAACTTGATACATTTGTATCATACTACCCAAGAATGCTACAGACAAAGTTTGGTGATAATCCATCTATTAGTTCTGTAGAAGAAGACATTTAAAGGTTTTTCTATTTTAAGCTTAAGTGGACCCTAAAAGGGGCCAATCAAATCAATAAGATCAAAATTGATAAAAAGAGTTTAAGACTACCCAACAATGGTACAGACAAATTTTGGTGATCATTCATCAATTAGTTCTGTAGAAGAAGACATTTAAAGGTTTTTCTATTTTTAGCCCTAGAGACCCCTAAAAGGGGCCAATCAAATTAATATGAGCAAACTTGATAAAAGACTACCCAAGAATGCTACAGACAAAGTTTGGTGATCATCCATCAATTAGTTCTCTAGATATAGATGTTTAAAGGTATTTCTATTTTTAGCTTTAGCGGCCCCTAAAAGGGGCAAATCAAATTAATATGAGCAAACTTGATAAAAAACTACCCAAGAATGCTACAGACAAAGTTTGGTGATCATCCATCAATTAGTTCTGTAGAAGAAGATGTCTAAAGGTTTTTCTATTTTTAGCCCTAGAGACCCCTAAAAGGGGCCAATCAAATTAATATGAGCAAATTTGATAAAAGACTACCAAAGAATGCTACAGACAAAGTTTGGTGATCATCCATCAATTAGTTCTCTAGATATAGATGTTTAAAGGTATTTCTATTTTTAGCTTTAGCGGCCCCTAAAAGGGGCAAATCAAATTAATATGAGCAAACTTGATAAAAGACTACCCAAGAATGCTACAGACAAAGTTTGGTGATCATCCATCAATTAGTTCTGTAGAAGAAGATGTCTAAAGGTTTTTCTATTTTTAGCCCTAGAGACCCCTAAAAGGGGCCAATCAAATTAATATGAGCAAATTTGATAAAAGACTACCCAAGAATGCTACAGACAAAGTTTGGTGATCATCCATCAATTAGTTCTCTAGATATAGATGTTTAAAGGTATTTCTATTTTTAGCTTTAGTGGCCCCTAAAAGGGGCCAATCAAATTAATATGAGCAAACTTGATAAAAGACTACCCAAGAATGATACAAAGTTTGGTGATCATCCATCCATTAGTTCTGTAGAAGAAGATGTCTAAAGGTTTTTCTATTTTTAGCCCTAGAGACCCCTAAAAGGGGCCAATCAAATTAATATGAGCAAATTTGATAAAAGACTACCCAAGAATGCTACAGACAAAGTTTGGTGATTATCCATCAATTAGTTCTGTAGTAGAAGATGTTTAAAGGTTTTTCTATTTTTAGCTCTAATGACCCCTAAAAGGGGCCAATTGAAATGACATGAACAAATTCAAGTGTGACTGTCACAAGGATGCTACAGACCAAATTTGAAGTAAATCTGTCCAGCAGTTTCAGAGAAGAAGACGCATGACGACGGACGACGGAGTATCCCCCTTAGATACTAATAGTTCACCCTGAGCCTTCGGCTCTGGTGAGCTAATAAAGATGTAAATGCACATGTATATACACATGTTTGTCATGTGTGCAAGTTCTTACATTTTGTTGGACACGGTATGAGAAAAATTTCTTTTAATTTATATAATATTATTCAAAATTAATTAATCCTAAATATTAGAATAATTATTAAGGAAATATAAATGTATTATGTAAAAAGCATAAAACATGGATCCAGTGTACATCACACTGTTGTCTATTGCTTTAAAAAACCATATAGTGCTTAATTTTTAAAATATGTAATGACTGTGAAAAAAATGACATACTTATTTTTGTTATTATAATTGTTTCCTGCTTGATTTCTACATGAAATTTTAAGTTCAATACTAAATATAATTTTATTTTTAAAATTCTAAGTGCTAAGATGTATGAAACCAACATTTAGAAAGTTTAGTCTGTGTATAATGAATACTAAATATTACTGTAGGATAATGACTAGGTAGATATGGTGATAATATACTGGAGGAAAAGAAAATCTAGTGTTGTATGCTCTACAAATTTAGTGGTGTATGCTCTACTAATTCATTTTTGATAATAGGTAAATGTTACAACACCAATATGAGATGACTAAGAAGTTGAAAATAGAACTTTTTTCCTATAGAGACATTGCCAAGGCCAATGGCTTATATGTTTCGTCAAAGAATATTGTCCAAATAAGTAATTTAGATACAAAAAATTGCTTACTTTCAACACAAAAGTACATGCAAACTTGTCAAAAAGAGGGAGTTAAATGTGCTCAGTAATAAATCTATATTGTAATATAATTCTAAACCCCCAAAAATGACAATTTTATTTCAACTAAAAAGTTAATTGTGCTTCAAAAATAACCAAATGAGGTAAATAAAAATGTAATTTTCAGGCCACAAAATAATCTTCCATTAATATATGTAGCAACAGCTAGGTTCATTATCGATAAAGCAACTTTGTTTTTCAACAGAGTGGTTTTAACAGAAACTTGCTTATCAAGAGCACATTATGGTTTAAAGTTGACAAAACATGCTAGCTCTTCGGCTTTTGCAAAGGCAAATGTCAATGTTGACTTTGCAAATTTTGTTTTCAGTTCTCCAATTTTGCTGTCACTAAAATGATTGAAGGGATTCAGAGATAAGAAAATGATTTGCATAGACTCCTAAATTTTGATTCATTTCAATTAGAATTATATATGTTACCTTCAAAAAAACTGCAAACAGTGTTCCAAAAATGAAGTATGGAACGTAAGACATGGGTCCATTGCTTTTCAACTTCTTTTTCAACAACCATGCGGCAGTTTTTTCCTTTTGACTTGTGCACGGTGGGTATCTCATACTGCCGAATAGAAAAAGGTGATGTGCGGTTCATTCACAAGGTTATAATGTTAGCCCAGTTAGTTGTCGTGTACAAACCAATCAGAGTTTAAGTATTCAAAATGCATCACCATTCAAGTTTAGAATCTCTCTATAAAATCATACTCTGAGGGTAAGTAGTTCTTATGAAGAAAAACAAATTTTTTCTTTCATTTCCATTTTCAGTACTAAAATTACCATTCTTTTTTCCTTCATTAACATTAAATCCACACAAACAAACAAAAACATCTGAAGTACCATATACACCATTGCTTTTGACAGCTAAAAGAGATATACAGATAGTAGATACAATATCTGAATTGGGAAACATTTTGAATAACTCAACAACTCAATCAAAACAGTATGGCCATTGATCAACTTTTAGTTTTGATCCCATAATTTCTTTTCACATAATTCCGTAATTACTTCTCGTACAAAATATGTAAAACACATGTTGGATTTTTATCAACATATGCGAATATAGATTTTTTTTCCTTTTCTTTTTACTTATTTTTGGCCACATTTTTAATTACATGTATATATAAAGGGTAAGTCTGCAGCATGTTAGTTTTATATTTTGCCTTTCATTTCTGACGAGTTTGTTTCCTTTACTGAATCTTTCAAGGAGTTTTTTCTTCCTTTTTTCAGAATTTATTCCTTTCCTTTTTAGTAGATCAATGGCCATGTAGCGTTGTTACACAATATAGAAAGATATAAAAATTATGCAACCACAAGAAAACCAGAAGAAGCTATGTAGAAAATACCTTCAAGCAGTGTGTCTAGGATATAGAGCACCCACTGCCTTCACTTCGCGGCTGTTTTCCGTTACCCTGTATAAAATCAACGGTCATGGCTTTTGTGCCTGTGTAAGGGGGATACCTTGCACTAGGAAAGAGGGAAAAATAAACTTCACCATCTAGATTTACCTGTTCAAAAATAGAACTTGAAAACCAGTCTGAAATTCTAGCATCTGATTGGATGATTCAAATTTGAATTTTTCAGAGCTGACCAATGGCAGAGGAGTATTTTTAGACTGTTTCTCAAGCTCAAGGGCAAGACTTTTTTTGGATAGTATTGGCATAATAGCAAAATTGTGAAAGGTACAAAGGGATAACATTAATACATGGAAGAAACTATCTTGTCATAACATGATTTCCATAAGCAGGTCAGAATCTAAATTAATTCAAAATACATGTATATATAACTATAAAAATCTTTTAAAATCTTTTCCAGACTTTTCATAGTTTTTATAGATTTTTAGATTTCTGAAGTCCTTTATAATACTTAATCTGCTGAAACTTCAAAGGTGATTAGTCTTAGCCACCAGACTTGGGGCAAATTACATTTGTCTGTAATTGATTAAATTACAATTACTTCATTTTTTTGTACAGTTAACAAAAAGCCACCAGTTAGGTGGCTGCTTTGGTACACTCTGTGTGTTGCGTTGTCAATAGCGACATGGTACAAAGCACCTTGTTGCACTGTTGACCTGTTGCTAGCAAAGCACACAAAGTGGTGTGTTGTTGTGCTGCGCATTGTCGCCCTGTCACTTAGCTTATATATATACAAATAGCAAATCCTTATGTTTTAAAACCGAGCGACAATGTGACATTGCGACAACACACCGCGTGACAAAGCGCCGTTTGGCGTGCATTGCTAGCAACAACACGACACACAAAAGTGTTCCAAATCAGACATCATACACCAGTCTAGAGCCAGGCCAGCTTACCTATCTGTACATACAACCAGTCTCTAAAATTTTCCTCTTGACATCCCCAATATTGATAATAGAAAGTTCCAAAAATGGAAGCTGGACAAGTCAATTTAAAAAATTCAGCAGGTTAAGGACTTAAAACAATACTAAGCATTTTCATGTTATGACAAAACCTTGATGACACGACAAAGCTGGAAACTGAGTATGAACTTTCGTATGAATTACCTACTTTTACCAAAACTTGAAATAAGAAAGAACTCCACCGGAAGATGGTTGCTTTCCGGCTCCTTGTAGCCACAGAATGTTGGAAAGTTTCTTTTCAGTGTGAGGTGGGTACCTTATACTGTAAATCATTATCATCAATTCACTTTGAATAATTGGGTAATAAACTTTGAAACTGATTTATGAAAAGTGACAAAGGGTTAATACTGAAAATAGACAGGGCCAATAAGAAAATCAAGCATTTTTATTGATTTAGATTTTAGGTCAATATATCATCATTCATTTTTTTCCAATTTGGAATATAAACGTGAATAGCTTAGACAGTTTCTGAGAAAATTGACCTTTACCAATGCCAACAAGTAGGTCATGCTAATAGCTCGCTGTAATTCTTGGAAAAGTTGACCAAAATATGAAACATTTCTATGAAACACTCACCTGTTCACGCTTTCCATTTTTAATCCCCTCTCCATGCATGCTCGTTTATGTGAGAATGTATCAAATGAAAACTTCCCATGGTAACATCCCATACCGCTGTTTCCGACACCACCAAATGGTAACGTTGGCACTGAATAATATTAAACACAGACATACAATAACAATTCACAAACAAATGAGAAACAACATGCAAGTAATTATAAAAATGTTAAAAAACAATCTCAAAATGTAGCAGTCATCATTAAATAATAAAAAAAAAAAAAAGAAGAATTTTTTTTAAAAAGCTTGTAGCTTTCTACTCAATACCTTTTTTGTCTTTGATTGTATAATTAGTTTGCTTATGTATGTTTAATTGAAACAAAATACTTTATAAACTAAACAATCAAAAATCCAGAATCATAATCTTGCCTTTTATGTAAAACAAAGAAAATGAAAGGTGGGAAGAAAGATCATCAATTATTAGACACAAGATAATTCATAAAGTTATCAAGAATACTGTTGAAAAATGTGAAAAACAACTTTGATTAATCTTTCTTCAAAGCAGCACCGCTGAGGTAAAATAAAGTCTAAAAACATAAAATTTGAAAATCGATAGTAAGTGCAATTTTTAGCTTTTCATTTTTTAGTCATTCTGCACAATAAAATTATTATTCTGGCACAACCGGGTGTGGAAATGATTTGAAAAGTTGCACAAAAGTAATTGGTTTAGACCTACATCAAATTTAAAACAAATCTTGGAAAAATATTTTAAAACAAATCTTGGAAAAATATTTCCCATGTAAAAAAAAACCTCAGTGGAGTTTCTTCAAGCAGACAAGAATGAATGAAGCAGGCCTGGATACATGAAGCATTTATAACGAAGTGGTTATTTAGTAAGCAAGAAAAGTTAGCAGTATTGATGAAAGAAAAGATTCACTACTAAGTGACATGGTGGTAAAGTGATTAACAATGTCCCATCACTTTATATATTACACAGACAAAAAGATGCAATACTACTTTTATTTGTATAATCCTGCCTTTGGTACAATTCCCAATTTTTCTCTTCCTTACTAAATGTAAATCATTTAAAACAAATGACATTTGACATGTGATTTAGAATCACGTTCTTGTACTTTGACTGCCCCTGAAAAATTGCAGTGTCCATAACTTCCCTCCCACTAAACAAATCAAATCTCCCGAAATTCAGAGTTTAATCTCCCCTTGGATGCATCAAAACAGTTCATATGTATTAATTAATAATTCTAACACTCACGTGATTTTGTCACTATAGACAAAGAAGGAAAAAAACTGGTGTTAAACTGCCAATAAACACCGGTTAGGGACTACTTGACGTATATGCGCTGTTATGTTTTCACCCTCGAGTGTATAGTTTACAAAGCATTTTAAAGCAAGAATAAAAAACATTTTTATTTATATTTTCAGTTCATATAATGTTTTCTTTTCATACAATGCCGAAATAATATCTCACATACACTAACGCCACATATTTAATCCATATCAGTTAATAAATATTTTGATAAAACGGCGCCAATCCGTAAGCAGCGTAATGACGTCATCCTAAGTAAACAACTCTTCATAAACAAGCTGACGTTATTTCATACATACAAGAATGATAAATGGGGCACTGATGTAAACACAATACGACGTAAGTTTTTATTGTTGAAAACTTGATAAAATAACGTCTTTTTCTTATCATTTCTTTTGTTTGATAATTTCTATATCTTCGCAACAGTAGGGAGCGAAAATCGAACAGCCTTATACGAAAATCGGCACCAGAAGTTATTTCCGATTGAAAAATAACATTAGTGATTTTCCTTATTTTATCGTGTTAGAATCGAAATAACATCGGCCTGAGAGGTGTACATGTATATCGGCTATTTAACACCGGTTTGGAGTTTTGATGCGTAGGAATTGACCTCTCCGGCCGATGTTATTTCTTAATTAAAACTTTATGTGTTGCACATTCAAACTCATGAAACCAAATTAATGTTTATATGTGTGCAATAATTGCCGATATGCTAAAGTAAGAACTAGAGGGTCATAAGCGTAGGGGGATTGGATGGGGGGGATGTTGGGAATATCTAGTAACAGGTTCATTCTATATTGTACGATACCTCCTGCGTGCATCAGACAATCATTGACTACCAAGCCACCAGATGTACAGTTATTTACCATCTTGTCGACCAATGACGTATTAGAGGAAAATACATACATTGCTAAAGGCTTTTCACTGTAAGTATGCAAATTTTTCATAGACATAAAAATATCACTTTTTTATCTTTAACTCTTACCCGATAATTAAACTGTTTATAACTGTAATAGCTAGTGTTTTGTGGATTACTTAAAGACGCTTTCGGGAGTTTTCCTATAGAGATCAGTGACACCCAGATTTTCATCACTTGAAATATTTATGTCTTCATATTCTAACAACATGCCAAGTTTAAAGAAATTCTATTGAACAGTTTTAATTCTGCCTGTATGTCTATATAAAATCTCCCGAAAACGTCCTTAAACTAATAAAGTGTTACAGACAAAATGAACCTGAAAAGACATGAAATAAAGCAATAATAAGTGTGAAAGAAATCCCAGCTTCGAATCACCAAGTCATATAATATAGAGTGTTATAAAGTACATGTATATCCAATCGTGCAACAATATAAAGAACTTGTACCTAAGAAGTTATGATAGCATAAAATCATATCTGGCAAAGAAAAGGTGAAAAACAGAAAAACATAATCCCTAAAGAACGCCCAAAATGAAAAAAATGACATTGTTGTAAACTTGGTTTGATTGGTTTCATGTACAGTTCTGAAAAGTGCAGGTTACAGTCCACCCCTGTCTTTCTTCTGGATAAGAATTATAAGTTAAATTCAAGATTTAACTCATTCATACATCTTCCCATATTGTTTCCTGTACAGAAAACGATCTGAGTCTCACGGTGAAACAAGACTAGGACACTGGAATGACTTAAACCATGGTTCGATGTTCCAGTCATAACTGACTTATTACATTTACCTCTTATTTAAAACATTTTAGGTAAACATATTGAAAATGATAATTCATAATCATGTCTTCTTTTTGTGCAAATTATATGATTTTATGTTATCATTTATTAGTATGTCAATCAATAAAACACAAAGTCAATATAAGCCAAACAGTAGTTCTACATGCAAATATCAGTTTTTTATCAAATAAAACATAATCTCATGTTTGTTTGTTTGTTTGTTTTCTAATTTTTGCACCCATTTTAACAAATTTTTGGTCATTTCACTGTGACCAATTCACCTCAATTGAAGAAAGTATGAACCATAAAGAGTACATGTATGTATGAGGACTGCCATTTTGGAATTCTATCAAATAATGATGTCACAGTGGAAAACACACTCTCATGTGTCAAAAATATGCTAAAAATAGACTAACAAAAAACATCAGACAGCAACTATAGCTATGCCGCCTATGCTTCACATAAGTATATTAACATACATGATATTTACAATCAATACGAATAAGGATTAGACTGGCAGCAACCTTAATTCTTATTGAAGTTTATTGGGATTCGTAATCGATCGAGACAAAAAACTGATATGTTACGGATACATCAAAACTACAGTTAAGTACAACAACAACCCATGCACATAAAGGTGGATCTTACAGCTTCCTTGCATTAAAATATCATTAGCACAGAAGCCACCCGAGTTTACAGAATCCAGTATTTTTTGGATCAGTTGCTGGTTGTTCGAAAACACGTATAACGCTAAAGGTGTGCCCGTACCGCTGAAATTAATAATTATTATACATACATCTCTTTTTAAATAATCTAAATTAATCATTTTTACACTGTGAATAATTATTTCTATATTATTTTAAACACATTCTATCTGACCAATACCCAAACTTCTTTTACTGCATGTTAACAAATAAATATACATGCATTTCAGTACTTTTTAAGTCATTTATTTTTTATTTTTTTAGTCCTTTATTTTTCTTGTATTTTTATAGTCCAGCAGACAAGTACACCGTTTGTTTGTCTGTCTGGTAAATTCATGCCCATTTCAACATACTTTTGACTCATATCTTGGCTGTTATGTATCTCCTACTGGTGGATAAAGACCTCAGGGCAGTTTGAAAAGGGTTGTGTATCACAGGAATACATTTCACTCCATGAGTGACTTTGGCCAGTTTGAGTTAAGGTACTGCATATCTTACTGTAAATCCTGATATTATGTGAAGCACATTTGAATCAAATGAGTCATATGTCCAAATTTCCCCAATAAGGCAAATGAATAGATTTAAACTTATTCTATTTTGATTTATTTCTTTCTTTTGATAAAACTATTAACTGACTATCAAAATGAGAGTAATGTAATATATATAAATTATGAATTTGATATAGCTTACCCTTCATTGATGTGAGCTATGGCTTCATCCTCATTTTTCACAGGCACAATTGGTAAAACTGGACCAAACACCTGAAAAAAACACATAACTAAAATGTTCCACAAAACATTTTTATTCACAATTGTATACCTGAAAACATGCCAAATACTTGTAAAAAAGAGCAATTATAGGCAGAAATGGAACCAAATCTTTGAGGCATTCTAATAATTTTAGAAATTAACCAAAATCAAAACTCCAGTGTGTACCTAAATTATGGCACACTCTATATAAGATAATAATATACATGTATAACTCTTTCTACTTATGACACGATTCCTTTTTTTATAATTGGGTTTTATGTCTAACCAACACAGTATAGGTTATATTGCAACTTTCCAGATTCAATGGTGGAAGAAGACCTCAGTTGCCCCTCTGTGCATTATTTCAGGCACAAATGAGCACAAAAGTAGAACTACCAACATTCCGTAACCTAGCTGGGTAGCTTTCTAACATGAAAGAAGATATTTATGCGGACCTGGACATAATATTACATGACTAGTGTTATAGCTATTGAAACAAAAATCTGCAACACATGTTTTAGTATGTAACTTTGAATGTGGCTATAGGACATTCCGCTGACAGGGCAGACAGACAAGAGCAAATCTGTATTTCCCCCACCACCTTCCATTTCCCTTAGTAGGGGGGGGGGGGGGCAAAAAAAGAACATACCTCTTCTTGCATGATGGGGTCACTAAATGTGACATCAGAGAGAACTGTGGGGGCTATGAATCTCTGTGAATCATCAGACTCACCTCCTAGAGCCAATTTACCTCCCCCATTTATCATCTTCTTTACTCTCCTGTAATAAAGTTCAAGTTAGTCCCAGCATTAAATGAAAAGGTCAAACGTCATTTCAACCAACAAATTTTCTATAGGTTAAAGGTCATTTCAAAAAGTCAAACAACAAATTTTCTATAGGTCTGTCTTTTCAAGCAGTCAAAAAAAAAATTTCTATAGGACGGTCTTCGATCATTTCAAACAACAAATTTTCTATAGGTAAAAGATTATTTCAAACTGTCATACAACAAGTTTTCTATAAGTCAAAGGTCATTTCAAATAGTTGTACAGAAAGTTTTCTATAGCTTCTATCAATATGAACAGATTATGATGAAACTTTGCATAAAGGTATAAATTGAAAGTACAGATAACTCAGTGAAATGTTATGAGATTTAATTAGCTATGAATGAAAGCATGACAACAGAAATAACTAGAAATGTGTCCATAGGACACGGGTGCCCCCGCCGCGCCACTGTTCTGTCAATCTTTTTACTAAGTCAAGGGAAATAACTCTACAAATACTGAATAAATCCACAAGCGAAACCCAAGGTGCAAATCTAAATATGCTGAGCAACCTGCCCATAAGGTTTAATGACTATGTCAAATCCTTTTTGAGTAACTTGCGACACAAGTTGAAAATTGCAAAAATTTTCTAAGTGAAGGGCAATAACTCTAAAAATACTAAATAAATCCAGACAAAAATATCTGATGCACAACTGCACATGCTGATCAACATTCCTGTAAAGTTTCATGACTCCAGGTCAAATACTTTTTGAGTTACATGCGACACAAGTTGAAAATTGCAAAATTTTACTAAGTCAAGGGCAATAACTCTGAAAATACTTAAAATATCCAGACGAAAATACCCAGGTGCACAACAACACATGCTGATCAACATTCCTGTAAAGTTTCATCACTCTAGGTCAAATACTTTTTGAGTAACATGCGACACAAGTTGAAAATTGCAAAATTTTACTAAGTCAAGGGCTATAAACTCTACAAATACTGAAATATATCCAGATGAAAATACCCAGGTGCACAACTACACATGCTGATCAACATTTCTGTAAAGTTTCATGACTCCAGGTGAAATACTTTTTGAGTTACATGCGACACAAGTTGAAAATTGCAAAATTTTACTAAGTCAAGGGCAATAACTCTGAAAATACTAAAAATATCCAGACAAAAATACCCAGGTGCACAACAACATATGCTGATCAACATTCCTGTAAAGTTTCATGACTCTAGGTCAAATACTTTTTGAGTTACATGCGACACAAGTTGAAAATTGCAAAATTTTACTAAGTCAAGGGCAATAACTCTGAAAATACTAAAAATATCCAGACAAAAATACCCAGGTGCACAACTACACATGCTGAACAACATTCCTGTAAAGTTTCATGACTCTAGGTCAAATACTTTTTGAGTTACGTGCGACACAAAAGTGAACGGACGGACGGAAGGACGGACGGAAGGACGGACGGAAGGACAGACGGACGGACGGACAGACAAGGGTAAATCTAAATGCCCGCCACTAATGTGGGGGCACAACAAACATTTCAAATTGATATTAAGTTTATACTAATTATTTTAGTGTGATTGTGTTGAAAGCTATAGGCTTATTGAAACACTCTCTAATCTGTTCCTCGAATCAACCAGTACTAAGCAATGTGTGAGAGTAAAGTTTCTTGCACACGAAAACAAAGGCTTGCCCCAGATTGGGTTTGAGCCCACACAGCCAGCAATCCTTAAATCACTAGTCTGACATGTATACCATTTGGCCATGTCACCACTTAGAAATATATTAATATACATGTATTTAGTACTTAAGCTGATGTGTATGGTCTTGATATTAACTCCTAGCCAACTGGTGGCAACTGAATCTACCCATGTGAGCAGTGCAGACCAAAAAAAGCCAGCACCAGGTAGGACCTTGATAAATCAGCAAGGATGTGTCAGTTGTTTTTGATCTGCACTGGTCACATAGCTAGAATCAACTGCCAAATTGCCGCTAACAGGTTGAAGGTTAAGAGTGACTCAGATAAATCAACAACTTACTGGTAATGTCTGTCAGTGATAAGACGACAATAGTAAGGTGACTTGGCGGGCCCCTCGGGATAAAACTCTCCCAGAGTAGCCTTCATTTTCTCTACAAGTACATCCTGGGTAAAATAAAATAATAGTAGCATAATGAATAGTGAATAAAGTTTAAGAATATAGAAATGAAGACTGGAAATACCTGTAAACATATAAGTTATATTTAAGTATTCATTAACAAAAACATGCATACAGGAGTTAGATTATTAACAATAATTAATTTTCCTATTCTTAAAGGGCTTTATTTTGAAAGGACATAATTTTTAATTCAAAATTACGAGGTTTTAAACCATTCACTCTTACCCTACTGGAACTGCAAGGGAATAGTTTATTCCACCAGTTTAGAGCCAGGCCAGTCTGCACATTCATGCAGTCTATCCAAAATCTATACTTTTTGCAGCTCAATTTTTTTCATTTTGATACTGAAACCCCTTAAACTTTGAAATGAACTGTTCCAAATTAAAAGCTGGGCTAAACCATTACAAAGATTCAGGGTTAAGATTATGTGAATTTTGTTCATATTTTTACCATTGTTCTCTACCAACAAAGTGACTCATAGTCATATACATAAGTAGATCATGTCTCAAGTATTTCACACAATAGTAAGTTAAAATGAATTTAATTCTTCCAGGAAATGCACTTAACTCCACTCAATTATCTACATTCAATTATATACATGTATCAAGGCATTTGTTAATTGTTTCAAAAGAATAAAATCAGTTGTTTTGTTGATAAAGATCATGCTCATTCTAACCAGGATTTTTTTCTATTTTTCCCAACACAAAGGGGGAATAATTTCTGTCAAAATCCATGCTAGAGTTATGGATCTTTGCCAGTGTTTTATAGTTTAAATCACAAAAGATGTGTGCAAAATTTCAGGTGTATTATTTTCAAAGTTAATGAGATTCATATGAAGTAACATACAAAACCTTCATGAAATGTTGAGTATAGCATGGTGAGTAGGATAGACCTACTATTCTTCTATTATTCAAATACTATGACTCACCTTTTTCCAAATGAATAGTAGAAATTGAAAAGAATGTGAATGTTGTTCTTTTTTATGGATAAAATACCATAAATGTCACCTTCTTACCTGAGTTTCCTTAGTGCACATAATATAGTCCGGGGCAACACAGGTTTGTCCCGCATTTGTGACCTTGCCCCATAAAATTCTGTTGGCCACTATGCCTAGATCACAACCTTGATCCACATACACTGGGCTGTAATTATACATACATGTACATAAATATACAAATATCAGCAAAGCTTATCAACAATTGAACACTTAGACCCCAAGCGACATTAATAATAACAGACTTTTCTAACCAGTATAGAGCAAGGTATGTCTGAAAATCCCTGCAGGATGACCTGATCAGTAATTTTATATCATTGATAGCTAAAATTCATCACTTTGACATCGAAATCCTTACCAGTTCATAAAACACTTTTTTTTTCAAATAATTTCCCTAAATGAAAGAATTCAAAGAAGATTTTTCAACACAAAGCAACAGGAGGCAAGAAATTTTAGTATACCCCCTAAAGCAATTTGCAATCTGACAAATACCCGTCTTATTATGAGTATCATACCTTTTTCCTCCCAGTTCAAGTGTGACTGGTGTAAGATGCTCTGCAGCCGCCTTCATGACAATCTTGCCGACAAAAGAGTTCCCTGTATAGAAAATATAGTCCCATTTCTCCTTCAGGAGAGCTGTTGTCTCGGGTATACCGCCACAAACACATTTAATACAATCCTGAAATACAACACATGTTTCTTTGTAGTGTGTGACAGATTTTTTCTATTATACATATCTTACATGCTTCCATGACATTTTGTCGAAAGCCATCTAATCAAATATGACAGTTAGTTCAATCCAACATTTGATAGAATTGGACAACTTGTAGAATGTGACGATTGGTCTAATTTATTTCAACTTGAAACTTGTCGAAAATTTGTAAATTTTGTTAAATTAAATAAAAGTAATAACATAAATACAGGTCAAAATATATGTCATTATATATTTACACTTTATGATTTTCAGAATTATTTCCCTTGAATAATAAGAAATGTAGCTGTTCCAACCATGGACATGTAGGTTTATACATGTATAAAAAAGTAAACTTACTGTATCAAAGTACTTAGGGAACAGCTCGTCCAATAAACTAGCCACATTTTCAGACACCTCAGATGGCTTCATTAATACACAGTTACCTGTCAAAGAAATATTTGTATCATCATTGTCGTCATCATCACCATTAATATCATGATTATTATTATTACATATTATTATTATTATATACATTGACTATTATTATAAATTGTCAATATTATTATTTTATATTATTATTATTATTATATATTGTCATTATTATCATCATCACCATCATCATTATTATTGTTTTTATTTATTGTTATTATCATCACTATTATCATTATTATCATCATTAACATCATGATTATTACTATCATCACCATCATCATGATTATTATTATTACATATTATTATTATTAGTTTTATTATTATTATTATTATTATTATTATTATCATATACATTGTGTATTTTTATTATTATAAATTATCATCATCATCATCATTATTATTATTCTTTTTATTATTGTTATTATCATCAACATTATCATCAGAATTGTTGTAACAGGCAAACATTTCTTCTGTGTTTTAAAGAGCCAAAACATTGTTAAAATTGGGATCTTTTATTATTAACATGGCTATATCAAAATGAAAGCAAAATGACTTAAAAATGAGAATATCTTAATGCAATAAAATGTCCTTGATCAATAACTTAAATAAAATTATAGGAAAACTTACATGAATTAAAACAGATTATTATTATAGTTACAATAAATTATTAAAATGAAAGAATTATTAATCCTAAAAACTTGACGTTTGCCTTGATAAATGCCCTAATTGATATTTATTAATTCCTTAATTGATATTAATAATGGCCTTCAAAGAAACCTTTATAGATTAGATAAGTGGGACAATTTTAAAAGGTGTCAATTTCTGATCAAAGGAATTAGGTTAATATCAAAGGTAAATGTTGGTAAACCAATAATAATCTAATTCAAGCAATTAACACCATTTTAAAACTAATTAGCACAAATTGAGTTCTTGCTCCTATATATACCTCATTTATATCTCAATTTTGTATAAAATTAATTAAGAAAGTATTTCATTTTGTGCATAGACATTTTATTCCTCAGAATATTGGATTTAAGGAAAGATTCAACATCATGCCTTCAAATAAGGTAAGAATTTTTTACTATATAATGCTATATATGTAGTGGTTAGCATACAGGACCTGCAATCAAGACACACATGGTTACAGGTACTGGCTGAGGTGTGTTGGTTCTTTCATGTGATTTTTCTGTGTATAATTTCCTGTTCATGACTTTCTTTGCTTTCATATATATTCATTCATGGGCAGTCGTGGCCTTATAAAATGATAAATGTGTTTGCCATAAGATATTCATAATAAGGAAAAACTGTGACTGAGTGAGCCAACTGCTGTAAAAGCATTTAGCTTGTTGCTATGGTAGTATAAGTGATGATGTCACAATATATACATGTATAAATATAAGTAAATATAACTTCTTCATATCAACATCCATTGCAAGATGAGTAAAGTTCTATCCAGAGTTGAATATATTGTGAAGTCTAACTTTTACAGGAATTAAAAGTTTGACTTGCCCTACAGAGAGCTCCTCTGCTGAAGTTGCACTGTATTTCTTTTTAAAAAATCTACAATCAAATTGACTTTAATGCAGCGTCCAGATTCTTGTTAATGTTTATGAAAATTTAGAGTGTTTAATGATGAAAAACTGATCTCTCACCTGGAAGTGAGCAGCTTAAATGACCACAATTCATAAAATTGTTATTTTTGATTTAATGAAAATTTTAATTTTAACATAAAAACATATGCCTTTTGTGAAGTAAAATTGATATTTATCACATGACTTAATTAACATGTCAAGCTTATGTTTATAAATAAAAATATAAATGAAAGAAGTTGTAAACAGGCTGTTTCAGCTAAATTTAGTTATGTGATAAAAGTTAGCACATTTTTGTATTCCAAGTTTGTTTCTTAATTCATTTTGATAAGTCCAATGTCATAAAAGAATCTAATATTTATTGCCATTCATTGCCATCATATATAAAATTTCATGACACTCATATCAGATCATATATATCAATGATGTGAAATCAAAATATTAAATGTTACACACAAATTTACCTGCAGCTAGTGCTCCGATCATTGGGGCAACTGTCAGTTGTACAGGGTAATTCCACGCCCCCATTATCAGTGCCACACCAAATGGTTCTTTTCGGATGTATACTTTGTCCATAATATTGATCAAACCTTTCTTTACCTGAAATATACATCAGAAACATGGAATAAAGGGGAAAATGCTGCATCTTACAACCAAACATGTCTTAAGAATAAACACTACATTAAAATCGTGCCACTAAATATATGCTCATCATCTGAACTACTATGAAGTATGAAGAGCAGTTTCTTGTTTTGAAAGAACATCATTTATCCCTTTAACCTTCATATTGCTGGAACCGAAAGTGACTGGAATGTTGGAACCAGAAGTGACATTTTCTTAGATTCATTACACCCACACACTGTTGAAACCAAAAGTGACCAGCCTTTACCACCCAGCATTCCTCCACTAGTCCACTACTGTGCAGTCTATCCAGGCTCTATACTGCTGGTAGCCCAATTTTTGTAATTTCTATATTGAACTTTAAAAGATGGTCCTAAATTCAAAGCTGGGAAAATTTATACATTATTAAATATGACATTATTGTGCATGACATACATGTAGCAGTATGAAACCTATGAATCAAATAATGAATTCTGTTGTTTCTGAATTGACAATTTATATATACATGTAGAGTTAACAGAATTGCATTTTTGCTAAATCTGTTAATATTGCAACAATGCTAAGATGTTATAAACTTCTTAGATTCAAAACATCCAACTGTAGAAAAATGTATCAAAAGATTAATATGAATCAATCTGCATGTATGTATATACCTTTATAAAATGTGATTCAGTTTACAATTTTAATCACCATATTTCTTTTACAGAGTAAACTTTTCTTTTGCATATTTTGATATTCAATATTGTGGATCATTGGTGCTTTATACAGGGCTGGGAATCAAAACTGCATTGTATCCTACAAAATGTAAACAAACACTGCCAACTTGGCATGAAAACAGTTTGTTTTTGTTTATAAGTAATTTTGTTGGAAATTACTGACAACCAAATATATGTATTAACACGCTCCACTATTTCCGCTTCGTTCGGTATATGTAGCTTGCACGACTATTTTGTATAACAAAAGTTATAGCGAACTTGCAACTCGAAGCGGAGCAGAGTTTTTATGAAGTTTTGTGGATATGACGCAGTTCATATTGCTTTATCTATCTTTTTCCTTCAAATTAATCATAGACTCATTTCAGAGTTCACCATAAACTTCAACATATAATTTTGCATCATTTACTAAAATTTCATTAAAAAGAGATGTTTATTTTTCAAGAAAATAATAATTTGTACAAAATGATACTACACAGTTTAAAATAAAATATGATATGACACAGTTGTATTTTAATTGCAGGCTGCACTTTGGTTCAGCTATCAAATTATGCGTGAAGTTTAATAGTAACGTCCAACAACAATTTTTGTCTGCAAATTTTTTATCATTATGAATGCGCACAAGTGACCTTGTTTACAACTGAAGCCGAGAGCTGAGGTCACTCATTGGTCCCACAAAAATGGAAATTGTAATAAAAATTCTATTAAGGCTTCAATTTGGTCGCATTCTTTGCACCTATATTTGCATCTACAAATTCCGAAAAGGGTGTATCAAATACATTAAAACACATGATCGCACCCCATTTCCGTGTTTTAGTGTTGCCTTAGCATGCTTATAAACTTGTTCCTGTGAGTTCGTAATTAATGGGGATGGTTACTTTTTCATATGCGCGACATTCTTGAATTTTATTGAAGAATTTTTCCTTATATAGAATTAATGCTGGGATGAGATAATTTAGGTCAGATTATCACATTGAATTTTCCACAGACTTGAGACATGTCATCTTAATATAACTTCATACTAAAGTGTGATTTGATAATGAATTGCCTGACACATAAACAATTTTTTTCAGAAAATGACTTCAAAGAGGATTACACCCTGTTCACATCGAAAATTTCTCTCCTATTCATGCCACAGACACATACTTTTTTAACGAAATATCAAAGTAAAATAAGGAAATATTTTATATCAACAAGAAATTAGATGTTATTTTCTTTATAATTAATTCAAATATTTGTTAAATCTTCATGGCAGAAGTTTATAAAAAAACTGCTTATTTGTACAGCTGACATTTAAGACAATGGTTGACAAATTTTGTTGAAAAATCTCGGACAGGTGTGTCCATCCGAGGCCGAGCTGTTCATGTTTACTGACTTCACTTGCACTGGACTGCTGTAAATTTGAAAACCACCAGGAACTTTTGATTCTCACGTGTGCAAAAACCTATCAAGCTAGTTTTAAATTGTCAATGGTTCTCTGCAGGTGCAACATTTTGACTGAAATAATGCAGAAAGGCGCACCTGAGGTCCTTGCCCCCATGTAGAGAGAAAGTAGAACCACAGTTTACTATGAGCGTAAATGTTTTTGTTATTCAAGTTCATAGATTTCTATATTTTTTTCAAACAAAATAGGGATTATATTGAACATACAGGAAAATATAAGCAATTATTTCAGATATTATGATAAGTTACATGTTCATATTTAACAATTTAAAAGTAAATGTTATATTTGACATGACACAATGCATTCTAAATAATCAAAAGCATCAGAACATCGCTACAAACCACGAATGAACTGAGTTTATTCAGCGCAAGTGATTATTCAATAAAATAGACATATATTGCCGAAATTATCTATGTTGAAAATAATAAAAAAAATACAACTGCGTCGTATCATATTTTATTTTCAACTGCGTCATATCATTTTGTACAAATTATTATTTTCTCAGAAAATAAAAATCTCTTTTTAATGATATTTTTAGTAAATGATGCAAAATTATATTTTTAAGTTTATGGTAAACTCTGAAATGAGTATATAATTGATTTGAAGGAAAACAAGATGGATAAAGCAATATGAACTGCGTCGTATCCACAAAACTTAATTAATTCTGGCCCGCTTTGAGTTGCAAGTTCACTATAACTTTTGTTTTACAAAAAAGTTGTACAAGCTAGCAACATATACTGAACGAAGCGGAAAATTGTGGAGCTTGTTAATACATATATCTGGTTTTCAGTCATTTCCAACAAAGAGTTATAAACAAAAACATACCTTTTTCGTTCCAAAATGGCGGCTTTTGTTTACATTTTGTAGGATACAACAGAGTTTTCATTCCCAGCCCTGTTATTGTGGTTTGCATTTCTTTATTTGCTCACCTGATATCTATCAAAACATTTTGAAATTGAATTGAAACTTTTATGGCATATTTGATAAAACATGGAATTAACTCCTTTTTTATAACTAAATTTTATATATCCCTTATACATAAAATGTCATGAATCAACAAATGTTACGATACCTTTTCTGGTTTGGCCCAGTCTGACAGGTTATTGAGTGCATTGATCAAGTCATTCCTTACAAAGTCCACTTCCATCAGGCATGATTCGAACCTACACTGTAATAACAGAGCAAAAAATTTCATTCATTTCTGTGATTAAAGAATAAGACCTAAATTCTGCAAAGAAAATAATAATGAGTGGTAGTATATATGTTCACAAAAAGCAATCACCTGACATGTAAATTATTAACTTTGTGCACAACGCAACATAATTCTTAACCCCATGGGTATCCATTTCACAATCATGAAACAATAAAAAAATATTTGTTTCTATCAATAAGACCATATCAATGCAATGTGGATAATGATCCTTTCATTGGGGAATTTTATTCAAACACAAAGACAAATACTAATATGTCTTTCTGGCCACTGTTCTTGACAAAGATTGTATTAAAATCCACTCATAAAATCAGCTTTCAGGTCATATTTGTGCACGAAAACTTTACTGTTTGCCTATTCATGTTATTGAAAAGATTCCCTTGTCACAAATAGAATATCCTGTAGGCAAGGTGAATTATTTGTATTCAAGGTGATAACAATATGATATACCTTATTCAGGTCCTTCATTAATGCATCTGTCAAGCGGTCTCTGTTTTCGTCCAACATCTTTAACAATGCCAGTAGCTGTGATCGTCTCCATTCTAAAGATTTTGTTTTTCCTGTTAGAAAAGCCTTTCGCATCGAACCTGCTACCTGTATGACAAAACAAACACAGGTAATAGATTAGTGAATACCTGTACATTAGGCTGTCATATGTCCATGGCCTGGAACTATCAAAAAATATTTCTGAAATTTCTCCTAATACTTTAATACTCCTAATAATTGTTGATCATAGCAAAATTTCATATATTCTTTATTAAGAATGAAAATGAAAGCCAAGAACTTTGATTTTGGAACATAAATTATAGTAGGAAGTTCATGGAAATGTGCATTTTGTCAGACTGGTTAAGAATTTTATACAACAAGAGCTGTCGGTAGGACAGCAACGCTCAACTATTCTTAGTGCTTGATAGTAAAAAAAATGCTTGATACAGTTACCTCCTCCTGTTTACAGGTTGGGGTCATGATGGTGAACAAGTGTGCAAAGTTTCAAAGCCATATGTCAATGGACTTTGAAAATATTTGAACTATTACAAAAACTTTAACATAAATTCTAAGTCGAAAAAGGGGCATAATTCTGTCAAAATGCTTGATAGAGTTACCTCCTCCTGTTTACAGGTTGGGGTCATGATGTTGAACAAGTGTGCAAAGTTTCAAAGCCATATGTCAATGGACTTTGAAAATATTTGAACTATTGCAAAAACTTTAACGTAAATTCTAAGTCGAAAAAGGGGCATAATTCTGTCAAAATGCTTGATAGAGTTTCCTCCTCCTGTCTACAGGTTGGGGTCATGATGGTGAACAAGTGTGCAAAGTTTCAAAGCCATATGTCTATGGACTTTGAAAATATTTGAACTATTACAAAAACTTTAACATAAGTGGTTACGCCGACGCCGACGCTCGGGTGACTGCAATAGCTCTACTTATTCTTATCGAATAGTCGAGCTAAAAACATATTTTTTATGAACTTCAAACATTTTGTTTCCTGAAAATGGGGAAAAGGGAAATAATTCTAAGAAAATAAAAGGCAACCAAATCTTTTTATTTATTACTTGTATCATATATAATGCTTAATTATTTTAATTGAAATATCATTTTAAAGTGATAAACTCTATTGAGCCTGTTTGGCTTAAACAGATTTATTTCATTTAATGCAAACATTTACAATTATGGTACAACAACATTATATAAAACAGGATTGAAAAGGCAGTCAAGGACTTATGTAGATTTCTTTCCTGTATGACTGAGAATGGTAATTCATGACATGTCACTCATGTTATACAATCTACAGGGTTCAAATTTAAGCATGCATACTGGCAAAATATGCAAAATGCCAGAAAAAAAATCTAATACAGTATCTATTCTAGAAGGGATGGGGAGATTCGCTAATATTTTTGAAATCACTTTTCACACTGCTAATACTGCTAGAAAAGGTACGTAACTTCAGCTGGCATTTATTTGCAAGTGATTGTTCATTTTGGACTTTTACATAATTGATATAATCTGCACATGCTTGGAAACTGCCCGCTGCAATATAACCAGATGCGAAAGCTGATGATGTTAACCCTAAAAACTTAAAAGTCTATTTTTGGGTTGCTTTACTTAATTTTTCTGTGGATATATTTAGATAGACTATTTATAACAAGCAAACACTTTTGGTCAGAGAATCTATATTATCTTATCAGGGTGCAGTGTAAAAACGTACCACTTGTCTGTAAACTGTTTTCCTTTCAACTGAATTTTTTATATAAGTACTTAGTAGATCAGTACTGGTCTGTGACCACCAAAGCCTGACAACCATCAAACCCTGAAGGCCCTAAAAATGCCTGATTTATTTGTTTTCTTTCATCAGTTGTTGACAAGCTTTTCTATCAACAATAAATGCAAGTTTCTCCTCTCATTAAGTAATTAATTTCATTTCAACTTTCATAAATTGAGATATTTTAATTTGTTTTTAAGGAACATTGACATTGGAAATTTGGGCATCAAGAGTGCAATGCCTGATCTCTTATACTAGCTACATTTTATAATCATTTACAGAGTAAACAATAAAACATCCAAAAACTTCAGCATTTGCTGCTGATATATTGTATATCATGTTAAAAAATTAAAATTATAACGCTCAAGCTTTTATCTTATTAAAATGCTCAAGCTTTTATCTTATTAAAATGCTCAAGCTTTTATCTTATTAAAATGCTCAAGCTTTTATCTTAATTAAATCATTGTCATTTTATATCTGTCCTGGTACTGTACTATGCTATGTTGAATTTAGGTAATTTAGATAACCTCCTTGACGAGCCTTAGACATTAGTGTCAACATAATCATAACTAGTTTGTTAGTTACGAGAAGAACCTAGCTGTACTGTGTCAAATTTTCAGATCTGTAGCTTGAAATTATATATTCTTTATGGAAAAATGTTCAAAAAGTGTCCAGTTGACCCGACCAGTACTTCTTGAGTTTTCAGTCTGTTAGTGTAATCACTTGATCAATTAAAATTAATAAAGGTCCCAAAAATTGCATTGCATGGCATGCCCAAATTTATAATTTGTACATTGTCACCAGTGATTCTAGTCTTAATAGGCAAGTGTTCCTCTGGTATATTTTTCCTGATCCCTAAACAATCGTTAATGTGTTGAAATGTTTTTGTTAAGTTACAAGGAGAGAACTGTGTTTACTAGTGATATTTGTTTCTGACATTTTAATACAAATGCAGCTTATATTAATATCATTTACACTAGTGTAATAACACTTTGACATGACGTCATTTGCGTTATATATAACCATAGCGTTAAAGGGCGCTAATGTTAGCGTAACACTATAGGCACGTCAATGAAAAATGATTCTTTTTAACAGTTTACCGTTCGTATTTATATTATTTGATAAATAGAATATAATATTCGTGTAGATTCAATACTATATTAAATGAACTTGTTGAATAAAACAATATTATGCTCGCATAATATGATTTTAGTCAAATCCTTCAATAAATATAGTATTAAACCTACACTCATTTAATATCCTCTATTTGTCATACCATATGTTCAAAATACATTGTCAATGTGTATAATTCAATAATAATATATAATCTGCACATGCTTGGAAACTGTCGGCTGTAATATAACCAGATGCAAAAGCTGATGATGTTAACCCTAAAAACTTAAGTCTATTTTGGGTTGCTCTATTTATTTTTCTGTGGATATATTTAGATAGACTATTTATAACAAGCAAACACTTTTGGTAAGAGAATCTATATTATCTTATCAGGGTGCAGTGTAAAAACGTACCACTCGTCTGTAAACTGTTTTCCTTTCAACTGAATTTTTTATATAAGTACTTAGTAGATCAGTACTGGTTGGGGACCACCAAAGCCTGACAACCATCAAACCCTGAAGGCCCTAAAAATGCCTGATTTATTTGTTTTCTTTGATCAGTTGTTGACAAGCTTTTCTATCAACAATAAATGCAAGTTTCTCCTCTCATTAAGTAATTAATTTCATTTCAACTTTCATAAATTGGGATATTTTAATTTGTTTTTAAGGAACATTGACATTGGAAATTTGGGCATCAAGAGTGCAATGCCTGATCTCTTATACTAGCTACATTTTATAATCATTTATAGAGTAAACAATAAAACATCCAAAAACTTCAGCATTTGCTGCTGATATATTGTATATCATGTTAAAAAATCAAAATTAAAATGCTCAAGCTTTTATCTTATTAAAATGCTCAAGCTTTTATCTTATTAAAATGCTCAAGCTTTTATCTTATTAAAATGCTCAAGCTTTTATCTTAATTAAATCATTGTCATTTTATATCTGTCCTGGTTCTGTACTATGCTATGTTGAATTTAGGTAATTTAGATAACCTCCTTGACGAGCCTTAGACATCAGTGTCAACATAATCATAACTAGTTTGTTAGTTACGAGAAGAACCTAGCTGTACTGTGTCAAATTTTCAGATCTGTAGCTTGAAATTATATATTCTTTATGGAAAAATGTTCAAAAAGTGTCCAGTTGACCCGACCAGCAGTGTTTCTGCCAGCTCTGATTTTCTGAGGGTCTTTTATGACCCCCTGTATGATATTTTAGGGGTCATTTCAAATTCATAAGGGTCATGCCAATAAATTTAACAAAAATGTAAAAAAAAAAACAGGTAACACTTTATAAGTTTTATTTATCGTATAAGTACCTATTCTCACACCCAACCTATTCTCAAACCTTTCATTCATGTGCTGTTATTTTTTTACTAGAAGTGACTATGATGTCCTGTACTTGTGTGCATAAAAGCTTAGCTTCTGATAGACATGTCTGCTGATGTCAAATGAAAACAGTGCATAGGAACAAATATTTACATAACATATTTTATTACTTTGCGTAATTTCATACAAATTGCTATTACCTTTGTAAGTCCAATTAATACACCATTAACTATTTGTGAAAATGAATATTATAGACAAAAATATCTTAAAGCATGTACCTGCATCATGTAGGATACTTCATTGTCATGTGATAGTCATATAACAATCACTTATTTGGCTAAAATAAACAGTAGAATTTTAGAAATATTTGAAGGGGTTTGAGATTAGGTTCTTTATTTTAAGAGGCCATGTCAGTTTTAAAACAGAGGGTTGTGCTTTTCCAAGATGAAAATGGAGCTTTTATAATTGTTGAATTTCAGTCAAATTTGACAGAAATGTTACATAAAGATTAAAGTGTACATATGTAAAGAATTTTAATAAAGATATATTTTTATTTACACTAAAAGACCTCTTGAATGCTTAGAGGTTTGAGAACTGGTTAGTCCACGATACAATATTTTGTATATTTTTCGTGAAGAAATTGGTCAATCTCTGCTATTTTGGATTATTTGTCATCCAATAATAACGCTGTATTTCTTAAAAATTATGTGTGTTAATTTTCATAGAAGAAAGAAAGTCGATACTATATTGAAATTCGTTCATAGTCGCCTTCTATTTTTCATAGTGCTTCATAGTACCGCCTAGTGACGTAATCAAGGGCCAAATAAAGCTTGACACTAAATATGTTAGTGTTCATCCTTAGCTGTTTTACAGAAATTAGAAACATTCTCCTGTCGCTATCGCTCCTTTCGAAGTTTCTAATTTCTGTAGAACAGCACAGATGAACACTAACATATACGCAGACTGCATTTTCCAGCAGACAGTTATTCGTTCGCAGAATATGACGACAACAAAATAAATAATTTTGTCTGGGCGCTTTCAATATATGCAGTAACGTATAAATGCAAGCGTTTATTAACTAGTTGAAATTGGCTAAATGCCGGACCACGGACCCGGTAAATTTCATTTCTCATTAAAATTATAGTGGAGCCCACGGTAAACATTCCGTACATTTTTATACTGAATTGACGGTTTATAGTCTGTATATCTGACTTGTGTTGAAATCAGCGACGGTGAAATTCTTGCGTCACAAAATACGCACTAACTAAATTTCATTGCGTCATGGCTGAAAATAGTGCGCCAAAAACGCAAAAACGCGCTCTGGCAGAAACACTGGACCAGTACTTCTTGAGTTTTCAGTCTGTTAGTGTAATCACTTGATCAATTAAAATTAATAAAGGTCCCAAAAATTGCATTGCATGGCATGCCCAAATTTATAATTTGTACATTGTCACCAGTGATTCTAGTCTTAATAGGCAAGTGTTCCTCTGGTATATTTTTCCTGATCCCTAAACAATCGTTAATGTGTTGAAATGTTTTTGTTAAGTTACAAGGAGAGAACTGTGTTTACTAGTGATATTTGTTTCTGACATTTTAATACAAATGCAGCTTATATTAATATCATTTACACTAGTGTAATAACACTTTGACATGACGTCATTTGCGTTATATATAACCATAGTGTTAAAGGGCGCTAATGTTAGCGTAACACTATAGGCGCGTCAATGAAAAATGATTCTTTTTAACAGTTTACCGTTCGTATTTATATTATTTGATTAATAGAATATAATATTCGTGTAGATTCAATACTATATTAAATGAACTTGTTGAATAAAACAATATTATGCTCGCATAATATGATTTTAGTCAAATCCTTCAATAAATATAGTATTAAACCTACTTTCATTTAATATCCTCTATTTGTCATACCATATGTTCAAAATACATTGTCAATGTGTATAATTCAATAATAATAAAAGATACACAATTCTGGACTAAATCATATTGCCAGTTAAACATTTGATTACTATTATTTATTTATATTATTTAACATTTGAGTACTAATATTAAATTTAATTATAATTATTATTATTATAAATTTGCAAGTAGAAAATATTGTTAACCCTGATCTATAAAGGTCTAATGATACTTATAAACATTTAAAGAAATAGCATTTTTGATGACTCCCCAATATATAAACGAATATAATTGGTATGTCAGGTCATCAGATATATGTTTTCTATTTTACCCCACCCATCTCTTAATACAATAAATTAAAGAATGGACTTTGCGCTTCCGATAATTTCTTTTGAGTTAAAAATCAAATTAAGGTGAACAATATTAAGACAATATTACAATACAAATGTTCTAATGAAACTATTTAATTTAAATGACATTTCATTACCGCAGAATAGTTAGCCATTTTTCACTCGCACAAGTTAATTAATAGCTGGAACGAGTCGGTGTCATAATGTAGAACGAGCGTGCTTGATTAGAAAAGGAAAGTAAACAGTCGCTTTTGTTTTACGGTAAACGAAAAAGGCCCTTACACCGTAATCGAGTTTTACACGAAATGCCAAAACAATTTTCCACTTTTGATCTGGGACTTAAAATGAACATGTTATTTTAAGTTCAAGATTTAAAGTAAAAGCATGGCTGTCTACAATGTAAATAATTGTGCGATAAACGAGTTCTGCTGTTCAGGGCATTTTTAGGAACTGCATGTACGACTATGCTACAAGTGAGATGTTAAAATAGCGTTGAATCTGGGATATACGATGTCCCAGGTTGAATGTGAAATATTTTGTCAGAAAGGTAGTAAAATGTAAACAAAGTGGTGTTTTGACTTAGAAACTATAAATAATTGTTAAATCATTACGAATGACTGTACGTACTAATTACCAAAATGCAAAAGAAGCAAAAACTGGCTTACAGTATAGATGTTACCATGCAATGAAATGAATGAGTAATTTTTTGGAAACTGTTACAGGACAACAAAAATGGACTATTATGGAAGAAAAATAAAAGCATTTCCGAAGCAAAGTTGGACTATAAACCCTAGTTCATTTAGAAAAGGGTCAAGCAGGCTATGCATACGGTCAAATCATATGTCCAAATTCAGGAATATTATATGAACATACCTTTGTCCTGGGTCAAACATTAGGAATAACTATCTACCGTTAAAGACGGGGAGATATATAGATCTGGCCAGGTACGCATAATTATGTTTATGATTTGGCGTTGTCTTCCGACTAGCTGTTACGATGCCCATTGCGGAATTGAAATTTAATTAAGGAGCCTAAAACTTGAACCAGTTCACATGTCTTTACATCTTTACATCCCACTTCTAAGAAGACCAAAACTCTCTTTTCTATAATTTAGGAGTTATTGCCTCTTGCATTTTTCTACCTAAATTGTATAAGCGTCACGTGGCATTTCAAAAAAAGTATAGTATAGGTATTTACTTGAAATTTTATTGAATGATAGATCATATGAGCCGCGTCACGACAAAACCAACATAGTGCGTTTGCGACCAGCATGGATCCAGACCAGCCTGCGCATCCGCGTAGTTTGATCAGGACCCCTGCTTTTCGCTTACCAACCCAATTACAAGTAGAGAAACTGATAGCGAACAGCATGGATCCTGATCAGACAGCGCGGATGCGGTTTTGTCGTGACGCGGCTCATATGTAGGCAAAGTGCACTGTATTAAAACCATAACTGATCCCTTTTGCATAATTTTGTAGTAATTTTCATTTTTATTTTTTCATACTTAATTTTAGTCCAGGGTATAATTTATTTTATTAAGTATTGAATACATGTATATCAATTTGAAATTTCACAGCTTTATGTATCTCAATAATGAAAAGCACAATTATTAAGAACCGTAACTTTCTTTTCTTTTTCCCCTTTGTTTCGTCGACTCAACTGAACATATATTAAGGATATCAACTTGAAACTTCATACACTGATAAATCTCATAAGGAGAAAATTCATTATCTTACAATCATAATTGTCTATTGAAGAATCTAAAAAAAATCTGAAGAAATATTTAGAATCTCAACTGGAAACTCCACACATTGGTAGATCTCAATAGCAATAGGGAAAACTAAATTGTTTTAGAACCATACTTCTCTTCTGTATAGCTTAAGACTTATATATACAATCAGTTTATTTGCGGGGATGGTTGCGCGTATAAATCATACAGTATATTAAAAGATAGAACTGCATAGGAACAGTAACACTACATTTGACTTGATAACATGAGTTATAGCCCTTTGTTATATTCGTGCATACAATTTAATGATTTGAATAATTCGACGACGGTTATCAATTCAACGGATTTGTTTCATTGTCGAATCTTAAAGAAAAATATCAGCGGTTTTGTGTGCGAAATATGTTCAGGTTTGGTTTGGGTATACAAAGTGACTGATAACTGCTGAAGCAAGATACAAGCACAACAAGTATTATCATTAAAACCCATCTGTCATCTCAGAATACCAGACTGCACGAAGCTATTTAAATTAGTTATGGATAACGTTTAGGGCAAAGTCTATATGAGCCACGTCATGACAAAACCAACATAATGGGTTTGCGACCAGCATGGATCCAGACCAGCCTCCGCATCCGCGCAGTCTGATCAGGATCCATGCTGTTCGCTATCAGTTTCTCTATATTATAGAGTATAACTCTTGTTATAGAGTTTGTAAGCGAACAGCATGGATCAGACTGCGCGGATGCGCAGGCTGGTCTGGATCCTTGCTGGTCGCAAACCCTTAATGTTGGTTTTGTCGTGACGCGGCTCAATTATATTTTTCTTCCGGTTCGGACCATTTCAAACAGCCGTTGATTCACCCTTTCACAAGTTATCTGGATGTATACATTTGTATTGTGTTTGTCAGATTTTAACATGCTTTAAGGTAATTTACATTTCAAATTCTTTGTTCCCAAATATTGCGTGCTATAATAATTTGATAATCAAAGCTCGATTTATTTGGACACAAAGAATTTAAATAAAATACTAAGAGTTGCTATGTAATATTACTTTAATAGTACAGTAGATCTACAGTATCTTTGATTATATTTTCAGAAGTCACAACTGAAACGTAAACGTTCGCATGACAGCACATTCTTACAAGAGGAGAAGGTCACAAAACGGCGCCGTTTGTCGAGCCTAAGTTCCCTTCTCAACTTTGACAAATTGATACGATGTGCTAAAAGACGTTTGGTACCTAATTCAAGCAATAGATCTACGCCAGTGACGTCAATAAACTTTAGTTTGACGTTAAATGACGACACAACGCTCTCTGATTATAGTGAATCTCATAAAAGGACAGGAAAACGGCAGATCGACCAGGTTCTCGACGATTCATTTGAAGAAGTTGTTATCTGTGGGAAACCTGTCAATAAGAAACAGAAAAAGGGTCTTTCAGATTCTATGATGGAAGATTTCTACCTGTCCGAAGATGACATCGATGATGACGAATCAGCCACGGGAAGTGACGTTGACATCAGTATAGAAGATGTATTCAGTTACACCTTTGATGACTCATTTGAGAAACCATCGGTAAAAAATTTACTTTATTGTGTAATTTGAGCTGACGATCTATCTGTTAAGTTACCATGATTAAGATTTGACAAACCCGCAATAGTTATGCTTTTAATTATGCCTAAAATCACTCTTACAATTCACTCATAATGTAGTTTTCTCATTTCCAACTGCAAGTCTGCAGAAACCAACAATAAAAAAAACAACAAACTGCATTTGTGTGCAACGATTTGTGTGTATTAATCAGAGCAGAATAGTTAATAATTGAAATAAACAAAAATATGAAGTGATTTTTCGTATGTATAATTCTTTTCACCTTAAACGGTCTTTATTTTTGGTATGTGATAAATAGAATATTAAATTCTTGCCAGATGCTCGCATAATATAATTTTATTCAACTTGTGCAATAAATTTAGTACTGAACTCACATCACTCATTCAATATCCTCTATTTATTACACATGGCAAACACTGCAGATATCTGATAAGTCAATGATGTTTCAAAACAGGAAAGAAATTATCAGTTTATCAAAATATTATTGATATTTTGCTAACAAAAGAAGAACAAAACGAGAACAGATTTAGAACAGTAGAGCTTGTAATTATTAATTTGAGCCGTGTCACGACAAAACCAACATAGTGGGTTTGCGACCAGCATGGATCCAGACCAGCCTGCGCATCCGTGCAGTCTGTTCGCTATCAGTTTCTCTACTTGTAATTGGGTTGGTAAGCGAACAGCATGGATCCTGATCAGACTGCGCGGATGTGCAGGCTGGTCTGGATCCGTGCTGGTCGCAAACCTATTATGTTGGTTTTGTCGTGACGCGGCTCATTTATTGTTGTAAGATATCGACAAAATTTCTCGTTGGTTACATCAACTTCAACGTATTATTCATCTGCTAGTCCATCTTCATCCAGCAGTTAAAAATCGGCGCAGCAGTTTAATATAAGGATAATGTTGATACAGTTAAACTCTATTATATATCTTTTACAGAAATCACCAGTTATTTTAGAGAGGAAATCAAAACCGGGTCATTTGTCGGTTGACATGGACAACCAGTCAATTCGTGTGACGTCAATAAACGTGAGTGTGACGTTTGACAGCGTTAAAAAGAAACATCAAAAAGAACACGTTAAGTCCACCATGGAAGAGGTCAGCCGATATGATGACGACGTAGATGGTAACACATCAGATTTGAGTAAAGACACAAAGATGCCATTTTCAAAGACAATTCACGACGCGGACGAATGCCTTAAATCTGAATTCAAACAGAACTCTCATTGTACCTTAGATTCGTGTAAAAAGCACAGCAACTCCACTCATCCAGAATCGTGCTCTCAACCATTTCAAGAATGTCGAAATCGTACCCAACCTGTCGTCTGTGAAATTGAAATGGAACAGTTAGAAAGAGCATGCGAGGAAAGTATGAAGATTTTCAATTTGTATTCAACTGAGTCCGACACCATCGTCAAGAAGGTTGACTTTGGAAATGGTCGTTCCCCGTCTGTGTACTTGTATGGAAAAGCATTGCTGACCCTCTGTAAAAAGCAACTACATTCCCTTCACGTAGAAAGATCATTCAGCCTAGGGAACTGTTACGTCACAATGTTTGTGTTTCGGAACACCAACTTCGTTGACACGAACTCCAAGAGGAAATACTCTCCTATGATGCTTGGTCCTGTCATGCTTCATTTTGACACAGATGGTGACACTTACAAGCGTTTCTTTGATCATGTGAAGCAGTGCGCTGATATCCAGTATGATTTCAAACCAGAATTAGACCGTAAAATGAAAAAAAAAGATAATGTAATTTATAGTGCTATCAAAAGTGTTTTTGGAACATGTGTAACCATCTGTGACATTCATCACCAGCCTGGTCATATTCGGAACACCTTGAGGGCAAACGTCCAATGTCGAGATCCCCTAAGCAAGGTAATTGAAAAAATAACATCAATAATGAATGGAGAGAGGGACAATTATGTACGTAGTCTAGAGGACGGAAGTGCATGGAAGCTGGTACCACGCGCCCAGGATTACATGGTTCCCTTTATGGATGAGCCATGCCGGGTTGCGTATTTAGATGAGTTGAGTTTGAGTCCAGAGTAATTCACGAATGTATTAACAACAAGAAAATGCATTGACAATTAGACCTGAAGGAAAATTATCTATGCCTCTGCATTGCCTATGTTTTACTAAGAAATAAAAAAATATATTTCTGAAAGAGTGTTCGAATTGTTACGAATAAACTGTTATTTTTTTATTAAAAAGGAAACACAGTCTTATTGTCGTCTCCGTCATATGAATATACTTTTCATGATTAAAATACATTTGAGTGTATTTTTAAATGATTTATGAATACGAAGCTAGGCTATGTCAACAAATGTTGCATTTGTAATTATTGTTGTTTCTTTTGTGTGTAAAATCAGAATGCCGTGTAATAATTATTGTATTATACACTGTTGACATAGAATAAGAATGTCAATTTTTTTTATGATTTTAATGTTGATATTATGAATATATATAGATAGATTAAATATTACAACCAATCCTGATCTTTGTCAAATTAATTAATTGATAAAGACAAAACAAAGACGCTATTTACTAAAGAAGCTATCAAAAACAGAAGGTAAAATTTCTACATCATCAACCAAAGAAAATACCATAATTTAATTATGTCAACAACTTAAGGTCACATTTCTGCATCAGCAACTTAAGTTCACATATCTGTATCATCAACTTAAGTTCACATATCTGCATCAACAACTGAAGTTCACATATCTGCATCAACAACTGAAGTTCTCATATCTGCATCAACCACTTGAGTTCACATATCTGCATCAACAACTGAAGTTCACATATCTGCATCAACAACTTAAGTTCACATATCTGCATCAACAACTTAAGTTCTCATATCTGCATCAACAACTTAAGTTCACATATCTGCATCAACAACTTAAGTTCACATATCTGCATCAACAACTGAAGTTCTCATATCTGCATCAACAACTTAAGTTCACATATCTGCATCAACAACTTAAGTTCACATATCTGCATCAACAACTTAAGTTCACATATCTGCATCAACAACTTAAGTTCACATATCTGCATCAACAACTTAAGTTCACATATCTGCATCAACAACTTAAGTTCACATATCTGCATCAACAACTTAAGTTCTCATATCTGCATCAACAACTTAAGTTCACATATCTGCATCAACAACTTAAGTTCACATATCTGCATCAACAACTTAAGTTCACATATCTGCATCAACAACTTAAGTTCACATATCTGTATCAACAATTTAAGTTCACATATCTGCATCAACAACTTGAGTTCACATATCTTCATCAACAACTTAAACTGAACTTAAATGTATTGGCATCTTAAGTTGATACCACTGTGTGCATAACTCATTTGTCATTTGTATCAGGCATATTTTACGGCATTTTCCAACTCTGCATTTTTTATTGACACTGAGGATTTGTTTTGTACATTTTGTATGTACTATTTGTCAAAACGACTATGCAACGTTAACTATCTTGTAGCACATGTATATAGTTTTTTATTGTTTTATTGTTTTCTAAAGATGTATAAATTGATGTATGTCTCACCAGAATTGCTATCTTTATTGTAAAAAAAGAGAAAAGGAAACAAATATTTACATAATTATGTAATTTTCTCCTGCTTCTGTTTTTTCTACTACTAAACTTTTTGGCAGGAAATGACTTTCCGTATTACTGTAATGCAAATGTTTATCTTTAATGAATTCTTCTTTGAATCAAAATTCAATTTCTCTAAAAGTACGATATGGCTTCTATAATTATGAATTAAATCTTGTTTTTTGTGGGGTTTTTTTCTCGTATTTCGCGTGTGTTCTTGTTTGTGCGTGTATTTTTGTTGTTGTTCTTTTTTGTTATTCGTTTTGTTTGTTTATATTGGTTGTTCGTTTTTTCAATATTTTATCGGAAAAAAACCATATCATTAAACATTGTAAATACAAATGTAGTGTAGTGTAATAAACCATTATTAAAATCCACAAATATTTAGTTTTTATCTGATATAATATTCTTCAAAACCAACAAAAATGTTTGCATAATATTATATATATACGACTTCTTTTTTATATATATGGCTAGTTTAAAACTGATGTAATACATAACCTTGTCGTTATATTTTGCGTGTAATTGGCTTCAATTAAATAAAAAAATCATCATTTAGTACATTCGAAAATGTTACATTTCGTTGAGCACCTTTTATTCAATCGTCCACACGTTGTTTGTAAATGATGTCTCGTATTAATGTGTTAAGGGGTTTAATTTGTGACATAAAAACCTTTATCTCTCCGAGGTCTGTCTGGTTTTTGGTCCCGGGGGCATTAAAAGTGCACAAAAGTATTTACTGCATCGTGTATTGTTAAATTAAGCATTGCAAAAGATTATTGAGTGCAAAAATAACGTTTGGTTTAATGGCGACTCCACGGTGCACATTAACATCTAAACGGAAATTGTTAATTACATAAAGTCAATAATATCACCGCAATGAAACATGTATATATTTACATTAACCAAGCTTAATATCTTAAATGGACCTGTCCATCTTTCAATCGGGACAAAATCATTTATCATTTTTAGGGGAGGGGACTGGGTCAAAACATTTACTGGCTGAATGGCAAACAGTGCAGACCATGATCTGACCGCATGTGACGTATGTGCCAGCTGATCTTGGTCTGCACTAGTCGCATGAGTTAAAATTTGGTGTGGTATTGAGGCTAAGGCTAGAAAATAAGTTGTTGTTTTTTGTCAAGTTGTCAGTAATTTTAGTTACTTATTCATTTTTAAGATAATGAAATGAATTAAATTGTTTTTTTATATTAATATGACTGTCTCGCATTTGAATACATAAATGAAAATATGAACAGTTTTGTTGTTGTTGTTTTGCGTCCTATAAGATTCTGGCCTTTGTTTGCATTCGTCAAGACCAGGATGTCATTAACATGATGCCCTTGTACAATATAATTAAGGTCTATTAGTTGTATTGCGAACCAAGTTAAATCGTTATCTGATATCTGCTCTAAAAAGACCTTTTGGTGCGTTTGAAGGAATAACCCATGCACTTTTATGCATTCCTTTTGTATTTAGAGCAGGCTTCGCGAACTGACACAAGTCTTGGTCTTTCGGATATTGGCGGTCAGCATAAACTGTATTTAAAGTTATCTTAATATTTTCTGTCTGCAGAAGCCTAAACATCCTGTATTTTTGCCCAATGACGTGTGCAAACAATTTTGTTTCCGGTGTAAACTGAAAATGTAAAGTAAACTAATAATGTTAGGCTATTCATTACTTTAGCATTTTAAAAAAATATTCCACGATAATTTCGACTCTGATAAACAGCCACTGCCTGTAGTAACCTTATCCCACATCTGCTGATGCTGATGCTGTTGTTGTTATTGATGATGATGATGATGATGACGACGACGACGATGATAATGATGATGATGATTTTTTTTTCCTTATTTCCAGCAGCACCCCCACACTATACAATGTACATGCTCATATACAGTAATTAACTTTTAAATTTCACATGTATTTAGCATGTTGTCTTAAGATACCAACCGAGACCTTTTTATCTTTAACCAAGATATGGTCAAAATATACAAAGAATGCAAACAAATTTGTTTGCGATAAATATAGAGAGAAAAAAACAACCTGTCCAAATTAAGTACACAATTTACTTTTTATTTATTTATTTTTCCGACACTTTGACATTTTCCATTAGGCGATTTAACACCAGTCAGGCCTTCCTGACCACTGCATTAACTGCATGCCTGATAGGTCTTCTTCAATAAATAAGCCATAAACTAAACACCCCAGCCACCATGTCAAACCCACACGCCACCATAAACGACCCAGCCACCTTGTCAAACCCACGCGCCTCCCGTTATAACCCGCATTTTCAACAAGATTTACGAAGTCAAATCGTGATTATATTGAAAAAGTTCACGCGTATTAATTCATATAATTTTGGAAATGTTTATAGAGAGGTATTAACATTTAAACTGTTTGATATATCATTGATATACAGTGATGAATTGCCCCTGGATGGAGGTTGAACAGAAATTAATTACAGCGGTGTTAAAGGGCACTGATACAGTCAAATAGTACACGCGCTTTGAATATTGCAATTTGAATCACGATGTATACATAAAAAGTGCTAAATAAAGTGTTTATTCATATAAAAACGGATTGGCCGATCAACTTGGTTTTTTTATTTGATTAACTACAGGTGCGTAATTTGTTTTTGTATTTTTTTCTTTCTTTCTTTTTTCTTTCCATTTCGACTGGTGCCATGTAAATAATAATAGAAGAAAATATTTGAATTTAGAGCTATCGAATTTGGCGGATTTGTTTCCAAACGAAACTATAATTAATTTACTATTTTTTGTGTATAAAGCTATACATTTGATTTTTTTTACGAAATTTATAAAGTATTGCAAAAGTATATTTTTCCATAATTCAAAGTTAATTTTTGTAACGTATATAGAATACGTGTCTTTTAATTGACACATGAATATTGTTCCGAAACAAAATATCGTTGTGCTATTTTAAGTAGGGTTTTAACTGCTTAGCATATATTTAATGTATCCACTATTCGCTTTAAAAGTTGCATGCCTCCAGATGAGCCAAAATAACTAAACTTGAAAAAATGTTCTAAAAAATTTTAAGAAATGTAAAAAGATTCAAGATTCCAGTAATATTTTGTCATATTATGTGCAATTAATGACTAATTTAGCAGTATTTATCATCGTATATTTCTACTGCGTGACTAACGCAACAAGGACTATTTTGCACACCTTAATTTTAGCGCCGTTTGCATTGCGTAAATAACCTTGTTTGTTCCTTCACAATCTTTTACTTTTAAATTAATTTTCAAAATTTTCAAAGTGAAAATTAGCATGAATCTGGAAGCATGCTGCTTTGACGAAAAATACAAATGTATTTCTTACAAGTATTTTGGTATTATCTTTTAAAATTCAAACAATTATTTAAAAACTACAGGAAGCAGATAAATAGCTTTATAATCTTTAAATGTAATTTTAAACGTAGAAAATTGATTTATCTTTAAGAAAATCAAATTTGCTAAATAGATGTATCCCTTCATCGTAAATGGATATGACGAAACATTTTGAAATTCAAATTCTACTGATATTTTTTATTTATTTTGAATTAAGTTTAAAGTTTAAATTATATATCGCGAGTCAGGGACGGTACTGAATAAAAATTTAGTGTTTTTTTTCTTCAAGAAAAATGGTTTAGGTACAATATTTGGTTGTTGTTGTTGCTGCTGCTGCTGCTGCTGCTGCTGTTGTTGATGATGAAGATGATGATTTTTTTCTGTTTCTGTTGGTTTTTTGTGGGGTTTTGTTGTTGTTGTTGTTGTTTTCATATTTAATATGTGTGTTACATTAATTAAGTTTACAAAATGTATATAGTTTTGAATACTAATAGCTAATCGATAACTTGAACGACAACATTTTCCCTGCTTGCTAACTGAGTGATTTTACATACGCATCATTTTAACATCTGACCTTTTTTTCATGATAATTATACATTTTACTTTTTTTTTGAACTTTTATTTTCAAATTCTAGGCCTCTGAGAGGCATCAGAATACAACATATTAAACATGAACAAATGACGTAATACAAAATTTGCTATATAACATGAACAAATGACATGATACAAATTTGCTATGACTAGATAAACAGAAAATTATCATATCAGACTAAATTTGAGCAATATCAGACAAAATTTGAGCAATAATTAAGCGGGTTTTTACATCGTTATAATTTTATAACATAAAAATAAAATCATCTCTTGTCAGTTTATGGCGTAACTAGGTTTTGTGGCTGCAATGATATTGTAACTTGTTTATTATCACGTGACGTCCTTGTTTAGTCACATGCAGAGTCGCATAAACATTTCCATAGAAATAAAAGATTTTCTAATGAAATTACAGCATTTTTAAATGAAGTAATACATGTTTCCGGAGAAATTTCCGTTTTCAATACCATGTATTGCTGGAGTCGTGACGTCACCAATATAAAAGCACTGACGTTATAATTATATTCATATGCATAATACTTCCTTTTTTGGGTTTTCTTTACGTCTTTTACAGAAACGATCTAATAAAAGGGAAATACTTTAAGTGTGTTATCCTGAATTAAGTACATGTACTGCGTAATTAAAAATCTGTCATTAGCGACATGTTTACGTGGAAACAAAATAATGAAAAAGAAAGTGTGACCCTACGCCCTATAAGATCATCAATTCATACTTGTAATATAGCATGAAACATAAATTATACAACCTTGAACTAAGAGAGGCAGAAAATAAATATTATTCATGGTCACACACTGTGGAATCTTTACGCCTTTCGTCCCGAAAGTCCGGCGAAGGGCCATTTAGAGTTCAAAGATATCACAGTGTCTAACCGATATCACTAAAATGCGAATGCAACAATAAAAATTAGAAAGATACGACACGTCGTTTTGCTGCGGACAATACTGTCGTTTACATTTAGCTTTACAATACACGTATGTAACGATTTATAATACTGCACATTTGTAACGTCGCTTTTCATTGGATAATCGTGACGTTTATATCATTACTTTTATTAGTAATATTAATTTTTTGACATGTTATATGTCCCTTTATAAATAGTTGTTTGGAAATATAACTCGAGCCACAAGACTCGAACTTCAAACAACCATTTTTACACGGTCAAGCAACCTGTCAGAAACATTTATAACGAATTTATAACACAGCAAACTTCCTTTTGAGAGAAAAAAAATATTTATTTTTTTCAAATATCGACTGCAGCCCTGTATATATATAAAACTACATACACTTTATTTATATACTCTTGTTAATAAATTCTAATTTTAACATAAAGCAATTTGTACAGTATTATATATAAACTCTAATAACGACGGTCCCGATTTTTGTTATCAAATTTTTGCCTCCCGGATATAACGATATCCGGATATACCGATATAAATTCGGAGGTCCCCTGAATATTACTGAGTATAAAGACTTGTTACATGCAAACGACTGTTGGTTATAATGCGGTGTAAAAACTGTTGTTTGATTTAAAAGTCGGATTTAATATAAAAGTTTACAGTCAAACAACTTGCAGTGCAATGGCCATCACTAGGCCTTGGTGAAACTAACGATATCCGGCTAAATCTGTAATACAAATAAGGAGTTCAAACATAGCCAAACTCTTTGATGGATATGGGTGTTGTTTTTGTTGTTGTTGTTTTTTTGTTTTTTTTTTTTTGTTGTTGTTGTTTTTTGGAGGGGGGAGGTGGGTGTTATGGGACATCCTCACTGACTAGCAAATTAGCTAATCTCATCGATATATTTAACAATAAATATTTATTTAATTAAAGGGTCGACGGTATAAGGCATGTCACATGTCACTAGTCCTTTTTCATTGTTATTTTTATTTTATAAGAAATTTGATTAGGCAATTTAGAAAACGGACAAATTCTCAAATTTCATTACTCCACCAAGCTGCTATACATTTATTTAGTACGACTGTTGTCGTGGACTTCAACTGCTGTCCCGTTCATGGATTGAACGATGAGCTACGTATCATATAACAATCCATCAATATCATCAGATTAACTTGTAAAGCTAGCAGTCAGCTGTCATAGCCCTCAATCTTTATCAATCAATGTATTAATGTAAACATAAACATTAATCAAATCGATCACTTATTTTCAAAAATAGTTTTATTTATGAACTTTACGAAGAATATTAGTAATCGGTGCTATGGGGCGTCGAAGGTAGCTTGTACTTTCCAAACCGAGCCTGGCAACATTGTCAATTTTGTTGTTTTTTTGGCGTTTTTAGGGGTAGATCGCACAGTACATGTTTCCTAATATACATTATTTATCATGAAAATAAAACTCAAGTTAGACTCTTTTGAGAAAAAAACAGAAGCAGAAAGATCACCTGTGCAGTTAGTGACTCTCTGTTCTCTGGCGTTCTCTGGCATGTTTAAAAAGAAATAACACAAGGCATGTCACTGTATATAAGTAAATTTGAGCGATGGTTTAAATCTTCTCCTTTTTTCGTGAAATTTACCGTGATGCAAGGGCTTTCTGCAAAAACCATAGCAACAGTTTTATATTCTTTATGTTCGCACATAAAAATGCTAGTAAAAAAACGGGATCGAAATTGGCAAAAGTTTTGGCTACTGTCTTTGAAGCCTGTAATTATTATCATCAGAGTCTTGCATTATCACCAAGCCCTGATGATCGTGGTCAATTGGTCCCACTGTATTTAATTTACAAAATGTATTTCACTAATTATAAAGACTATATGGGTAATCGGTGAGGTGTTCCGAATAATAGTAATATTTCAATGGAAAAGAGGCACGGAATCTGTTGTTCATGTAGAATATGTAATAGTTTTATCCTTGCGATGTTACGTACTTCTTACAGCAAATATGAGCAAGGCAAACGCACCTCTTATTAAAAGCGCAGCCCTCAAACGGATTGACAGCTTACGAAGAAAAAAAAGACCGGCACGAATTTTTACATTAATAAAATGACACTACAAAAAAAATCAAAGAAAATTTACGTTTGCTGTATATATTTCATATCTTTATTATTAATCATTTGCCGATTATAATGCAGGGTCAGTGTCACGGATGTTTAGGTTGACGTCATAGTATATGTAACTTTTACAACAACAACAACAGCAATAACAACAATGACTTTATTATAAAATTGACAAGAAACCTTTCGCCCATTTAACAATATCTACAAACTATGTCCAAAGAAAACATTGATGATAAGATCGGACTTACGCAGAAAAGCTGCACATGTTTTGGTTTTACAATATCGTGTTTATGATTTACGATTTATTTAAAGGCCCATAATGCCTCAGAATTGGTTTAATTTTTATTTTTTTTAAAGATTTTCAATTTTGGTTTACTTATGAAGTACAGAATGTATTCAAAAATTAAGAAACTCATTGGCCAATTACCTGAACCATCTTTTTCATCAGTTCCTTTTTTTGGCAATGAGTACAGTTATAGTGAATCAGTATTTTGTAGGGAAGGCAAAATACTACTTTGTTAACATTTTGCTATTTTATGACAAATCATTTTATAAATATATCGATATTTTTTCAGGTAAAAAGCATGAAACATTTCTCTAAAACCATTATTCAAACATTACAAAATTTTATCGATTTCTAAAGAAATGAAAATTTATTTGTCTAAGGCATAATGTGCCTTTAACTCAATGCGTTCATTGAATTTACAGTGTCCAGTTTGTAGTCAGTCCATGTGCCAGGTGATCAAGAGATGAAATGTGATAAGTTAATATAGTGTCGAATTAATAGTTACCCTGAGGCTTTAATATCAACATATATATGGTGACGAATATATACATGTATGACTATATATATACTAGTAACATACATAAATATACATGCACATTTGATGCTGCGAGCGGTCAAATATACATTGTTACTCGATTATAAAATAATGTTGATGATAATAATGTATTTATAAATTTACAAGTTTTCAACATTAGCATATTCATATCTTTGTGGCAATTTACCGTTGCTTCCGATATTGCTAATTTATACCTTTTTTGTTTTAATATTGTATATTTTAAAACGATTTTAGGCCAATAAATAAACATGATCATCTATTTTTAGACATTAAGCTAGCCCATATCCATATCATTAACATAAATTTACGCTGCACCCGCCAACGGGGAAAACAAGTACATTTCCCCCGATTTCAGCATAAAACAAACATTTAAATTTATAATCAAACAACAACTTTAAAAAAAAAAAACGGAATATTTCCATTTCAGTTTTAAAAATATGTTAAATATTCATTCGCAATACATTATGTTATTTTGGGATTGGTTATCGAATATATTAAGTAGCTAAACGGTATCTTTTTTATTTCTTTTACTTTTTGGGTTTTGATTTTCATGGTGTTCTTTCTTATCTTTATGGTTTTCTTTTACATATTTTCATTTGATTTGCTGTTGCTGTTTTGTTTAGTACTTCTTAAATATTGGTACTGTTCGGTTATAGGAATGCTCACTTGTTTTGGTGCTGGTGCGTTGAAATAGGTTCAACTGCAAAGGCCGTATTTTAATGCATGTAGAACATTTTTTTTGTTCTTTTAGTATTGTCTTTAACATTGAAATATATTAAACTAATTTCGACTTTTATGTCCATTGCGTCAAAAGTTTACATCAATACGCTTTTAGTATTTTCTTTCTTCGTTATTATATTCATCACAAATTTTATACATGAAACGTTTATTAAGAACACATCATTTACTTTCAGAGCTGGCATGCCAAAATGGCGACGACGTTTGCGATAACCGGCATTCACAGGTCAAGCTTGAAACATTACCGTCCAAGTTATATTAGTGACCTGCCGCCCATTTACGAGGACGCCGTGCAACGTCAACGAATTCCTGCCAGCGTTCCAGTGCCCGACAATGACGACTATGTATACGTGCCAAGTTACATGCCAAATGGCAGATATTACAAGCAGCATGACAGACGCGTGAATTCCGTGCACGATTATGAAGAGATTGACGCAGAGACTCTGTCACGTGTCAACGCTATGCCACCTGGTTCCATTACAAAGACTGAAAAAACGTCCATGCTCAACGGTATAATGAGTAATAGGTTTCAGTTAAAAAATACAATTCTAAACAACAACGTAGAAAATGGCTGTGATAGTGCAACTGTATGGCACACCGATGAACTTGCTAAAAACGGAGAGCAAAAATCTCAACTACGGAGGAAAAGTACAGTATATCAGGTAAACCTCCGTCGTTATAATTGATTATAACTATACATCTGACAAATAAGAAGATTCGCTTACTTTGTGTGCAATCATATGAGTTCGTGAAATCTCTCCAAAAGATTTTCAAAGAGGACCGGAACGCCGAAACCCCAATAACAGAAAGGGCTCGGTGGTAACTTGTACATTTCTCTTTCCGTTTCTTTATGATATTGCACGTATGTCTCGTCGACTGTCACGCTTATATTATTAGTTATAAATATTTTTGACAGGCTATATAGCCCTGTATAAACGGTTGTTTGGAACGTTAGGCTTTCTCATTATCCCTCATGTAAAGACTCAGTCAAACCGAGTCGGCAATTTTCATGTAATTTGCTTCCAAGGGATGTATAAAAACTATATATATGTATAATATGTAGCATTATAATATAATTATTTAAAGAGATTTGACTTTTCATAGCAAATTCGACCAATTGTTTATTGCAGATGAATGCAATTTTCAATAATTTTAATTTCTTTAATTCTTTTTTTAGAATACTTTAATAGTTACATATTTATATTTTCTAGCCATAATCTTGAGAGTTATAGCTTTACAGATATACATTCCTTCTTTCTTATTGGAAAATATTAATAAAAATTTATTTCGCCCGCCATTCTTTTACATCAAGGGAGGATAATCGCATCGATAAAAAAGTAAAGTGACTGCAATGCTTATGCACATGCAAACGACTATCTAAACATTTCTTTAAAAAGTCTATGAAGTCCATAAAGATATATACATGTGGCTGGCAATTTTTAATTTAATTAATTTTCAAGGGACATTCGTTAACAAATGGTGAGAACATAACTATCAAAACTAACGCCGAGACCACGGCAGAACTGAATCCGAACAAAGACTCAAGTTGGCAGTGGCCAAAATTTAAACCCGATACTTTCATAGATCCACATTTTTGGGTACGTATTACATTCTTTATATATATCTACATATCATTTTCAATGAAGAACAGAAGTCGATACTATATTGAATCCCGTTAATAGTCACCTATTTTTCATAGTGTTTCATAAAACTGCCTAGTGACGTAATCAAGGGTCAAATAAAGCTTGACACTAAATATGTAAGTGTTCATCCGTAGCTGTTTTACAGAAATTAAAATCGCTATCGCTCCCGTCGAAGTTTCTAATTTCTGTAGAACAGCTACGGATGAACACTTGCATATACATAGGGTACTTTGATCTATTCCCGTGGATTGTACCGTTTAAAGTGAATCATGTTGGGCACTTCCGGATCTCTGCGATCCTTAAGTTTGCCAAGCAATATTCACTATAGTTTTAATGATATTGATAATATTAACTACATACATGTATAATAGTTTCACATCAAGTTACCCGCATAAAAGTAAGATTTTCTGTCGATTTCTTTAAGGTGGGCAATTATTACACCAAAATGAAGCGGATGAGCACGAGCAATTACGTAATACTAAAAATTATAATCATAGATTGCACGGATAATATTTAAAACGTACTGTTCTTTTCTATTTCAGTGTCCAGCCGAGAAAAAGCTTCAGAAGCGATGTTTTGCTGTGTGCTTTGTATTACTATTAATGATTATTGCTATCTTTGTGATTGTCTCCCTTGATGGCTGGTTTTATAAAGCACGTGGCACGGGTATGCTACCGGGCAAGGAAACACCAATTCTTTTCGGCTCTTCACCGCCGATATTCACCTCCGATAACATGACAGACATCCGTCAAGATCATTCTAATTTAACCGCAATCTAATTGTATAATTGTCAATACTGTAATGAATAAAATGACCAATTATTATATAAAATTGTGACGTCAGCATACGTTTTGACGTCATCGGTGTAATATGGAATTTAATGACATGATTGGCGTTAAGTTAGTGAACAGTTCACCACGATGTACGTACCGACTGTGTTGTAATAAGATTTTCTGATATTAACAGTGTAATATAAGCTTATTGTGTTATATAAATAACAGTTAACACAAATTTTATATAGAACCTATTCTGTTCTGGAACGAACTTATCATATTTTTGAGCGTCCGCACATGGGGAAATTAGGTAAAAATGACTTAGTACTGGTTGATTTACATAAATGCCATTCTGTCTGACTAGCAGTTAACTTGCTCAATGGTTTGCTGCTACCTGCCCAACATAAGTCTTTCCTATCAAAATTAAACAATCTACATGTCTTAAGGTTACATTCATTGATAATTTGTGAAAATTTAATCAAAGTCAATTGTATATTTTTAAAAAGAAAAAAAATCCAGTGAGTGTCAATATATGAATTTTGTCTTTCACATGCTTTCATGTTAATTAAAAATTAATGAGAGTTGGCTCAATTTTCAAAACCTTGCTCTGGCTGGAAATACGGTAACTAAGGAATATGTTGAAAGCCACCAGATGTGTATTTTTCTAATTATAAGTGCCATTATTTGTTTTTCACAAATTGGGTTTTCTTTGATTTTTCTTTTCATTTTTCCAATATCTGCATTTGAAATCCAAAAAGACTTTAATATTTAAAATATTTTGACAATATTTTAACATTCTAACATTTACAAAACCTTTTAATCTAAACTTTGGATTGCTGTTGAATAAGGATACAATCAGTATTTCTTATTAACACCTTATATTTTAAAATGTATGTGCCAGTTCCAGGTACATGTACATGAAACAGACATTTAGGTCACTGAATGTATGTTGTTCACACAGATTTTATAGAAACATTTTTTTATGTGAATTTTAACTTAAAGGCCCATCATGCCTGATAAATGCTATCATTTTTATTTCCCAAAACCATTTTATTTTTGGTTACAGTTTCCAAAAAATACTCATTTGTCATGTTACAAAATTATGATTTATCTTTTGTTTCTTTTGCCCCTTTTGTCAATTGGTATACTTATAGTGAATAAGTATTTTGTATGGAAGACAGATAACTACTTAATCTACATTTTGCTATCTTTACGACACGTTACTGCATGTTAAGCACTAATTTCTTCAGTAGCAAACATCTAACATGCTCTTGATTCATTATTAAAACACTATTAAACACATGTTTGACATTTCTAAAGTGTTAAAAAAGTATGAATTTCTGAGGCATTATGTTCATTTAATATGTTATTAAACTGTGCAAAAAGATAAAGTGTCAATACAGTGCAACCTCTACATAACGACCCATTGTAGAGCAATTACCTCTCTACAACATTTTTTTTCAATTCTTCCCGAAGTAAGACTTCACAATATATCTTAACCGCTCTTAAGCTACACCTATCAACAACAACGAAAATCTTTGTTTTCAAAAGAATGTTGCTATGAAGAGTTTGCACTGTATAATCTTCCAATATTCCTTATCAATGATTTATTATTATTTAATTTTAAGCACCTCAATATTGAAACAAGTCTCTCAATGCAAAAATCACATAAGGAAAAAAATCCACACTGTTTTCAATGTTTATAACATTTATTTTTCTTTATTGTTTTAATAAACCATTTATGCAAACTAAACAAATAAAAAAACTTGAAAAAGCAGTTCATTTTTTTTTTTGTCAATTCACTTTGTTTTTGACGAGGGCTGTCCTACTCTTTTACTGGACATAGAAGTTTCCCACTGATAAAAGCTCATTTCATCATGTTCATAATATTCGTTACATTGGTATTTATCAGAAACTGTGTTGCTAGCAGCTGGTTTCTGTGTTGGAGGTGGTGGAGGAGATGAAGCTGTCGTAGTTCCTGAAATAAAACAAGAAAAAATGACTTACACTTATACAGGGTGGCTCTTTGACAAATATAAACACATAGCATTACTTTTTACTTAAGAAAAAGTAGAAAATTCTCTTTTTAGCTCCGGTGACCTTAATCATGACATGACCAAAATTTAACCTCATGAGCTTGTACTGTAAATGTATTTGCTAATATGAAAAAAAAAGGAAAACAGAAAACTTCAATCTTGTTGCATTCACATTAGCTTGTCTTTTTAGCAATCCATTACCAATGATTAACATACGATGTCAAATCATCAGTGTATAATTTGAGTCATTTGTAAAAACTGTTTTTTATTGTTTATTTCTTAACATAAAAAGACATCATTTATAACATAAAAAACTAAAAAAGTTATGGCTTACATACCTTTAGATGGCTCTGTACCAGAGTCTTTCTTTGAGGAAAAAAGACATCTTGCAGGGCTGTTTGTCACAACCTTAAATAAAAATTATATAAATGTAGAAATATAAAGAAAACATTCAAAAGCAATATAAATTATAAGATAAAGTTATTGTGAAATCTGAACTTTTGGCAAAACCAAAAAAGTATTTTATCCATGTATGTTAATCAATGTCAATCCTTTTTTAAATTTTAGTTTGCTGAGATATATATAAAATATAAATAACATGTAAAAAGAATGTCATCATAATTCATACAGTTTCAAGCTATTTTCCCACAAAAATATAAATGTACTAAAACCTTTAGAAGTCTTAAGTGTGAGATAGTTCTCCTACTAATCCTTGAACTTTAATTGATCTTAATTATTGCAGATAATTTTAGTTAGAATAAATTGAAAGGAACAAAGAGATATACCTATTAAATGATTCATGTTAACATCTCCTTTGTATTATTAGTCTGTCTGGGGACAAATCATTAGTATACAGTGATTCAGATTGGACACACTTTCCTTAGGACAGATGTCCTAAATGGGCATATTTTTTTAGGTCATTTGTCCTAAAGTACAAAAAAAAACTTAAGACAATTTTTGTAACAGTCAAATGAATAATAAAACATTATTGACACTTTCAAGTTTACTTTATTAATATCCCTTTTGTTTGGAAAATATTTCATTCATTTCTATTTCAGTCAGTTAAACAATTTTCTAGGTACAGCTGCTTTCCATGCCTTTAAAGCATCTTCAAATGGGAAATCTTCCCTAGGCTTGCCATTTATCCTTATCCTCATGATTTGGTCCTGAGTGTCAGGATTGAGCCTGTTTCTCAAAGCTGTAAGAGTTTGATTTTGAACAGAAAACCCCCTCTCACAGCCTGCAGTGTTTACAGGACATATGATGGCAAGACTGGCCAATATCAAAAGGTTAGGGAACTGTTCACCATGAAACTTATTTATAAGATGCCACAGTTTAAAGAGATCATCACGGGGATACATTTCTGCTTTAACAAGTATCTTAATCTGTTTCCATTCATTTTTTGTTGCATCTGGATCTATGATTGGAGAGCTGGTCTTAGTGTGCTGAACCCCATCAACCTTCCATTTGTGACTTTTCTCCTCTCCAAAATGATTGACCAGAATGTCTATTTTTTCATCACCCCAGGTTTTCAGTTCAACATCTGACAGCAGTGTGATGGGCCTCATTGAGAGTACCCCAAATGAGGATAGAAGATCAGTATCTGGAAACCTGAAATTATACAAGAAAAACAGAATTATACTATTTTTTAATTTACCTATATGTTATGTTATGTATAAACAATTATAGTTTTTATATGTCATATGAAATAATAACATGTAAAAATACTATCTGCATTTTAGATACTTTATACTAGTGTGGAAAATGTCTTGGAATGCAATGAATTACCTTTTCTCAATATTATTAACAAGTGCAGTGATAAATTTCTCCTTGGCACTAGCTATGTCACTTTTTGGACACTGGGAGATAATGTGCTCCTTGAAGCAAGTGTCTGTAATGACCTCAGCTAACTTCTGCTCATGGCATCCTGGAGTGCTTATCAACTGCTGTAGGTCTGACAATGTCTGGTCAATCTTCACCTGACAAAAATAATGTTTATTTATAATAATGTTTCTATTAATAAAGTTTTGATTCTTAAATAGTTTTATTGCATGGTTTTAAAGAATGAAGCAATCTGAATTATTTTTATACTCACCAAGTATAAATCAATACTTCAAGCATTAGTAAGTTTTGTAAGTAACTTTTAAACGAATTTTACCTTGACTAATGCTACATCTGTAATTTCCTTTTGGAAGAAAAGATTCAACTGAGTCACAATTGGAATGATGTCCATCATTATGTAGGTAATAGATATGAACTTCAGTGTGGCAATCTGAAATAATTAAAGTTTCATTATTGTTTGTTGGTAAATTAAATCAACAAGATATTTTTCAGACAAAGTATTTTTATACAGAAAATTATCAATTAAATGTTTTAATTAACATGAAATTGAATTTAAAAATAATTTTGAAATCTTAGCTAGAAAATAAAACACACAGTTGCAATACAATAACATATATGTGAAAAGATATAAAGTTGTAACAAACTTACTGTAAAACAATGTGATTTCATCCAAAATAACTATAACAGCCAACAGCAGCAAACATCTATTAAATAACATACATTGAAATGTAAAATAAAATAGGAACATTCAAACTAAAATCTGTATAACAAAACAGCTAACTCTGAACATGTGGTTATTTTCAGCATTTTAATTTAATGTTTTTTTGCATTTAAATCAATAAGGTCAATTCATAAATAATAATTTGAATATTGTTTATACCATGAGCCACAAGATCAATGGCTTTATTCTGTCATTCTGGTTGTTAAAAAATGACTTCAAAACTGCTGAAAATATTTAGAAAACAAGTATATTTATAACCTGTTTGCAACAGAAATAATTTGACAACCTTTTTTTTCAATCCTTGTGCTTTGGCATCACTCATTGGGGTGGCAGCTAGATAAGTAATCAATGGATCCAAGCCCCTGAAATTAAAAAAAAACATACATTTAAATTGCTGTAATTATGTTCTTTTATGCATATGAACTTTGTGTTTTAGGATTTTCAAGGTATAAGTTGATATTAAAATAGGCTTGGTCTGTCTATAACTGAAATTGCTTTAAACAATCAAAGATTTTATTCACAATAGCAAACATAAAAATGCATATCGGAAAAAAAACATCATGTTATATGTTTTAAATTGAAGTCTGTTTATGCACATTGGCAAAAGATGATGATCATGTTATATGTTTAATTTTAAATTTTTAAATAGTTTACTTGTAAACTGCTTCAAGTGCAGAGAAGAACGACATCCACCGAACAGCATGGACCTCTTTAAATCTCAATCGGGGGGAGTCCAAGACATCCTGAATGGCCTGTAACTTTGCAACTCTTGCAGCAGAGAATTTGAAGTAGTAAAAGATAGCTGAAATGATTAATCAATTCTTAAATAACTTATTCTTCTTAAAATGTCATGTGCTATATACAAAATCAAAACTAAATACTTTGTTGATTGAAGTAAGCTTACATCAGACTTAGGAAACAAACAAGATTATAAAAATATCTTAGCATTGAATTTGACAGAATTTTTTATTTGTTGGTTTGACAGAATTTTTTATTTGTTGGTTTATGCTTAGAATTTAATCAAAATTTAGTAAACTGCATAAAAAATGAGCTTATCGATAGTTATAATTATTACTTACATGTTATGACTTCCTGATATGCTTTCATTGGTGGCACAGAATCAGACGCCTGACTTGTACACAACGCTAGTCTGTGGGCAATGCATTGTACATTCATGATATGTGGGTTTTGACGCAGCATCATGCCTGTAGTTCCTCTGTCTCTACCTGAAATTTTGTAGAATTGCTAAATATTACAAGTCACTATGTATTAGGAATAATCATTGCACTTCAAAGAAAAGTCAACTTTTTTTATAACAGCAATACCACCATGTGTCACAAAAAAACTCACATCATAAAAATTTAACTTTGATTTTAATATTGTGCATTGAGTATTAACATTGGTCTCATTTTTATCAGTAAAATTTTGTGCTTAGTTGTAAAAAGTACCTGTCATTGCACTAGCTCCGTCTGTGCCAAGACCCATTATCTTTTCAGGACCAATTCCCCTTTTTTCCAACTCCTTGTATAGTGCAGAAGAAATAGCTGCACCTGTTCCTTCATCTAGGCGAATGTTGCATAAATATAATGTTTCAGGAAACATATCCTCCCCCAAAACCTGGCAATAAATGACTAGGCGGTGTGTTACAGTACGATCTGTTGATTCGTCACAAAGAAGTGTAACAAATGGGGACTTCTGTAGTTTCTGTACAGTATGTGTCTCCACAGTGTCGGATACAGCTTTCAAAAATTCATGACCAGCATAGTCCGACTCATAGCTTATACCGTCAGATACAGACAGATGATTGTAGCCACTCACACCAACACTTTTCTGAAACTCAACGAGTGATTTGAATTTACTGAGCGGTATATTTTCTTCAACCAGGTAATAAACTGTCTTTAAGGCAAGTAGAACCGCTTCTTCCTTGGCAGAGAAGTGCTTGTTCATCACACTTTTAAAGTCATCTTTACAGGCCGCTAAAGATCTCTGGTGATCTTTTGATTTAACATGGTCACTAAAAGTACTTGTTCTAAAATTATTACAACCTTGTGTAAATATGTTGTCGCGTCCGTCGTTAATACAAAGGGTACAAAACATCAACTGCTTTTCTGTATCGAACTTAAGCCACTTGTGGGCCTGAAGCCATTTATTTTGAAATGAACGTGGTACTTTAGAATCAGATGAACTACCTTTTTCTTTGATAGGCGGCTGGTTTGACGATTTTTCACTATTAAAACCAACACTAAATAAAGATCGTTGTTTTGCATCAAAGAGAGGTTTTTTCGCCGCCATATTTGTCATACAACAACGATAAACATCGAAGCGTTCCGCACTACACTAAATCAATAAGCGCCGGGTACCGATAAGCGCCTGTATGACTCGGATTATTTTAAATAAACGATTCGTACTTTATCTTTTTATTCGCATAGATAGGGACGAAAATATCTGTTATAATCGAGGCTAAATTGTAAAATGAAGTTTTGACCGTTTGCTACAGAAATTTTTCGGTCAAATTGTCTGACAAACCGAATTTTTCTCGGCCCGATTGACGTACTGAATTTGTTTTTTCCGGTCATCTGTAGCTTTTATCGGCCATTGACCGAAGGGCCGATACAATCTGAATCACTGCAGTATATATCTGGGTTCAAGAAAATATTATTTAATTGAAAATAAGACAAGGCTCTTTCTCTCTCCCCCTCTGTTTTGTGGGTACAATACCTGTACCTTTAGGGTGGTGAATATTCAAACTGTTTACTCTTATAGGCGGAATATAAGGGGGGATTTTTTTTTCCAAATCAAAAGGAAATATTAATTTTAAGGTTGAACGGTGCCGAATTTCGACATTATAATTCATAAATTAAGGGCGTTAGAGGATGACATAAAATCATAATCGTTCTTAATACAAAGGAGATAATTTCAGCATACTCCAGGACACCTCTGTGAGTCACCTGATTTTGGGGACAGTCTCGTATGTTATGGCATGTCACAGTGTGTCATACATTCTCATCATGAAAGGAGGTAAAGATCTTCGAGAATGAATGATGTTTTATGTCTTGTTTGTCTAGCATATCTGTACTAACTTCTATTTAATGATTTATTATTTAACCGAATATTGCCTATCCGAATTTATGAAAGTTAATGACATTTCGAGACATGACAAACATAGAGACCATAAGAATTTAATATTTTGCATGATGTAAATATATGAAAATTACTGAACATTCGACTAAAAATTAAGTAACTAATGTGTTTCTTACTCTCAGAAAACGAAAATTCCTAGTAATTGACATTTTTCACCTTCAAACCGGAAGTATACAAAGTGACTTCACACCGTTAGACTGGTGTAAAAAGTAACGAGCTTAGAGATGTAAATGAAAGGCAAGAGTATTAAACTTTTCTTTGCGACGAATTATCTCATCAGACACGGACACGTCATTAATATATTCTATGAGATGAAGCTGAAGCACTATCATCATAGAAACCCTGATATGTTGTTAGTTTTTTTAAGTGACTAGTCTTCACTTGCAAACACAAGGTCCTCAGTGAGCCCGTAGCGGTAAGTGATCAACATAATTTGAATCGCTCAAATTTCTTTTTTTTCTTTTAGCAAATTATTTTCTTTAGCTTTAAATATATCATTCTAAAAAATATGCAGGTCCTTAGTGTAATTTCAGGGCTCTGAGTACCCTAAAAGCAGCCTTTAGTGCCGTCTTGCTAATATTCATCTTATAGGATATATTATTTCAATCACTAAAATGACAGTTTTTTCTTCAATAAATGCGTTTGTTTGCACTAAATATACAATACAAACATTATTACAAACATTAAATAAGAAAGAAACGTTTTTTTATTCAAGTGAAGAAAAAGTATAAATAAATTTGTCTATACAAAATAATTTTAGCATAAAGAAAACGTAATTTCTTCACAATGCTTAATAAACTGAAAAGAACGTGCCACAAAAGAATGAATATCTCGATTTACAGGTAACAAAAACAACAACTGCTTTGTAATATTTCATTCAACAATAAATATTGACAGAAGAAACATGCATTTTAATAAGCATTTTCAATAAAAATCTTGGATTAGTAATAAATAATAATTAATAAATAAATTTAGCTTTCATTATATTTTAACAAGTAAAATTTTCTTTAATTAAACAATTTTCATTACTGCATTTTGTAATCAACTTTTAAAGAGTCGGGTGTCCCATACAGTGTGGTTAGGCTAGCTGCAGTTGGGTAAAAAAACAAAACAAATATGTTTGCCTTCAAGCAATTTTTCTCTTTGCTAGTCCTCCGGGGTCATTGATTCCGGCACTTTTAAGTGTTGAAAATTGAATACCGCTCAAGTCGGTGCTAAGGGGCGTGAGGGATGTTGCATTTTTTCCATTATGTCTCATGTACAGTACAGACTCAATGAAACCGAGTCTGAAATTTCATGTAATGTTGTTTTGAGTGATGCTTCCGTTTGATCACACTTTCTCCTGATTTTTATATTTCACAACAGCAGGTGCCAAGTGCTATGTGGCAGCTTTTTATAGCTGCGCTTTGCTTCACTTCAGTGATGTTATATTTTTCTGGTCCTTCGGGATTGTTGATTCTGGCACTTAAAATTAAGTGTTGAAAACTGAGTACTGCTAAAGCCAGTGCTAGAGGTATGAGGAATGTTTTTCTCCTTATTATCCCTCATGTACAGACTAAACCAAACCGGGTTTGCAATTTTCATGTAATTTTGTTGTAATTAATGCTTCCGGGGGATCACACATTGTCCGGATCATCATCTGTATAAATGCTATGTTGAGAGTACAGAATTCAATACCTCTATACTGGGTAAATTAAAAGTCCCACAGTAGATCTACTGTACAATTTAAAACAATGTGATGTAATGTTGTATATTGCTATAATATAATACATACATACTAGAAATTAAAACCGTTGTATTCCTGAATGCAACAATATTTTCTACCTTTAATAATGAGGGAAATACATATGTATATAACATATGGCAGGAAAATTTATTTGACATGAACTTGCTAAGAAATATACGTCAGTTTTCAAATATCCAATCAGTCGAATTCGCACGGAAACACGTTTGAAAAGGATATATATGTAGTGGTACTGCATTTCTTACTTTACCTCAATCACATTGCAATATTGCGTATTCAATATTAAGATACCACGTGACTTTTAGGATACGAAACAAGCTCATTTTTGTCAGATTCAGATATGTTAATCAATATTTTTGCTGTTACCCAACTAATTTTGAAGATGAGTACTCGTAATTGTACATCCAATTTACGGTACATGAAAATTAGGAAAACCTCTGAATGTTATCTAACAATATTATGTTAAGTTTCTTATAGCTGGGATCGAGAGAAACGATAAGCTCTTGAAAACAATAAAAACGAGTGCTTTCAAGCAATATCTGGGGTAAAAAGAGCCTTCGGAAGCATTAAAAACAGCAAAATTATATTAGATTCTCTGTTCTTTATTGCTGATTGATGAAAAATATACATGTATTTATCTTAACTTTGATTTTTTAAATTTCTTTATTTATAGAATTATTTATGCAGGAGAGACGATATTCGCGATTTGTTCATGCCAATTACCAGCTTGGCTAAATGTGTCACCTAGGTGTTAATGGTAGTCTGGCTATTAAATTTAGTAGAACATTATCAATATATGAATTAGGTCGATTTCGATTGACGTTAGAAAAAAGCATCGCTTTTGTTTTTTGTAGGTTATTTTCTAACCCTAATTTAGACCATGTCAAAACGTTATTAAGTTCGTGATTAAGAGTTTTATTTTCGATTTTGTTTATATTGATTGATGTTGTAGTTGCCAATCAGATCCTCGCCTGTGTGTAGTGATAAATCCGCCACTGGCTAGCCTCTGCATGTATGTTTATATTTCAGTTATTGTTAAGTCTGTGATTGTTAGCGTATATTTATGAATGCAACAAAGCTATATTGAACCGTCCAGTTATTTGGATTTGTTACATATACAACACTTGCAACATTACAAATGTTACTGGTATAGAGAATTGTCTTCTGCAAGAGCCTCGTTAAACTTATGGTGGAATCCTAATTAAAGTTGCAATTTTTGGTATGTAAAATAAGAAGACTGAGTCATGACAGTGACTATATGGTAGAATTAATTTGCGACATTAACAATATCAAGGATTATCTATTTCAAAGCAAGGTCTTTGAAAGACACTGTTTAAAGCTTAAGCTATCAGGGGGCAACGAGAGATACAAAAAAGCCCATAAGTACACCATTCGTTTGTAAAATTTAAAAATAAAATAAAAAAAATTTTAAACTAAATTATAATAACTCGTTGGGAAATGCATACATGTATATCTATGCCTTGCCTATTCTTGATATTTTTTAATAAAACGGTATGCTAAAACAATAGCGAAAAGGCTACACCGACTACTCTTGTCGCTTTTAAGGCCGTACAGAACCAGTCAAAACTCCGTGAATATGAAAATGTAACCCATTTCCGGTCTTTTCCGAAAAATCTCTCATCATGGCGGAGCAGGTAAGCATTGAAAGATTTGGATGCAATTATTACTACAAATACTGATTGTTTCGAAAAATTGATTACGTTCCATGACTTTTCAATACCTTTTGATTTGATAAATTGCTCCTTTGAATACACTGTATTCTCGTATGGTCTTTAAAAACAGATTGTCATATATTTTCGCGACAAGTATACTCGGTTCCTATGATATCGCTGGTTCTATGATATCGCGGTATTTACATTTTCTGCGACTGCGCGCTAAAGCGACACCTGCCGATGCTGCTATTTTTATAAATGTCACGCTAAACCGCATCGCATTCGCCGATAAATATAATTTTGTTAATAATGAATGCATTCCTGGTAAGAAAACTTTTTTATACAAACCTTTACATTTAACTACTATTTCCATTCATTTTTTTACACAGTCATTTGAAATAAGCCATAATCCCACTCACTTACATATCGTCTGTTTATAAACAAACCAAAACGAGGCTTGATGTTACTATAAATAGACATTGCTAATATTTTATTGGAAAATGTATGGAAGGCCACTTTAGTCATAATTTTTGTCCCTAAAATATTATTTAAAAAATCACACAGCAATTTTTTTAATATACATTTATAAATATATTTGAATATGATACAATGAATAAAAATCATTTAACAATTTGCACAATACACAAACAAAAACATCATTCTGATAGTTTACAAATATTAATATCAAATATGATAAACAAGATCAGTTCAACTTGATAGATCTACACATAGAATACATAAAATACTTCAAAAAATATATTCATTTTTAAATAAGATTTATATTCTTAACTTTTTGCATCCATCAATACAATTTCTTTTCCTTGAGCATACAATATCTTTTGAGCATGATAACTTTTTTCATCATTTTAGGGTCCACCTTCAAAAAAAAAGAGACTACAATATGACAGGTCCAATTTGCAGAGAGCCTTCCAGGCTACAAGTAATGGAATGTCTGTTTACAGAGCTGCCAGAATGTATTCTGTGCCAGAAACCACTTTAAGGGATAGGAAAACAGGCAAAGTTGAGGTAGATTCAACTATTGGGTTTGAAACAATCTTCAATAAAGAAGAAGAAAATAAGTTGGTACAGCATGTATCTTATATGGCTGAAATAGGCTATGGGTACAATAAACAAGGAATCCAACATATGGCAAAAGACTATGCAAAGTCACTTGGTAAATCTGTAAAGGCCAAAAACTCCCTAAGTAATTGTTGGTTTTATGGGCTTCTAAAACGTTGGCCCAATTTAACTGTTGCCAAACCCCAGAAACTGTCCCTTGCAAGGGCTCAATCAGCATCTAGAGAAGCGCTTGACAAGTATTTTAGAGAGCTTTCAGCCATCATAGAAAAACATAAATTTGATGAGCATCCTGAAAGAATTTTTAACATTGATGAAACGGGCATAAATGCGGAACATGCTCCGCCTAAGATTGTTTTCAGTAAAGGGACAAAACCACAAGCTATAACATCCACTAGATCTTCTACAATAACCATAATTGCTGGGGGGAATGCATTGGGGAATTTTATCCCACCTTATTACATCTTCCCTGGAAAAAGGTGGAATCCAGATTTTTTAGAGGGGTGTCTTCCTGGGTCAGCAGGAGAAATGTCTGACTCTGGGTGGTCAAACACCCAGATATTTCAGAATTACGTCACTACACATTTCATGAAGTATTCCGGTGTAAGTCTAGGCATAGATCAGCCATCAACTCTGATATTATACGATGGTCATAGGTCCCATATAAATCTGACACTCACTGACTGGGCCAAACAGAACAATGTCATTTTATATGTGCTTCCTCCCCATACCAGCCATCTGACACAGCCATTGGATGTATCTGTATTTGGGCCTTTGAAAGCTATGTATAATAAAGAATGCCAGGTTTATCTTCAGCAATATCCTGGTATTAACATCACCAAATACCAGGTTGCTCAACTAACCAGGAAACCTTACATTAGAGCATTATCGCCTGAAAATCTGATAACAGGATTTAGAAAAACTGGAATATATCCTCTGAACAGTGGCATTATTGAGGATAGCCAGGTTGCTCCAGCTATCATTTATGACAAAAATGATACAGAGAACCAAAATGACTCTGATAAAAATATTGCAGAAAACTCTTCCTCTAACAATAATATAGTAGACAAAGCTGCTCCTTCAAACTCTGTCGACAACCAAACTGCTTCTTCCAACCTTGTAAACAAGCAAGCTGCACCTGCCAACTCTGTAAACAAATCTCCAAACAGCTTTTTTGATGATAAAACTATTAAGTCAGTTGTTCTGAAAAAGAAAAAAAGATTTGTACCACCATACTTAGCAGGAAACCTTCTAAATAAACAAAACCAAAACTTGATAAATTCAAATTCAATTGTACAGAAAGAAAGAAAAAAACAATCCAATAAAGTCATGAATATTAAAAAAAGTAAAAAGTGTAAATCAATTAGCACAGTTGTAAAACCAAGTACATCTGGAATTCAATCTTCAAAGAAAGGTGGTCCATTACTCCTTAGTGAGGATGATGATTGTCTCAGTTCATCTGATGATATCTGTGATGAAGATCTGTGCTGTGTGTGTGGTGAATGGCAACCGAAGGAGTTAAGGGGTGCACTCAGTGTTGTAATAACCAAATGGGCACAGTGTGATGTCTGCAACCATTGGACTCACCTAATTTATTGCTCACCTGTCCGTGTTGTCCGTCTCAATTATGGATTCAAGTGTCCACACTGTGAAAATAACTAATTTGTATCCATTTAAAATCATGTAAATAAGTAAAATGATTGTTAAAAACGTTTGCAAACAGTTAATTAACATTTAAATGTTTGAATTTTATACCTATTTTACTGTTGACAGTTTTTCACAAACTTATTTGAAGATTTCGGCAGATTTAGCCTTCCATACTTACATTTTAAGGATTACCACGATATCGTAGTAACCTCCCCTGAAATGAGCCAAAATGGCGGACAATGTAAATAATTAAAAAAAATACAATTTAATTGGAACTATTGAAATATTTTTTTCACAAACAGTTTTGTAAAAGGATGACTTATTAAAAGGAAGAGGAATTTCATTCAGGTATGATTTTTATTTTTTACTTTTTGCCGATAAACGTTAAGTACCGCGATATCATAGAACCCCGGGCTAATAATGGATTTAATATTCTTTCTCGTAGTCTACCAATATAGTATGAGGGAGTTATCGATGATGTTATCGATTTTACATCACTCCCCTGTTCTTAAAATTCATTTCAAAGCCTTTCAATTTATGTGTTTTAATTATTTGCTTACATGTTTGAAAAGAATCCGGGTCAGCTCGGCCCTAAAACATACTCGGCCCGAGTCAGCTCGGCCCTATTCCAACTCGACACGGGTCAACTCGGCCCACTTTTTACAATGGGTAAAGGACATCAAAGGACTCCTATTGTCACGGGCTATTATTATCAGTCAATGTATGTTAAAGATACCAATTAATTAGGTGATAATTATGAGTGACTCATTCATTCAAATTTAATAAGTGACCACCTGCAATGAATTAGAAGCTTATGCTATTAAGTAAACACGTTTTTATTCCATAATTTTTTGAAAATTACTTTACTCAGAAAAAACATCTACAGAAACACTTTTATTATATTCACAGGCACAAGTATCGGACCTGGGAAGAAAAAATATGAAGCTATTTTATTAATCTGTTCATAATTTTTCTTCCCAGGTTCGATAATAGTGCTTGTGTCTATATTAATTTTATCGAAACAGCAAGACAAATAACTTTTTTTTCTAAATATACTTTATTTCAGCAGAGGTACAATGTATAATCATATAATAATAATATTATATTTCTTATTTTTCATTTACCTTAACAACATGCAAAGCAAAGTAAATACGTTATAGGCCTTTATATTTTTGTAAAGTGGGCCGAGTTGACCCGTGCCTAGTCCTAATTTTAAGACCTATACGTAACCTATTTCATATTTATCATTCATTAATCTGATATTTTACATTTTTCATTTTCCATGTTACGTTAGGTCTTAACAGATCTTTGCAAAATCGTGTAGCAAAAAAATTGACATTAGACATCGATTTAGATCTAATGAATTTAAACAATTAAAACAACGTGTATTTACAATAATTTTGACCTATTTATGAACAAAACTAAAAAATGAATACCTGTTAACAAAATAATTGAACTGTCACATCCGAAAAGTCATGATTAAATCCTCTCATTTAATTAAATTCCTTGTACAGCCGATATACAAATGGCCGCCATACAGTGCGCGAAATCTGATTGGCTAATTCAAATGCAAGCGTTTAAATGATTCCAGAAGTTTCTAACGGAATTTTTTTCAACGAAATAATTTCCCATGCACCGTCAGTGTGTTCGAATATATTTTTCCGTTCAAAAAATTGGAATCAATCTGTAAAACGCTTTACTTAACCAGTATGGCCGATGAGCAAAATAGATTGATATTTATATTTTATTTTTAATTGATAATTTCATTGTTTGAAAGTTTTTGTTAATGATAGACCATGCAATTGAAAGAACAGAAGATAAGCTTTTGAATAAAGCTTGAAAGGCAAGTCAACAGACATGTTTTTAATTTTTCAAAATGCTACGCGTTTATGAGCAATAACTATTAGACGTCAGGCTTGACCAACATAAAACTATAACAAGCCTGTAACGTCTAATCTATTGGACTAACCCGTGCCGAGTTCGAATAGGGCCGAGTTGACTCATCCTTTGAAAATTAAATGAATGACAGAATTCATGATGATTAAGGGGAGTGTTGTGTATGTTCAACAAATGAGCATATAACCCCTTAACATGTTACCTACTTATTAAGAATCTGTCTTGCAAATTCCATGTCCAACTCTAATCCTTAAGTGACAGAATCCATGTCAATGCGGCATTAGCACTAACTCGGCCCCCAAGTCATCTTGGCCTTACACCTAATTTGCCCATGATTAAATACTTCTGGTAAAATGATAACATTTTTTAACTGTTTATATATTTTCATTGTTTAGCATTTTCCTGATTACACTTCTATCAATTTCATTAGAAGGTTGGCCTACATCTGATGTTTGTAGAAAGTATTGTTCAAACAGCATTAGGTGTTTACTATAGTTACATTTTATGTTACAAAATTCAGTCTTAACATATTTTTTTATGGATCAATCATAAAAACATCTTTTCGGACATGTCTTTTAATCAAAGATAATTCCCAACAACACTGCCAACTTTTTGAATTTCTATTTGTTAGTCGTCGTAACTTTTAATAATTTAGAAAATTAAAAAAATTAATTAACTAAATCTTTATCCTAACAATTTTTTATTATAGAGTGGATTTGACCAGTGCCAAGTTGGTATAACCCCGAGTTGACCTCAATGATTCATATAAACTTTTATCACTGTGGTTCATTTCATTGGATAAATTATATATTTCAGACCGAGAGATCGTTTCAAAAACAGGATGCAGTCTTCATGAACAAGAAGTCTGCTTTACTGTCTGCAAAGGGCAAGAAAAATCTTCGTTACTCGAAGAGTGTTGGTCTAGGATTCAAGACGCCAAGAGAAGTAAAAAAAATTGAACTATTATTTTCTGGTTTTAAACAATTTTAGATTTTGCTATATATAGCAAATCAGTCAACTGACTAGCTTTCTGATAAATAACTTCTAAAGTACTAATGGATGAATTGCAAGGCATTTTGTTTAATATATTATATTTAGGTTTCTGTCATAACTATTGTTTGTCTGTGGTTAAGTGCATGTTGCTTTCACTTTAAGTTATTGCATTTTTAATATGGGTTCTTTTATGTGATTTTTTATCATCCTTTATTCATATACAGTGTAACTTCCGAATTCCGGAACTTCTGAAATCCGGAAACTTCTAAAAATCGAACAATTTTTTCGGTCCCGATTTTTTCCCTTCTATTTTCTATTAATATAATACTTCTGAATTCCGGACGATATTTTTGTAAAATTAGAGTCAAATCAATGCAATTTTACCTCCAAAATCCGGAAATATCTAAAGGTGTGAAATACTTTGTAAAATCGAGAATGTTTACCCTGCAGGAAGATTTAATCTCCCTGTCGATTGTTAACTAATTAGAAGTGATCGTGTAATTTGACACGCGTTAAAATCACAAACTGTGAAGTAATATATTTGAAGTGATGCGGTCAATTAAAGTAATTTACGGCGGTCAGTGAATTTGAAGTGTTTATTAGCGGATTAAATGGCAATTAATTGGGACAATTTGTGCATCAAACGTCTTTAGGGATTTTATTGCATTTGCTGTACTAATTAATTAACTAGCATCGGACAATTTGTAAGTTAAATAAAGTGTAAAATATCAATGTTTTCTTTTCCTTCACATCTTTATCTTGATTAAAAGACTATTATATATGATATTACAGTAATGGCCACATTTTCCTTGACATTTAGTGACATTTAGTGGCTTAGTCTTGTCCACATTATCCGAAACCTCTGAATTCCGGCAACCTCTGAAATCCGAACATTTTGACAAGTCCCATGGGTGTTCGGTTTTCAGAAGTTACACTGTACACAATCTGCCAATTTCAGTTTTTATTTTTTATAGATTTACAACCAAAAAAGTAGTTTCTTGCTAAAGGTTTAAGGGTTACTAAGCTTAGTGGACTTGATAAATATTTTAAGCAATCCTGCTGAAGCAATCTGAATAACTTTATAATTACTTTACAGTGATTTTTTTCACTGTATTTTACAGCCGAATAAAGGCTGTTTCCCCTAGCCCAATATAGGTATATTTTCCCCTAAAAATGCATATATTTCCCCCTTAAATGCCTCGTGCTCTTCCTTACCAGAACCATGACTTAACAGCATCAGCTAGAAGACAGAAATCTGTCGCTATAGATACTGCCTCTACTATTGTACCATGCATGTTAAATTGAATTGAAATTAATTATTTTCATAAAATGTGTGCGTAAATTTCATTTTCAGTTGTTGGAAATTGATTTCTGGTTTCCCCCTTTTCTGATTTATTGCGCTATATTTTCCCCTTCAGAAAGCCACAGGTTGTTTGGAAAATTGGAAAAAAAGTCACTGCTTTATATTAATACTGATTAAGAATTTAAGATAATTTGTGAAAGTCATAACTTGTATAACTTTTCTCCTTACATTGCAAATTATCTTCATTTTAGGCTGTCGAAGGCACATACATTGATAAGAAATGTCCATTTACTGGTAACGTGAGCATCCGAGGACGTATTCTGTCAGGTGTTGTTATGAAGATGAAGATGCAAAGGACTATTGTAATCCGTAGAGATTATCTGCACTTTGTGAAAAAATACCAGAGATTTGAGAAGAGACATAAAAATATGTCTGTGCATCTTAGTCCATGTTTTAGGTATGCTATTTCCCAACTTTGTGTCAATATTAAGAAAAGCAGTATTACTATATAATAATTTGACATTGACAAAAATGTGACAGGCAGAGTAGAGAGGTCTTGAAAAACGCATTTCTCTGTCACTGGCACCCTTTTTTTGCAGTCACATAAAATTTTTGTTCTACCTAAATTGTTGATAATAAATATCTTAAATTCACTAATTGATAAAACTATTCTTGAGGCTGTCAGACCTTTTCAGAAATTTTACGTGTATAAAAGTCCAAATACAGCAAACATGTTGAATAAAAGGGTTTAAAATTGGTTTTATTTCAATGTCAATATGATAATGATGTTTTAATATTCTTTGTAAGTCACCAGAGGTGTTTACTTGTAAATATGCTAACATTCTAATGTTGTTCAGTTACTGACTATTGTTTTCAAAGGCAATCATCAGTTTATGTTGGATAATTTGATTTGTTGGTGTCGTTTTGGAAAAGTAATTCAAGTCACAAGTGATGTTTTACTCACGATGGTCTTCAGACATTATATGTTGAAATTGCCAACTGGCATTTTGCTGATGTGACTTCTTCTAATTTTCTTTAATATCACAGTGACAGGAAAATCATCTCTTTACAATAAGTTATTTTTATGACTGTCAGTTCTTCTGAAAATAAGACCTCACAATAAATCTAACGTCTTGAGAGCAAAGCTTCTAAGCATCGGCCAAAATAGTGTCTCCTAAATGGTGTTGATCTGTATTTTGAAAGTTCTTTCTTAAAGGGTTTTCGGTTAATTTCTTTCGGTGTCATTCAGGTTGGTTTTGATCCTTGGGCAAGGAAAAAATTTCACATACAATTAATCTTGGACATTTGAGTCTAATGGTGTTTTGTCTCTGCTTAATCTTGTTGAGTTAGTATTTGATCACTTGTGGATAAATCCAGGAAAATTGTTTAGGTAGATTGATGGTCAAGATGTTACATAAAAAAAGTTTAAAATCGATATCAAAAACAACCAAAGTAAAAATAAGAAAGTATATAAGTTGAACACATGGTTTCTTTGCATCTGTTTGTTAATGAATTTTTTTTCAGTATCTTAAAATTTTGTTTTTTATTTTTTAAGAATTAAATGGTTTCCTCTCGGCTTGTGTGAAATAGACAGTTTAAATTATTTCAGTGGAGCATTTTTAGCTCACCTGTCACAAAGTGACAGGAGTCACAAAGTGACAGGATGAGCTTTTGTGATCGCTTTTCGTCCGGCGTCCGTCCGTCCGTAAACTTTTACTTTAAATGACATCTCCTCATAAACCACTAAGCCAATTTCATCCAAACAGGAATGTTCCTTTGGTGGTCACCTTTAAAAATTGTTCAAAGAATTTAATTCCATGCAGAACTCTGGCAACCGAAAGAAAAAACTTTAAATATCTTCTTATAAAAAACCATAAGAGCTAGAGCTTTGATATTTGGCATGAAACATCTTCTAGTGAGTGTCTACCAAGTTTGTTCAAATAAAAGCCCTGGGGTCAAAATTGGCCCCGCCCCAGGGGTCGTTGATTTTCCCTATGTGCATATAGTAAAAACTTAAAAAATCTTCTTTTAAAGAACCAAAAGAGTTAGAGCTAAGATATTTAGCATGAAACATGTTCTAATAAGTGTCTACCAAGTTTGTCCAAATAAAAGCCCAGGGGTCAAAATTGGCCCCGCCCTGGGGGGTCATTGATTTTCCCTATATGCATATAGTAAAAACTTAAAAAATCTTCTTTTAAAGAACTCAAAGAGCTATGGCTAAGATATTGAGCATGAAACATGTTCTAATAGGTGTCTACCAAGTTTGTTCAAGTAAAAGACCAGGGGTCAAAATTGGCCCCGCCCTGGGGGGTCATTGATTGTCTTTATATGTGTATAGCAAAAACTTAAAATCTTTGGAAAAACCCAAATAGCTAGAGTTTAGATATTAAGCATGAAACATCTTCTAGTAAGTGTCTACAAAGTTTGTTCAAATAAAAGCACTGGGGTCAAAACTGGCCCGGCCCCAGGGGTGTCATTGTTTTTAACTATATGTTAAAAACTTAAAAAAAAATCTTCTTTTAAAAAGCCCAATGAGCTAGAGCTTAGATGTTTAGCATGAAACATCTTCTTATGGGTGTCTACCAAGTTTGTGCAAATAAAAGTCCTTGGGTTAAATTGGCCCTGCAACGTTTGGGGGGGGGGGTTGGTGGGGCCTATATACAGTCACAAAGTCATGAAGTCACAAATGATGTTTTACTCACGATGGTCTTCAGACTTGAACTGGTGATACTGCCAAATGGCATTCTGCTGATGTGACAGGCCATTATTTATCTAAAAAATTGAGATAGTCCATCATGTCCTCCATTGTTGCACCAATTACTTCATAAATTATGCTTGATCAGTTTTTCAAAAGCAGATGTTTCGTTTATGTTAAAGGCTGTATACATTTCCCTATGGGCATGATTGGGCATGATTGAAAGTTAAAGCTGCTGTTATAAAGGCTATAGCTGACCTTCAGGATTCTAAATATAGCTTTTAAAAAAATTCTTTGATTGATTTTATCAACATACAGTAACATGGATATTTTATGAATTTTGTAATATATTCTACAATGAAAAATATTGGTCTTACGAGTTTATGGTCAATAGGATATCCATGTAAAGACATGATCGGGTAAAATAAGCTGTAAAAATGACAAGTCACAAATGATGTTTTTCTCACGATGGTCTTCAGACATGTATACTGGTGATACTGCCAAATGGCATTTTGCTGATGTGACTATAGTAAAAATAATGACAACCTGCAATTTGTTTGGTATATTTCATCAATCAAATGTTTATAAAAAATTTGTGAAAATCTATCCTTTCTGCTCCAATCTTTATTTTCTTTAAACAAATAAATCAAATAAAACATTTTCCAAGAGCTATTCCTTCATTCAACTATTGATGGAAACACAATTGTTTAGCATATCTGGAGCAATAAAGGTTATTGTCTTAAAATAATATGCCCCTAGGTACTGTGGTTCAAATTACGACAGGAACTTTGGATTCTTTCATGTGAGGAAGCTATCCAACTAGCTTATGGAATGTTTGTAAATTTACTTGGGTGCTCCTTCCTGTCTGAAATAATGCATGAACACCTGAGGTCTTCCTCCACCAGTAAAACTGGAGAGTTGCCATATGACTTACATTGTGTTGGTGCGAAATAAAAACCAAACAAAATGACCCCCCCCCCCCCAAAAAAAAAAAAAACGAAAAAAAACCCATCAAGCATATAAGTCCAGTCAAGACTAGTGTTGTCAAGTTATTGAGTCATCTATGTTTTATATGTAAGTCACAAGTGATGTTTTCTCACGATGGTCTTCAGACATGTACTGGTGATACTGCCAAATGGCATTCTGCTGATGTGACTACATAATAACAATTTCCCACATTACTTCCATATGAAGCTAAATTTGATATATTTTGCTCATTTCTTTATTTGCACAATTTGTTCAAAACTGGCATGTCTTACCACAGGATCAGATTGATGGTCAGTTGTGTAGAAATAAAGAAAAAATATTTTCAAAGTTCATGGAATGACTAATTGGTACGATCATTTATTGGTGACTATAATTAGATATTTATTACACTTCATTAATTAATGAATGTTCTCTATATATTGCAGGGACGTAGTGCCTGGTGATGTTGTAACTGTTGGAGAATGCCGACCCCTCAGTAAGACCGTCAGATTCAACGTTCTCAAGGTCTCCAAAGCAGCAGGATCTAAAAAAGGATTCAAGAAATTCTAAATGCTGTGTAAATGAAAGAAAATAAATGAAAAAAAAGATCAAATTTTTTCATTTAGTTCTTTAATATGATTAAAATCATTAACATGTTAAATAATCCTTGGTCACACAGTCAAAAACTGCTATGTATTCACATGAACACATGTTCTGAGAAAATAGTGGCTGTCCATAATTTTAGAATCAACTTTGCTGAAAATATGAAAACTCCAAATTATATGCATTTAATATCCCCACAAGAGAAGCCATTTTTAAACTCTTTGGAAAAGAAAAGGGTATACAGAGATGGTCTGTCTGTCCATTATTCAGCCTTAAGGGATTTTGAAATAACTATACCAATGTAAAGCATGTGCAACACCCAGACCCCTATCAGTGACATTGATGTAATGAGTGTAACCGACATGTGCCCGGATGATGTATAGCTTCTAATGCAATTTTGAGGTAAATTTTGCCGTTCTTTGTGCAGAGCTAAATTGACTACAGGTAGTTTGTACCATTGCCCGTTAAAAATATAGTTGTGGTCGGCAAAATTGTGTGAGAAGGTTGAGGCTATTATCTGTGCACATGGCAGTTACACACTATTAATTAAAATTTGGCTACATAATGTCAGTTTAGGTTACGTGATCGTCCACATTTACCAAAAATATTTACCAGTAAATGTTTTGTAAACGCTCCAACACCATTCTTAAAAACACTTGTTTTTGGTAAAAAAACAACAGATTTGCTTATGCTTCAATAATTTGGTTAAGAATAAACTAAACTTAAATTTACTGGTTTATGATGAAATTGGTATCGCCACTAACCAAATGACTATTTCTTAGCTCAATTAAGTCATCATCTTGTGACAGTGCTTTCAATCACAACCAATTTTAAATTTCTGGGATCATCCGGATGTGCTAAACTTATTTCCATGTGTATATATACCGATATATTCGATAGACCACTGGTCAATGTTTATTCAAATGACCTTAACGAAAGTTAATTGAGTGCCAGGTCAATATTGTTTGACAATACAAATTTTTCTAATATAAAATATACAAGTTTATATTTGTAATGATTTTATTTTCCTAGTTTATCAACAGTTACAGAAGTTTGCTAACAAAAATATTACAATTGTAACAAAATGTCAAAAGTATATGTATACATTTTCCCCCTAAAAAATCCAAAATATAAAATTATTAAACTATTCACAAATAACATACAGGGCATAAATTTATAAACAAATAAAAAAAATGCAAAGTGAGACTGGACAAAATGTATAAGATTAGGAATCTAAGCTAAATTGAAAAACAATAAGACAAATATGATTGTTTTGAAAGAAAGGACGGCAAAAGTTTGTGCTGCAACTAAAGAATGAAAAGTTTGTTCCATGAAACGCTGTTGCGTGAAATTGTTAAATGTATCATTTTAAATAAAATACTTTTATCAAAAAATGAAATAACAATTCTACAAAAAAACCATTACTAACTAAATAGCTTCTATATAGATGGAAAATGATCTATCATAATAATATCTGTCATATTTTGCGGTTCGGATCGGAATATCCGTCCCAAGGTGACCCGCCCATGGGCGGGTGACCGAGGGACGGATATTCCGATCCGAACCGCAAACATATGTCAGATATTTTTTCTTGCATATTCTACCATATTCCATTATATTTTAAATTCTTTACCTTTATTTTCAATGAAAATTTATATCATTACAATCGTAACTACTTTCTTACAACAGCGTATGAATTACAAAATCATTCATAACGGTAAAATGACGTCATCTTAACCGTGCCGTTGTACAGCACGCGACTCATCTGGAACCCCCCATGCCAGATGAAATTTCCGGCATGGGTAAAACTAACGGAAACGCCAGTCTGATATGCAAGAAACATGAGTCAGGTTCAAAGCAATCTTGCGCACAACATTATAAAACCTCTGCAGGAAATCTGTAGCCTAAAACTTCAAACATTTTTATCAATTAAGCAACCTCTGACAGATTTAGGTGATGCAAAAATATACACAAATACATATCTAGACAAAGTGAAAAAAACAAGTCTCTTTCAAAATTTTAGAATTGTTCGACATTATATCGGTAGATAAAACAAAAACAAAAAATATGCTATAAAAAGGTAAAAATTTTGAGCTGCTTAAAAATCAAGCTGTATAAGGATAGTTAAGACTTTTATCACATTTACATTTTCACAAGATTGTCTTTAAATTCTGAAAACCATCAACTTTCATTTTAAAAGCAGAAAAAAGTTGACACTCCTAATTACACTGTTAAATATTAATATGTTACCAAGGTACATAGTTCTTTCTAAATTTCATTTAAAGTCAAATACTCAATGATCAAGATCAATGAAATTTTACAAGGTGTATTAAGGTATAAAAGAAGATGAGCAAATTTACTCTGTTTGAAAATTATCATTTTGTGCTCAAAACAAGTTATGTTACAACCCCCAAATATGGAAAGGTCAAATTTTACTCCATCTTAAAAAAATACAAACCTGCAGTATAGAGATATTACTATTGGCAGTTCAGTTTAATCATTTTGATGGTATGTAGAAAAAAAACATTTGAAACAATTGACAATTTAAAGAAGGACTGGTTCATCACACACATCCAACCGGTTCTTGGTTTGAATTATCAAAGCAATGATTTAACATGTAGTAGATATTCAATTGAAATAAAAAACAAGAAAAATGGTTGTCATATGAGATTATTATATGTTCGTGGCAACATCGTTACTAAACCAATGTACTTTAAAAACAAATTTGGACAGTGTTTCCACGACCCTGACAAATTTAATCACAGATTGGCGTGTTTATTACGAAAATGGAATGTTTTATTTTAAAGACTAGGCTATGGGAATACATGTTTACACTATGTAAATGACTTTAAATATGATTTATTTTTATAAAAATATATACCAACAGTATTCATGTATAAATATTTCTTCAAAAGTTCAAAATATATATTTTTGAAGTTTAACAGAAATTTAACTTCTTTTTTTAATGGAATGTAAGAAATTTGAACAAATGAAACAAAAACTAATTTCAAAATGTTACAGAAAAATAAAAAATCTATAAAGTAACAGGTTTTCAATAAAAAAAAGTTGACGGTTTTATTACACATAAAATAATTTCATTTTTAAAACCTGCAATTCAAATGTTACGCATTAAGTAAACAAATACATTCATATGAGTAGACTATGTACATATGTATAAATAATAGTATACATAGTAAATACCCATTTTATTTACATGAAATGATTTTAATAAGCCTCATCAATATGGATTTGATAGACTTTATTAGTTACTAAGTTTGCTTTGTTACGCAATGTTCACTCTCGTCACTCGATCTATTTGTGGGAACAAGTAAAAGACAGAAATGTGATTGACATTGTTAAAACAAAATAATAAAGTAATAAATAAATCATCAAAACATACAAGAAATACAATTATCACAGACAAGTTGGTTTGATAACACAATAAAATTACAAACAATTAATAAATACAATTTGCTGCCCATCTAGGAAAACCATGCACTGTTCAAATTATGGCAAACAGTTTTACATTTGGCACCGAAGTAAGTTCATCTCCACAATATATATTATTAGAAATTAATTTACTGTTTAAACATGACGAAAACATGTTTATGAAATACAGGGTACTTTGTGATTCCACCAGTGCTGAGCTTATCCTCTCTGCCACCCACCCTCAAAAAAAATTTTGTTGTAAACATGTAAAGTGTTCTGGGCACCAAACTAAAAAGAAAAATTTTGTACAAAATATACAAACAAAATATACAAAAAAATAATTATACAAACAAGCACATTTATCTAAACTAGAGGATGCTTTTGTAAAAAAGCGCATGTCTCCCCCACTGCTGAGAATAACTGTGAATGGAAACAGGAATGGAAATGGAGATAAGATAATGTAAATACCCGGTAGTCACTTCAATGAAGGCTGTCTATGGATGGTTTCTATTGTTAAGGTTGTATGAGAAGATGCTTCCTAAACTGTTTGTTTTTAACCAGGTATTCAATTTTGAATATGTCTCCCCCCAGTTTGAGGGTTGTAGGTGAAAAGGAACTCTAGTTATCATCCGGAAATGAGAAATTGACCAATGGTCACTGTGACCTTGACCTTTGACCTACTGACCCCAAAACAATAGGGATCATCTGCTCTATAAGACCAATCATCCTATGAAGTTTGAGGGCTGTAGGTCAAAAGGAACTCTAGTTATCATCCGGAAACGAGAAATTGACCAACGGTCACTGTGACCTTGACCTTTGAACTACTGACCCCAAAAACAATAAGGATCATCTGCTCAATAAGACCAATCATCCTATGAAGTTTGAGGTCTGTAGGTCTAAAGGAACTCTAGTTATCATCCGGAAACGAGAAATTGACCAACGGTCAGTGTGACCTTGACCTTTGACCTACTGACCCCAAAAACAATAGGGATCATCAGCTCTATAAGACCAATCATCCTATGAAGTTTGAGGGCTGTAGGTCAAAAGGAACTCTAGTTATCATCCGGAAACGAGAAATTGACCAACGGTCACTGTGACCTTGACCTTTGAACTACTGACCCCAAAAACAATAGGGATCATCTGCTCAATAAGACCATTCATCCTATGAAGTTTGAGAGCTGTAGGTCAAAAGGAACTCTAGTTATCGTCCGGAAACGAAGAATGGACGGACTGACGGACGGACGGACTGACGGACGGACAGGGCAAAAACAATATGTCTCCCCCCGAGGTGGGGGAGACATAATAATAAAATGTATACAAAAACACAAGTCTGTTAAATATAGACATAAAAATGAAAAAAATTATATAAAAAAGGTATCCATTTTTGATATCACAATTATAAAATAAATATACAAAAGTAAATAATGATTTATTTTATGGGTGCTAAAATAATCTAGCTATATATATATGTATGTGTTAAAACTTAAAATGTTTATTTCTGAATATTTTTTAAAAATATTCTACCGTGCAACATTTAAACACCGTTTATATTTATGAAAAAACAGAATTCAAAGTCACAAATTTCAAAATAAAAATATGTCATTTACAAAAATGGACAACAAATAGACAACAGAAGTAATTAAAAATCTGGTTACTTCATAAAAATATTTAATATCACATACTTCTGTTACAAAATATTTCAAGGTTTTTTAAAATAAGGTTCATTTGTTTTGATTTTAATAAAGAAATTTTTATAACACATGGTCATGTGACAAAAAGCTGCCATTTGATTGGTTCAGTGGACAGTGGTTTAAAAAATCTCATTCTGCATTAAAAACTGCATTTCTTTTATAAAATAGAAATATATAAAATTTTGGGAACATTATTTTAAACACAACAGTGCATTGATAACTGTTAATATCTAAAAATAACATGTGATAACAATGGATAAATACAAACCAACATTTCTACAGGTTTTGAATGTCAATGAATAATACAGGTTTTGAATGTCAATGAATAAATATGACAAAGCCATAGTGAATAATTACCTCCCCTTTCATTCTCTCCCTTTAACAGTATACATGAACATATAATGATAAAATGATAATAAATCTATGTGACAATACAATTTTTTAATATATAAAATAAACAATAATCTTGATTATGGTGATACATTTGTAGGTTAGCCTATGGATTTTCCTCATGTATGCTTTGATAATAAATAAGAAGCATATAATGTGTACAAATCTTACGATTAAAACAACAAGGTTTTGGGTAGATATTTATCTTTTTGGTAAACTGTTAATCTTTGTGGCAGTATCTTTTGGGGGTAGACTTTAATCTTGGGGGTAGAGATCTCGTTCAATCTGGTTGTCACCGCTGTCTTTGTCAAGCCACTGTCCGCAAGGGAACACAGTGAGATCATTGTTAACAAGGTTCAGCACTTCTATACGGTCAAGATACCACTTCGGTCTCCATCCACTGTTGTCATGCTCCACATGTAATTTTGTCAATTTCCCTGTAAACAGTAACAATAAAGGATGCATATAATGAAACAAACCAAAGAATAGTAAAGCATATCAAGAAATTATTTCAAACATGTATAAAATTAACCAAAGATGCCCTTTTTGAAAAAAACTCACCATATCACAATTTATTATGTCAGATTTAAAGCCACACTGACAATGTTGAGATCGTATGGCAACTTTTCATTTTTACTGCTGGAGAAAGACATCAGGTGACCCCCCCCCCCTCCATGCATTATTTTAACAACCATAGTACAACCACTGGCCTTCCTTTAGGGCTCTATGAATAGCTCCCTCTCATGAAGTTATCTTAAGTCCCTGGAATTTGAACCCACAGCAGTGAGCGGCAACAATACACTTTGCTATGAAGACAACACAAAATAAGACAAATATATTGACAAGCTTCTTACCTAGATCAACAGCCTCGATCGTGAATTTGTCCACTTGTTTGCGCTCAAACAGATCTCTCATTGATTGAGTGAGAGCTCGTTTTCCTGTATCCCCGTGTTCTCCATACAGTGTGACATGTACGTTGGCGTTTGTTCCGGCACCAAACTTATCACCAGTGTACACTATTAACTCATACTTGATGGGTGCGAGAGCTGAAACAATACAATCAACAAGGTGTTAGCAGGAGTTCAAAGATATAGATATGATATGGATGAAAGTGTTACCTTTTACTTAATTAAAACATATATATTTAAGATTTATTATGAAGAAATGCTTCCACTTTTAACACAAGAAACTATGCTTTCTGGAACTAACCAGTACTGCTGTCTGAGGAAACATGATCTTCAACATAATACAGTTAAAACACGTGATCCCCATGTTGAGCTTACTTTTCCACTTATCGCCTTTTTTAATTGAAAAAAATCAACTTGACAGAAGCATAGAATCAAACCATAAACACTTCTCCCATTACATGTTCCTCATCTCTAGAACATGAATTAAAATTTGAAATTTATAAAACTCAAGAAATCAACCAATGACTTACTTCTCACTATAGAGGTTTGACTTTCCTCAACTTTCTTCACCTCAAGCACTTTTCCGTATCTCTTGTTAATCCTCTCCTTAATTGGTATCCAGGATTTACATGGGAATATATACCTGTGGTTAAATTACAATATTGTCATAAATACATGTATCTTTTTGGTCAAGTTTTAACATGGTAATTGCATTTAGCTTTCATATATTTGAACCACTTTTAAAAATCCATTTTAAGCTCAGAAAACTAACCAGGATTGGTATCTTATAAGGAAACATGCCTGTGACCCCAGCAGGGCTGGAACTCAAGACCCCATGGATTGAGAAGCAGACAACCTCAAATTGATATTGATATCTTTACTGGTTTGTGGAAGACCCCAGGTACAGCACAAGAAACCTACATTTATCCACATGATAGTTCAGCTTTTATACAAACTGATACAGAATAAAAACCTAATATCATTTGTACCACCTATTTTGACTCCTTTGATCACTTTTTGCTATCCAAACAACATTACCAACTTGTCACAGTATCAAACCAAAATATGAGTACAATGGTGTGCATAGATATGTATTAAGATATGTGAAAATAAAATGTTCCTTTACTTTTCTTAAATTTATTTTATCAGATGCATAATGATCATTTGGAAATTATATTTTTTTATTATCACAATATAATATAAAACTATTATAGAATAAAACTTACTTTTTGCCTTTGGCAGCATCCGTAACACTGATCTCGAAACAATGCCATTCTGCCTCCCGACCCTCCGCATCACCTAGAGGACGGTCTTCACGTTCAAATGCTCCCACAATGCAACTCTCCAGCTCACCAAGTGGGGCAGACGGGAATGAAAAATGATCTACATTGCCCCTGGAAAGAAAATATATACAAATTTATCATCTCAAATATGATGGTGAGCTTGCTTATTTAAATATACCTGAATACATGATTTGTTTATACATGTACTTGTTTTTTTTTTAGTTTGATTTTTTGGGAAAGCTTAAAGTTATCAAATACTCTTGAGTCTTTTTCCGGGAAAAACCGTGTAAGAATGGTGGAAAAGTTTTTTGCTACATAAAAAAAGGCTTGTCCTGACGAATTTTGAACCACAAAACGACACTTTGAGTGGAACATTTACAGAACTACTTTTTCTTCTTATTCATTTTGTGTTATCACGTGACTTACTTGCGTAATATTTTATTAGTAGCACTATTTTCCAGTCTGAAAATCTTGGATGTTCTTTTCGTTCCTTCAAGTATAATCCAACCATTATGTATGGTTCCACCTTCTTTCTTATCAGATGTTTTTACCTCAATCTCATAACCTGAAACAAAACAAGAGCTGTCACAGGAGACAGCGAAGCTCGACTAATAAAATACTGGACGCAGTAAGGAGGACAAAACTATGAAAGAAAAATCAATTATGTATAATTATGTATTAAGTTATAGTAAAAAAATAACATTTGTTAACATAAATTCCAAGATCAAGGGGAATAATTCTAGAAATAGTCATGCTAGAGTTATGGACCTTGCAACACAACATTTGTGTAATGATAAGAAATATATATTTGAAGTTTGAAGTAGATACCTTAAAAAATAAAGAAGTTATTATATTTCTTAAAGAAAATCCTAAGTTCAAAGAGAGATAAATCTGTAAATATTGCTTCAAGAGTTATGAACATTGTCACATAAAATGTAATTGATGATAAGGAATAAGTATTTGAAGTTTGAGGTAGATACCTTTTAAAATAAAAAAGTTAAAATAAAAAATAACATTTTTCTAGAAAATAAATCTAAGTTTATGGGGAGATAATTCTTGCGCAATATTGGTGCTAGAGTTATGAACCTTGTCACATAAGATGTGGATGATAATAACGTAAATATATTTGAAGTATGAAGTTGATCCCTTTAGAAATAAATAAGTTACAGTAAAAAATAATATTTTGTATGGAAAATTCTAAGTTCAAAGGGAGATAAATCTGAAAATATTGGTGCTAGAGTTATGAACCTTGTCATATAAGATGGGGATGATGATAACGTAAATATATTTGAAGTATGAGGTTGATCCCTTAAGAAATAAAGAAGAAACAGTAAGAAATAGTATTTTTTTGATGAAAATTCTAAGTTCAAGGGGAGATAAATCTGAAAATATTGGTGCTGGAGTTATGAACCTTGTCACATAAGATGGGAATGATGATAAGGTACATATATTTGAAGTATGAGGTTGATCCCTTAAGAAATAAAGAAGTATCAGTAAAAAATAATATTTTTTAAGGAAAATTCTAAGTTCAAGGGGAGATAAATCTGAAAATATTGGTGCTAGAGTTATGAACCTTGTCACATAAGATGTGGTTGATGATAAGGAACATATATTTGAAGTTTGAAGTTGATACCTTAAGAAATGACAAAGTTATAGTGAAAAATATTTTACTGCACCAAAACTTTAATCTAAAATCTGGACGCGGACGCGGACGCCGACGCCGACGCCGGGGCGAGTAGGACAGCTCTCCATATACTTCGTATAGTCGAGCTAAAAAGCATACATATTGTTTCTTAAAACAATTGTTTATCCCCCATGTGCTATACAAATTTAATGTCAATTCTTTTTGTTATTACATACCGTCAGATTGATAATTTGATTATTGTCATATTGATACAATCATACACATATTGTACAATAATATACATATTGTCCAATATTGATACATTGTATTATTCATAAATTTATTGTCCAATATCAATGTAATACATTATATTGTCAGACATCACAATGATAACTTGATTTTTGTCATCAATATACAATTATACACATATTGTACTATGCTACACATATTGTCAAATATTGATACATTGTATAATTCATATATTTCTTTCGATATCAATATAATACATTACTTTGTCAGATATTAATTATACAAATACATATATCAGTTCTCTTGACTCTTTTATCTCCTCTATTTTGCCTGATATCAATTTGGTTATTATCCCTGGCAACATGTATAATAATCAAATATCATATTAATATTATATTGTCAGATTATTTTTGAACAAATCATCTGTATCTTCATTATCAGATGTTGATCTAAATTGTATTTAAAACCATTTTTTGTTGTTCATTTATCAGACATCAATTTCATACTTGTCTCTCATTATCAGATACCAATCAGACAATCAAATATTCTATTCATTGTCAGACATCATCAATCATGTTGCCAGATATCAATTTATGAAATAATTATAACACTCCTTTGCTTAGCAAATACACTGTTTATATCCCAATCTTAATAGTCAATTTACCTTCCTTTTAGCTTAAAGCAGCACGCCTCCAGATAAGCGAAAATATTTCATGAAAATCAAACTTCAGTCAAGTAAAAAAATTCAAGATTTAAGTAATGATTTACATGTTATGTGTGATTAATGTATTTATTACAATATTTCTACTGCGTGACTAATGCGATAACAGTTATTTTTTGATCTCTTTTTGGTAATTTACGCAAATTGTAAGTGACATTATACTATGTGTAAATTACTTCCATTGTTCACTTCACAATATTTTACTTTGAAATACATTTTCAAAATTTTCATGAATCTGGAGGCATGCCCCTTCATTTAACAATAATTCACGGAAAATACATCACTTCTCCACCAGTTTAGTTTATGGAAATTCATTGTTTTTTTTTACTTAAGTTTCCGTTCTTTAACCAACTTCAGTGAGACCATCTTTTATCTAAATAAGTTTAAAAAAATCACCACTGAAACTTACAAGATTTATCTTTCATGTCTGGCGTACTACCACCCTTGGCAGCCGTGCTACAAGTCAACTCTCTCAGTATCTGTTTATCATCGTCAGACTTTGATAACCATTTGTTACAATGGAATGTGTAAGATTTTCTGGTTCCTATGTCTTCTACCTCAATATAGGCCAGGTGCCAGGCTGCTCCGAATCCTGGATGTATATAATTTTATATTAATTCAAATTTGAAAAATGAAATATATGTATGAAAACAATTTTATTTTATTTTAAAGTTATTTTAACTGAAATAATATGTAAAGTGACAATAAGCAAATGCTGGTTTCTTCAATCTATATCTGAAACTAAACATATTTATATATCTATCTCATAGAAAGTTTGACAAATATTTCATGTGCTTAATCTTTTTCCTATAATTTTGCATTCAAAGAACTACATGTATTTTAAGATATCTAAAAGCTTTAGTTTATATTTTTTAACACCTGCAAATTGTCATACCTTTAGGATATGAACTAGCCAAAACATAAAATTCAAGACAGGAAACACACTTAAGACAAGTTGAAAACACTATTCACACACAAACAAAATATTGGATATCTTTCTACAAATCAATCAGGTAAAAATTAACTCGAGGTAGAGCCAATAAATTCAATGTATTAGTATCAAACTTGCCAATAAGGAATGTTTGGTTCAGCCTTAGTTGTAAAAAAAGTTGAGATAGCAAATTTTAGATTACAATGTACTAGTCTGAACTTGTTTCAAATCCTGCAAGCCATATTTGATTCTAACTTAGCATTATTTATTACCATATATTTGATTCAGATTCTGAAACATAAATTCTTAACAATGTTGTATTCTTAGTTATTCTGAAAGCTTACAGACTGTCAGGTCATTGGTTCCAACCATGTGGAAGGAAGATTTAACATACAGAAGGACAAGGTTGATTCAGAATCAGGAGGTACGGTTCGGGTTTCTTTACTGGCTTCAAGATATGTTTTCTCTAATAGAAAACTGTTAACTCTGCATTTTCAAGACAACTTTTGCTTTGGGTATATAAAGCTTTTATAAACTAGCTAAGCTCTTTTGATATTTTACCTTGGTTTAGGAGACCTTGATTGGAAAACAAGAAAATAATCCATAAAGCAGAATGGGTAAAGCAGTGCATATCAGTTGATGGTAATATTATTAAATATATGTATTTTAAGTGCATTTTTATTAGAGTCTATTACTAACTCATAAGTAATTTGTAAGTAAGAATACTTTCTTTTTTGTGTAATATTTTAAGACACAGACACTGACTTTCCAGCTCAATTGAAATGATGTCTAAATCCATCAATAAAGCAAGAATGTCACTACCATGACCTTTGTAGTGTCTGTGTGGCTTCCAACTCAATCAATAAGCAATCAGAGTATTAACTTATCTTGTAATATGAAACAATGTGTGTAATTTTGATATTTTTTTTACGATTTATTAAAATAAATATAGACTAAATAACAAAATCCTCACTGATTTTTCATTGTGCATAAAAATTCTGAACAAAAGATCTAAAATTAGGGTCTATATTTGCAAAGAAATATTGTGTTGATTGATGCAAAATCTATACTATCTTATTTACCTGCAATAGAACCTAGACAATATCAAAGATATAGCATGCAATATAAGCAAATATACAAGTAGTGACACAATAGCAATGAACCCAATTTTTTTTTCTTTTTATTCTGCATGTATATATAAGAGCCTTGTGCATTGTGCTAAAAGCCCTCTATACTTGACTGTTAACTCAATATTTCTATCAGATTTCTCTATTCATGTAAAGCATTAGCCTCAATATCTTCATCAACTATTTGGTGTTTGTTGTAATGATCAATTTTTGAGCATAAAATTCATCCATATATTTTACAAAGTATCGCTAAAACATGGATCTTATGTTTTAATATAAGATATATATCAGTTTTATCAAGCAAAAAAACGCACAATGATATATCTTTCATTAAATATAAGAACTATGTTAGGACCACTCTAAACGATACAGACTATTAAACCTATGTGACCTACGCATCCACAGCTAACAATCATCCAGACACATAAAATTTACTGTGAACAATTTTGTTAAAATTTCCTTCAATCCCCCAACATAAATTAAAAGAAAACTTACACAAAACCAAACAATAACAAACAAACTGAGATGTAATATTTAAATACAAACCTTTGTTATCGTGCCACACTCGGCACTTTGCGAGTTCTCCGAGACTTAGAATATCATTAAATACAAACACATCATTCTGGTCATTCTCAAATGGACTTTTGTTTGTTTCCGATTTCTTCAGGTGAAGTGGACCGGAATCACCGTTATCACCGAATAATGTGACGAAAACATTGGCATCGGTTCCTGCACCCTTTACATTGGACGTCTTCACACTTATCTTATAGTTAGTCTCTGAAAGTTTATAATTCATATGTTATACTTTATTTTCAAATTTATCTTCTTATTTGTTAATTGTATATTGCTATTTAAGGGTGTTTTAAAATATGAAAAGCAAAAATAGTGAAGTCAAGACTGTCCAACAGTGCATTCTGACCGGGCTCTCTACTACTGACACAGGCAAGGCATTTTCACTGCAAATGATCACGCTTAAATCTGAATGCCAATCATTTTTGCTATTCTTATTTAAAAGTTATGGTCCTTATAATTATATTGATTTTGCTCTGGTCTCATGTTAATAGGTTAAGAGAACTGAAATGACCTATGCTTATTATAGTCGGGTGCAAAACTAATATCGACATGAAACCAATAAATAATGTTCACTTATTTTTTTATATGAAATCACTAAAATCTTATCTTAAGTGGAAAAGTTTATTTAGTGGAAAAGTTGAATTGGTGCATTAATTTGTTTGTTTGTTTTCATGGTGCACCAACACAGTATAGGTAATATGGCGCCAAAACAGAAAAGAAAATTTAGAGGCTTAAAAGAATAGTGTCCACTTACTTTCGACCATGACCTTTCTGCCCTCTTTAGCTGGAATATCCCTTGACAACACGCCCTTTGACTTACTGAGCCAACCCTTACAGTCAAACACTGACAAGACTCCAGTAGACATATTGCGTAACTCAACCTGAAATAGTCACAAATATCACATTATAACTGAAAAAAAGAATATTGTCACTATACAGAGGACATTAAAGTTTTTTTTAGTAAGTACAGGATTTATTTTCATAAATTGGTATGAAAATAAATATATCACAAAGGACAGTAGACAATTGTTTGAAATATGGTAATTTTCATACCACAAAACCATACCTTATCAATAACTGAACAGTTAAAAATAATCTATCAACTTTTAACTTTTTAAAAAGTAAAAATTAAACAGTCTACCAAGGTGGAATATACATTATGGAATCATTCTTTTTGAGAGAAGCTATATTTCTCATGGGAGTTTGAACTAAAACCTCAACCCTGTCATAAGAGCATATGTGATAAGCTATAAATTACACTCTATTTCCCATTGTTGACTCACAATATAAGCAACCACAAACCTTATCACTGATTCATTCCTAAATCTGTCCTGTTTCAACCCAAATCTGTCCCTGATCCAACCCTAATCTGCCCTGAGTCAAACCCAATCTGTCCCTGATTCAAACCCAAATCTGTCCCTGATCCAACCCTAATCTGCCCTGAGTCAAACCCAATCTGTCCCTGATTCAACCGAAATCTGTCCCTGATTCAACCAAAGTCTGTCCCTGTTTCAACCAAAAGCTGTCCCTGATTCAACCCAAATCTGTACCTGATTCAACCAAATCTGTCTCTAAAATCAACCCTAAATCTGCCCGGAGACAATAGCACTGAAAACCAACCTTTTCAAGGTACCAGTCTGGCCTGCTACCTTTACCATCACACTCAATTCTCATCTTTTTCACAGGTGCCACATCTTCTAGTTCCAGCTTGATGAAGTCCGCCCTGTCTCTCTCGAACCTGTCACCAGATTTCTCCAGTACTTGCGGTGTTGTCGTACCTTTCTCACCAAACACGGTCATCGTGATCTTCTGGTCGGTACCAGCTTCGTCTACATCTCCCGTATACACAGTGACCTCATAAGGTATCACTGAAATACACAGAATAGGCATATAAAACACCATGAAATAAAGTACAAGCCTAGATTGACAATTGCGAACATTTTTCCTCGGGGTTAAGGTGAAATCATGTTAAGATTATGACATGTCACACTCCTATCTCTATTCACAAGGCTATGTAAGAATTTAATACATCACAAGCTTTTATCAATTTTTTTACTCATTTTTGAAATCATACATCAGAAACAGATGCATTTTATGTTGACAGGTATGGTTTCAAAATATTTCCAAAAACTCAGGAATTAAAAAAACAAACCAATATCCACTATACTTACTTGGTTTGTAAGATGACATGGAGCTTATGCCATCATCAACGCTGAATGTTCGACTGGTCTTGCCATCACCTTTGTCTCGAGCCAGCCATTGTTTACACGCAAATGTGTAATGTTTCCCTTTAGTCGGCATATCAACTTCAATCTGCTTAACAAACCAACCCGAACCTGGTGCTGTACCGTCATGTCCAACCTGGTAGATAAATGAAACAAATATTTACTCAAGTGATATGGTACTATTAAATTTAACCTTAGTTGCTATTAAAAATAATCCTGGAATATAATCATTTCTGAGGTAAACATGCAAATACATTATTAATTTAAAGGTTAATGTCATTCAGAATATTGCAGATCTTTTTTATTATTCAAAAAAGGTGTTTTTCTAGTCTGCTGAAAAAAATTCCATAAAAACCCCCATCAAACCCTACTCCCTAAACTCCCACAAAACACAGCACACTAACCCAACCCTGGCCTAATAAAATATCAAAAAGAAAACTGTAACTCACAATTGGTTGTTTGATTGATTAGATAATTAAAGACTTAATTTAACGTAGCCCTGTCAACAATTTTGTACAATAAATAGGATCTATTTTCTACCTTTTTACAATTTTACTTCACTGTAAACAAAACACTATTAATCATACCCTAGGTCTTTTAAATCCATTGACTAACTTTTTCAAACATTTTTTTTTTATCAAACAAGACAAAAACTTACCTCAATTTTCTTCACTTCATCAATATCAACTGCCTCGATGGAGAAAATTTCAGTTGACCCTGGAGCAAATTTATTTTTCTGAGCTAGTTCGAGATAAAGTCGGCCAGTAGTTTTCTTCCTAGGACCAAGGATTGTGATCCAAACATTACTGGAGGTTCCGTTATCTTCTCCTTCACCAGTTGCTACCCTTACAGTGTACGGTATAGCTGTAATATAAATATATAGCCATATCATAATAGAGAAAAACGGATATCACAGCAAAGATAAAAGTGTGAAAATAAAGATTAAGTAATATTATGATTAAACAAAAAGTGATATCATAAAAATCATCAAGTGATATAATAAAAAGCATAAAGTAATATCCCAAAAAACATTGCAAGTGATATCATAAAAATGAAGTGATGTCATAATAAACATAAAGAGACATAATAAACATAAAGTTATATGTCAACATGAAGATAAAGTAATATTATTTGAAAATAAAAACTCATTATACATAAAAGATAAACTACAGTAACAAGAAATAACACTAGCTTTGGTTGATGGAAGATAATGTAACTTCTAGAGAACTGAGAATTTTTAAGTAGTAGTAAATGGACGCTGTTTTGTATACATAGATATTCAACAAACCACTTTCCATGCATACATGTATATGATAAACTCTCAAGATTTCTTACGAGTATACAAAAACAGAAAGTAGTGTTACGTACTTGGTCCCTCTGGTATATCTTCCATGGAGAGTTGTTTCCGTGACAACTTGGGACTTTTAGAGAAGGGATCTGTGCTGCGTAGTGAATCAAGACTGGCAACAGAGCCATATTTTGTAGATCTTAATGTCCCTGTGCTTGACATCTCACCATCAAAGCCCTGTGGAATAAAACATAATAAATTTTGAAATCATTTTACAGGAACAGTATAGCTTTTTCAATATTAGACATCCAACACAGTCATTTTTACTGCAAAATAGCGTAACACTTTATAGAACAAATTGCAAATGCTTTACAATTCATAATCTTGCAAAATAACAGTATTAAAAGCTCCCTAATTTATTTTTTTTTTATATTATATAATACATGTACTAGTTTATTGCTGTAAAGGCACCTGTAATTATTGTGATCAAAGTAATGATTGAAAATACCCTACCTTCAAATGACCTGACATAAAAACTAACCCAAAGAAAACAAAAGTACCCACCTTAACATAGAAAGATCTCTCAATCTTCATATCATCTTTGTTTTTGGCTAGCCATCTCTCACAGTGGAATTTGTATGTATCATTATCTGCGTTGTCAATAACCTCGATATAGTCGAGATACCAGGCTGGGCTAAATCCCGAGTTGTCATGGCGAATACGTATCTTGTATATTTTACCAAGATCTGCTGCTTCCAACTTGAATACATCAGTCTATAATATATGAACATAAAATAAAACAAATAAGTCATTCATAAGTTCAATATAATTATACTTACATATACAATGGTACTAATTCATATAATGTTAAATTGTAGAGCAAGTTTTACCACAAACCGATCTTTCTCAATTCTTTGATTTCCGTCCTAGCATTTCACCATTAGGGTATGAAAGAAGAGACCAGAACTACATTTTAAATTCTGCGCACCAAACAATGTCCCTTGTACCATTTTAGGTTCATTGCGGCATTTTTCAGTTTCTTTCAAATTTTTGAAAATGACTTTATCAATTTTGTACCTGATTTTTCTCAAACTTGTCAAAGTTAGTTTCTGATTTGGCAAGTTTTCTCTCTCCGGTATCGCCTTTATCACCAACGATTGTAAGGAAAACATTAGCGTTAGTTCCGCAACCTGACTTGTCTCCAGTCTTCACATTCACTGTATATATCTTCTCTGAATTAATAAAAAATCTTTATTTAGCTCTCCTGATTTATTGTAATCAACTTGTTTTGCTTTGCAATTGTTTATATTGTCATTCAACCACTAGTATGTCAATTTAATATTCAAAGCATTTGAAATAATTAAAACATTAATAATTTTAAAACATCTTACTTTCTAATTTGTCACGTAACTTGAGCTCTTTACTCTGCACTTCTCCGTTCTTGATCACTTCCTGTATGGCTTTGTCGGCCACTAGTTCCCGCTCTATAGCACTGTCATCCTCGTTACGTGCTAGCCATCTCTTGCACGGGAAAACATATGTGATAGATCCCTAAAATACATTAATTGTATTAATCTCCCATGTTGAACATTCTTATATTTATTTAAAGTTTCATTTCAAAACATTACTACATAAATTTTCCTTTTGCAGTCTTTGTCTCAAAATCATGCTTTTAACTAAGGGCCCATAATAATGTTGCCAAAACTTTTAGCCCTACCCAGAAATGTTTATGAAAAAATTATGTATATTGATATATGCAATAAAATATTATTGAACTAAAATTTAATAAATCACCATCACCCCAAAATCAAATCTCCCAAGGAATAAAAAAAAACTTACATTAAATACACCCTGAAAATATAGCCCTAGTCAAAATTCTATTTTTAGACTCTCTGTGTTTGTTTTTTTTGTTCATGCAATGTTATAAAAAAAATGCGGCTTCTTAAAATTATAACAAAAATCTTCTTCAAACTCGTAAGTTATTAACCATTTTCAAAAATAATTCAAAACAACCAACATTATGAAATACTAATGAAGAATTATCTAGGTTTACATTGTCATTTGTGACTGTTTTTTATTTGTTTTTTTAATTGGCTTGTAATCATCACATACAATTTTACAAAATTGCTTGAAAACATTTCAAATCATTGTGGACCCTTTATTTCTAAACAAATATTTATTACAAATAGCACACAATTTTGCTGCCATCTCCAAAGCAAAAGCTTGGCAAGAAAACGATAAAATGAGTTTTGCATAGGGGTTGGGTGCCTGAGCTTCTCAAAAAGGTATAAAGCAATTAAAAATATTTCTTTAATGAAACTTTTTTGTTTTAACATCTAAGGATCTTAGTATGGCTAAAATTAACATCTTGACTTGTAAAAGCAAAACAGAAAAAAAATATAAATAATAAACAAACAAAAAATACTATATAATAAAATTTTGTCACATTTCTTATTATAATAACAACAATAATTATCACACTGGGGTAAATTTCATCATTTATTAAGTTTTTTTATCTATTACAGTCCTTTTTTTTAAAAACGCAAATGGGTTTAAGTTGCAGAATTACTGCCCCTGAAATATGATAATGCATATATAATCTAGCATTGAAGCTTCATAGAAACAAGTTATTCATTCTATAAGTTTTCATTTGAATAATGCAAATGGGTTTAAAGGGAGACAATTGGAATAAAAGTGGGTTAAGTGGAGTTACTGCCCCTGAGACATGATCATGAATATACAGCCTAGCATTTAGTATAAAATATATAAGCTTCACATAAACAAGAATTACCCCTGGATCATCGTCGTAATAAAAGTCATCCTTTAATGTAATAAAATACAACACATTAAAGCAAATTGTCAATGAAGATGTTTGATAAAGTGATAACGCAGCCTCCAAAGTAAGAAATGAATTATTCGTAAAATCATTATTAAAACAGTATTTCATATTTTATTGTTGGCTCAGAAGCCATGATACACTGTTATAGATTTGTTTATTATAAGTTCAAATATATTACATGTATACCTCATAGACCAATGAAATCTTTTTTCAAAATTTCATGAGTGTTGTGAAAAATTAAAATTTAGAACATTTATGCAGCAGTCTTGTTACTGTTATTAAATTACATAGTCATTGACAACAGTTCCTCAATACATTTCTATAATCTGTCATACAAATTGGTTATTTAGTAAGAAAATACATTCATGTGATTGTAAGTTATACTAGTCTACTGTTACCATTAAACAAGAATATGTACATGAATTGCTATATATAAATATCTATACAGTGTAATACTATTCTCTATAGTAATAGTTATGTAACTTATGTATATCTAACAAAAGTAACAACTGTTTATGAAAGAAACTAAACATAAAGTTTCCTGTAATTTATAATAATATATACACGTATAATTAGTAGTTTAGTGGTTTAGGAATCAGCCTCTCAACCATTTGATTCTTCTTAGCAATTACGACCATAATTCTTCCTATGACATTCACACGCAGCCACTCATTTGTCAATCAAAAGGACCCACAGTCATTAATATATAATTGCAAAGAATTTGATTCATAATTGAGTATAAGTAAGTAATTTGAAACTAAAATATTTGTATCAAGAAAAATTTTATTAAATATATTTATAGAATTTTGTTTCAAAGATTCAACAGTTTTAACTGCAGCAAATTAGTCCTAGACTGACTTGGTTGAATAGGCTTCTTAATATACATAATTCTTTTCTTTTTTTTAAATTTCAGCAAAATGGAAATTTTATCATGCATATCTAAAAAAATGACTTCTATAAAATAAAAATTGACAATATAACTGAACAATAAAATGATGATGTTTTTCATGCACAGTAAAAAAGAAAAGTAGTACATAATTTTATAATAACAAATATAATGACAATAAAACTAGTAACAGGTAAATAAGTTAAATATTGGACACTTACAACATACTTAATATTAGAATGAAGGACAGTGAATGAATTAATCCAAATTAAATTTTGGACACTAACAAACTAACAGCAGTACTAAAGTTTTGAGAAAGACTTTGTCACTTTTAAGATGGACTTTTGTCACTGTTAAATTCCTGACAGGAGTTCCATTTTAAGAATTAAAGTTTAAAAAGGACTAAAAGAAGTTAAGTCTAAGAACAAACTAAAGTTTGATAAAGATTTAATCACTGTTAAAAGCTTACTAGAAGTTTAATTTAGTTTTAAGGAAGACTTTTTTAAGCTTACTAGAAGTCAATTTAAGAAAAAATTAAGGTTTTTAAGGAAGATTTTGTCACAGTTAAATTTTGGACATTTGTAAACTAAACAATACAACAGAAGGAATTTATATATCACTGTGTCACTAGAAGGAACATATTTTATACAATCATGCTCGACTCACCTGAACCTTACGTGAACCCTGTTTTTATAGCATTAATATAGTATAATTATGGAATACAGGCTACAACTCTAAACTCTTTACGCTCACAAAAACATGCTTATGTCATACGGAATAAAAATAATTCAAAAGACGCACATGAAAAAAACCAAACCAAATTACCCCAAAGATTAGAAACTATGCAAAATAATTTAAATAATTATTGTAATCTGTTTAGTTTCAAGCATTTTAAAGTGTATTTTAGTTAACAATTTAACAACAAGAGGGCCATGATGGCCCTGAGGTCGCTCACCTGTATATAGGCCCCCGAAGCTGGCTAGTTTAAACCCCAGGGCTTTTATTTGAACAAACTTGGAATTAAGACACCAATTAGAAGATGTTTCATGATGTTAAGTTTTTGCTATACACATATAAGAAAAAACAATGACCCCCCCCCCCCCCCCGGCAGAGTTAATTTTAACCCAAGGGCTTTTATTTGAACAAACTTGGTAGACACCCATAAGAAGATGTTTCATGCTAAACATCTAAGCTCTAGCTCATTGGGTTTTTTTTAAAAGAAGATTTTTTAAGTTTTTACTATACATATATAGTTAAAAACAATGACACCCCTGGGGCGGGGCCAGTTTTTACCCCAGGGCTTTTATTTGAACAAACTTTGTAGACACTTATTAGAAGATGTTTCATGCTTAATATCTAAACTCTAGCTATTTGGGTTTTTTCAAAGAAGATTTTTTAAGTTTTTGCTATACACATATAAGGAAATCAATGACCCCCGGGGCGGGGCCAATTTTGACCCCAGGGCTTTAATTTGAACAAACTTTGTAGACACTCACTAGAAGATGTTTCATGCTTAATATCTAAACTCTAGCTATTTGAGATTTTTTCAAAGAAGGTTTTTGAAATTTTTGCTATACACATATAAGGAAAATCAATGACCCCCGGGGCGGGGCCAATTTTGACCCCAGGGCTTTTATTTGAACAAACTTAGTAGACACCCATTAGAACATGTTTCATGCTAAATATCTTAGCTCTAGCTCTTTGAGTTCTTTAAAAGAAGATTTTTAAGTTTTTACTATATGCATATAGGGAAAATCAATGACCCCCCTGGTGCCGGGCCAATTTTGACCCCAGGGCTTTTATTTGAACAAATTTGGTAGACACTCATTAGAACATGTTTCATGCTAAATATCTTAGCTCTAGCTCTTTGGGTTCTTTAAAAGAAGATTTTTTAAGTTTTTACTATATGCATATAGGGAAAATCAATGACCCCCTGGGGCGGGGCCAATTTTGACCCCAGGGCTTTTATTTGAACAAACTTGGTAGACACTCATTAGAAGATGTTTCATGCCAAATATCTAAGCTCTAGCTCTTTGGGTTCTTTAAAAGAAGATTTTTCAAGTTTTTACTATATGCATATAGGGAAAATCAATGACCCCCTGGGGCGGGGCCAATTTTGACCCCAGGGCTTTTATTTGAACAAACTTGGTAGACACTCACTAGAAGATGTTTCATGCCAAATATCTAAGCTCTAGCTCTTTGGGTTCTTTAAAAGAAGATATTTAAAGTTTTTTCTTTCGGTTGCCATGGCAACCAGAGTTCTGCATGGAATTAAATTCTTTGAACAATTTTTAAAGGTGACCACCAAAGGAACATTCCTGTGAAGTTTGGATGAAATTGGCTTAGTGGTTTATGAGGAGATGTCATTTGAAGCAAAAGTTTACGGACGGACGGACGGACGGCCGGACGGACGGACGACGGACGGACGCCGGACGAAAAGCGATCACAAAAGCTCACCCTGTCACTTTGTGACAGGTGAGCTAAAAAAGAAATAAAATGCATTTTCATTATGAGTTAATTAAAGCAAAAGTGCAAAGTTTTAGGTCATATAAATGTAAAATGGTAAAGCATACCTTTCCTGACTCGTGCAGTCGCCTTATTGTGACCTTGTCTAAATGCCATCCAGCGGTCAAACCAGAATTATCATGACCAATACGAATCTTCTCAATGGTATCACCTACATCCTCTAACTGAAATCAAAATATATGTAGTGTGATTCAAACAGTGTGATCAAAATAGCAAGATCAAAATAGAGTAATCAACATAGTGTGATCAAAATAGCAAGATCAAATAGCAAGATCAAAATAGCAAGATTAAAATAGCAAGATCAACACAGTGAGTTGTAAGAAATGAAAAAGGTCTTTATGAGCACCAAATATAGTACAATTAAAAAAAGTAACTTATAGATTCGAGTGACAGGTTTTCTTTACATGCACAAGTTGGTTTTTTTTTTGGTTTTTGAGCCAATTTTAACACATTTTTGGTCATATCTTAGAAATGATCCACCTCTGGCTTTCCTGGATACCTAAAATACCTTTAAAACATGGACAACATACCTCTAAAACATGGGTGTCAACTGAGCCTCTCTTGAATTTATCTTTCCTATCCAGTTTACTGATACAGAGGTCTTTTTGCTGAGTACAGATCTCTTTACCATATAGTTGTATATAAACGTTCGCTGACGTCCCCGCTGAGGTGATATCAGACGTGTGCGTAACAATCTCATATGGTATACCTGAAATTAATATGATCTTAATGTATAATATGTATAAAACAATGATTTGAAAACTTGAATACAAACAAATTTATTTGACCATAATTTTCTAGGATAAAGAAGAATAATTATGAAAGTATTTTGTCACTTTGTGATTTTTGAATAACAAATCAAATGTTTTTTTCTCAAACTGGTTAATACTAAAGCTAACTTTCTAATTTTTTTGTGTAAAACAACAGAGTTAAATTCACTTTTAAATACTTTTATTAAAGACCTGGCTACCATTACTCTGCTAATTATCTGCATAAACTCAAGTCATTCTCTTGTGAATGTGAAAGATGGCCTGAATCTCAGAAGTTTCAAAAAATGATATAAACCATTCCAATAACTAAAGAGGGAATTAGCGTTGACTATGTAAATAAAACTTTAAACTTGTCTTGTATCTTCCTATGACAAGGAAATAATTCATGAAATTTCCTACATGTAACAATGTCTCAGAACATTATCGTAACAATATAAACCTTTTTCTGTTGATTCTGTAAATAACCACAATTGCTGGCCATGAAGCCTTGAATTATATCACAAAATCTTACATTTGATATACTCTTCTGTGGCTAAATCTTGTGGGTATAACTCCACCTCCAGTTGATTATCTCCCTTGTTCTTGGCAAGCCATCGGTTGGCTGGGAATTTCCAGTTTCTACCCAGTGACGGGCATTCTATGGCCACATTGTCCAGGAACCAAGCTCCGCCCCCACCTTTGTTGTCATGTCCAATTCTATAATGATATCCATCAATCAATAAATAGTATAATGTGTAATGTGTTTTACATTACAAAGACTGTTTCAATGCAACCTACAAAATAGGGTTAGCATCCAAAGTCAACTATTTTGAACAGTCAGTCCTTAAAGTCCCTCAATTAACAACTTGAGAGCTAATACTTTGATATCTAACATAATTATGATCTTCAGTAATTACGAGAGCATCACTAAATTATCATCAAACCCCCACATCAAGAGTCGATAAGAAGACAATACAAAAAAATTTATCAATGACTAATCTGTGTAAATCTTTGATATGACTCAATTATTACTGTATATGCTTACTTAATTTTCTTCAGATCTCCGATATTTACAGCTTCTACCAGGAATTCATCTGTGTTACCATTCTCAAACTTGTTAGTATGTGTACGGGAAGATTTCAGTAAAACAACACCTGAAAAATAAACATAAATTAGGATATAAGTAACTAAACAAACGGCTTGCATAATTCAGCATGAGTAGCTCAGGTAAGCCATTATATATATTGACATACATAATCATTTTCTAGTGAATAAGGTGTCTGCCAACCAGGGATGACAGTTTCGAGCCCTAATGAGGTCACCACCATGTTTTCTCATATGGCACAAGTACTTGCCACAAGGAAATAAAACTTTTTTTCTTAGCTCTACCTCAAGACTCGTGATTTTCATTGGAAAGTGGACATTCTGTGCTGGTTAACAACCAAACAAATACCTGAGATCTGATCTTAAGCTATAACATTGGACACAGGCTAGTTTCAAGAAGTAGAATCATAAAGTGGTTAAAATAAGCTTGAAACTTTCTTCACTATTAAACCTTGAATTAAATTAATAAGTTTCAAGTAAAGGATCATACCTGTATCATCATTTTCTCCATATAGAACAATATGAACATTGGCATCAGTTCCTGCACCCCACACTGTTCCTGTAGTCACCTTTACATGGTATGTCTGCATTGCAGCTGTAAAAATATAACGCTTAGAATGTAACACAATGATACAAACAAAAATCCCTGAGGAAACCTTTGACCAAAAAATAGGAAGACAGATTTCATGATAAATCTAAACAAAATGCCAATAATTCCCCTACCCCCCAAAAAAAACAACAGTAAACAAAACCCTTAAAACAAACAATTCAAGGATTTCAAACTTAAGTCTGGTTTTCGAAGTCATTTTCTTTTAAACTTGTTCTTTAACCCAATGAGTGATTATGAACAATTTTAGGTATAGTCTCATGACCTTTTCTTGTTTGACTTTTGAAACATCCATTGTTAGTTTTATGTAATGTCAATATCTGAATTGAGCAATATAGTTTGTGGTCAGACATGAAGAGTGGTTATTGACTTTCACATTGAACTAATTGGACAAAATAAATGTAAGAAATCGAAAGAGTAAAACCTTTAGTTTCCAAGGCAATCTCATTACGTATGGCCTTGGAGTCCTGTCTCGACAGTTTGCTCTTCAGACTGGCATCAACTGGGACAAGTTCCCGGCTTATCTGACCATCGTCTGCCTTCGTCGATAACCAACGCTGACACGGGAAGAAATATCTGAAATCAAATGATTGGTTATATAGGATAGTATTTAACTGAAATACAATATCTCTTTTATAGTTCAATGACTGAGTGTTGTCTTTTTCGTTTGTATGCCAAAGCTCGTGAGATCTGAAAGTTCGCATTGCACAGTCATTATGTTGCCAAAAAAATTGTTTATTAAACTACCGTCATTCTAAATTAATACTTGTTATGCTGAATATCACTGGCAATAACTTACAAGTAAAATATAAGCATATCAAAACTAAAGACCAAAGTACAAATAATATTCAATAACAAATCAACATTCCCACATCAATTTTGATATCAATTACATAGTTTTAAAAAAAAAATCATGGAATGCAACAAAATAATTCTCACGTCTTTTTAGTTTTTGGATCGTCCACTTCCACTCTATCCAGGAACCACGCAGCGCCACCACCGGCGTTATCATGTCGAATCTTCAACTTCACAAGCTTACCAAGTTCAATAGCTTTCACAATGAAGACGTCCTCCTGTTTAATATTAAATCATAGCATTTAATAACCTTATCATTTTACATCGTATTAGTTTCACAATCAAGCCTGATATAAATTTATGTTAATTACTTTTTGTTCATATAAAATCAAGTACCAAAAAATACCTCATATTCTCAAAATGTTTATACATGTACAATTATATTACATAACCTTCTACATATAACATCATATTAACCCTTAACATGCTGAAATGGATTTGCCCTTCTTTGATATTGGATCATTCCAGATTTCAATATCAAAATACAAAAATTTTGGAGAGGCCCATTTCAAAACAATAACATTAAACAGGCAACGAAGTAATCATGAATTAAAAATAAATGATTTTGCAGTAACTTTAGTGAGAAATTAAAACTTCACACATTTGTGTAATGTGATGAAGGCTCAATAAACCTGGTAATTGTGAAATGTTACACCACTCATATAGTTGTAAATATACGTATTATAAAATATTCATTCAAAATCATTATTTCAAGTAATCCTGAATCAACAGCAAGACTAGTATAAAATTTCTATATAATTAGTAAATAACGCCAGCATCTTCTGTCATTGAAGACAAGGAACATGCGTGAAAGTCAGGGTAACTTAGGCTAGACCAAAAACTGGAAACAGGCTATGCTGGTGGTATAAGGCTGGCCCGGTCCTATGCTAGTGGTAATTATGCTGGCCTGGCCTATTTTAACTGTGGAATAAGGCTTCCTGACATTAACCAGGTGGTATTAGGCTAATTGACCTCTATACAGGTGGTGTAAAGCTGGTCTGGCTCTATAATAGCATAGGCCAGTTATATTATCATTGCTGATGCTCAAAATAAATCATATTTGTTTATTTTAACAAACCACCGTGCATCTACTATATAATGCAAACATAACTAGAAGAAAACAAACTAAAAGGGAACAATAAAGTAATTCACCACTTAAACTTTTTATTAAACAAATGTCATTCATGCCAATGCTGATTTAAACAAAATCATCCACAAATACATACACATCTAAGTCACTGTCGCATGCACAATTTCCCCATTCTTAACTAATTTTACAATTTACATAGTTTATTTTTTTGTAGAATCAGGTCAACATTTGTACAAATATCTACAAGCATTTAAACAAAAAATCTAGCAGGAATAACTCATAACATATATATATATCACAAAATGCACCCACAGTACAAGCTTGTAAAATAATGTATGTCCTACAATTATACCGTACTAATGAAATCATGGAACATGCCTTCAATTTAAGAATAAAGCATTACTTTATATCACATGCAATGGATTCACCTTCATGTGAATATGTGTATTTGATGCTGAGAATTTATATACTATATATGTGTTAAAAATGTGCAAAACCTAAGTCATTCTTTTACTGACAACATATCATATGCGATTATTAACCAATCCCAGCTCATGCATATATAATTAAATAATTTTGTTAATGCTTTTTAGATTTTGATACATTCCTAAATGTTGATATTTAGTATGGAAATGTTGATAACTTCAAGACATGTTGGTTAAAACAAATAATAAAGCCAAAGATAGACAAAACTTGAGGCTGAAGACCAGTCAAATAGTATTAATGGCTTCTGATTGGTTGATTTAAATCTCAAATTTGAATTTGACCAATCAGAATGTTTTAACTCTAAGACTGGTCTACAGAATCATGTTTGATGACCTTTGGTTCAGGTTAGATGTAAGGATGGGTGATTAATGTTACCACTTGACAACACACGAAAGGAAACATGCATAAAATACCTGATTTCTTTCAAACATATTAGAATTAGAATCCTTTGTAGAGGGAAAGAAATAAAATTAGTGTTATGTCAGGGACAAAGGTCATAGGGTAAATAATAAGTAGCAATATCACAAGACGATTCTAAAACAAAAATCAACTTGAAAGGTTAAAAATTGAGTGTAAGCTAACACTTAGTAAATAAAAAAAAAACAATTATTTATTTTATCATTAACCATTGCATGAAAAAAAGAAATCAACTTGAAAAGCAGTACCATGCCTTAGAATTTAACCCGCTGCAGCCAAAACTTCTCATTAAAAAAAAGGTATAATTTCTATTTTTCTTAAAGCACACATAATTTGCCTTTTTGCAAAAAGTAAATATAAGTATATAGCCCATATATTACATGTATTCTGCAGCCAGTAAAAACACTGTATTGTACATGGCAATGAACAAAAACTGAAAGCTCTTAAAATCTTTGGCCAATAAATATACATTCACATTGTTATACAATCATGTTTGAAAGCAGAAATAAAAGTGATCTGAATTTTTCTGAGTCTATAATATATTAGATTAAAAAATCTTTTGTTAAGAATTTTAATAAATCAGTCAATAGTTATTTATTACTCCACATTTCAGATGGATGTTTTGATTGTGTTTATGTCACTCCAACAATGTCAAGGTCAAATGACAACTGCAAAGCTTTCATTTTGGAGGTTACAGCCTAAGGTGCCCCTCCTTGCATAATTTTAGGCACAAGTGGCCACCCAAGTAGAACCATTAACCTTCAATAAGATACAAGTAGTTGGGAGCATCCTCACATGAAAGAATCCAAAGTCTCTTCCATGGGTAACAGTCTGCAACCTAATAACCTTTCTGCAACTGAGGCTAGCTTAGATAAAACCTTGGAGATTGAGATTACTTATATATTGCTCAATATTAACTTCTTAGCTGAGAGGTTAAGGTCATAACCTTTGACCTTTTGAAGGTCAAAGTGTCATTAAAGGTAGGCATATGACCTTTGGAGTCTCTGACACTAAAACAGTTAATAACATTGATATCACATCAAAGAATTGTTCAGTTATAATCACAATTTTTTTATATCCCAAATCATTAACATAGGCCTACATGTATATACATAAAAACATACACTAAACAAAAACTCACATGAATAAAAATTGTCAATAAAAAATTTTCATGTATTTTCAACATAAAAAATTAATTAATCAACCTCAAACACTCAAATTGAACCACATTATCAAAATCCACAAAAATACCAAATGGAAAGAGTGAAAAGATTTTATTTTTACCTGTTTGCGCTCAAACTTATTGGTATTTGTTGAAGAGTCCTTGAGCTGCCTTTCACCAGTGTCTCCTACATCGCCATAAAGGTTAATAAATACGTTGGCATCTGTTCCAGCTCCAAATTCATCTCCAGTAAAAACACGCACAGTGTAATTTACCTCTGCAAATAAATATATAATAAAATCTTTATGTTACCTAAATTGTACTTTGAATAAATAGAAAATGAATTTAATTCTTGTCCAAAAATTACATACAATTTAACATGGGCCATTACAACAAGATGTTTCGTCACAACAGTGAAATTAACAGAATAGGAATAAAAACAGTAATTTGGATAGACGACTTGCAATAAAATGGTGGCTCAAGAAGACAAAGTTATTAGAATCTATAATAAGAATTGATGTTTACATCATTTAATATAAGAATTTATTATAACTTTGCATTTTGTTTTTCAAGAAAAATATTTTCACATCTATATTCCATCTGATTTTAAGCAAATTAATGTACCTTCGAGACCACCCTTGATTGGACGCCCCTTTTCATCAGTTGGTATAAGCTCTCGAACAATCTGTTTATCATCTTCGCTGCGAGCGAACCATCGATCAACAAGAAACCAATAATCTTCTGTCTCCGTACCGTCATATTCATCAGACTCCTCCTCCACCTGTAATACATAATTATGACCTACTTTATATCACAGTCATAGTCGGAACATTGTTAGCTTAATGCAGCATGGGCATCAAGCATACGATGTAAACCAAAGTTTTTTTATGAAAACCATGAAATTAAAGTAATCTACCTACCGTCTTCAGATTCTTCTTCGGAAGTTTTGGGGATTTCGTCCTACGACGTCTCGACTGAGATACACTGCTGATGTCAGAATCGTCAGAATCTGAGAAGTCACCCATGCGTGACATAAGAGGTGAACGCCTATCTCGGTCCCTGTCACGGGCAGATGAGATTGAACGTCTGCGTTTCTTCTTTGTGCCCTTACGTGGCTTTCTTTGAATGAGCATCTGACAAAAGAAAATTGAGTATGAAATATAACTATTATAATACTCAATATAACTATTATAATTAAATTCTTTCAATATACATCTGTACATTGTCTTTTAATTTCAATTAATTTTGATTAAATAGTAATTATATTTTGTGTAATTTCTTGTTTTAAACAAAGACCTATAAATAAGCAAAATATAGAACCAAAACATGGCTTTTACTATGCAGTTTCCTTTAATAAAATATTTTGTAACACCCTACCTCTATTTCTGCCCTCTCCCCTCCCCCATTCAAATAAAACTCCCCCGTTTTACTATTTCAAAAGCAGATAATGATATCTTACTTTATCCATGTACCAGCCTGAAAATGTTCCCGTACCATCATGACCAATTCGCACCTTCTGAATCCTACCTACATCAGCAGCCTCAATCTGTTAGAATAACAAAGTTCCATTATATATATATAGTTCTACCTCTTGAATCACTGTTTAATAAAAATTATTCTCTCAAGAATGCATTTTTTTTTACGTACACTGAAAATGAAATGCGTTACTTTAAAGACACTGAAAACGGAATGCATTGCTTTACATACACTGACAATGGAATGCATTACTTTACATTCACTGAAAATGGAATGCATTACTTTATGTACACTGAAAACTGAATGCATTACTTTATGTACACTGAAAACGAATGCATTACTTTATGTACACTGAAAACAGAATGCATTACTTTATGTACACTGAAAACTGAATACATTACTTTATGTACACTGAAAACGAATGCATTACTTTATGTACACTGAAAACGAATGCATTACTTTACAAAATATTCTGACTTAAATTAGTATAATTTATTATCAAAATGTTTTGTTTTTTTCCTGAACTAATCCACATCTAAAATCTATCTTCACCAGTAAAACAAAAAAATTCACCAATAATTTTTATGGAGTTGGTTTACTAAAAATCCACTATCTTTTTCCAACCCTGAACCACCCCTAAAAATGCTGGATGAATAATGAGCAACTTACCTTAAATTTATCACACATTCCTTTTTCAAAGTTATCAGTTTTATTTCGCAGATTATACGATTCAGTTTTGCCCTCGGTACCATATATCTGTACGAAAACATTAGCATCGGTTCCTGCTCCAGATTTATTACCTGTCCATAGGGTAACTTCATATGGAATAGCTAAAATCAGAAATAAAATTTAAACCATTTACCAAACTGATTTATTTCGGTTGCTATTTCAATTTTAAAGATACTGATTTTTATGTGCATATTTCACATTTATAAAATTAGACATAGAATTATCATACAAACAAAAATAATATTTACTTTTTTCCATATCCTCTTTATATGAAGCGTCCATTTCAACTTCCAGCAATCCGTCTGCTTCGTCCTTGGCAAGCCATCTGTGACAAGCAAATACATACTGTTCGCCACGAGAGGGAACCAGTATCTTCACCATATCCAGGAACCAGCCATCACCTAGATTGGTACCATCATGTCCGACCTTTATACGTTTTATCTGTAACATAATCGTACATGTATTCAACATGATTCCAACAAGAAAACATATAGGGTTCAACACTAAACATATTTCCTAAGATTTCTCAAGTTTTGTACAAAAAATACCATATTTAAAACAAGATTGCATTTGAGAAAAATGCTATGCCACCGCATGGTTCAAATTTCATAGCTGTACATCAAAGGACAAGAAAGTAGGTCACATCATCAAAATCTAGGTCACCTGATATCAAAGTTCAATTTTACAACTAAAACTATGCACATGGTCAAAATGTCATTGCTGTACATCAAAGGACAAGAAAGTAGGTCACTGTCCCCTTGGGCAAGGCATAATTTTGACCCAAGGGTTTAATTCAAAACAATTTTGATACAGGTCCACCAAACAACATTTCAAGTTAAATATCTAAGCTGTAGCTTTCTCCCATTCAGAAAACATTTGTTTTATTTTCTGTTTTTACTATGTGTACATAATGAGAATCACTGCCCCCGGGCAGGGCCAATTTTGACACCAGGGGAAAATTTTGATCAACTTTGGTAGAGGACCTATAAATGATATTATATATCAAACATCAAAGCTCTATAGATGCCTTGTACCTTCAGACAAAAATACTTTTTATTTTTTCACTATATGTACATAATGAAAATCAATGACCCCCGGGGCGGAACCAATTTTGACCCCAGGGCTATAATTTGAACAATCTTGCAAGAGGTTCACTACACAATGTTTCATGCAAAATATCTTAACTCTAGCCTTTGTAAATTTAGAGAAGATAATTTTTTAAGTTTTTACTATATATATATAAGGAAAACCTATGGCCATCGGGGGCGGGGCTAATTTTGACAAAAGAGGCAAAATTTGAATAACTTTTGTAGAGTACCTTTAGATGATATTATTTAACAAATATTAAAGCTCTAAGTCTTGTACCTTCAGACAATAAGATTTATTTATTTTTTACTATATGTATATATTGAAATCAATGACCCCAAGGGCGGGGGCAATTTTAACCCTAGGACTATAATTTGAACAATCTTGCTAGAGGTTTACTACACAATGTTTCATGCAAAATATCTAACCTCTAGCATTTGTCAATTGCTAGAAGAATTTTTTTTGAAGTTTTTACTATAAGTTTTTACTATATACATATAAGGAAAACCAAAGACCCCCGGGGCGGGCCGATTTTGACCCCAGGGCTATAATTTGAACAATCTTGGTAAGGGTCTACCAGACGATGCCTTATGCAAAATATCTAAGCTCTAGGCCTTTTGGGTTTTTACAAGAAGGTATTTTAAGTTTTTACTATATGTACATAGTGAAAATCAATGACCCCCGGGGCGGGGCCAATTTTGACCCCAGGGCTATAATTTGAACAATCTTGTTAGAGGTCTACCAGACAATGCCTTATGCAAAATATCTAAGCTCTAGGCCTTTTGGGTCTTTACAAGAAGATTTTTTAAATTTATTATTATAATTCCTTTTGGTTGCCATGGCAACCAGATTTCTGCATGGAATTAAATTCTTTGAACATCTTTGGAAGCCCTTCACCCAAGGAACAATCCTGCCAAGTTTGGTTGAAATTGGACTCGTGGTTTTTCACAAGAAGATTTTTTTTAAGTTCACTATATAATCTATATAACACACACACAAACACACACACAAACACACGCACACACACACAGGTGAATCACTATATGCCACCGCATCGCAGATGCTGCGGTGGCATAAAAAATACTATGAAAATGTAGCAGGAAAAAATTACTCGGAATTATACTTTTTCAAAAATGAGTTATGTGGGAGTAACAAATAAATTCAGGAAATCAGAATGAATACAATAAATTCTTCAAATGACATATATTTTCGGTCCGAGTTATAAACAAGATGAAATATGTCATACCTGTCTAATGTATCTATGACAACTATGTTAAAACAATACAAAATTTCATATCTGCCTTGTTCTTTAACACATTATCTCCTACCTGTCCGATATCTGTCGCCTCTATTTTGAACACGTCAGTTTTTCCTCGCTCAAACTTGTTTTTGAAGCTTGCTGACTGTCTCAACATCAGCTGACCTGTGTCGCCCTTCGCTCCATAGATTATCAGATAGACATTGGCATCGGTACCGGCACCGGAAACATCTCCCGTTTTAACGTGAATATGATATGAGGTAGCTATAAGAAATATATGGATAGAAAGTATAAATATGTTGTTATTTAAATTAACGTGCCTCAAAATTCATGCTAATTTTAATGAAAATTTAGAAATTGTTTTATTCTGTGAAAAAGAAGTCAAAGAAAACAATTTCACGGGTTCAGCCTAAGTCAATTACTATCCAAAATAACGATAATAAACACCTATCTAAAACATTAAATTATGAAAAAGAAGGTCTTACTCTGTAAGTAATAGGGTAAAAATATGGTGAAAACTTATTTCATACATATCAACCTTTAACATTGTGTGAATTTATGTACATGCAATGAATTAACCATTTGAATTTGAAACGCTTGTACTATCAATTCAATATTTAAGGTATTTCATTAACAAGTTGCCAACAGTATAGAGCCTGGATAGACTGCATGGATGACATTGTGCAAGCTGCAAAGGCTCTATACTGGTTAATTTTGGTTTCAACTGTTATTACATTTCTATCTTCAAATGAACATTTTTGTATCTAATGTAAAACACAGTTTTAAATCTTTATTTAAGATTAAGTTTTGCTGAAAATTAATTGTACTACAGCCATGCCCATGCACAATTTATTCATGCATTAATTTTATGATATAAAATAACATACAGCTTTCAACCAAGGTAAAAAAAAAGGTGGTACTCAGGTACAATGTAAGGCCAAACTCCACTAAATCTGCCTGGAAGCAAAATCATTTAACTTAGTGCTACAGATTAAGTACAACTAATATTCTACTCTACAGCTTTCACAAAAATTAAAAACGTTAGGCTTTTAACCTGCTGGGATTAAAAGCAATCCGTCTTTGCCACCGGTATAGAGCCCAGTCAACCAACACACCAATGCAGTCTGGCCAAGCTCCATACTCCAGGTGGTTCAAATTTTGAATTGACTGGTCCAAAACAAACTCAAAGCACTGGGACAATATATTGCACATTTAATTTGCAGGTTAAGGTGTAGGCGTCTATATCTTAACATAATAAGCAATTACTGCCCAAGGTTTGACAAAAAAGTTAAGATTTTTGAGAACCAGTCCTAAACTCAGGCATCTCACTTTAATTTCATATTTGATAATAGCCAATAGAATAGTTCCAGTTGAAGAATGGGTCTTGATTTTTGTCTTATTTATAACCTAAATGGTAGTACAATTATATTTCACAATAATTCCAGAATTTATCATGGATAAAATGGCAAATACATGAGTTAAAGACCATTTGTTTTGTAAAAAGGTTCCTCTAAATATGCTTGTAATCAGCTTGGTATGAAACAATCAGACAAACAGACTTGTGCTTACAGACCGTGTAAGCCAATAATTGCATGAATTATAATTTGACTTTATCAAATTTTGCACCTTGGATGAAAAAAAAAGACCCATCACAGACTAGCCCAAAATAATGTTTCATGAAGAGGAATAGCAATTTCTGGTTCAGAAACTGCATTATAGTGGAAGGAATGGAAGGAAGACATCTATTCATTAACATAAAACTTTGAGGACAGGTCCTTAAAAGGGGAGAGGGGGGGTTAAATGGCACAGTATCTTCTATCTACTCACAATCAAGCAAGCTTTGCAAAATTAAATTCATAACTGTTTTTTTTTTTATTTGCTTAGACTTGTACTTAGGGATCCATGGTCAAATGACCTTTATGGTTTTAGTAGATATGTTGTGGTCTAATTAAAAGCCTTTATGTCTCACCAAAGGTCTGATATTTGATCTAAGACTGAATACCTTTGGTACAGATTAAATTTGATGGTCTAAAAACCAATTGTCATCTGCACAGATTAAATTTGATAGTCTATCATCCAATTGTCATCTGCACAGATCAAATTGGATAGTCTATAAACCAAAGTGCCATCTGCACAGATCAAATCTGATGTTCTGCAAACCTAATTGCCTTCTATCTACACTCAGCCAATATCAAATTTAATGGTTTTAAGACCTTAAAGCCTTCTGGTACAGGCTCTAATATGACGGTGAACAAAATTACCTTAATATTGATGTTCTTAAGCATGTTTTAGAAATAAAATTTCAGCCCTGCTTTAAGCATATAAAACAAGATGACATGCATCTTTAAAGTACACTTACAATTACCTGTTGTCATGGAAACAAAAAGAAATAGTTTATAATATTATGGATAAAACAAGAACACTGATTCTGGGGTCAAGTAAACCCTGTCACATACATACATAGAATACATGTAGTTATATTTATATAGATAACAAGGCCTTGCATAGGACATCATGCTCAACAATGTTCAAGTACTTGAGAAAAAGCAAGAGTAACATTTTGAGACTGCAAAAGGGGGATAATTCAGTTAATATAAATGCTGGATCCATTGGATACTGGTCGTGGTCGGCTGCAAACAATCATGACCCCTAAACAAGTGTGAATTTTCAAGTGAATATTTTCAATAATTGCAGAGACTAAAACAAAAATATTTTTCTTATTTCCTAAATGATTAACTAATTTTGAACTACACTGGCAGTAGATTGGTTTAAACATATTCTATTTTCTCACATTAGAACATATTGACACACATGACATTTACAATCCATACAAAAATGTTGGGTAGATTCAGTAGCTGCAAGTACTCTACAAGGTAAATGCATCAGATATTCTATAAAATATATATGTAACTTCATACAAACAAAATAATGTGTCTTTTACATTTGTATCTACAGGAATATGCCAAGTGTGCATTTCAGGATGTTAAATATTTGAGAGTTTTTAGAATATATGCAGAAAGACATAGGCAATAAAGGGAAGTAACTCACTTGAAAGCATCTGAGCACCTGATGCAGTAATCTCCCTTTCTATCAACCCGTCATCTTGATCTTCAGCAAGCCATCTGGAAAAAAATCAAATATTTAATACTGATACCACTATTTTTTCAATTTTCGAGTAGTTGTCTTGCTGAAGAGAATAGGCAGTCTCCCTCACATAGGACTAAACCCCGTGACCTCTTGACTTCAAAGCTTTTTGATTCCAACTGGAAAATTAATTTGACCTTATGAATTCAATTAAATTGAAAATAAAACATCCAGCTTAATGACGATGAATAAATGCTGTAAAGTTGGCCAATGTGCTATGTACCTAAAATCTAAAAGCAATTAAAGTTCACTTTACCTTTAGCCGTACCGTATGTTTTGGCTTTAAATTAACTACCCACATGATATTCACATAGAACTTGATAATGCTTTAATAGCCAGATGTATTTCATATATTGCCTAGACTGTTCTATCTATCTCTTTTATCAAAATTCATTATACAATAGTGTACCTTTAAGGTACTAAATTGAATTTTTAATCATATACACCTTAATTTACATCTTTCTGGGTGGGAATCAAGCCCTGGGTTCAATTCTTCATACCTACATCCTTGCTAACTGCATTTAAACACCAATTAATGGATATATATCTCTCATATTCACCTCAAATCTTGGGTGATAACAAGTAAAATAGATATTAAACATACATATCACATTATATTTACAGTGATTTATCTTTATCTTTAATTAAATGTATAATTTATTAGCAATAAGATCAAAGTTTAGGTGCAGAACAGATGGTTGCTTCCTGATCTGCCCTTCCTACATTTGCTCAGCTCCTCCTACTTTATACTTTTTTTATGTTTCCACACTGAAGAGTAATTAAATCTTCATAATTATTCCTACCTCATTTTAGCCTACTTCTTTTTCAGGTTAATTATATATATAGGGTAGAGGCTTGCACCCGACATCCAGACAGACCTACTTTCTCAGTTTTCATTTGCCTGGTGTCATTTTCAAATACATTATAAAAGAATAGTGTCAATAATTTTGGTAACAAGTTCATATGTTTTTTGCCTGGAAAAGGTTAAAAAAATCATTTTTGACTCAAACTTTTTGCCTGTAAAGTTATTAAACAAATTTAAACTTTTAGGCTATCTATTTCATACATGAAACTATAACACTCAGAGAGGGAACAGAAAGATCTTGGTCTGAAGTTTTATAAAAATGTATTTTCTCAAACTCTTATCTCAGGTATTTGATTGGTCAGAAGCCAGCACAGATTGCAAACTGACCAATTGAAATCCAGAGTTCTGTAAAAAGTTTTATAACCTCAAGGCCAGGTGTCTACCATTAGGACTCATGTGTTCAAGTTAGTCATGACCTCATACCTAATGCATGACAACAAGCAATTCCAAAAATCAGTTGAAATCCAGTACAAGTCTTTTTTTCCCATATAATAGCAGTACTGGTAAGTAGGGAAAGAATAGCAGTATTGGTAAGTAGGCAAAGCAAAAAATGTTAAGAATAACTTTTCATATAGACACAAAATTAATGTTTGCGAGTCAAGTGTGAAAAAAATATATCACCCCTTTTTAATTAAGCACCTATATGTAAATTCTTACACCATTTTCTCTCTGTTGTTGGAGTTAATTATAAGAACCTCATAATCTTTACATTTTTTATAGTTTGACCTTGAACGGCAGTCGGAAGTCATATAATGGAAGCTATTTATTAACACTTAACCCATATCCCACAAACCACTAGGACAGCAAGTGCAAAATAAGTGTGAAATACTGAAGTTAACGTAAGTACCGTAAGGTAAGTATCGCTATCATCATCCAGGTATATGAGATATTATAGATACTATTACACTTACAAAGTTATCATTATTTTTCAATCATCTTACATCTAGACTACATCAAGTCTACATTGAGTCTAGCCAATTCAAGAGAAGATATGTTCAGTAGCGGAGAATTTTGGAATCTGTAAGTTACGTGATATCTCGCTAATTTATTTTGCAGCGTTGTGATCACAGTAGGCCACATTGATCTACCAGGTACTGATAAGCCCACACATTTCAAAAATGTTCCTCACATTGATTAGTATCAATAAAAGTGCTCATACCAAAAAAAACTAAAAAAAAAAATGTATATTAACAATAATGTTTCTGTTTACTTGAACGCTTGTATTTTACCATCAAACTAAATCTTGACTTTCGAAAATATGAAAAAAATTATCTCGGTAAATCTAAACATTCAACCTGAAATTTAATAAGGAAAATATTGGAAGTAAATTTATGGAAAAAAAGAGATAAGAACTTAAAATTACAGTAAATACAGTATTTGGTAGTAAAAACAAGGGCCATAAAAGTTCACAAAGGGGAATAACTTAGCAGAAATCAATGCTAAATTAGCAGAAATCAATGTTAAATAGTCTTACTATAATGATTTTCCGCCAAAAAATTCTAACATAGGCCAATATCGTAGCAAATCGTTTTTTTCCGGAAGAATTTATTTTTAAAAATCTTGGGCATTAGATTATTTGCAACCACTCATCATTTATCGCTTTGTACTGAATTCCGGTTATAAACGGTTAAAAATTGTTGAATACCGAAAATCCGGAAATGACCGATTAATTACGATATTGGCCAATGTTAGAATTTTTTGGGCGGGGAAAGCATTAGAGTAAGACTACCTTAAACCCATATTCCCAACAGTATTGAGCCAGGTCAGCAGGTACAGGGTTAAAGGGCATTTTCTTATCTGTTTCACAAACAAATTTAGGTTACAAATTTTGTAAGAAACCCTAAAAACTGTTTAAAAAATGTTTAATGAAAAGTACAGACATAAAATACGTTAAAGTATTTCGCTATCTTTGAACATAATTATTTTGCTAGAATAAATGTAATAATAAAGAGAGATGTTTAACATCATCACAGTATACATTTAACTACGATATCTTACATATTTCACAACAATCTTCCCTCCAGACAACACTTCAATCATATTATCTAAATTTATCAGCATAAATAATCTATTTTGCATAAATATAATAAAATCATGCATGCATGAATTGTAATTGATGTTGTTGTTTTTTTTTTTTTTTTTCAGTCCCATTTCATTTTATAAGTTCACTTCTGTTCATTGCCCTTTTTGTTTTTTTTTTTTGTTTTTTTTCTCCTCAACTTTTTGCACTTTAAATTTGAAATTTATTTTAAATGATGTTTGGTCTTCAATATTGAGATTAATTTTCATCATTTACTTTTAATGTTGTGTGTGTTTATTTTTATACGTTATTTATACGTTATTTAATTTTCAAATTTAGTTATAGTATTCATTTATACTATTTTACATTTTATTAATTCATTAACTCATTTTCAAACAGTTGTGGGGGATAAATCCCCTCAATTTCAAGGGGGAAAGAATACAGTACATGTTTAAATTATTGGTCATAGTAAGGCTGTTTAGCTCAATTACTAATCAAAATATTTAAAATTCACCTTTGGCACACAAATTCTTGGTCATATTTCTTCTCCCCGACCTGTTTGACAACGACCTTGTCGAGGAACCAACCAGCTCCTATCCCCTTCCCATCATGACCTATTCTAATCTTGGTCAGCTTCAGAACCGATACGGCCTCAATTTCAAACTCATCCATCTGAAAAAGAGAAGAATAAGCATGAATCTTGTATCGCAAACATTCAAGTTTATAAAATATCTGAAATAAACAAGATAACCAATTGACATAACAAATGAACTTTTATTTTTGAAATTCATAAATCAGGCATACAAGAGAACACAGCAAATTCCCAGAGGCAAATACCTTTAAAAGCCGCAAAAAAAGTAATTCTGTTATTAACAATGCATTGAAGACTTCATTAAATCCTAATTGAGCATCAGAAACACACATTAATTATATCACCAGTTATTTATGATTATTATCAGAAATCTGGATTTTGGAAGCTTAAGGAATAAAGATATTTGCACTTATATTATGCAAATAGTGTAGAGCCATGCCAGCTTGCACATATCTATGCAGCGCTTGAATATTAAAATCCTACCATCCTAAGTATTGTAAATGGACTTGTCTATCATTCAATCTGGGTAAGTCCATTCATCATTTTTTAGATAAAAAATATTCCCAGTCCTGTTATGTCAAAAAACCTCAGTGGAGTCCCTTTAAAACATATGAATCAAGCTCCTTTAAAGCAAATTTGGTTTTGGTTAAGGATATCGCTATGAAATGTTCATGCAGCTGCATTTATCTCTATATGAACTTGCTGAAAGGTATCAAAAAGATACAAACCTTTCCTTTTTCAAACTTGTTCATATTTTGAGATTTCCTGAGCGCCCTGACCCCGGTGTCTCCCCTCTCCCCGAAAACATTGATGTATACATTGGCGTCTGTCCCAGCCATGCTCCTAGAGCCGGTATACACCTGCACAATGTACTTATCCACTGAAATATATATCAAGAAAATACTTTATAGAAATTACATCAAGTGGTTACCATTATTAATCAACCTAGAAACCTGAGATTACCAATCAATCAGGTAACCAATCAACTAACAAGTCAGACATTACCAATTATTTCAGAACCCAGAGATTACCAATCAACCAACCAACAAATCAATCAATCAATCAATCAATCAGATGCTACCAATCAATCAACAAGTTTCCTTTTATAGATATTATAATATGTGACAAATACAGCACCAATGTACCTGATACTCAGACAAGCCTTACTTACATAAGTGCTCACTTTTACTCAAAGAAAGCCAAATTTGGTACATTAAGACAATTCAGAATCAAATGAAAATTCCGGTCATGAGTCAATAAACTTTTAAAAGTGTAATATCATTAAAATAATTTAACTTGAGGCTTTCTGACCCAATTTTCATTCATTTACCATTTTATGAAAACTTGAATAATTATGCTTTTATTACCAACTTTATCAAATAAATTGATATGAAATTGTGGGAATTATCCTAACAGGTGAAGTAATTATGTTCTAGAAATATATAAAACATGAAGTTTGTTGAACTTTCAATATTATTTCAAGCAAACTAGAAAAAAAATAAAAAAAACTTAAAAAGAAAAAAAAAACCAATTTACCCATAAGGAATATTTATACAGTTTTTTTAAATGTAAGTTTTATTATAGATATGAGTTCTTAATATCTAGTCAATCGCAACTGGATACAGCTTACAGGCAATCACTTGCATGTAATGACTTAAATTAATTTTACTGGTTAAACTTACAAATAAAAAACAATCACAAACAGCTGGACTGATGTAAGTGAGTGATATTGGTAACATTATCTTTGTGCTCGAGAATGCTTGCAATAAACATGCCATGTAAAACATAACAATAAACATGTCATGTAAACATAACAAATAACAACAATCATTTAATATCAACTCAAACTGGCGCTACAAACAAGTTATTGATCAAATACATTGGGATTTTAGAAAGAAGTTCCAACATGTGAAATCTGCTGTCCATTCAGTTATTTTCTTTTATGCTGCAGGAGTTGAATAAAAGAAAACTCATTTGTTAATGCTTTAACTAATTACTAAATTTGTCCAGCTTTAAGTTTTGGAACTGTCCATTATTAATGTTGAAGATATAAAGATGAAGATAACAAATCACTTATCCAAAAGTACAGAGACTGGTCACAGACAAAGGAAATGGAGTTTTCAAGGACGGGATCTTTGGTATGAATTTTCACAGCCAATCTTCTTGCATAAAAGTTTGTTTAAGGCCAGGACCTTTGGCCAGATTTTTCAAAATCAATCTACTTACATGGCAGAGGATTTTTGATGCCGGGACCTTTGGCCGGAATTTCACGGACGATGCTTCGATCATCTTCATCATCAGCCAGCCAACGGTTACAAGGAAATGAGTACTTGTCACCGGTACCCAAATTTTCCATTTCAATCTGAAAATTTCAAAGTAAAAAATTAAGAAAGTCTCTTGAAATGGGGACTAAATCTTTTACTAAAAAGATATATGGAATGCTTTTTATGTTATAAAATGATACCTGATGGCCTTTACAGATATTATTTCATTATTGTAACTGGTAAATTGAAATAGAGGACATTTCATTGAAAAATTGAAATATATTTCACTGAGTGAATACCAAATGTAATTTTGTTGTAACAAGTGAAAATATAACAGTTGATAAGTGGAGTTTGACTTTTTTTCCCTTTTTTATGTTTTTTAATAGTTTTCATTAATTTATAATGACTTCTGCTGCATAATGTGATGGACCTTCATTGATGGTGAAATTCATAATGTCACAATCTTCAAATAGAAAAATAATGAATATGATTTGGATACCTTTTCTAAATGCCAGCCGGCAGCTCGCCCACTGTTGTCATGGTACACTCTCAGTTTATATGGTGTTCCAACTTCCTCTATATTCACTTTAAAATGATCCATTTGACCTTGCTCAAAATTATCTCCCTTGTTGTCAAGGATGATTTCCTCCGATTTACCTTTCTTGCCGTAGAGACAAATACCAACATTTGCGTCAGTTCCTGCATTCTTTACATCACTAGTTCTAACAAAGACATTCCATGTGTTTTCTATGGACAAAAAAAATGCTGTCAATCATATGCCATTTTTTTCTAAAATCTTTCAACATTCAACTTATTAAAGATCATAGAAAGTTGAGAAAATAATCCTTAAATTCAAAGTATACGCCTAGAAAGATGTGTTGTTTTGGTCTCTTAACTGTCACAAACTATGGAAAAATAAACAAAATAATTGCAAAACAGACTAAATGAAACTATGTGGCTTCTATGCGGGTTCAAACCCCATTTAGGGTGAGTCATTGTTCAGTATCATTGGTTCCAGGAATGGATTCAAGAGTGAATCTATAAGCTTAAAGCAACCTGCACAATCAAACTAAAATAACTTTTGCATAAACCAATCATAATATCAAATCAACATGAGGCTTAGCATTCCAGTATTAAGCTAAATATTTATTATGCTAATAAAAGAACATTAATCTAATCCCAAATAAATATCTATCATATAATTATGTTGATACAAAACATACTGAATTATTTAAACAAGAGGGCCATGATGGCCCAAAGTCGCTCACCTGTATATAGGCCCCTGGAGCGGGGCCAGTTTAAACCCCAGGGCTTTTATTTGAACAAACTTGGTTGTATATATATATATATATATATATACATTTATATATATATATATATATATATTTATATATATATATATATATATATAAATATTAAATATATATGTGTATATATATAATATGTATATATCTAAAAAAAAAAAGTCAAGCTAATGAATGACCCCCGGGGCGGGGCCAATTTTGACCCCAGGGCTTTTATTTGAACAAACTTGGTAGACACCCATGAGAACATGTTTCATGCTAAATATCTTAGCTCTAGCTCTTTGAGTTCTTTAAGAGAAGATTTTTTAAGTTTTTACTATATGCACATAGAGAAAATCAATGACCCCCGGGGGCGGGGCCAATTTTGACCCTAGGGCTTTTATTTGAACAAACTTTGTAGACACTCATTAGAAGATGTTTCATGCTAAATATCTTAGCTCTAGCTCTTTGGGTTCTTTAAAAGAAGATTTTTTAAGTTTTAACTATATGCATATAGGGAAAATCAAAGACACCCTGGGGCGGGGCCAATTTTGACCCTAGGGCTTTTATTTGAACAAACTTATTAGACACTCACTAGAAGATGTTTCATGCTTTATATCTAAACACTAGCTATCTGGGTTTTTTCAAAGAAGATTTTTAAGTTTTTGCTATACACAGTCATATAAGGAAAATCAATGACCCCCGGGGCGGGGCCAATTTTGACCCTAGGGCTTTGATTTGAACAAACTTTGTAGACACTCACTAGAAGATGTTTCATGCTTAATAGCTAAACTCCAGCTATTTAGGTTTTTTCAAAGAAGATTTTTTTAAGTTTTTGCTATAAACATATAAGGAAAATCAATGACCCCCGGGGCGGAGCCAATTTTGACCCCAGGGCTTTTATTTGAACAAACTTGGTAGACACCCATTAGAACATGTTTCATGCTAAATATCTTAGCTCTAGCTCTTTGAGTTCTTTAAAAGAAGATTTTTTAAGTTTTTACTATATGCATATAGGGAAAATCAATGACCCCCTGGGGCGGGGCCAATTTTGACCCCAGGGCTTTGATTTGAACAAACTTGGTAGGCACTCATTAGAAGATGTTTCATGCCAAATATCTAAGCTCTAGCTCTTACGGTTTTTTAGAAGAAGATTTTTTAAGTTTTTCTTAATGGTTGCCATGGCAACCAGAGTTTTTAATGGAATTTAAATTTTTGAACAACTTTGAAAGGGGTCCACCTAAGGATCATTTCTGTAAAGTTTGGTTGCAATTGGCCATGTAGTTTAGGTGGAGATGTTGTTTGAAAAGTTTGACGCCATTTTTTGAAGGACGCACGACGCACGACGGACGCAGAGTGATGACAAAAGCTCACCTTTGAGCACTTCGTGCTCAGGTGAGCTAACAAAAACGTTTGACTTACTTTTATCTTTCTTTTTTCTCATGCCTGTGTTTTCATACAGAGTCCTTTGAATGAGACCATCACCTTCAGATGTAGAGAACCATTTATTGCAAGAAAAGTATTGTTCAATACCCGTATTGGGGCAATATACTATAACTTGGTCGCAAAACCATCCTGGTGCCGCCCCACTGTCATCATGTCCGATTTCTAAACTTGTTAACGGGCTTAGCATCACTTGTAGATTAATATGGAATAACTGGGTCATCCCGCGTTTAAACTTGCCATCGGACAACCAAACTTTCCCGCTGTCCAATTTCTTTTTGCCATTATGAAGGACAACAAAAACATTGGCATCAGTTCCTGCATTCTGTCGGTCTCCAGTAACTACACTTATAACGTATGGGAAACCTAAACGATAATGAAAAATATTAGAAAATTACTATATTTAAAGGGGAGATAACTCCTTTATTAACCTGAAAGCTGAAAGTAAAGAGCTTTCAGCAAAGAGAATAAATAGACATTGATAAGGTCATCTTTTTATTCCTCAACTAAATGTCTCAAAAGTGGCTATAAGTAGGAGAATATAAAAAAAAACATAAGAAAAGTGTCAAAATCATAAATTAGTTTTGTAAGTAGCATAAATATAAAAATTGTTATATTTTTGACAACTTTGTTCCCTTGTAGATGAGTCAGAAAAAATGCAAAATAATACAGTACAACCTCTGACAAGTGACACCCTTATGGAGCTGAGGATTTTGGTTGTTACAGAGAGATGCTACTAAAAGGCTAAAGAGGCTAATGGACTGTGAACAATAGTTACTGCTCCTGTACAGAGGCTATTATTGTACAGAGGGTCGATATGCACAGGTTGTACTGTATGCTCAAAAACATTAAAAACATTTAATCTTATTATTGTACCTCTCAAAATCTCAGTGATATCATTATTATTATTAAAATGCTTAAAATTTATTACACTATGGGTTATGTAACACTAGTTTTAAAGATCCTGTAACACATTTTTTTCATGGTTTTATTTCATAGATATGAAGCTCAAATTAAGATTTGTCAATATTGTAAGTTCCAATAAGCATTATTTATAAAGATATTTCCCAATTTAACATTTCATGTAAATAAAGGGAGGTAATTAGAAATTTATTTTCTATAAATTTTAAGTCAAATTTTCCAATAAGAAATGAACGCTTGTGTTTTATTGATTAAATATAATGTGCACAAATATTTGCAGTACACATTTTACATATTCTTTGATGGTTGAAACTTGTTTTATTTGCATAATTATATACATATATAACTTTTTGCAAGTGTGGTATTCACACAGTAACAATATCAATCACAAAACATACAGGATCTTTAACGAAATTGCAATAATAAACATATCAATTTGATAAAGTTCATTAAATAAATCTGAGACACAGTCAGCTGCTAGCTAAGAACACTTCAAAATTTATTGCTTGTTCAATTTTCTTCACAGATATTTATCTTTTTTCTATTTTAAAAACATTTCCTTAATCTTCTACTCTTTCAACACAAGTAGCGAAAATGATTGGCAAGTGCATGCCATAAGTAGACCGCCTGGCTTGTAATGTAAAAGGTGTGTAAAAATTTGTAACAATTCTCTGAACGTCAAGCAGAGGTCGGCTGCAACAGTTTCTACTGATTCTACGAGTGCAGACGACGATCTGCCTGCACTGTCATTCTATGCTGACTGTTCATGGTCTGCACTGTTCACTTTGCAGTCAGTATATACATGTAGTACAGATTTTCCCTTAAAACAATGAATGGTTTTTGTTGAGATTGAAAGAGGGACAAGTTCACTTATAATTTATAGCATGGATAGGGTTTAAAGGAATGATATCAATTTTTTTTCAAAGAAATACATTTTGTATACTCAAACAGATGAAATTCAGCAAATTCTATTCTTTTCAGCTATTCAAGTTCAAAACAATTGAATGTACTTAAATTCCTCTCACACGTTGAAATAATTTCATACAAACACATCAATTTTATACCATTTCTCTTAAATTTCATTGTCATATAAAAGCAACTATATAAGATTGGTAAGACAATGTGTGGTATGCAAAACAGCATACCACTGTCTTCTCTAAATACATTAGTGTAGGAATAAGTACACAACTTACTGACAAATCAAAGTATTACATAACTTTACCATGAAATCTTTGAACTTAAAGGGTTACAAATCAATAAAGCTATATCTACTAATTAAATTTGCAGTCCCTTGGGTAAAATCTGTTACTAACATCTGGCTGAGGGAATGGGTATACCACTTGGTGCTATAATTCCTTAATATTTTAATTTAAAGGTAAATACTTAATGTGTTTCTATCTCATTATAAAATCAGTGTTTTTTCATTTCATTTCTCATAAAATTCAATTATTTTATGATGCAATTGTCTATACCACCTCATAAGAAAATTAATTATGTCATGACCTTATTTTACTGTCGAGAAACTAGAACAAACTTCATTGTGGACCTTATTTAACTGTCATCAGTAACTAGAACAAAGTTCAATGAAAATGGCTTATTATTCTATCTTTGCCAAATAGTAATTTAAAACTACAAAAAGAGTTTGTCCGTCCCAATCACTGTTCCATTTATTTGCAAAACAAGGACTATATCAGTTATTGTAATCAGATTTGAATAAAAAAAATTATTGTGTTATTAATTTACTATGGTAATTATTATCACATTCTGGGTTTGCTGTTGGAATAAAAATCATTATTAACAAACATATACATGTATATAGGTTTTATATACTTGTATCTTATTTACATAAAGTGTAATAGAAGTTTTAAGTTCTGCAGTTCATAGAAATTGCCCAGGCAAAAACATTTAAGGATGATAATTATGCAAATTTAAAGGTCTCATTTTATACACTGGACTTGTTTGCTGTAAAATAAGGTCTTAAACCATCTTGATAATATCTTAAACTTCAAAGTAATTTAAAATTGGAACCTATCTATGCAATCAGACTGGTTATGGCTCAATTTTTGTGGCATTTTGATATGTTATGTTTTTCTTTGTTGTTTGGTTTCACATTGCACCAACATAGTATAGGCCATATGGCGACTTTCTAGCTTTACTGATGGAGGAATACATGAGGTACCCTTCTGTGCATTATTTCAGGCACCAATGGGCACCTGAGTAGAACCACTGATTTCAGCAAGCTTAGACTGGATTGCTTCCTCACATGAAAGATTCCAAAGTAACTGTAGGGATACAAATATACAGCGGTAAGGGGCAAGTGGTTTGATATGAAAGTTGTTAACCACTCGGACAAGAATACCCCTGAATTTTGATGATGAAAACCCCTAAAACCACTATATTCAAAACCGGACATTTAAGTCTATCATAAAGATTCAATAGGTCACAGATAAATATACATGAAGAAAAAATAAAATAAGAACTGTCGGAGGACAGTAACGCTCGACTATTCGAAAAGTTGTCACAAGGGTGTTTCATTGAGTATAATAATGCTTACCTATATGAATACATAAAATTGTCCGAAAAGTTATATGTTAGTCAGTAGTTATGGAGAGACCATCTAACAAGCAAAAATTTACCTAGAATTTCTAAGTCAAAAAAGGGGCATGATTATGCAAAAAAGCAAATCAGAGTTATGGGACTTGTGCCAACCATCTTAGATAATCACAGGGAACAAGAGTGTGAAGTTTCAATCCATTCCCTTCAGTAGTTATGGAGATACCAGCTTACACGGAAAAACTTAACCAAGAATTTTAAGTCAAAAAAGGGGCATAATTATGTAAAAAAGCAAATCAGAGTTATGGGACTTATGCCAATCATCTTAGATAATCACAGAGAACAAGTGTGTGAAGTTTCAATCCATTCCCTTCAGTAGTTATGGAGATACCAGCTTACACGGAAAAACAACCAAGAATTTTAAGTCAAAAAAGGGGCATAATTATGTAAAAAAGCAAATCAGAGTTATGGGACTTATGCCAATCATCTTAGATAATCACAGAGAACAAGTGTGTGAAGTTTCAATCCATTCCCTTCAGTAGTTATGGTGATACCAGCTTACATACAAAAACTTAACCACAGGGATGCCGACGCCGACAAATGGGTGACTGCATTAGCTCGATTATTCTGCGAATAGTCGAGCTAACAAGAACTGTCGGAGGACAGTAACGCTCGACTATTCAAAAATTTGTCACAAGGGTGTTTCATTGAGTATAATAATGCTTACCTATATGAATACATAAAATTGTCCGAAAAGGTACAAACCCTTCAAGTTTCATTACATTCCCTTCAGTAGTTATGGAGATACAAGCTTACACACAAAAACTTAACCAAGAATTTATGAATCGAAAAGGGGACATAATTATGCGAAAAAGTAAATCAGAGTTATGGGACTTGTGCCAATCATCTTAGATAATCACAGACAACAAGAGTGTGAAGTTTCAATCCATTCCCTTCAGTAGTTATGGAGATACCAGCTTACACGCAAAAACTTAACCAAGAATTTCTAAGTCGAAAAAGGGGCATAATTATTTAAAAAAGCAAATCAGAGTTATGGGACTTGTGCCAATCATCTAAGATAATCACAGAGAACAAGTGTGCAAAGTTTCAATCCATTCCCTTCAGCAGTTATGGAGATACCAGCTTACATGCAAAAACTTAACCAAGAATTTTTAAGTCGAAAAAGGAGTGCATTATTATGCAAAAAAGCAAATTAGAGTTATGGGGCTTGTGCCAATCATGTAATACTATCACAGAGAACAACTATGTGAAGTTTCAATCCATTCCCTTCAGTTGTTATGGAGATACCAGCTTACATGCAAAAACTTAACCAAGAATTTTTAAGTCGAAAAAGGGGCATAATTATGTAAAAAAGCAAATCAGAGTTATGGGACTTGTGCCAATCATCTTAAATAATCACAGAGAACAAGTGTGTGAAGTTTCAATCCATTCCCTTCAGTAGTAATGGAGATACAAGCTTACACGCAAAAACTTAACCAAGAATTTCTAAGTCGAAAAAGGGGCATAATTATGTAAAAAAGCAAATCAGAGTTATGGGACTTGTGCCAATCATCTAAGATAATCACAGAGAACAAGTGTGTGAAGTTTCAATCCATTCCCTTCAGTAGTTATGGAGATACCAGCTTACATACAAAAACTTAACCAAGAATTTCTAAGTCGAAAAAGGGGCATAATTATGAAAAAAAGCAAATCAGAGTTATGGGACTTGTGCCAATCATCTTAGATCATCACAGAGAACAAGTGTGTGAAGTTTCAATCCATTCCCTTCAGTAGTTATGGAGATACCAGCTTACATACAAAAACTTAACCAAGAATTTCTAAGTCGAAAAAGGGGCATAATTATGAAAAAAAGCAAATCAGAGTTATGGGACTTGTGCCAATCATCTTAGATAATCACAGAGAACAAGTGTGTGAAGTTTCAATCCATTCCCTTCAGTAGTTATGGAGATACCAGCTTACATACAAAAACTTAACCACAGGGACGCCGACGCCGACGCCGACGCCGACAAATGGGTGACTGCATTAGCTCGATTATTCTGCGAATAGTCGAGCTAAAAATGAAACATTATGACAGTGTTGCAATGAGCTCATGATCGTTCTTATCTATTTTTAGCAACAACAACAACAAAAATCTCCAGACTAAGGTGAACTTGTCAAGGAAAACATGTTAACATGTTAGATGAGATATATCAGATAAGATGATGCTTTCAATAACAGTCTGCAAGGAAAAAATAGTTCACAAACAAAGTCCTAGATGACATCTTACAGGCCAGAAATATGTATAACAACCTGATTCTCGCATTTCCTGATCTTTGATGTCTGTGATTCCGACGTTTATTTGGTTTGCTGTATAAATACATGTATATATACATGCCAAACAGTACTCTAAAAGTCATATCATAACTTTCCAACCTACCTACAGGAGGAAAACCTGGGTCACTCTGTGTACATTACTGAAGCCATGTATTATTTCAGGCTCAAGCAGGCACCCAAGTAGAACCACCAGTCTCTTAATTCAAACCTACAGTGTTGAGCGAAAGTGAGTCTAAGTCTGTGACCTAAACCACTCAGCCACAGAGACGCCTGTTATATATGTATAAAGCATAGTTAATAATAAAAGTCTTGATTTTGCAGAAACACAGTAAAGCTAGCAAAGCAACTGTCTAGCTTATATAAGATTATAAGGTATGGCCGCCTAAAAAAAGTACAGTAGCTCCACCAAGCAGCATTTCATGCACAAGTAAGAAGGCAGCAAACCTTCTACTATAAAACAACTTAATGCTGCTGTTGGGATTCCAATCCACACATGAGAGGCCAGAGATTTGAAGTAAGGCAAAGGAGAATTTAAGTGCCAAAAGCTTACATGCGCACCAAAAAGCAAAGAAATGTCAACAAAAATTGGCATCCAGACTGTACATGCAGCCTTTTGACTTGTCAATTTCAAACATGTTTAAAATAAAAAATGTCCAATATTTGGGTCTTCAAACTGATTATTTTATTCCATCACCAGCATTCAAACAAAAGAAAAATAAAGCTTGCAGACAGTAACACAACAGGAGGCTTATTCTGTCAAAAACAGACTTTAAAACTCTCTAATTTAAGCCTACACAGTGGAAGACAGGAAAAAAACTATCTAAAAATAGCAGAAGTACATTCTCAATAAAAAAAAAACAAAATAAACAGCAATCTTAAATACAAACACTTTTCAAGCCAACTACTTAGAAATAAAAACATCAAACTTCATTACACTTTTAACAATCACATTCAAGGCCCATAATTATAAAATAAAAATTTGTTGACCAGTCTCTTAAAACAAGGCTTTCATGGGTCAATTTTGAATTGGTTCACAAAATAGACCAATCAAATGTTAGAGTTTAAGACTGGTCCACAATTTAAAAATTTAACCTTTTAGCTACTAAATTTGTGTAATGGATACTTGAATTTGGAACCATCCATTTTGTATTTTAAGGGATTTCAATACAAATATTTAGAAATAGAGCACAAATATTTAGAAATAGAGCACAAATATTTAGAAATAGAGCACAAATATTTAGAAATAGAGCTGTCAACAGTATAGAACCAGGTCAGACTGCACAAACTGTTCAGACTGGTCAGGCTCCAGGCTATTCATTTTCTGAAAGGGTTAAAGTGCTTTATCTATTATAAGGAAACTAGCAACAACTCAGCAGACGACAAATATCAAAAGGAAATATACAATGCTCTTACGATTAACTAATTTTTCTCCTTAAAAGAAAATATAAAGAAAGAAAAAAATGAAAAGTGAATTTTCTAAAAGAATTAAAGTATTTTAAATAATAAGCAAGTTTAAATATATAGCAATGTTTTTTACTTTTAAGAGAAATATGGATAACGCAAATTATGGAAAGACATGTGAAAATAACAAGGGGAGCAACCACTTAGTCAAGCCAAAATGTTATTTCATTTGAGTATTACTTTGAGTTTTGCCAAGTGTCTATAAATTTGCAACATTTTATTTCAACTAAACACTGATACCTTATCTAATTGTCGAAATTGCAAAAAAAAACAAAAAAAAAACATAATTTTATAATTATTATTATGTCTATCACTATCTGGCTTAATCAGGGTAACAACGGGAGGTACTTATCAGGGTAACAAAGGGAGTTAATAATCAAGAATATGGTTTATAAAGGGGGATAATTTAACTATACCTTTTGATCCTGAAAAAACATGCAAAAAGATAAGTAAACATTATTTCAACATTATACATATATAAGAAATTTTATAAATGTGACATAATTATATATTAATTTTCTATATCTACAGTGAAAAGTGTAAGAATAAAGAAAATAAAAAGTGAAAAATATAAGTGTATAACAGCCTGGACACAAACTTTTCAATTTAAGGTTTCTTGGAAAAAACTTGTGCCTACTGAGCTGGCCACAAGGGTTCTCCTGGCAAGATTCCATTAGGAATTTAATGAAGACTCACTAAAGGGAACCTCAGTACAAATTTTTATACTGCACTACAAAGCAATCCCAGCTTGCATATTTCCTGCATGTTTTGTAAGATTTATTTGATTACAGATAAAAAAATTGTAACCTATCAAAGGAAAGGTAGCCAATGGTAGGTCTTAAATGCAACTTCTGTTTCTTATAATTGAGTAAGATTCTGTTGCGTTTTTTTAAACAACATAAAAACTGGCTGCATAAAAACTATCTATGCTTACAATTAAAAGCTCACTTCAAACATGTGATCTTCCTCATTATAGTGATTAAACTTGCAAAAATTGCACCAAAAAATGCACTGGAGGAATGTGCGGGTCATAAAATGAAATATCATACAGCATTTAACGTTTGATTACGGGGATAATTAAGTGATCATTAAGACAGGTAAAATTGATTTATATGGCTTCAAACACATTCTTCCTGCAATTATGCCTCCCAATTTGTTTTACTCCTCTTTCTAATTACACTTTAAACTACAAAATATTAATTAATTTTGGCAATTTGGGATCAATTATCAAGCTAAAGATCTTTAATTGAATTGGAGGGAATATTAAATCTATGGAATATTAAACAAGCATTGAAATTGATTATAAAGTAATAAAATGTAATAGAGCCAATAATGTAGAGATTGTTTTCTGGAATTTTGGTTTATAGCTGATGGAGATTGTGGCACACGTGACATTAGAAAAAAGAAATAATATTTGTTTTCTAGCACTGGGTCTTTTTTTATCTTTAAATTGTTTTGATCTTAAGAATCCATTAATGGTAAATTAATTTAGGTGTCAGGTGCATAGACTTCACTGAACATTTAGTTCAAAAGGCAAGACAATTTAAAATTGCTCCACTAAAAACATTAGATATGAGCAAGAAAAATGTACTTAAAATACATGTAACTAATATATAAATTATATATAAGGACTAATCCTGAAGGCAATATTATTGTGTGGGGTGGAAGGGTTATCACATTGAAAGTAAAAGATTAATAAAAATTTCCAATTTTGCATGTGCCTCAAAAAAACTTAACCAATGCATGTTGTGCATGCAATACAAAACAAATCATGCTACCTTAACCACCCTATAATCATGCTACCAAAACTGAATATCTCGACAATTTATTTTACCTTTCTTTTTTGTCATTGTACCTGATTATGATAATCAAACAATAATTTTTCCTCAAATGCAATATTTTTAAATTTCAGAGGGAAGATATTACACAACAAAATTCTTTCATTGGCAAAGAAATTTTCCTTTAAACAAGAGCTGTCGGTAGGACAGCAACACTCGACTATTCTTAGTGCTTGATAGTAAAAAAAATGCTTGATACAGTTACCTCCTCCTGTTTACAGGTTGGGGTCATGATGGTGAACAAGTGTGCAAAGTTTCAAAGCCATATGTCAATGGACTTTGAAAATATTTGAACTATTACAAAAACTTTAACGTAAATTGTAAGTCGAAAAAGGGGCATAATTCTGTCAAAATGCTTGATACAGTTACCTCCTCCTGTTTACAGGTTGGGGTCATGATGTTGAACAACTGTGCAAGGTTTCAAAGCCATATGTCAATGGACTTTGAAAATATTTGAACTATTACAAAAACTTTAACGTAAATTCTAAGTCGAAAAAGGGGCATAATTCTGTCAAAATGCTTGATAGAGTTACCTCCTCTTGTCTACAGGTTGGGGTCATGATGGTGAACAAGTGTGCAAAGTTTCAAAGCCATATGTCAATGGACTTTGAAAATATTTGAACTATTACAAAAACTTTAACGTAAATTCTAAGTCGAAAAAGGGGCATAATTCTGTCAAAATGCTTGATAGAGTTACCTCCTCCTGTTTACAGGTTGGGGTCATGATGTTGAACAAGTGTGCAAAGTTTCAAAGCCATATGTCAATGGACTTTGAAAATATTTGAACTATTACAAAAACTTTAACGTAAATTGTAAGTCGAAAAAGGGGCATAATTCTGTCAAAATGCTTGATAGAGTTACCTCCTCTTGTCTACAGGTTGGGGTCATGATGGTGAACAAGTGTGCAAAGTTTCAAAGCCATATGTCAATGGACTTTGAAAATATTTGAACTATTACAAAAACTTTAACGTAAATTCTAAGTCGAAAAAGGGGCATAATTCTGTCAAAATGCTTGATAGAGTTACCTCCTCCTGTCTACAGGTTGGGGTCATGATGGTGAACAAGTGTGCAAAGTTTCAAAGCCATATGTCTATGGACTTTGAAAATATTTGAACTATTACAAAAACTTTAACATAAGTGGTTACGCCGACGCCGACGCCGACGCTCGGGTGACTGCAATAGCTCTACTTATTCTTATCGAATAGTCGAGCTAAAAATGAGCACAATTAATTTAAATGCCATTGTTATCTGTTAAATACAAAAGACCCAGTCTCAACAGTTACTGCATCGTCAGATACCCAGGGCGGAACCTTTAACATTGATTGCATGTTATGTGACATGTTTATCAATCGTGGGTATCCCACAATGCAGTTACCGATACTTGAATACAAAAGACACAGTATTATTATGTCCAATTACTGTTCCAATCTGTAACCTGATTCTGCCACTTATATATTCTATATTTAGATCAGTAATAAACTTATAAAATGCACTTCCTGTTTGTATATAATAAACTGAAAACTCTATTCTCCACATACATCAGTCACATGACAGATAAGTGGCCATGTGTTCAATAACTTTTACATTTGGTCTGATATTTATAAGTAATTTGTTAATTTATACAAGTAACTATGACAAAAAATCTAATAAATCTAATTGCTTAATGATAATGCTGTTGTAAGTAAAGTTATTTAAAAGGAGAAAGTAAAAACAAAGTCCTATGGGAAAGCTAATAATAAATCAAAAATAATCTGTAAAGCTTACCAGTAAAAGCGTCCGAGGCCCCGACTCCAGCGACCAAATCTCGGAATATCAGCCCGTCATCTTCATCAAGAGCCAGCCATCGGTTACAAGGAAAATCATATGTGATAGAATTGTCAAGGTCATCTACAATTACCTGAAATATATTACAACAACAACAACGGTCATCAAGTGCATTATACCTTAAATATGTAAGTCTAAACAGTTGACAAGGATGAGCAGTAACATATCAGTTCAACAAAGAGGTTTTTCAAAGGGGCATATAAAAATGGAAATTTAATTTAGTGACAATCAATGTTTACTTTATTAAAAGTTATGGGTCTTTGAAACAGATATGTGTAAAGTTTTAAATGAATACCTTTAGTGATTATGGAGATAGAACTTGCAAACAACACCTTTACATCTTTTCTTAATTCACAAAGAGCATTCTTGAACATTGTTGTTCTTGGACAGGGACACACACACATAAAAAAAATGTGCAAAATTTCAAGGGTTGCAAAAGAGTTATAATGATTGCCAAAATGCTAGCTTACATCTAACCAAAAAACAATTAATTATGAAACTTTTCTTAAACACAGAACAATGTTTTTATCAATTTGTTTTGTGTGGTTTTATGATAATTAAGCATTTACTTGTAAATAAACAAGTTTTCTTTCCTTGACATTTCCCTGAAAGTAATGCACTTATCTTATGGAAGAAATCAACACATTAATTGAAATCTTAAATATTTTTGATTTTTATATCATTATGATAAGGAAAGAGGAGAAAATGAAAGACACATTAATATAACCCATTAAAACTTTAAAAGAAAGATATCATACTTAGAAGATAACAGAAAATTCTGTTGAGATAGAGCCAATAACTGTTTCATCATGTTTCATCACAGAAACACAATTAAAGTACAACTGAAAAATCATATTCCTCATAATGAATTTATACCTAATCCTTCCAGTTAAAACCCTTTCCATTCTCCTCCTCTAATTTATCCCCACTCCTACCTGTAAAATTGCCCCTTCCCCAATTTATCCCAACTCCTCTTCTAATTTATTTGAACTTAATTCTCCCAGTTTAACCCCCCCCCTCCAATTTATCCCAATAATCTCTTCCCAATTCAATTTCCCTCTTCTAATTCATCATAACTCCTCCCAGTTTCATCCCCTCCTCCAACTTCTTCCAACTCTTCCCAATTTTATCACTTACATACTTACATACATACTTGTGGAATCATGGTTATATGGAAGCATACTTAAGTGGGATCATGGTTGAATACTGGCAAATTCATTGTTATATACTTGTGGAACCATGATTTCATACTTGTAGAATCATGGTTATATATACTTGATGAAATCTGTGGTTACATAATTAATACTTGTGAAATAAAAATTTCAAAGTAAAGGACTCATGGATATATATATATATATACATGCATGAGTTGTAGGCATGAGTTGTAGGCACAAGATTAAATACTTGTGGAATCATGGTTTTATAAAGGAATCATAGTAATAAATATATATAAATATATGTCTGTAATGAAATTTTCAAAACTGTAGAATCATGGTTATAAACTTGTGGAATCAAGGTTTCAAAGTTGTTGAATTATGGATATACCACCTTCTGAAATGACACTTTCAAAGTTGTGGAATCATGGTAATTAACATAATTGTGGAATCATGGTTTCAAAGATTTATAATAATCATAGATACATACACTTTTGAAACGCTGAGGAATAATGGTTATATAATTGTGGAATTGCAGTTTAAAAGTTGTTGAATCATGGTTCTATAATACTTGAGGAATCAAAGTTTAAAAGTTGTTAAAAATATACTTAAGGAACGAAACTTTCAAAGGTTCAGGATAATAGTTATATACTTGTGGAATCAAGGTTAATTTATTGATACATTTGTCAAGTAACTGCCAAAATGTGAATGATAGACACTACACTATAACATGTACCAGTAATTATAACCAAGAGATTAACATGGAAAATACATAAATATAAAAAACCCAAAAGACTTCTGAGTTTCAAGAATAAAAACTCAAAAAACTCTCTGCATATTACATAAACCACACTAAGTATTTCAAAACTCCTAAAAATACTTCAGCTGATTCCCCTAGGGGTTTAAGACAAGCCTAAATGCTTATCAGCAAGCTGGTATATCTATAGACATTTACTGATTGGAAAGGAGATTTCCTAGCTTACTTCACTTTAGTATAAAATGTGCTGGTGAATATACATAGAAAATTTGAAAAAAAAACTTATTCTTTATGTTTTTTTCTTTGGATTGAAAATTGAAGAAAAAAGAGAAGAAAAAAAACCTAGGACAGGACATAAATTTGAATATCATCAAGTGAATTTATATTAATTAAATACCAAGGCAGGATTTAATACAACTTTATCATGATAAATTTTCATTACTTCAGTTTCTAAGATTAAAATAACAGACAAGTGCAAAATTGTTAAGTTTTTTTTTCCGTCAATTTTGATAAAAATTAAATTTTTGACACTGATAAAAGAAATTACTTCAACCAAATAAAAACACCTGATTTTCATTTTATCAGGAAAAGTGTTCCTGACATTTTAACTTGCATTTCTGCCAATCAACGTTGTAGTACAGTAAAGACAAATAATAAGAAAATTATCTGTGGAACAGTTCCGGTTTAGTATGATAGGTTTAGAGAACAGGACAGTCATGTTGTGATAACTACAGTAACAGGTAATCAATTTTGTTGTCATGATGATAGATTTTAAATATTTATGCTATGGAGTGCAGATTGATATAGCCCCAAAACAAACACGGATCTGTGTGTGGGGGCTTTCTGCTGTTTTTCTTTCTTTTTCCTTCAAAATTGTTGAATGAATATTAACCAGAGATACAGCATTATTAGTCAGAAAATTTTGCAATAGATTTTACGCCTACCGATTAGACGGGGGAAAAAAAGCCACACTTGCAGAGTACCGAGTCCGGAATATTATGTCTATCCTATAACTAGTTGACTCATTTCTACTACAAGGGCTTATAATATTATACAGGTGCCTTGATCTAAACAGTTCACAGTGTCTTAAAATAAATTTGTTTATGTTTACAACTGCAGTATGACATGCTCCATGCCTCATATCCAATCTAACAAATGTACTTTTGGTAAAGTGCTTGTTCAAGGATTATTCCAATGAGGCTTATTGACTGGAAATATTTTTTAAAAAATTTCTTTGTTTACCATTTGATGTAGGTCTTGTACAAATAACTTCAGATGGTTCTTTCACTCGTTTTTTTCTAGATTAATTAGTTAAATTGTAAAAAATGACTTATAAAAATGAAAAGTGTTTAATTCCCCTATGTCAACTGAATTTTGATTATATCTTTGTTCTATCTTTCACATATTTCATAGTTTCTAATGCAGAGGTTCATATGAATATTAATCTCCAATTTTATGTTTTTAAGTTTTTGAATCTTTGTGGGGTTAACCAACATTTTTGTTATATGAATAGGGGAAGATTAAGATAAGCTTAGTGTAAATATATTATTCGATGAACAGCATCATTCTTTCATGCTTATAACAGTCTGAAGTCAATTTGACTGTTTTTTGCCATTATTCAATTTAAACCTCATACGCTTAATCATTCATGAGGACAATTTAAATATTACTCAATACATTGAATATGAGTCTAATTCTATTTCTGACCAGGAAAAATCCAATTCCGCCTGGACCAGTAAAAATCCAATTCCGCCTGGCAATAATAATTTTCAAAATATTTTCATCATGGCATATTAGTCTACTTTAACAAGTGTGTTGTTTTTCAAGTTCTTTTTGTAAGCATGCCCATTTAACTGAAGCAGCTATTAGCATAAACAGGCAGACTTGGTGAACTTGAAAGCCTTGAGGTTTCACATATTTTCTGTGAGATATTGGTACGAAAAGTGATTATTCCTCCCTTCTCAGTACTACATTTGTATACTATGCATTTTGGCAATGATTTATTCTTAGTTCAGCTACAGTATCATTCTGGTCACTGATAGACATAACAATATATACATTTGTACATGTATTTATTATATACTTTTAAATGAAATATTGAGAAATATTGACGAAATAAAAATGCGTATATTCATTTTCCATATTTTCACTGTAAAAATTTATTTTTCACTGCAGTGAAACATATTTTCCGTATTTTCACTGGTGTCTTGCCGGACTACTTTCTTTAAAATTCTGCCAGTACTCAAAATTTAAGGAAAAGACTTTCAAATTTAAATGTCCAGAAAGAGAAAAATGTATATAATAAACAGAAAATTCAATTTTTTCTATAAATACATGGTTTATTTTCATCTTTTGGCATGAAAATTACCATATTTCACTCGTGGCTACCGCCACTCATGAATTTTTTTTTTTCATACCACTCGATGAAAATAAATCATGTATTTATAGAAAAACTTGAATATCCTCTATTTATTATATACTTATAAATGAAATATTGAGCAATATTGATGAAATAAAATTCGTATTTTCATTTTCTGTATTTTCACTGTAAAAACTTATTTTTCACTGCAGTGAAACATATTTTCCATATTTTTACTGGTGTCTTGCCGGACTACTTTCTTTTAAATTCTGCCAGTACACAAAATTTAAGGGAAAACCTTCCAAATTTAATGTCAAAAAGTGAAAAATGTATATAATAAACAGAAAATTCAAGTTTTTTCTATAAATAGATTTATTTTCATCTTGTGGCATGAAAATTACCATATTTCACTCGTGGCTACCGCCACTCATGAAATATTTATTTTCATACCACTCGATGAAAATATATCATGTATTTATAGAAAAAACTTGAATATCCTCTATGTACACTGGCACTAAACCAAAGCAATCCAAAATATTACAAATCATTAAGGGCAAATTGTAAGAAATGTAAATCAGAACATAACAAAAGTGAGAATGGATACAGTTGTATTGCTTGTTTCAAAGGGAGCTTACTCTAGACAACACAAGAACATCGAATGTTTTTTGACCGAGCTAAATGTAATATTCATGAATTAATATATGTCAATATTATTTTCTTAAAGTGAAAAAAAAATCTTTGAAAAATTCCATTACCATTCAAAATGCTTTATTTCTAAATATTTTTTTCTTAACTTTTTCATTATTCTTAATACAAAATTGGTGTGACATATCACAAAAAATTCAAATAATATTACTGATATAAATAGAGGATATTCAAGTTTTGTCTATAAATACATGATTTATTTTCATCGAGTGGTATGAAAATAAATATTTCATGAGTGGCGGTAGCCACGAGTGAAATATGGTAATTTGAAAATAAATCATGTATTTATAGAAAAAACTTGAATTTTCTGTTTATAATATACATTTTTCTCTTTTTTGACATTAAAATTTGAAAGACTTTCTCTTAAATTTTGTGTACTGGCAGAATTTAAAAGAAAGTAGTCCGGCAAGACCCCAGTGAAAATACGGAAAATATGTTTCACTGCAGTGAAAAATAAATTTTTACAGTGAAAATACGGAAAATGAAAATACGCATTTTATTTCATCAATATTTCTCAATATTTCATTTGTAAGTATATAATAAAATAGAATAGTAGTATGTTAATAAACTATCACATTAATATCACAAATGATCTGATTAGCAGAAAAACTGCCAAAATAACATAGAAAAAAAGCTGGTTAAGATCTGAATTAATTGTGATAAACACATGCAAATATTTATTCCAAATGAGAAAACAACGATTTTATCAATGGCTACAGGCAATGCAAGGCGCTTCTAATTAAACATGCATTCCAGAATGATTTACTTTAGCTAACAATGGATAAAACAAGGTTTTGTTTGAGGTTTTTTTTGCAAAAAATATATTTTTCATTTTTTGACATTCCCTGAAAACATTGTGCCTAATTGATTGAGTCTGGTTTTATGAAATGTCAAAAATAATGAAGATGTTATCAGAAAATACATAGTAAAAAGCAATTTAACATCAATTTTATAGAGGTTATATAAACGCTTTTTATTTTGAGGTCATTATACGCAAAGAAAATTATTATTTTAACAATAAATGAGTAACAGAATGGTCTGAAATTTTGCGCATAAGTTATCAAAGGTCAATAAAATTATTCAAGTTTCATCTTCTGACCTTCAGTCCATTATATTTGTGCAATGCACTCTTATTTGAATTTGAATTTTCATTCAACAAAACTGATTTTGCTGAATTATATGGAAATCTGAGATATCACTCCAAAGAATAAAGTTTTAAAATACTATAAGAATTACTATGTTGAGATAATATATGGTAAACCAATGGTCATCAACCAAATGCCACTTATCTTAATTATTTATTTAAAAAAACCCAATGTAGTTGACATATAATTATGGCAATTCATTGGTCATCATCCTGAAGGTGATGAGATAATTGTAGGGCAATCCGAATCATTATGCCACAGAAATTGCAGAGACTGAGGCTTCTGATGTGTATATAAGAAGAAAAATCAAACAATTGAAAATAGAACTGCCCTGTTAGCTCAAATGGTATATTGTTGGACCATGAACCAGGTGACTTGGGTTTAATTGTCACTTTCATTGTGACTGATCATGAAATCCTTTCAACAGTCTTTCACACTGTACCACTGCTCTGGCATTATGCAGATTAGCTAGCAGTTCCTTGCAAAAATGAAGGCAAGACTGGTTTAAATGCTATAGAACTTGCAAAGGAACAAAGTGGCAGAAAGTGGCAGCTGAACTATCCTGTGGTAAATTACTGCTGCCATAATTATGATCTGGAGGCTAAACTACAAACAACCAATCACAAACAATTGAAAATTTCTTCCAAGTATTAATATCTTTTTACAAAGTTTGAAAGGTATGAAATTACTGTTTAACATAACATTTTCAACAGGCATCTCATTTAAATCATATTTCTGGCAATAATTTCTGGCAGAGTAAAACAAAATGCAGTTTTTTTTCAAGGTTAGTTTCAAGAGAATCGTGTAAAATTGTCTTCTGTTGATAAAATTCAACATGATTTGTCTGTAAAATGTTTCTTAGAATACCTCCATGATAGATATTTATCTGTTATTCATACAGTGTTAAGATTTGCCAACCTTGGCACTTTTGAACTTTTGAATGATACAAGCTATTCCTGAAAATCAGAAAATTTAAGGCACATCTATGGACGCCCAATTTTGAACCCTATTCTGCAATAAGAACCATAATTTCAACGTCATTTCACAAGGGACTGACAATACACCACAATGCTTGAATTTTTTCATGCAAACAGCAATATCTTGGGTTTTAAAATAATTCCTTAACTTTCTGTAAATAACATTAAGGTTAGAATCTTTTTAATCATAGGTGTTTTCAACAATTCAAAGATCAAGCTTTTTTCTTATCAAGATCTCTCAAAGAGAATTAATTAACCACCTTTTTTTCAGATGTGTAATTCTTTGTACCTTAAAAAAAAGACTTTACAAGAGTTAAAGTGTGAGTCAAAGTGAGTGAAAAATGATGATCTTGCAATATGAACTTTAAAATCAAAAAGAAACGATTGTCAACAAGGGTGCCATAGTCACAAAATACGCCCGTTTACTAAAGCTTTAGATGGAGATGGGAGCATTATGGATAAGTGTTATCTAGCAAGCAAGTTTTTATCCTTGGCACTGTGTTGTTAAATGAACCTTAAAACAAATCAGTAGGGAAGATATGCACAGGATGTGTGACATATCTTCATATTTTTATCTGAACTTTGACCTCTATGAATCCGCAAAGACCTGAATCTTGCGTGCGACACTCGGCCTCTCAATGGTGAACATTTGTGCCAAGTAATATTGAAATCCCTCTATACTTGTGGAAGTTCTGCTCCGGACAAGCATTTTTCAATGAACTCTAAGTGTGACCTTGACCATTGACCTAAAGATCTGGTTCATGTGCGCGACACTGCTCCTCATAGTGGTGAACATTTCTATGAAGTTTCATTAAAATCCCTCAATACATGTAGGAGATATGCTCCGGACAAAATCTGGATATTTCATCATCTTTAGTGACCTTGACCTTGTATATATTGACCTAAATTATATGAATCACAGCCATAGTCTTGATAATGACCATTTATGTTACAATCCCTCAATAAATGATGACTAAATGGTCCATATACACATCTTCATATTTTTATCTGAACTTTGACCTCTATGTGTGACCTTGACCTTGGCCGCAAGGACCTGAATCTTGCGCGCGACATTCCGCCTCACAATGGTGAACATTTGTGCCAAGTAATATTGAAATCCCTCAATACATGTGGAAGTTTTGCTCTGGACAAGCATTTTTCAATGAGCTCTAAGTGTGACCTTGACCTTTTGACCTAGAGACCTGGTTCATGTGCGTGACACTGCTCCTCATAGTGGTGAACATTTCTATGAAGTTTCATTAAATTCCTTCCATACATGTAGGAGATATGCTCCGGACAAAATTAGACGACCGCCAGGGGCGTTCCCATAATACGTCCCGTTTTTCAAACAGGCGTATAAAAAGAGATACAAAACAATTTAGAATGGGAGTGACTGATAAAACAAGTGCAATCTTTATGTGATAATAAATCAAACTTAATATCATTCTTTACAGCAATCAATACCATTATTAAAAATGTTGTATGCCACCAAAAGTTTTCTCCCTTTGTTACTCAACACACCATTTGCAGAAATTATATTTATCCTATTCAATTGAAGAAACAGGCAATAATTAAGGCTTAATACAGTCACTGAGAGTTCTAAACAGACTTTTAAGGGTAAAACTCGTCTTGAGGAATAAAGTTAAGCATGCAATAAGTTATTCTCGCCATTGTTTCCTAGTCCATACTAGAATGTATAAGACTCTGTTTTTTAAAGGTGTCACATGAAATTTAGTAAAAATCAACAGGCATCAATTCTACTTGCTTCTACATAATTCTACATTATCAACAAAGTACAATTTAACTATTACATAACATTGGCAGTAATAAAATCACGGGGAAGGTAACAAGTGTTTGAAAGTGTCTTCTTTAACTGCCAAAAAGGACACTTTTAAAACAGCTCTTCTGAGGGTGCAGTTATATGTTTTAGTTTTAAATAATCAATATTGATTTTTTAAATTTTGATCAACTACCTGTACATGTATTATAAAACTTAGATATGGTTATGAAAATTATCTTAAGGTGAAGTTTTCGAAACTTAAGTGTACTATATATCTCTGTTCATAAATTTGATTTCATTTTTGAGTATAATCATATAAAATGTCTCCCTGGTTGACAAAATGAAATACTATATTTTAGTATAAGCCTATGCATAATCAGTTTTTATCTTAAAAATAGGAAACTGAATTTATATGAACCTTTAATGAACCTAAAGATCTACAATTACATAGTACCATTTACTACCATCAACAAATGGCAAGACCTTTCAAGATCTACTTAAAAGAAGAGATGATGTACCAAAAGTTTGTCCTTTCATTGACCTAGTAAAATGTTATTTTAACATGACAATTTATAAAGCTTTACACCTTGCAGAATTAGGACAAGAAATAATAATTGTCATAGGGCCGAAAAATTTTAAAAAATGTTTGCAGTCACTTTTTTAAAAGAATCATCGAAGGGGCAACAATAAATAAGTTTACCCTATCTCTCTTAAGCTGCTGAATTTGAATAGGGAATAGTCCATTATTAAAGTTTTAAGAGATTTCAATATCAAAAAACAACAAGAATACCTGTTGCTTGTGATTATTTCTTGTCGGTTGTGCAATAACCAAATTTTACATATATTAATTCTAAGTTAAAAAGGGACATAACTCCTAGAAATATAGCTTTAAGGATATACGCCCCTTTCTTCGTCATAATAAGTCAGTATTCAAAATTTCATGTTGATATCTTTTAATATGTTTGAATAATGGGCAACACAAAAACTTTTGCAAAAAGACAGCTATAAAGCAGCTATCAAATAGCTCAACTTTTTCTTTGAAACAGACATGCTAAATATTGAGCTACCAATAGCAGAGCCAGCCTGGTCCAACAGCATAGATGTCTGTAGGCTGGCCTGGCTCTACAGTGAGTGAATCACGACAAAGCCTTTCTTTAAGGCTTATCATAGATTAACATTATCTTTAATTTTCATCATTTTAAGTTTGTAGTAATAAAGATTTGATAAAGCAAACAGGTATATGGGGTTTCAGGCATGAAATAATGATAATTGCTCATAGATTTCACTTGCTGAGTCCTCCAATAATTAGAGTTTACAAGTAGTACATGTATATATATCATTGTTGGAAAATTTATACATAGTTTTTGTTATATTCTGTTTTAATTTTCTATCTCAAATTGTTCATAAGCATATTAAATTGTTGTGATGTGCTAAGAATTTTTTATTAAATCAATCCCTATTTAAATTTAAATCACAAGGGGGATAATTCTAACAAAACATTCACAATTTATCTCCCTTTACCAAGATCATGCTTTGCTTATAAATAGTTTATTACAACAATTCTAGAACAAGGCTTTGTTGGTATTTTTCCTGAAGAGTTACAAAACAAGGAATCCCTTTCCATTTAAATAGCTCTTAATTGCTTCACATTGAGGGAGTAACAGAACAAGAAAACAAAACATTCATAGATTGTCTCCCTTTATTAAGATCAAATTTTGCATATTTATAGCTTACTACAACAAATTTTAGAACAATCTTTTATTTATTTATTTTCTATTCTCTGAATTTTTTTTTAAGTTGAGAAACCAATAGTTAAATTAATCTTGTTCTTTCCATTAAAGCAGCACACCTCCAGATTCATGTTAATTTTCATGAAAATTTTGGAAATGTATTTAAAAGTAAAATATTTTGAGGTGGACAAATTAAGTAATTTACATATTCCAATTGGCACTTACAATCTGCGAAAATGAACACAAAAAGTGGTCAACATATGCAAAAAAGCCCTTACTGCGTTAGTAACGCAGTAGAAATATGGTGATAAAATACTGCAAAGTCAGTTTTAAACTGCACATAACATGGTAAATATAACTTGGATCTTTGTTTTTATCTTTCTTAAAAGTTTAGTGCATTTTTCTCAATAATGATTTTCTTAAAATATTCTGGCCTGCCTGGAGACAATGCAGCTTTAAACAGGATCAAAATTTTGTTTCTTCATAAAAATCAGATGGCCTAAATGTTCCATCCATCTATTATGACAGAAGAAGGATATGATTTAAGAGTGCACTTAACTTATGTTATTATAAATAACTCCTTGCTCACAGTGCAAGTGTATTTAATACCGAAAATATTTGCTTTCATGCGCATAAGATTATATAAAGTGAAAGTATTTTGAAAAGGTTTAAAATCTATACTATGTTCAAAAAGTGATATCAAATGCATGAATCAAATTGAATTCATGCATTTATTTATATGTTTATGATTTTTCTATGCAATTTTGTTGGATATTTAGATATTATAACAGCTAGGTGAGTTCTTTTTATGTGAAAATTAAGAAGATAGATAGAATTGAATTCATGCATTTATTTATATGTTTATGATTTTTTATGCAATTTTGTTGGATATTTAGATATTATAACAGCTAGGTGAGTTCTTTTTATGTGAAAATTAAGAAGATAGATAGAACTTTTATATCACAATCATGTACAGTAATAAATATATGTAATCATGTCATGTTTATGATAAAATCAGCATAAAATGGCAAAACTTCATTTAGCATTTAATTTTAAAAAAAATAAACAGAAGTCAACTGGGATGTATATTATGTTTCCTTTTTATTTTTTTCTTAACAAAAAAAAGAGCATAACAAATATTTTGGACAAATCTTTTTATATAATGATTGCACACATAAAAATGTTGTTGTTTTTTTTTGTTGTTTTTTTGGGGAAGGGGGAGGGGGGGGGGGTTAAATCAGGTATCAAGCCATTACAAATCACAAAGTAGCAGAAAGAACTTAAATTGAAAATTTCTGTAAGGTTGCAAAGTAACTCAGATGGTTCATTGGCAAAACAAGAAATTTATTTTCAAATTTTACTCCAAAAATGCCAGTGCTATTACTATTTGGTTACCAGCATCTGAGACAAGTCATGATAGAGTGTTGGCATGATGTCACTGGTGTCCAGCCTCAGGTTAATTTAGTATTGTGGGCAGTTATTTACCAAACAAAATAACTTTTAACTCAAATCAGGGTAATAATTGGGGGGAAAAAATCAGTTCTGAGTATACTTTTTTATTATCTTTTGCTAATTTTAATGTTAATTATATATGCCAGTTGGTCTTGCATAACTTTAGAAGTTAAATTTTTAGCCTTTTAGACGGTGACCTCAGTGCAACCGGTAAGTATGAGAAGGATTAACATGCTTAATAGAATTGAAATGACTGAAAAAATTATATGCTCTAATTTATATGACTGTAATGTAATACAAAAAAAACTGATATAAAAGCAATAGAATTTCTCAAAAATTAAAGGTTATTGACATGAAGAACCAGAAGAGTGCAAATGAACTGTTATAATAAAATCCTTGAAAGGAATTTAATTCAAATTTTGGTAACCCAGTGAATTTCAAAATGTGTGTAGGCAGATTTATTTACCATCTTCAAAACGATTAAAAAGTAATAAAGAAAAGAAAAGGAAAAGAAATAGACGTCATCAAAATCAAGCAATTTAAGTTGTTATCCATACAGTTCACAAGTTCAAGTTTTTATCGCAACACTGTTGAAATTGTATAATGGAATTTACCTTTCTTTGAATTTGGAACAGTCCATTCAAATTTTAAGGGAATTTCAAGATCAAAATACAAAAATTTAGCTACTAACTTTATAGAGCCTGGTCAGACTGCATAGGAGTAAAGGCTGGCCTTGCTCTATACTGGGTGGCAAAGACTGATCTCGTTTGGACTCTGCAGGCTAGAGGTTATTTTTGTTATTCATGCAACTATATTTGCTTCAATACAGCAGTTTGATATCATTAAAGCCACTTAAATTGCCTATTGCAATATGACCAAAAATGCAAAGCAGATGTTTAATTTCAACCTGTATGTAATATATGTATATTAAACACCCTTAATAAACTGTCATGATTTTATTCAAAGAGGGTCAAGTCCATCACAAAAGTTCAGGCAGAAGGGGTTAGCGGTCAAGATTAAGAATAAAAAAACTTTTTAAAAAAATGCTGCAGTCTTTATTCCTTATGCATTAAGAGAAAACTGAAATGCATTATGCTAAAAATGTAGTCTGCAAATTTTTCTTATTTTATCCAACTTTATAATTTTTTTTGTGATGGGGCACTCTAAGCCACCTAAGCATATTAAAGTAATGATAGCATAATTTGATGTGTGTTTCTGGGCAAATTCACTGCACTTAGATAAGATCAGTAAAAGATTCAAGCACAAATTGATTGATTTATCTTTAATCAATGATTGATTCATTCACATTCTTTTCCCCCATATTTTATTACAGGTAACAACTAAACTTGACTTTACTTATAAAGAAAAGTAGAGTTTTGACAAGCAAGGATCTATAAAATGATAAAATATGTCTTGATAATAAACTATTTGATAAAAACCAGTGCCCTAGAAAACCAAAATAGATTGTACATAATCTTAATATACAGGTACATTGTACTTTAAAATATTGATAACATTTTGATTTTGATATAACCCTGCATGCATGAAATAATTGGTATACATTCATAAATGTATGAGGTGGGCTATTTAAAGAAACAATCATTTTTTTTTAAGAACAATTCTTTTCCATCACTACAATTTTTAAATTGTATAACCATTGTTTTAGAAATAAATACTCATTTTATCTGCATTTCACGTTATCAAAATATGATTTAAACCTTATTTTCTTTTATTATGTTTTCAGATGTTGCGAGAGAAGTGATAATTTACAAGATGCATCATTGAGAAAATAATCAAATACATCAAAAGAGTCATCTGTGTCATAGCAACAATAAATAAAAAAATTCAAATCTCTTCAATGTCAAAACCGAAGTCCGAAGTCTGAAAGTTGCAACTGTAAACAAAATGCTTCTACGATACATTATGGTATTCAGCAAGATGGCGATCGTGTTATGTACTGTTGCCGTTAAAGATCCGCAAGACAATTGTATGGTTAGTTTAATGGTTCCGAAGGAAAGCCTGAAGACTGTTTGTACCGGAGGTAGTGACTATCAGACTGATCAGAAACTGAAATCTGTCGAAAGTCAGCTCAATTCTATACGTCACGACATTGGCAGAATTAATGTACGTCTTACATACACTTTAAATCATGGCCGTGACAATGGCGAAATTTCCAAACGGTTAGAGAAACTAGAAAACAGTGTGACTAATATTCAAACTAATTTGACGAGAGAAAGAGACACGGATAGAGTAAAGGAAGTAGTTGTTGAGACTTTCAATAGAAAAAGAATCGTGAGACTAATAAAATCTACACTGCGGAAGGAGATGGGAGAAATGAAAGAAGAAATAAAACGGGATATTCATTATGAATTTCGTCAACAACTAAAACATGACATAAGAAATGAACTCAACTCTTACATGTCACAAAACAGTAAATTTTTAGATGAGTTTAACACAGAAATATTACTTAACAGAGCTGGTGGTTATGACAGTAAGAGAGACTATGATCCTAGTTCTAAAGTAGAGAAACATAACACTAAAGAAATGGCTAATAATAATAAAAGGCATGTGATGGAAAGATATGATACAACGGATAGTGCATTCAATAATGAACTGCCTGAGAAACCTCAGTCAAAGATTTTTCAATCTGACAGTGAGTCTACGAAAGACCTTGATATAAAAGATGCTATTGTGATATTGAATAGTGAAGTTAAAAAACATCTTGACAAACAAACCAGTAAGGTTAAGGAGATAGTGGGCCAACATTTAAATCAAACCCAAGTAAAACTTAATAAATTGAGTGAAAATTTTGATAAAAAGCTGGATTCCAAGTATGTAGATGTGTTTAAAGATAACAAAGGTTATCAAGACATCAGTGGCAGAATAGAACAAATGGAGCATGCTATAGAAACACTTGGAAATGGTCTGTCCTCATTACTGCACGATAATATGCTTTCCGGAGAAATTAAAAGAACATTTGAACTCGAAAAAGTTGCCATGGAAAATCGACTTTTATCAAAACTTTCATCTGAATCATATCCTATCAAATTGGAGATAGAAAACTTAAAGAATCAAACTATATCTGTTTCAAACCTCATTCAGGCTACTTCAAAGTCCGCCAGACAAACACAATTCAGTCTTCAGATTTTCAATGCAACTGTTAAGCACAAACATTACAACTTAGAGAGAAGTATTAAACAAATGACTGAACAAATTAATAAGTTGAATGAAACATTGAATCCAGATTATGAGGACACTTTCGATTTTGGGCAGGCATTAAATGAAATAGATATACAAAATGCCGTAGATTTTGTACACAAAATGAAAGACACCTGGCCTAGTGTTCTACATAATATAACCTCTTTAGTTCAAGATCACAAAAAGGATTTTGATTTCATTCAGGAAGGCTTTGAACATATCACTTATAAATTTTCAGATGTTTATAAGAATCAGACAGAATGTTTGAATAAAATTGATAAAGTAAATCGTGATATAAAAGAAATTCAGGAAAACATAGTGTATAATGAGAGGATTAAAACAGAAGATGCACTTGACAAAAACCAATGGGCACAATTTAATTTTAACCATACATTCAGCCGGTCTGGATGCTATGGTGGCAAAAAATATGTAAAGAAAACGGGATATGATGTAGGTATCTATGTTGGAGTTGTCCTGTGTTCAGAAAAACGATATAAAATCTATCTTAGTGACTCACTCAATGGAACATTTTTAAATATTGGAGATACAATTCAAAATGGTGAAGATCATTGTGAATTTGTGGGAGCTTCCAAAAATTCGCCTGTGAAACTTGGGAAAGGTGCTACTGATTTTAGTAGGATACCAGGTAAGGGAAAATATCTAAAAATTATCCATGTTGTCTAAATCTGTTCATCCTCAAAACATCTCGTATCTTGAAAAATAGTAAATTAACAAAATTGTTTGTGTATTTTTTTTTATATATTTCATTCTAAATATCAATGAAAAAGTCAAAATGGCCACATTCCAGCTTTATTGGTGAAGTGCCCCTGAGGTAGGAGCATAAGCTAGTTACAACAGTGCTCTACATAAGCATTGTTTTATTAGATGTTGTTGTTTTTTTCTGCTAGGAAAAGTAAGTTTAAATCCTAAGTCCATTGGACTAAGATTAATTTAAAATATACTTAAAATAAATTCTGTTCAATTTACCATTGAAAAAAAAATTACCACTGATCCCCCCCCCAAAAAAAAACAACAAAAAAACAACAAATTTCAAAGGGGCAAAATTAACCTGCATCATCTGTTGAAGTTAAAACTACACTGTTAACTGATAAATAATTATTCATAATGGTTTTTGGATGAAAGAGAAGAGGGTGAGGGTTAGTTGTTTGATTTTAAGTCAATCTGACATATCTTTGTAATCACAGTGGCAAGTTTACTTAAGTTAACCACCTTTCCTGGATAACTAACCGACAACATTTCACCTCACCCAAGGAGCAAATCAGCTACCCCGATATTACAAATCTGATGCTTGTCTTATTGAGAGTTAAGGAGTCGGCTTAAAGCTCGGGGTAGTTTTAAATTTTAGATTGACATGATGTTTATGTTATATTTAAATACAAACACGATTTACAAATTATTATCCTACATTTCGTTGTGAACCTACTGTTTCATTGAATCATAATACTTATTTCAACCAATAATGTTACAAGCCAATTATAACGAAAAACAACAGGTGCATGTATAAATGTCAAGTATATATATATTCTTTTTGATAACTACCCACTTGCTACCGCCTAAAGGCACTTTGTAATAGAAGAAACATTATACTGTAGCCTGGTCTTATCATTGCTACATAATCTCTCTCATTTGTTTCAATTAATGGTTTAAATTAAGACGTGCATGCAGGAAAACCATAGGAATCTCTATTCCATTCCACATTCATTATTGATAAAGAAATTGTGCGTTTTTTCCTCTCTTTTTTTCAGTTTTTATTTTCGTTTTGTTTTATTATGCTTATTATGAATTTTAATTTTCAGTATTCTGGACAAATTCTATATGATTTTAGAAATCTTATTAATGTTTACCCTGCTGGCAGCAAATAATTTTACCATTGCAACCAGTGCAGACCAAAATCAACTGCCACATCCATGCCATCTGATCATGGTCTGCACTGTTCTTTATTCACTTATTATTCTAAAGATTTCCCGTAAAAGGATGAATGCGCATTTTTCAGAAACTGAAAGATGGACCAGACTTTGTAAGAAATGTAAGTGGGCTAACGGTTGAAATAAAATTTTTAGACACAGAAACCTGAGTGACACCAAACTTTTACTATCATGGTTGAAACCATTGCAATAAATATATAAGGTGCTATCCTTCTTTTGAAATCAGCTATACCCTTGCACTGTTGTTTTCTCTTCTTTTTCAGGTTATAGACGACGAAATTGGGGTGAAGTTCCGATAAGAACGCAGTTATCATTCTTCAGTCCTACACCATTGTGGTACGAATGTGGAGTAACCATTCCTTGATACATAACCCACCCACTGACAAATCACAGGAATACCTCAAATATATATTCAATGCAACTGGAGTTAACTCCCTTTTATTGAATGAATAAAGGGAGACAATTACAGCCAAATAGACACACTCTTACTGCCTTTTTTTCTTCTTTTCATAAGAAATAAAAAACAAATATTGACCTGGTTTTTATAATCAATAGTGACACATTGCCTTATAGTTATTAATCTGGGACTGAGTCTACATGTGAACTTCGTTTTCTAATTGTTTGAGTGAACATGATCAACCAGACTGAAAATTACCAGATTAATTCTGGTAATTAATTACCAATGAAATGTTTAAATCCTTTGAAATTATGATATGAATTTCAAAGAAACATATGTAAGTATTTAAAACACTCTTTTTATGTGACTTTTAGTGGTAAAATATGTTCTTTGTTAATTTTATTATTGTGCTGTTAATGAATTTCCTATTTGAATGCAAAATATTTGTAAATTGTTTATTTTTGGAATAAAGTGTAAAGCCATATTATTTTATAATCTGATTAAGTAAAATGTATTTGTGAAAGCAATAGAAATAGAAATGTTTATTTCTTTGTCGTAATATTTTAAAAGGTTATATGCTATGGTATGAAACCATCATTGTTAACAATTATTTCATTATTTCGCCTAAATGATTTTAGCCCCCTGGTGGCAACTGTAAATCACTCTACATTGTGTACCCATATACCACTAGTGCAGACCAAGATCATGCTGCACATCCACGCCCTCTGGTCATGGTCTGTACAGTTTGCTATTCACTCAATTTACATATCTTGAAATTTTCCCTTAAAATGATGAATGGTTTAATCCTGATATTGAAAGATGGACAAGTCCTTTTATGAAATTTTGCGTGGTAAGCATTATAAACAAAACACTTTTACCTTATTACCTTCCCTAATCAATCTTTAACAGTATGGTAGAGTACAGTTTTAAGCACTCTGTTTATAAACTTTCATTCATTTTTCTTCTCTATCTTAATGGGAATCTGAAGTGCAATAGGTTAATATACTGTTTATTTGAGAATAATATACTATCAGTTTCTCTATCAAAATTCTAGGAGCCCTGTGTCTCATCAAATACAAAATTTACAGGTAATGATCAACTAAAACTTTTACTTTAAGTTACTAAAGTTAAATTAGTGCTGCAATGAATGATGTTCATTGCAACATTATCTTTGTATGTTGCAATGAGGAACATAATTTCATCGATACAAACTTATGATATAAAATTAATGACTCAGCAAAAAACTAAAATTTAACTTACTTGTGCAATGAATATTGACAAAAGTTTAAATTTCATCTCCCATTATCTTGTTATTTTATGCACAAGTGGGATCAAGTAGCCAAAAGTGATAATGGACAGAGCTTTCAGCTCTCAAAAATGAAAATAAAAATTGTCTTTATTGCCCAAGAGGTCTGGTCACCTTAAGCTCCTTAACTACAGTCTCGTTAGGAACAACCACTTGTATTTTATAAAATTTAATGGCATTGATTGTTACACAACAATCTATGGTAGGCACTCCCTGCCATATTTACTGTTAGCTGAATTGTTTACTTATACCAGAAACCTCAGTAAAAAAACAACAACTTCCAGAGTGTTACCATACTCCATTTGTGCATTCCACCCAACATCTACTGCATTACACCCTTAAGAGCCCCACACCAGAGATGACGCAGTCCTGGCCACAGAGAAGTTCAGGACAAATGCTTCCAATAATTCAATTATTCTCTTAAAAAAAGTGATAGATGATTTGTTGGAGTAGTAAGCTCTGAATGCATAAATAGTCAACAAAAAAGTATACATCATCCTGCCACATAATTTGCTGTATCTAGAAGTATCCCCTGAACACAAAACAAGCAACAACTATTTTTATAATGAACTTTCCTTTAGCTAAACTGTGGATCAAACTTATGACCTTCCAAGACCTTAAGAAGTCTATCTTCAAAAGATGAACCATGTTCAATCAATTGGGCCATGGAATGAACCAGAGTGACTGAGTATTGAACTTGTGACCTACCCAGACTTTGAGACAGATCTATTTGATATACAGAACATTTTCATTCAATTGGAGAAAACAATCTACAACCTGTCAAGACTTCAAGAAGCCTACCTTTGATAATGGAACAATTATTCATTGATGTTGCATGGACCTTGCAACCTCCAGAGCCTTTAGGAAGCCTTTCTTTGATTTACAATGCATCTTCATTCAATTGATCAACTATGTACATTGAATGAATTATATAACTCAATCTTTTCCCTTTTATCTGACAGATCAGCTTAAACAAGACTTTTTTTTCTAATCTATAAGCAAATGACTAGACATTATTCTAATATTTGACTTGCTGTGCTCTAATTTTCAACAGGTCTAAAATACATGTTATCATGCAGAATTGAATTTGTCAGGCCAAAGTTAATATTGTTTGTCTCCAATTTTGAAATTTAGGCAATGATCCCTTCATCACCATAAATTCTTGGAACTTCACCAACAAAAACCTTTGCCTTGAGAGAGGACAGCAAAAAGTTAAAAGTAGGCCATAGTTGCAACAGACTGGGGCATAACTCATTTCAATACATACCTAAAGAGAAGGGACAGAAATGATATATAATATTTGTTGGCCTAAATTAAAATTTTAGTATCTGTGCACTTTATCTTAGACATTATCAATTTTCTCTTATCAGACATTGATTTATAGCAATATATATATTCTCAAGATATACAGTAAACAAATCATTTGTACATTACTTGAATATACAGACTGTAAACCTCTTTGATATTCCTATTAATAATTAGTTAAATACTTTTATTACAAGAAATAAATTTGACTCTTTTTTTGATGTGAGATATGGGGTGTTGTTGCTATCTTCTATGACGTGATTGGAATATGAGATTTGAGCCGCGTCACGACAAAACCAACATAGTGGGTTTGCGACCAGCATGGGTCAAGACCAGCCTGCGCATCCGCGCAGTCTGATCAGGGCTTACCAACTCTGTTACAAGTGGAGAAACTGAAAGCGAACAGCATGGATCCTGATCAGACTGGGCGGATGCGCAGGCTGGTCTGGATCCATGCTGGTCGCAAACGCATTATGTTGGTTTTGTCGTGACGCGGCTCATTTGTTTTTGTTGCTGTTTTTAAATCATGGTGAAAGATTTGTTCTTGTTTTAGTAGCTTAGGAAAAAGACTTCTTTTTTTTGTTTAACATTTTTTTCTGTAATGAGGGTGGAATTTGTTGTTGCTTTTGTGGTGTTAAAGATATTTAGGACTTTGTTCTGTTGTTTGATTTTATTTGTGTGATGTGGTCTTTGTGATGGGGTTGGTAAATTTAGTTTTCTGTGACATGACTGAGAAAACAGAGGATTTAGAATATATGTAACAAAATCAACATTGAAATCATACGATTAATATGAATGTTCACTGGTAAAGAGAGGGCAAGGTGCTAGCCTCATGCATCTTTCAAGTTCAGGCACCTTGGTGAAAACTGTTGACCTTAAATGTTAGCTTCAGAATAAAGACCTTATGATATGCCAGAGTATATGTGGCAAGCGGTAAAAACATCTGACTAGTATTCTAAGGATTGCTGGCCTGTGAAGTTGGTTCAAACCCAGAGCAAGACATTTTTACACTTATTGCTTAGTACCAGTTCTTTCCTGGTACAGACTTGAGGGTGTTTGTATTCTTATAGCTCCTTCAACTGAATTACATTCTATAATAAACTACTTTAAGGTATAAGGAGATAATGTAAATGAAATTAAATTAATTGATATCATAATTAATGGACACCTGCCAAATGTCTGGGTCTCATGCTACCTTCACAGTGAAGATCTGATTTGGGTAATCAAACTAGGGTAAATAAATTAACATTGTAAAAGACAGGAAAATGGCCTTGAAAATAAATTAAAACTGTTAAAAAAAAGCACGAAAATAGCATATGAACATAGCAAATACCGGTACTCTCAAAACAAAAAGTGCAAATGACGAGAAGAGAGAATCACTTGTGTGACTTGAATCTGTTGATATAAGATGGGTGATTAGATATCAAATTTAACTTAATAAAACCCAATTTATTCTTCAAGGTCACATTGCATTGGTAGTTTAAATTCCCAAATGAACATCTGGGTTTTAGCAAACCTTTATACAATGGACCCTTTACCTCGGATTTAACAGTAAAAATTCAATATAACAGATTTTAGATGATCAATGTGTGTTAATATGCATCTTCATAAAGAAAGGGGAAGACTCAATTTAAAATACATATAACATAATCAAGGCTACATTTCTATCGCACAAAAAAACTAAAACATAAGCGATGAACATGGTTATAAAATAATTCAGCAATAGTTTTACCAGATTTTTCCCTCACAAAACCTGTGGTTAAAAACTTTTGTGTGGGAGTCTGAACAAAAAAATATCATAGGAACTTAAGACTAGAAAAGGTAAGGGTAGGTCCTAGAGGGTATAAAACTTTTCCTGAGCTTTGTCTCAAATCTCAAGATTTTCATTGGTCAATTTAAATTCTTTGCTCATTTCTGACCAATCAAATACCTCAGATATAACTTTGAACATAGAATCATAAGAGCCTTGCAACTGAAAAAATATATAGGAACTTAAGACCTGAAAAACAAGCAGGAAGGAACCTGAAACAATTCTTACCTTTTCAAGGAACCAGCCAGGTCCAAATCCCGCATTGTCATGACCTATACGAATTCTCTCCAATCTACCCAGGCATGGACATTCAAATGTAAACTCATCCTTCCTGGAATGAACAGAGAAAATATATTAACCTTTAATTACAATGCTATATATCATAAATGAACTTATTCGTCTTTCAATATCAGATAAAAACATTCATCATTTGTAAGCAAAATTTCAAAATAAGAACTGACAGAAAAGCCAACAGTGCAGACCAAGATTGAACAGCAAATATGTGCCTGCTGATTGTAATCTGCACTAATCACATGGGTATATTCAGCTGCCACCAATCATGGTCTGCAGTGATCACATGGGTACATTCACTTGCCACCAATCATGGTCTGCACTGATCACATGGGTATATTCAGCTGCCACCAATAGTGGTCTGCACTGATCACATGGATATATTCAGCTGTCACCAATTGTGGTCTGCACTGATCACATGGGTATATTCAGCTGCCACCAATCATGGTCTGCAGTGATCACATGGGTATATTCACTTGCCACCAATTGTGGTCTGCACTGATCACATGGGTATATTCAGCTGCCACCAATTGTGGTCTGCACTGATCACATGGGTATATTCAGCTGCCACCAATAGTGGTCTGCACTGATCACATGGGTATATTCAGCTGTCACCAATCATGGTCTGCAGTGATCACATGGGTATATTCACTTGCCTCAGCAGGATAAGAGTTAAAACAGTTTGAGTGGAAATAAAATACAAATATAAAATTTTAGCAGTATACATGTACAAAAAATGGGAAAAACAAGGAACCAATCGAATCTTTTAGAATTATATCAAAACCTTTAAACTATTACAGGGAGATATCCTCAACCCGTTTCATTTCTGCAGGTTTTTTGTTTTTCCTGTTTTTTTTTGTTTTGTTTTTTTTTTTTGACAACAAAAAACTTTGTTTCATAACATTTTAAAAAACATGGTAAAACTTTGACATTCTTAGTCTCATTTTTCCCCCTTTGTAAAGATCAAAGAAAGAAATCTTGTCAACTAATGCACCAGTCTATTGTAACTCCTGCTACCCAATATCTAATCATTGGATAACAGTTCGGGCTTTGTCTTTTAGATTACCAAACCCCCTGTTTCAAGCCTTGCCCATCCCCAATAAAATCCTGCAATGTGAAATGGAATATCACCTGCTATTCTGTCACAAAAAGAGCCATTGAATAGATTTGGCAGTGCAGAAGACAAGCATTAGAGTAAAAAGTTGGTTTCATTTCCTTGGCATTTTCCTGCAATCATCCAGGGGTAGAGTGCTGTGGGTAGAGAGCTAAGGGAAAGGGCTTGAAATTGATTAAACATTTGATAAAAAATACAATGTTAGAGGAGCATGGCCCTAAAAAACTGCTATAGATATAAAAGAAGAGAATATGTGAGGAAGACATTAGCTGTTTTCCTCTTCCCGCAATTACTGTAATTCTGGAACCTGTTACAAATTTTATGTTACCACCTTGAATACCACTCAGCAGCTACAGGTGTTATATCACCTGGTAACCAATAAATCTGAGAAAATACTAGACACTATTTCTTTTTGATTATCAAATATTGGAACCACAACTCAATTTGTTCTTCTTGTGGCAAAGAAATCTTAAACAGCCTGAGCTTGGTTCACTTTTAAAGCAAACTGAAGGTCTCAGGTGCCCACATTTTAAACATTAAAATATGGTTTTGTCATAGCAATAATTTATATATACCTGCCAAACCATAACTTTAAGACAAAACAAACTACCTGTGTTCCTTCCTAAAAATTGCTAGACTAAACCACCTACCAATATAACCCTGTAAAATTATAACTAGACTTAGCCAGAAAAAAAATACCTACCAGACAAAACCTGCCTATATAAACCTATAAAATTATAACTAGATTTAGCCAGCAAAAATACCAACTAGACTAAACCTGCCTATATAAACCTGTAAAATTATAGCTAGACTTAGCCAGCAAAAATACCAACTAGACTAAACCTGCCTATATAAACCTGTAAAATTATAGCTAGACTTAGCCAGCAAAAAAATACCTACCAGACTAAACCTGCCTATATAAACCTGTAAAATTATAGCTAGATTTAGCCAGCAAAAATACCAACTAGACTAAACCTGCCTATATAAACCTGTAAAATTATAGCTAGACTTAGCCAGCAAATAAATACCAACTAGACTAAACCTGCCTATATAAACCTGTGAAATTATAGCTAGACTTAGCCAGCAAATAAATACCAACTAGACTGAACCTGCCTATATAAACCTGTGAAATTATAGCTAGACTTAGCCAGCAAATAAATACCAACTAGACTGAACCTGCCTATATAAACCTGTGAAATTATAGCTAGACTTAGCCAGCAAAAATACCAACTAGACTAAACCTGCCTATATAAACCTGTAAAATTATAGCTAGATTTAGCCAGCAAAAATACCAACTAGACTAAACCTGCCTATATAAACCTGTGAAATTATAACTAGATTTAGCCAGCAAAAATACCAACTAGACTAAACCTGCCTATATAAACCTGTCAAATTATAGCTAGATTTAGCCAGCAAAAATACCAACTAGACTAAACCTGCCTATATAAACCTGTGAAATTATAGCTAGACTTAGCCAGCAAATAAATACCAACTAGACTAAACCTGCCTATATAAACCTGTAAAATTATAGCTAGACTTAGCCAGCAAAAATACCAACTAGACTAAACCTGCCTATATAAACCTGTGAAATTATAGCTAGACTTAGCCAGCAAATAAATACCAACTAGACTGAACCTGCCTATATAAACCTGTGAAATTATAACTAGACTTAGCCAGCAATTAAATACCAACTAGACTAAACCTGCCTATAATATTTATACCAGCAAAAATATAACTAGACTTAACTTACAAATGTAAAATTGCAAGAGTTAGTTTTAATAAGATAAATAAGCAGTCTTATCTTGAACTGAGTGCAGAAATTTGGTTGTTTGTACTCAAAAAGCATGTTCTTTTAAGATACAGTTAAACTTCGTTTGCTCGAACTCGGATCGCTCGAATACCTCCCTTCGCTCGAACTCATCGCCCAGTCCCGGCAAAATTCTTATATGATATATATTGTTCTACCTCAGATCGCTCAAATACCGATCGCTCGAACCTGATCTCTGGTCCCTTCAGCAGAAATATAGTAGAAATCACACCGTTTCGGTCGAACAGTCGGTATGTCCTAAATAAATGACAGTGGGCGACACATGTTTTTAACACCTCGTGATCGTGACAGAGGTAATTAAGGTTAATTGATACAAAATAAGAGGTGTTGTAACCGATTTATTTGTATGATAATATTGTTGATTTGCCGTTTATGGTAATGATAAAAAGAAAATAATTTGTGAAATAAGTGAAATATGCATGCCAATAAAGAATGACATTTACCCGTACGGCTTTAATTACAACCGTGGTTATCTATTAATAGAATGATACTTGTATGTGTGTTCATTTTAGTAAATGACTACAAATAGATGCTACTGTAAATGTTTTTTAATAAATATTCCATTAATTTATTTTTTAAAATTAAATTCATCCCATTATAAACATAGAAATATATTTTGAACATTGTTCAACAAGTTTGGTGTGATTGCCCAATCGAACTCAACCAATTACAATATGTATGAATATAGATTAACACAGCGTACCGTTAATACTTAATTATAACACTGGGGTAATAATTCTAAATATGAAGTATTCGACGAACAGATGTACTAACAAACAATTATATTGACGCATTTATCATTCGACCGATGTAAGCTAGGAAAACCTTTAGGCATATGATCAACGTAATAATAGTTCAACCTCGGTTGGCTCGAACTACCGATCTCTCGAACAAATTTACACAGGCCCTCCGAGTTCGAGCGAACGAAGTTCGACTGTAATTCTAATAAAAATGTTTCAGAAAATGCAGTTGTTCATTTCTATTACACTGAATAATACATTAAACATTTTACTTAAATGCCTTGAAAAATAACAAGCACCTTTACAGAAAGTAGCATAATTTATGCCTTGCCGATGGGTGCATTCCAATTCTACTAGAAATAAATAAACACTGTGTTATGCACAACCTGCTGTTTCAATCCTTGTACAATTCTTTTATCTAGTGATTAAAAACAACTGGCCTGTGGTAATAAAAATAACTACCCTACAGAAAAACACATTATTACACTTTAAAGTACAAAATGATGTTGAAATTTTAACAATATACAAAGCAGAGTTATGGCCCCTGGCTGTCTTACCTACTTTCTGAATTTTTAAAGTACACTTATAAAATTTTATCTGATAATATAATTTATATAAGTGTAAGTTTAATACTGAACTGATTGAATGAAATTATATTTTTCGAGCCTCTGGCGAACGTAATATATTATTCTACAAGTTCAATAAATTTAATATTCTATTTATCACATACCAAAACTAAAGACAGTATGAAGTAAAAATGACCAATTTTTCACTATGCCTATAGTAAAATGCTAACATTTAACGCATCTTTACGCTATGTTTATATAACGAAAATAACATCACATCAAAATATATGCACAGCCGTGCACTTCCATTTTTACTGGGTCAAAAAAGCGGCATGGGTATGTGATAATAAAATAACTACTTGTGTATATCATATCACAGGAGCCTGGCCAGGCAGCTTAATTTATCTACTTTGTATCTGAATTTTGGACTGTCCAAAGTTTAAAAGCAGTGAAAACCCATTCAACAAAAATTAAGCAAGTTGTGGGTTAAATGGCAAGTGATTCCAAAGCATGGAGAAATCACGGGGTGCCTAAAACTCTAGTGTAATTGGGCTGCAGTGCCCCTGAAACTCTAGTATAACTGGGCTCGAGGGCCCCTGAAAAGTCTTGTACAATTGGGCTCAAGAGCCCCTGAAAACTGTTGTACAACTGGGCTCTAGGGCCCCTGAAAAAAATCGTACAATTGGGCTCCTGGAAGGCCCCTGAAACTTCATAAGTAAAATGGTAAGTACAGATAATGAATAGCACAAAAAGTAAATTATAGTTCAATCAGCAGGGAACTTAAAACATTATTTCATATTCCACAGACTTTTATTGCCATACATTCATTATAGAAATATTTCATGAAAATCTTAAGTGCTTGGTGAGTTTTTACCCAGCCGATAACCCTCTTGACATAATATCATTAAGTAAGAATTGCTGTAGCAGGTATACATAGGAATACAAAATATTGATGGGAAAACTGATTATTTTTGTGTTTCTGATTAAGTGAAAATTTCGAGGAGAAAGATTAACTTGTTTATTGAATATTTTAACAGTGATTTCTGAGTGATAGAACATCTTGAGCTATTCCAAAAACGTTTAATGGACAAAACATGTTATAGTTTAATTGAATTATGCCATGTATGTTTTTGAATCATTAAAGTAGTGTGGAATGGAGAAGGTTACATGTGTATGACAAGAGATAATTAAAATATCTCACAATAAAACATGAGAAATGGGTAATTTACGCAATAAATGATATAAAACCAGGATAAAATGAATACTGTCTGAGGAAAAAAATCATAATAGGATAAAAAAAATAATTTTGAGCCGTGTCACGACAAAACCAACATAATGGGTTTGCGACCAGCATGGATCCAGACCAGCCTGCGCAGTCTGATCAGGATCCATGCTGTTAGCTATCAGATTCTTTACTTGTTATAGGGTCTGTAAGCAAACAGCATGGATCCTGACCTGACTGCGCAGGCTGGTCTGGATCCATGCTGGTCGCAAACCCACTATGTTGGTTTTGTCATGACACGGCTCATATGTAAGAAATTTTAAAACTGGTACTAGGAGATTAAACATTATCATAATTCATGTCAATAAATAAAAAAAACCAAGACATGTCAGTAAGCCAGCGTGTTTGAGTATTCTCAGTGCTTGATAGTTAAACAAGAGCCTAGATAATATAGAATTTTCTAACATCAAAAAGAATCAAAATTCCGTTAAAAAACATTTAAAATTGTAGGCGTTCTCCTATTATGCTCTCAAGTAAGTATGTGAAGTTTCAAACCATTCCTTTCAGTAGTTTTGAAGATACCAACTGGCAAGCAAAAATGTAACCAAAGTGTGACCCCGTAGCAGACGCCGATGCCAGGGTGAGTACAACAGCTCTACCTGTTTATTCAAAAAGTCAAGCTAACAACAAAAAACAAAGGAAAGTTTAAACAGGTTAATGGTTAAGACGTCTGCCCCACAATCCAGGGTTGTGGGTTCGTACCCTGGTTAGTTTGAGGTAGTGGATATAAAATTGGTTCAAACAAGCATTCTGTACAATTCAGCTTAACCCTAAGCCAGCTGACAGCAATTGAATATACCCATGTGACCAGTGCAGACCAAGGCATGCCAGTACATCTGTGCCATCTTATCATAGTCTGCACTGATTGCTATTAACTATTACTATGCACTCTGAAATTTTCCCCAAAAAAAATATAAACACTTTTGCACAGATTGAAAGATAGACATGCCAATATTTAGCATGCAGAGTTAATATCTTGGTTATTGCAAAAAACAAAAAAGAGCCAACAACTGTAACTCTTAAATATCCTATAACTGTAATTTGATACAAACAGATACCAGATTGTAAGATAATTGGTATCATATTAAATGAAACAAAAGTAACTTGTGTTTAGAATCAAAGATGAAAAAGGCGTACTCAAATTTCAAAACTGGCAAACTTCAAGATGTTGGAAATCATGCAAGTATTGTTTTTTTGTTGTTTGTTTTTTTTATTTTCCCCTCTTATTTATACTTGCAAACTTTTGCATTTAAAATATGAACATATTACTTGACTTGATAGGAGTTTAGAGATAATCTATTTTGAATGTTGTCTTGCTCAATCAAACTTTATGTTAGATTTTTCAACAAATAATTCAGTTATAAAACATAAAATATAAAGAATAAATTTAGGCGTTCAAGTTAACATAAATCACGTTCAACCAAATCTTTGAGAAAATTGAATTTGTGTATGGGAAAAGAACAACCAATTCCAAAAATTTAAAAATATTTTTTATGAAATTAGCTGTAGAATTTCTTTTTTGGACAGGGCTCTTATACACACCTAGCATTGTTAATCAGGCAGCCATCAACCTCCAACCTACCAAAAGCTTAACTTTGATAGCTTTACAACATGAAGGAATAGTTAATAATGTCCCTGGTGGAAGGCCCATGTAGCTTGAGTAGGAACAAATACAGCAGAATGGACAAACGAGCTCAAATGATCCTTGATTATTATTGTCATATTTTACTTACAACACAAATTTTTTTTTTATGAAAATGAATACATTTATACAGAAGAACATGAGCAATAATACCACCTCTAAAACAGGCAACATGAAATATAGTAAAACCTGTCTTTACATACCACTCATTTTATTTAAAAAATAATTCTATCTAAATTTTCATTGTGCATATATAAGGCTACCATAAAAATATCTCATTTCCTGGTCATGTTTGACTGTATTAAGACTGTTATAATTACATTTATTGAAAAAAAAACCAGTCAAACTATAGCAAGCTTGGGGGGGGGGGGTTCAACAGAGTAAAACCACTTACTGTCCTCTCTCGAAATTGTTTCTTGAATCATCGAGCCTTTTCTCACCAGAGTCACCATTTTCTCCAAACAGTATGATATAAACATTGGCGTCAGTCCCTGCACCTTTCTTGTTTCCAGTGTATACAGTCACTTTGTACTTTGTGTCTGGAAAGAGATGAACATGTATCTGTATAAAACACTGGTAACAGTTAAATGTTAAAATTTTATAAAGGATTAAAATTCCTGTAGTGACATATCATAATCATTTTATCAAAAATATGAGAGAATAAATTTTTGGTTTTTGGCTTTGCTTTAAAATCTTGATCCTGCCCAATTTATATAATGGATTTATCTTACTTTGAAGGTAAACTTTCCTGTGTAAGTATCAGGAATTTCATTTCAGGGTTTACCTTCAACAAGAGTATACCAGTCTCCCTATATACAAGTTACAGGTTTAAGTTAACAAGAGCCACCGCCGGGCGGGGGCAACGCTCGACTTTTTACTTTTTCTAAACGCATACATAGAAAGGTTTGAACATATATTAACGTTTCCTTTTTATAAATTTAGTTGGTCTGTCTTGTCACATTAGTTTTCTTTATATATTTTGTATATATATGAAAAGAAACATTAAGCATATTTCTAAAAATAGCAACAGTACGCAATTTCTTAAAATAGCAACATGACGCAATTTCTTAAAATAGAAAAAAATGACGCAATTTCTAAAAATAGAAAAAATGACGCAATTTCTAAAAATAGCAACAATGACGCAATTTCTAAAAAATAGAAAAAAATGACGCAATTTCTAAAAATAGCAACAATGACGCAATTTCTAAAAATAGAAAAAATGACGCAATTTCTTAAAATAGCAACAAATTCTAAAAATAAAAAAAATGACGCAATTTCTAAAAAATAGCAACAATGACACAATTTCTAAAAATAGAAAAAATGACGCAATTTCTAAAAATAGAAAAAAATGATGCAATTTCTAAAAATAGAGTAAAAAATGATGCAATTTCTAAAAATAAAAAAATGACGCAATTTCTAAAAATAAAAAAAAATGACTGATTTCTAAAAATAGAAAAAATGACGCAATTTCTAAAAATAGAAAAAATGACGCAATTTCTAAAAATAGCAACAATGACGCAATTTCTAAAAATAGCAACAAATTCTAAAAATAGCAACAATGACGCAATTTCTAAAAATAGAAAAAATGACGCAATTTCTAAAAATAGCAACAATGACGCAATTTCTAAAAATAGAAAAAAATGATGCAATTTCTAAAAATAGAAAAAAAAATGAAGCTATTTCTAAAAATAGCAACAATGACGCAATTTCTAGAAATAGAAAAAAATGATGCAATTTCTAAAAATAGAAAAAATGACGCAATTTATATATATATATATATATATATGTATATGTGTGTGTGTGTGTATATATATATATATACATGCATATATATATATATATGTATATATATATATATATATATATATATATATATGTATATATATATATATATATGTATATAAATATGTATATATATATATATATATATATTTATATATAATATATATATATATATATATATATATATATATATATATATATATATATATATATATATAATGTATGTATATATATCTATTTGATATATATATATATACCTATTATATATATATATATATATATATATATATATACCTATTATATATATATATATATATATATATATATATATATATATATATATACATATACATACATACATACATACACACACACACACACACATTTATATATATATATATATAATACATATACATACACACACACCAATAAATGCACAATCTGAGAAAATTCAGTAATATAACCTTCAAGGTCAAGGTCATTAAAGAGCCCAAGCAAATTTGGGTTTGATAAACAACAAGGTCTGGTCCTTAAGAATGTTCTGTTATAATATGAAGTTTATCCCTTCAAAAATAGCAAAGTTACAGTCAGTTACCGCCAAAACAATGAAAATTTCAATAATTTGACCTTCAAAGACAATGTCATTAATGAGTGAAGGTCAAGGTCTTTCAGTATATTTTTAACAGTTATCTTTGAAGATTATTATGTTCAAGTTTGAAGACAATCCATTCAAAAAATAACAAAGTTACAGCCAATAATAGCCAAAAAAATGAAAATTTCAATAATTTGACCTTCAAGTCAAGGTCATTGATGAGTGAATGTCAAGGTCTGACTGGTTATTTTTAAGGGATATCCTTGAAGATTATTATGTTCAAGTTTGAAGACAATCCATTCAAAAATAACAAAGTTACAGCCAATAACAGCATGAACTAGCAAAAATTGGACTTTTAACCTTGAAGGTCAAGGTCATTTATGGATGAAGGTCAAGGTTAGTGTGGTCTACTGAAAGGTCTTGTCCCAAGGGTTGTTGTGGCCAAGTATGAAGACAATACACCAAGAAATAAAAAAGTTATGATCCAGGTACAAGTTTTCGGACGGCAACGGCAACGGCAACGGCAACGCCGACCTGACTATAACAATACCTCTACTTTTTTTTTCAAAAAAAAAAAAGTCGAGCTAAAAATTGTAGCTAAAAAACTATCAATAATTTACCCCCAAGTCCAACTACCGTCAGAAAAGTCTAATTACAATCCTATTAAATTGTCCATACTAAAATTACATTTTTTTTGTATATGGTGAAAGCATTGGACATTGATGTTAATTATTAATATAATAACAAGATCCTGTGGCAAAATATTGGTAAAATTTGATTCAGAGAGACAGGTAGTAATTGTTATAGAGTATGTGTAATTCTTATTATAAGCTTTGTAAAGATTCATAATTTTTTTGGGAAAATCCTTAACATAAAACCTTACTTACAACAACAGACATACAAACAGACAAACAGACATTTAGATAGAGTATCATGAAGCGACATACAGGACAAATAAAACAAACAAGCTTGAACTGATTGGTTGAACCAGAATTGATAGTCTAAACTTAAAGCTGCACATGAATTATTACAAACTAAATGATATAATAATTTGATGAAATAAGTATCAACTGTATAAATTGCATAAATCTGTCCTATTTCTTTATTGTTATGCTTACATTATCATGTATTTACAGGATAGAAAAGTGACTGTAAAAATATCATGGTTTTGTGAAGAAATTAAGTTTTTTAGTTGTTTTTTTATTGGATTTTACATCGCACCAATACAGTAAAAGGTCATATGGCGACTTTCCAGTTTTACTGGTGGAGGAACACCTCAGGTGCCCTTCCATGCATTATTTTAGGCATTTACGTGCACCTGATTAAAACCATCCATGGTCCATAAGCTCGCTGGATATACCTCCCATTAAAGACTCAATGTCATGGAAAAATGTCACGTCACTTGGGTATAGAACCAGTGACCCCTAGATAACAATTTCAATGTTCTACCTATTGTGCTAACCAAGCAGACTCAAATTTCCCTGAATGATTGATAAAAAAGTAGAAACTTGTACTAAAAAAATTGTTTTGTTGGCTTAAAGTGAAATAAAATGACAAGACATCAAAACAAATGAACATAATACACATTTTGAAAATAAGGATATTTTCTATGAAATAATACTATCTCATGCTCACCAATTCCTGTAGAAGAAAAATATAAAACATGCTTTTTAAAGTCACAATGACTTGAAACATGCATTTACATGCAACTCATGTACCATAATAATGCAATATTATGACCCTAGTGCCATCGCCAAAATAAAGTACTAGTAACATGCATATTACTTAAGAAAATAAATAATACTGCAACTTACCACCCTTTTTGTACACTACTATAATTATCAAAATATGAACATATACTGAATGTTTTTGTATATGGTTGATTCAGATAAAAGTTTGTTTAAAACAACTGTACTTATACCAGCTCTGAACCTAATACAAAGTATGGGTAAAAATACTGCTTGATCAAAATGAAATATGACAGTAAAGGTGAAACATAACTCTTCAGTATTTTTCAAATTCGATTAGTGCTGACTTTAGTTTTGGTTGGGTTTTAAGTCACATAGACACTCTAAAGATCATATGGCAACTTTCCAGCTATATTGGTGGAAATGATGGTGCTCCTTTGTATCTTATTTCAGACTAAAGCAGGCACTATAGTAGAGCCACTGACCTTCCTAAAGCTACCTGAATAGCTTCCTCATTTGAAACAATCCAAAGTCACTTGTGGGATTTATACCCACTGTGGTGAAGCACAAGTGATCCAAAGTATGTGACCTTGACCATTTGGACATATTGGACTGTTATGAACATTGCATCAAATTTGACAAACTTTTTCAATCAACAAACTGGTGACTCCTATGTAACTCCTATATGCATCATTTTCTTAACCCAAATGATTAGAATGTTTAAGTTACTTGATTGCTTACAACATCTGTCTAAATATTATCAAGTATAATCATAAATAATTTATTAACAACTGCTTCACCCAAGAAGAACTCATAAAATTTAATATCATTATGTGTTTTTGAAAAGATTTAACAAACCAAGGGAGGAAACCACAAATTCACAGCAATCACAATTTATAGAAATATACAATATCCTATTTTTACCTTTCCTGACAGCAAATGGATCTCTACTACCCAACAGAGTGCGGCATATTGCACCATCTCCTTCGTCCTTCGCTAGCCACTGATTACACGGGAAATAATACTTCCATTTTGGGTGTAATAAATCTGTCACAACAATCTAACAAACGAACAATGAAAATAAAATTAAACAACACTGTTTTTGTAAATAAACTGTTTTGAAACAGAGTTAGCTGAAATGAAATAGAAGTTGTTTTAAATTGAAATAATCAATATACTTCATTTACAGTTATCATGATATATAAAGGACAAAAAAGTAAGTTTAAACAAAACTTTTTCATAGGAAAAATGTTAGGGAACAGATTTTAAATAATTTCAATAAAATTCTACATATTTGTCAAGAAAAAACTTCACCATGATATTTTGAATAGATCACAAACTAACATATATAATGATTATGTCCTTAGATCACTCATCTAAGCATGAGAATCTGCAATGCAGAAGAAGTTCACTGGGTCAAATTCAAATTTCTATCTCAAATCAACAGTTTCTAGCAAGATTTGAATAAAAATCTTTCTTCAATTACAGCAAGAAACCTGACAACAAAATATGAATACATGTAACAATGACAAAAACTACCTAACGCTGCTTTACAAAATGGCCAAAAACATAAGCAAAATCAAATAAAAACTTACCCTTTCCAAATACCAGCCGGGTGCAAAACCTACATTATCATGTTCTATTTTGATTTTTGTAAGAGGTCCAACACAATTTGAATGAATTTTAAACAGGTTGCTGGTTCCTTGTTGAAAGGGCTGTTTACTTTTGACACTTTTTAAATGAGTTTTAGCCGTAGCTCCCGTTTTACCAAATATGGTTATAAACACGTTAGAGTCTGTGCCTGCATTGAGTATGTCACCAGTAACAACCACTATTTCATAATCTAAAATTGGGAAAATATATTATATAAAATAAGTCATATAAAACTAAAACAATTGAACAGTGACTATGCATTTTATTTAAAAGTAATAACAAATATAATAATCTTAAATGTCTTAAAATGTAATGCATTCTACCATCCAATCCAGGCCTGCCAATTCAACATCAAATATATTACAGATATTCATATGGCTGTAAAATGAATCATTGACATACTTTTGTCTAAAGTGAGAACAAAATTAAAGTTGGGTTTTAAGTTACACTGGTTAAAGTAATTAAAGATATATGGTGATTTCACAGCATTATTTCTGGCACATGCTCACACTTGAGTAGAACCACTGACCTTCCATCAGCTAGCTGGATAGCTTCCTCACAAAACAGAGTTCATGAATAAATGAGGGAAACATGCAAACATTTCAATTATCTATGTGCAGAAATAAATCCCATGGTTTTTGGAAAATAATTCTGCGTACCTGTTTTTGAGCCTAAATGTGGAAAAAATTCTCTCTTTGAATGACCGTCACTATGGTACAATGATAACCAGGAGTTACACATGAATAGCCAGGACTTTTTTCTCTTGGTGTTGACAATTTCCACTTCCTGTAGGAACCAGCCATCTTCTTTCTTTATACCATCATGCTAAAAATAGTAACATAGCAGTTGCAGCTTAAACTTTTATTATTCTAACACACTTCAAATTATTTCCCTACTAAACAAACCAGGCAGTGGATTTCATTATTTCACTTTATATGAATGGCATAAAAAAGAATGCTGACATGACCTATGACATCAGATTTGATGTAAATAAACCAGTTGATGTCAGAAAATATTATTCTGCTCAATGTAGCTCAACATATTTTTATCAATTCTCTTTCGATTACGTTGTAACAATGGAAATAAATCTTAATTTTTCTTACCCTGAAGTATATTATGCATGGTTTATCATTCAAATGCTTTCTTATTTATTACACAGACTTTCCTGATTATATTTCTATGCATTTGAACTTGAATCATGCATTATTCTACAACATATTATTTATCACAAAACATTGCTATATGTATCATTTACAGCCAAGTAAGTTGGTAACCAGCTATATGTTGTAATTTGTTACTTGGTACATTTTGTATATTAGTAACTCAACTTTTTGTTACAACATTATGTGACTGAAAATTATGTGACCCCATCAAAATGAAAAGTAGCATGTCACTTTGATTCTTTTTACCTTGAAGAAAGAATATGACCAAATATCGGAAATATATTATTCCTCGAAATACCCCTTTGAACAAATTAGATCTAAGTGACAAATTAAACAGGATAGAGCTGATGTAAAAAGAAAATTTCTGTAAGTTCTTCCCTATATATAACCATTATACAAAGCTTACAAAGTCTTATTTCACACAACAATGTCAGACAACAAACAGTGAAGACTGAACATACCTCCATGACTAGAGATTTAATTTCGCCTAATTCCGGTCCTCGTATCTTGAACATGTGTGTGGTACCCTTTGAGAACTTAAATGCTACTTTTTTACTAGACTTTACAGACCCCGCCTTCTTTGACAGTCTTGTACGAGTTATCTTCCCTTTAGTTCCTTTCAGTGACAAGAAAACCTAAATAACAACAAATAAAATATTCAATAAACAATGTATCAAATTAAATTCTTACAGAAAAATTCAATAAAAAGTTGTAAAGTAAATTTACTGTTTAACTTGAATTATCACCGTAAATATATTTTAAAACTAAATAATGATTTTAAGAGTGTGTAAATACAGTAACACCTCTGCAGAATGACCCTCTGCAGAGCAATCATCTCTTTACAACAAAACTATCAATTCTCACTACATAATTAACCTTTGTAGAGCAACATGTCTCAGCAACAACCAACCAGATTTGAACTCATAACCTCTAGTACACAAATAAATATAAGCACATTGCTCTACACCACTAAGACAACAAAATGTTTGCTATTTAAAACAGCTGCCAGATGCTGTATTTATAATAATCAAGGTAGGTGTCCTTTCACACTTGAAACTTTACATTTTATTTGATACATTCTTATAAATTAGAATATTGTATACTCTTTATAAAAGCTTTACTCTGTTAGAAATCAGACTGAGTGGCTGATAAGTGTTGCCATCATGAGTCTGCAAAAAAGACGTGTAGACCCAATGGTTTTATTACAGAGTGATATTCTCTCAAAGATAAACATATACTCTGTTATAAACAGTGGTTTATTATATTATGATTATAGTACATGTATTATTTTTCAGTCAATATATAGTTTTTCAGACCTTATCTGCCTGATCTGACTATTGTCCTTGGTCAATATAACTTTTCTCAGGTCTAAAAATCTATATACAGACCTCGACATAAGTCTGTAACTGTATAATATATATGTGAACTTCATAGTTATAAAAAACATGTCATAACATAATAATATGATCAAACAAACCTTGGCATCAGTACTGGCTCCTTTTTTATCCGCTGTTGTCACAAACACCTTATACAGTATGGGACCTTCTCCACCATCAGCCTTAATTTTCTTCCCTGTAGTAGTGTATGTATGTCTAGAGCTAGGTGCACTTGAGGGACGACCTCCTCTTCTCTGAAATTAAATAATATTATTTCACTTTATTACGGTATTTTTCACAGCAAGGCTACATTATGGGTGCAAGAATGTTACTAAGCATAAAAAGTCTGAATGTTCCTGTTACTGCTTTTGCAAAACATATTACTAAAAATCCCAGAAAACCAAAATGAAGATTGTACAAATTATTTATAATATAGTGCACACGGCTGATTTCTTTTTTTATTGTTTTATAAGCAAATCATCATCACATACCCGTGCGACTGATTGAATAGCACCAAATCTGCGCTCAAAATATTCTGTGAGATGAGGGTCACCAAGGGGATCATATGGCGGCAAAGGGGTGCTTGGACCTCTTTGAACTTCTGGATATCCGAGTGTCTTCCGTACAAAACCTTCTCTCTGGCGAGCTGTAAATTATATGAAAAAAAAATAGAAAAAACATCACAATTATTAATAGAAAAAACATCACATTTAGTAACTATACAACTCTGTATGGTAAAGATATACCCCATATCCTCAATTCCTCATATTCTATAGACAATGATAATAAAGATATATTAGGGTGAAAAAAATAAATCCAAAAACACTAAAAGATATTTCATAAAAACAACTAAATTGCTAGCAAAATAAACATATAAATACTTTTAAGTAATTTTATGTCCTATTGTTTCTGATCTAAATTCATTACTTCAGGAATTTACCAACTTAAGCTTAATTTCACTATATGCATACAAAAATAATGTTGTTTGCTCTTTGATCCAAGGAAATATTGCACTTAAAATTATCATACTTGATTTGATCAAATATCAGTCTGAAATTTCTGAAGCAGGCAACATGGTGTAATTAGACAGCAATTAGAAGCAATAACAAAGCACTTATTCCCAAGGGAACTTTTAATGACAGAATTAACTTACAAGCATATGGATGAGATTTAGGATATTCATTATTGACATAGTAGCTTCTGGAGCGAGGTGGTGCACGATTTTCTGCATGATTTGAAGATCTCCATGCTTCTGAATATCCTGGAGCAGTAATTCTTCTCTGTGGTGCTAAAAAAGTAGTCATTTAATAATTAATCAATGCCAACAAATGAAGTAAGATAAATCGCATATAATTTATATGTGAATAACATGTCTAAAAAGATTTAACTCTTTAAAAAGTACACACAATAAAATGAAATACCTGTAAAATAACTTGATTTCAGAAGTTATTATTTCACTGGAAAGGGATTTTTTCACATGTTGGGGAAGCTGTCCCACCCTAAATTTGGGGGAAATTATACAGTTTTTTTGCAAAAGGGGAAGAAAAAACTTAACATCAATACAATTTTTGGGGAAAACTGCATGATTTTAAAGAATTTTTTTTGAGAAAGCCACCCTTAAACTTAATAAAAGAAGGCAAAAAGGCCCTGTGAAAGGATTGAAAAATTAAGTTATGTCAAAAAGTAAGCAACTTAAGTGTATATAATGTCCAAAAAGTAAGCAACGAAAGTACTTATGCACACCTGAATATGGTCTGGCTGGTTTTGCAGCATTGTGATGGCCATCATAGGCATATGGTGGTTTTGGTTGTAAAGGTTTTTGTGGAGGTACTGGTCTGGCTACCTGACTGGACATTGGTAGATTGGGAATATCCATACACCTTTTGACAGCCTCGCTGTTCATATTGGGCTGCCACATCTTGGTATCTTTTTTTAACCTGTCTGGAATATAAAAGTATCAGTGATCTGTTTCTTATTTTCTTGTATAACACAAAATTATCTGTACAGATACAGTGGATCATACTGACAATGATCTTAATTGCAAGTGCATCAAACAAAATTTTAAAACAGAAAGTACACAAAATTAAGTAAGTCAAAAAATAAAAAAGTTCTTCACAACTTAATTAAAAACATAAAGTTTTTCACTTTTTAAGTTTATCATAATATGACTTGTATATGATGCTATTACTGGACAAGTAATCCTTTCTTTTCTCTCTATATACTTTTGAGTATCGCTTCTTTACGCCCACACAAAATTCTAACCTAAGTTAACATCAATTGATTCTTGAGCTTAATTATTTTAATTCAATCTTTTAGGAAGCTATATAAGACTATAGACACATTTTCAAGTCTGTTCCTGGTATCAACCAATACTGAAATGTTAACAAGGGTAAGATTTCTTTTGCTCAACGACTTAACAACACCTTCGCTTAGACGGCAAGCAATCCTTTGATTTTAAAACAGACACTTAAACTTTAGCCATGCATTGTAATGTGATTGTTCACATTGTTCTCTGTACTAGGACACTTTCAACATAGTGGGACAGTATGTCCTAATACTGAACTGACAAATAGGAGAAGGAAATGTGTAAGATAGCACAGTCAGTAGAGTCGTGGTACAGTATTCTGAGGTTCTGTAAGTATTCTGTAAGTCAAATTGGATTAATTAAACTCTTCTGTCCATATCAACTAAAAAAAGTTTCAAAATTTTGATCAATTATCAATTATACAATGTATTTACTATGGTCATGTATGTTAATGAACATAATAATCCAATCTTAACAATTGAAATTTAGTTACATATTGTATGCAGTATGTTGTGGGTTTTCCCACGAGAGACATCCGATGATTATTGTATGTCTTGTTACCTTAACTTCATTGTATATCTGTTTGTAAACAAAACTGAAACATTTTGATATACTTCAATAATTAACTTTGATTTCTCAAACTTTTTTTATTTTTTGTAAACATCTTAATCTTGTAATGATGTACATGTATTTAATTAAATATTAATTACTACATGTATCAACCATGCATGTAATCTGAACATTCATGTGTGGTTCTGAAAGTCAATGAAAACATAGTCAATACAATTTTACAAACCTGCTTAATTATTAAAACTAAAACAATTCCATGTTATAATCCACTATTTTGTTGTTTTAAATTGGAAACAATTCCTTAATTGGGTAACACCTGTGAGGTTATTTCTTATACATGCAAGTCAAAAGTCAATTTAGCAGAACGAGTTGTATTGATTAAATGGAATAAACAGCATGATATTATACCATGAAAACTAATAAAACATGTATAAGCCTGAGAGTCACGTGGTACAAACCAAGTAAAAATAAAGTCAATAAAAATGTTTACAGCGTTGCCAATCACCTACACGCATGCGCAAAGCCACCGGAAACGAACAGGTGAGATGATGACTCTTCAATTTGGAGATTTTACGGTAAAATTTGACAAGAGAGTATTTCGTCGATATTGTGCAACATAAAGCCGAATTGAATGGCTTCCTGATATTGTTTGTCGTCTATGTAGGATCAGGTTTGTGGTTAAGTCATTCAGACCATTCATTTTACTTTAAGTTTATTTATTTGCCCATTATTTAAACATTTATTGTAATTGATAGTTAATTAACTGATGATCTATCCGGAAATATAGCCACTTACAATTTGGTACTTTAGTCTTCACAACTTTCAGGTTAATTTCACCACTCAATTAGCCGTGCTCAATTTTCAAAGGTATTTATAATGTTTCATTCATTTAACCGTTTTGTATTTTTAATGCGACCCTTGAATTATGGACAACTGGTTTCTAAACAGTCTATGAACATTTATATATATACCAAATTAAGGTCTTTCAAATAGAGTTCTATTTGAAAGACCCTGACCTAATTGACTAGTTGATTTACATGTATTTCCCACAGACACTTGGGAGTCATACACTATCCGTTACTAGACCCACCGCTGTGAATGGTCAATAAAAACTTTAAATGTTAACACAAATGGGGCTTAGTCTCATTTATTAAGCTTGTTTTTAAACCATTTCCGCAACATTAAAAAAACATCCCATTTACCATCAAGTCTCAAAAAAGTAAAGATTGCAGAATTTGGCACTGATCAAGCTGTGGGATACGGTCTGACCCACAAGTGTTGGTGGTATTTTTATGTTTCTTCTGTATTCCTACTACATTCAAGAATTTGATAGAATTACATACATTGTATGCCAAAATATTCCAATAATGAAACCCACCTTTTGTAATTGGAATAAATATTGTTTGAAAAGCATTTATAATTTTGCTTTGTAGTAAATAATGGCGGAACAGAAGGTGAAGAGTAGGTACTTTATTGCAAAGGTGAATAGTTTTCCTTCATTAAAACAAGCTGTACAGTCTGGCCAGTGGGCATGTGCAGACAGAGCAACATCGCCTCATCCCAGGGAAATCTTGACACAAGCACTTTCACAAGGAAAAGTTTACTTAATTTTCAGCGTAAGCAATTGCCATGGTTGGCATGGCTACGCAAAAATGTTAAATATTCCTGGTGAGGCAGCTAAAAGAACTGAAGAGAATGTTAAAATATCGCAAAATCATAAAGATGTGAAAACAATTAAAGATTCCCAAAATAAATCTTTATCTGATAGTAAAGAAAGTTGTCTGACAGTGGCTAACAGTTTTACAAACACAGATCCCAGTCCTCTAAACTGTGAAGACAGCAATTCTGTGAAAAAATTGCCAGAATTTTATTACTTTGATATTGATTGGAGATTGAACTACTTGGAATTTGGAGAACTATGCTTGAATTCAAAGATGACTGAAGAATTAAAGTGTATTGAAAACCCTGGAGGAAACACAATCTGCGTAAACAAATGTAGAAATTGGCAGGAAGTAAGTATTGAAGTAGGAGAGAGCCTGTGTCGCAAAATGAAAGACCTGTACAATGATTTGTGTAAGAAACGTGATGAGAAAAAAAAGAGAGAGGCTGAACTTCACGTAGAACCATTTTATAAGGAGACTAAGATTTTGACAGTGCAGGAAACATGGATGAAAATAGTAACCCAGGTAGAACGAGACCTCGGCAAAGTTTTATTGGCTTGTCCATTTGGTAGTCAAAGGTATGAAGGCTTTGTCTACAAAAGTTAAATGCTTTTAAAATAAAACAATAAGTTAAACAATAGTTGGTAACTGGAACTCAGGAATTGTGGGTTTATGAAAGGTAATCCCCTTGTCATCATCATTTTTTATTTCTATGTAAATATTTTTTTATGCCCTTTATGCCCCATTCAATGAAGTGGGGGTAAACTGCTTTGCATTTGTCTGTCAGTCGGTCCGTCCGTCGCTCCATAGACCAAAATTAATGGTTTCTGATCAATAACTTAAGAACGCTTAGGCCTAGGAACTTCAAACTTGGTATGAGAATTGTTCAAGACCAGTAGATGACCACTATTGATTTTGGGGTCAAAGGTCAAGGTCATATGGACCTTGTTGGTAAAAACAGTTTCGATCAATAAATTAAAAAGCCATAGGCTGATGGCCCTCAAACTTCGTAGGTGCATTGACCTTTGAAAGCAGATGACCCCTATTTAATTTGAAATCAAGGAGTCAAAGTTCAAGTTCATATTGACCAAGTAGGTAAAAACAGTTTCCAAGCAATAACTTATGACAACCCATGGGCTGTTGGCCCTCAAACTTCGTAGGTGGATTGGTCTTGGCAAGTAGATGACCTTAATTGATAAAGGGTCAATGGGTCAAAGGTTAAGGTCATATTGACTTTGTAGGTAAAAACAGTTTCTGATCAATGACCTAATAAGCCATTGGCCCTTGGCCCTCAAATAGGTGCATTTGTCTTTGCCAGTAGATGACCCCTATTGATTTTGGGGTCAGGGGGTCAAAAGTTAAGGTCACATTGACATTGTATGTCAAAGCAGTTTCCTATCAATAACTGGACAACCCATAGACCCTTGACCTTCAAACTTCACAGATGCATTGTTTTTGGTCAGAATATGACCTCAATGGATTTTTGAGGTCAAGATCATATTGACTATATAGGTAAAAATGCTTTCTGATCAATATCTCAACAACTCATTGACCCTTTACCTTCTAACTTCACAGATGTGTTGGTCTTAATCAGTAGATAACCCCTATTTATTTAAGGGTCAAAGTCACATTGACCTTGTACGTAAAAATGGTTTCTGACCAATAACTCAACAACTCAAGTTGCCTTGGTTGATATTTTTTATTAAACTAAAAATGCTTTTGGCATACACATTTCACGTTTTAATGTAATATAACGAATTGGCTGTCATTAAGGAGGCCTACATGATTCTTAAAATTTATGCATATATTGTTTGGTAAGATTTGTGGTAACTTTGTCATAAAATTGCTGCACACAACCTTTACGGTCACAATTACCTAGTGACTAGTCATGACCAGTAGATAACCCCTATTGATTTTTTGGTCACTAGGTCAAAAGTCAGTCACAATAACTTGACCAAATGACTAATTGGCTACCGATAGGGGGCATACATGTTTTACAAACATATCTTGTTTCAGTAAAGTTAAATGCACAGTTTCATTTCTATTAATAAATATATGTACATTATAATATTTACCATTTTCATGAAGACCATTTTTAGTAATTGTTGTTATCTATTTTACAGATACAATCTTCAAACTGCTGATAGTGATACAGATATGTTTATTGTGTATCAAGCAAGGACCAGAGACATTCTTGGCTTCAATCCACCTAAACAGACCATCAAAGTATATGTCATTCTCTGTACTGATTTTGTTTATGTAATATATAAAATATAAGTTACTAGGAACAGTAATATTCATTGTAATAAATAGTTCCAAGATATTTTAGTTTGATTTTAAAGCATGTTCTTTTTACTTAGCTTAATCATTTTGCAATCTGATTTCGTTGAACAAACCAGAACTGATTTCAGCATTTGTGAGAATTTCATGGAAAATATGCTAATGACTTTAAATTAATGATAAAATATGGATATCTTGAACATTAAGTCATTTTCAGACTTCTGTTTTTAATTTTATGCATACAATGAGTTTTAAATATTTGTAGAATCATGAAAGTGAGGCATGTGACTACACTATACATGAAGTGTACAGATATTGCGAGTTACTGTTGAGTGGTGATGCAAGATGTGTAGAGTGTTTATTTCTGCATGAATCTACTATAGTACAGTCTTCACCAGAGTGGGAAAAGCTATCACAGGGCAGGAATATGTTTCTAAATAGGTAAGCTGTCCATAGTTACTTCTGAGTGAAAATGCTACTTGTGTTCATAAATCTAAATCAAGAAACTATTCTGAGTCACAGTAAACTACACTCATTACAATATACATGTACCTCTTATAACAATATCTGGATATAACAATGTAAATCCAGCAGTCACCTTGATTTCATAATAAGCTGAGTTTCCTGCAACTTATTCAGCAGCTGGGCATAAAGTTATTTTAAGTTACTGCCAAGTGTCCTCGTATGCTGTGTGGTTTAATCTACAGTAGTTCAGTATTGACAAGAGTTGAAAAACAGGCAGGGCAGTTACAGGTAAGTTTTCCTCAGTTACGGCAGATATCCCAGAGGCTGATGGTTACCTACAATTCTGGAGGGACCAATATGGCCAAGTGGTTACAGTTTGAATCCTGTTTTGGACTGATCTCTTTCTTTTTGAGGAAGCTGGTAAGATAGCATATTGAAGGTTTATTATTTTACTCAAAGACCATTTGATACATGGAGGGAAACCGGAGGTCTTCTACCAGTAAAGCTTGAAAGCTACCAAATGGCATTTACAGTGTTTCTATGTCTTACACCAAACCCCCCAAAAAAAGATCAAAGAAAGACTATTATGTGAGACATTACAATCAAGCAAACTTTACTGTTTTGATCTACCTTATTTTACTGACCATTGAATTGCAAACACTTTATTTCAACTTTTTATTAATTAATTTTTTAGGGGTCATCTAGAAGTCACAATATTTTTAAGGTCATTCAAGGTCACTAAAAATCTTCATTTTATTAATAGGGAATGTTTGGACAAGTACCTAAGAGATGCACAGGGCAGTAAAGGAACCAAATTTCTACAGAAATGGTGTAAAGATCACCCTGAGGAACTAATACTCCCTGCAAAGATGTGCAAGATGCTTTATGTAATTGTCAGATTGTTACAAAATGCAAGGTTTGTCAGAATTTATTTAATTTATACAGAATTTATTTTATTTTAATTGGAAGCTATAAGCTTAAAGTGACACTATCAAATCTGCTCCCTGGAGCTAACCAGTATTTAGCAATCATGTAAAGTTTTCTGCTTGAGGAAAGAACAGCTTGCCCTGGAATGGGTTTGAAACCATACAGCTGCAGCAATCCTGAAATTACTAGTCTGGCATGTTAACCACTCAGCCATATTGCCATTCAAGTTATTGTGGACTTAAAACAAACACAAACAATGCAAAGATCACACATAAAGTAATATTCTATATTTGACAGTAATTGCATGGGCTAGAGTGACTAAAAGACTACTTGTTCGAATTGGCTGCATGGGCACCTGTAAATTGCAGATTTTAGCATACATGTATGTTAATACTAACTTAATAGTGAACTTGTCTGTATTTCTGAAGTATGACAGTGTCCCTGGTAGAAGTATAACAGTGTCCCTGGTACTTCACTGTAGTTTTTACAATTCCATACCTTAAAAGATATGCAAGTCTTAGCAAACATTAAATTTTGAGTCGTAAACAAGAAAGACTGTTCCAAGTTAAATTTATTAGTTATATATAATTTATAAGTTAAATTGTTGTTTGCAAACAATAAATAATATTATGCTTGATAATTTAAAATATGCTAAAGATGTCTCAATAAAACATGCTTAAAATATTAAACACCCTTTTTAAAGCAACAAATTAAAAGTCATTTACATAATTTGCTGTATTTTCATATATACTCTATGTACATTATATATCTCACATTGGCAAATATATCAGAATAATAATGCATAAATTACAATTAATAAAATGATTTAAATTCTATCACCGGCATAGTGCAATAACTCTTAACTCCTTTCAAATTTAGAAGGACTTAACCTGTTACTGCACTAAGGTTTCAACATGTATATCCATTCCTGCTTTAATTGGATTCAATGAATATAACATGTGTGTCTCACTTACCTAATGAATCTTTCATTATTTGTAAACATATATACAAGAAAACATAGTTAAAAGAATGCCTGAATGACATAATACACAATGTATATGTATAACAAAATTTTAATGTCTGTATGTTAATCAGACTTTGATGAAAGTTGTTCTGGCAGTTTTAGCCGAAGTTTTGTCCATTTTATGGTCCATTGCCATACATTAGAGTTTCGAACTCACATCCACTACAATCTTTCCGATACTTTTCTTGGAATACAAATACTGAAATGCATATATAAAACAAATATTTTAGACACTGTTGTAATGTTTCAATTGTAGAAAGAATGTTTATGTGGTACATGTACGAGGGTTGATCAATATATTCGTGGACACACTCCATAAATTGTTTTTTTGGGGAAGGAAAGTTAATATAATTATATTTGACATTTATTCAATCATTTATCAATTTGATGTGTAAGTTTCAGATAATTAATCCGTATATTTTATCCAAAATGACAGTTTTCAAAAATACATGTTAAGCTGATCGCCGCAGCTCATTCGCAACTTACGTTACATCGGCATTACATCTTCTCAAAAATGCAGCACCAACTTCTCGTATTATGGCATTGTTGATTTTTGGTATATCTTTATCAAAAAGCTTAAACTGTGCAAGTAATAACAGAGTTTGGTAAAACGTCTCTGATGATAGAATCTTGTAGAAAAAGGCTAGTATTTAGTGTGAATGTTACTAAAAAAAAGGAACAATGTGAAAGGACTTGGCAGTTTTTATAGTTATTTACAAATATCTTAAAAATTGTATTTTGTTCATCATGATTTGTTAAGAATTAGTTTGACAAAGTCCCTTGGCTATGCTACAAACATCTAAATGCAGATTGGCCAGTACTGGGATGTAAAGTTGGTACACTTACCTCAACAGCATCTGCAATTTTCTCTAAACCAACAAACAGCCCAGCTGATTCCTTCTCTCCCATGTCAACAAAGCTCTTCAGTTTCCCTTCCTTGTAATACTGTATCTGTTTTGTGACATAGGACACAAAATCTTCAGCAAAATTCTTCAAATAGAATCCTCGCACACTTGCAGATATTTTTAAGAGCTAAAATTAATGAACTAAAATTAATAGACTTACTCCGGAATTGAGAATATTTGGGTTTTTCCCTAGCTTATCTGTAGGTACAAACAAAATTTTACAGTAACAGTTTAGAAAATAAGCGAAACAGGTGGATTAATCTATTATGATGGGTAGTGCACCATGAAGCTATAAGGGTAAAAGTTAGTTTGTACCAACAGATTAGGTTAAACCCATATTTGCTGAATTTGGAACAACATCTATTGAGGACAATTGTTGCATTATCAGCATTCTACAGTAGTTAATATTAACTTGATTATATAATGGCAAAAAAATGTCATAGCTCTTGCTACAACGGAAATTATTTTAGAATTCTGTTTTATCGGAACATAAATCAACTCCAGGATGCCTCCATGACAATCACCTGATTTCTAGAACAGTCCTACAGTCCCTGATGTCTGGGATGTTATATATGTCAAACACCCTTGAATAATGTATGAGTAGGGCATAGAAGAAATTGTTAATGCCCGCTCATCTACAGGCCTGCCTGTCCCTATATACCTGATCTAATACATGTAATAATTAAACTTAATTGAATTTACCCTGGCTGTTAACGTAGCAACTGTATGAGATGGTTCATAACCTTTATCGGACTCATATCTTTCAATATAACCTATAATAATCAATCTTCCACGTTCAGCCAAGCTGAAATAAAGACAGTGTTATTTTTCCATATTTAGGCATTACCCTATATTTAAGTTCATAAACAAGTTTAAAAAACAATAATCAGGAGGCATACTCCTTTAAATTCCTAAAACTGATCAACTGACAATTATCAAGATGCCGGAGTATAATAATGACTCTCCTTATCAATATTGATATTAAAGAGGGGTATCTCATACTTAAAACCAAATATATATTTCATATGACAAAATAAATATTCACATTTCAAAATATACATGTATATGTCTCGTCATGCGTTGAATTTGGTACCATGCTTTTACATAGATCTCAAACAGATCAACCCGAGTCTGACTAATCCTTAACCTGAAGAATTTCCTTAATGGACTTGTCCAAGTTTGATTTTTTTTTGGGCTATCAAAATGAAAATTTGATGTAAGTCTGACATCAGTTAAGCACTAGGTTAAACTGCATGGTACTGCAAGCTGGCTTGGCTCTATACTGGTGGTAAACAGATTTATTACTTTTAGTTCTAGCTTGATTAGAGCTATATTAATTCATCACAATGAAAGCTTAGGTATCTTTCAGATAGTTATAATTTAGTTCAAATCTTAATTTTTGCAATACTAATATACTTCAATCTTAAAATAAATGTAACCTTTCAACAAAGACCACAGTTATAACTTATACACTACAGTTGGTCTTTATAGAGAGTGTTTGACTGATATTTAATTTCTATATTAAGGAAAACCAATAAAGAATTACTTATCAATACAGGTATCAAGCATGTGTTCTCCCATGGTTTCAAAAACAACATCTACACCTTTCTGAAAAAAATATTTAAAAAATTACTGAAAAAATATTTAGAAAATTACTGCAGTAGATCGAATCACTATTTCGGGTATAGGAACCCTTACTTTTCCAATATGGTGTTCTCATTTTTAGCTCAATTTCTCAAGGAAATTTGAAATTGTAAGTTTAATTAAATTTTGTTTCTAATTCAGTAATTTGTCGCTTGCATGGGGTAAAAGGTTAAGAAAAACTTGATTCTTACTGGATATTCGGTTTTCAAAACGTCTCCAAGATTCTCTGTCTTGTAGTTCACTGGTCTATCACAGCCTATTGACTAAAGAGCAAAATGCACATTAATTAGGTTCAGCTTAAGTTTAGCTTCAGTTTATATAACAAAATCTTTTTATATTTCAAATGTCATACCAATATACAAGGTTACCTAGGTCTTCTGACAAGACCTCTATAGACAAGTGTGATACATGTATTTGATACCAGGACAAAAGCCCCTCAACAAAAGCCCCTCAACCAAAAGTCCTGTAACCAAAAGCCCCTCAATTGCTTGGGGTGGGGGGTAGAGACTAAAAGCCACTTGACAGACAGATAGATAGATAAATGATGATGGACGATCAATCAATCAATCAGTAAATCAGTCTTCGTATTAACTGTTGACTTCCTACTGATGTATCTAAAAACGTATTTTTTACAATTTCCTTCAACCTGGCAAACAATGATCATCAGCTTTTTATAAATACATACTGTACATGTATATAAAATCTATTTAAAGAATATATGTACCTTTAAAAATTGTATCTTATCTTCAGAAGAACATGTACCTATCACATGACATCCCTTTAATTTGGCCCATTGAACCTGAAAATTAAAACAAATTGTATTGAAATATATACATTACATTATCTCTGCAAAGCAACACCCTTTTGGAGATATAGATTTTGGTTGTTGTTGGAAGGTGTTGCTAAAGAAAGATTGAGCCTATTATGTGAAAGGGAAGAGATAACTCTGCAAAATTGGTAAATAGTTGTATACTTTAGTTTTTCCCAACTAATCCTAGGGTACTTTAAAGTTACAGTATGTTGATAATAAGTGGAACGAGTTTGACCATGCTTTTGTGAATGGTAGTGCTGTGCACCATGAATATATAACAATAAAAGTAATAATAAAATAATGAAGGACTTTATACATATATACATGTCTATATTCACTGATAGTCAGCTGTGTACCTGACACACTTGGCAGTTTAAATGAAATTTAAAAATACAAGTAAACTTACAGCCAATTGGCCAGTACCTCCTGCAGCAGCAGTTACCAATACTGTTTCACCTGACTTGATTTCTCCAACCTACATGTATACAAACATTTACAATGATACAGAGATTAACAAAGGGCCATAACTCTTGATAATCTTTACAATATAAATCATTTTACATACATAACTAGCATTTAACAATGTAATAAAAAATGTAAAAAAAAGAGATATTGTCTGTCAAAGAATCTTATGTAAACATTGTGTTTAAGTTTACATAGACTTTATTTTAGTTTTTATAGGAAACCAAAATTTATAGGCACTGGAATGCATTCCAGGAACACAAAGAACTTAGCAGTAGGTGTAAAGTTTCTTGCTTAAGGAAACAATATTGTTTTAACCTGATAGGACTTGAACCAAGCAATCCTTCAAATCCTTAGACTCTGATGTGTTAACTACTTGGCCAAATATGCCACAATTTACCTTTACAAGCAAATTCGTTGAATTTATATCCCCCGCCGAGTACTGGTTATTATTAACACAACAACTGAAGACATAAGGCCTTATTTATATATTAATCATGGCATAAACAGTAATATTCTTTGAACTTGATAAATATTCAGGGCAATAACAGAGCCATAACTTTGTGTTAAATAGTAATATCTGGAAATGCCAATGAGATGTATGCATACTGCATAACTAATCAAGGGCCATAAATCTGAGTTATAAGTATCTGACCGGAACAATGCGACTATATGCACATCTCCTCTTAGTATCCCATAAAGTTTCATTGAATTCCAGCCAGTAGTGACAGAGAAGTAGCACGGAAATGATTATTGCTCTGGTTGTATACTGCCTAAGTTATCAAGGGTCATAACTCTAAGTTAAAATGTCTGACCCGAACAAGGAGACAATATGCGCATCTCCTCTTGGTATTGAAGGTTCCAATAAAGTTTCATTGAATTCCAGCCAGTAGTTGCAGAGAAGTAGCAGGGAAACAAATATTTTTCTATATGGATACTGCATAACTAATCAAGGGCCATAACTCTGAGTTAAAGTGTCTGACCCCAACAAGGCAATGATATGCGCATCTTCTCTTGGTATTGAAGGTTCCCATAAAGTTTCATTGAATTCCAGCCAGTTTGCAGAGAAGTAGCGCGGAAACGATTTTTACTCCATATGCATACTGCATAACTAATCAAGGGCCATAACTCTGAGTTAAAGTGTCTGACCGGAACAAGCCGACGATATGCGCATCTCCTCTTGGTATTGAAGGCTCCCATAAAGTTTCGTTGAATTCTAGCCAGCAGTTGCAGAGAAGTGCGGAAACAATTTTTACTATATGCATACTACATAACTAATCAAGGGCCATAACTCTGAGTTAAAGGGTCTGACCGGAACAAGCCGACGATATGCGCATCTCCTCTTGATATTGATGATTCCCATGAAGTTTCGTTGAATTCCAGCAAGTAGTTGCAGAGAACTAGTCCGGAAACGAAATTCGGACGGACGGATGGACGGACGGACAAGGCCAAAACTATATCCCCCTCCCGATTCCATCGGCGGGGGATAATAAACATTTTGAAAAGGGACTTTCAGTCAATAAGGACCTTCTTAAGTATTTTGAATTTTTACAAGGTCTGTCACCCGATATTGTGATATCAGTGCTTTTTGGAACATCTACTGTTGATCCAATACACAGATAATGATTCTCTTAAAGATGTCCATGCAGATATTTAAGAAAATTTTGGTTCAAAATACCATTAGAAAGATGATTTTGTAAAATTTTAATACTGGATCAAAGTAGCCTCTGGATTTGTACCTAGCAGTTATGATATATACATTTTGTACCTGCATTTTTAGCTCGACTATTCGATAAGAATAAGTAGAGCTATTGTAGTCACCCGAGCGTCGGCGTCGGCGTTGGTGTCCGCGTCGGCGTAACCACTTATGTTAAAGTTTTTGTAATAGTTCAAATATTTTCAAAGTCCATTGACATATGGCTTTGAAACTTGGCACACTTGTTCACCATCATGACCCCAACCTGTAGACAGGAGGAGGTAACTGTATCAAGCATTTTGACAGAATTATGCCCCTTTTTCGACTTAGAATTTACGTTAAAGTTTTTGTAATAGTTCAAATATTTTCAAAGTCCATTGACATATGGCTTTGAAACTTTGCACACTTGTTCACCATCATGACCCCAACCTGTAGACAGGAGGAGGTAACTGTATCAAGCATTTTGACAGAATTATGCCCCTTTTTCGACTTAGAATTTACGTTAAAGTTTTTGTAATAGTTCAAATATTTTCAAAGTCCATTGACATATGGCTTTGAAACTTGGCACACTTGTTCACCATCATGACCCCAACCTGTAGACAGGAGGAGGTAACTGTATCAAGCATTTTGACAGAATTATGCCCCTTTTTCGACTTAGAATTTACGTTAAAGTTTTTGTAATAGTTCAAATATTTTCAAAGTCCATTGACATATGGCTTTGAAACTTTGAACACTTGTTCACCATCATGACCCCAACCTGTAAACAGGAGGAGGTAACTGTGTCAAGCATTTTGACAGAATTATGCTCCTTTTTCGACTTAGAATTTACGTTAAAGTTTTTGTAATAGTTCAAATATTTTCAAAGTCCATTGACATATGGCTTTGAAACTTTGCACACTTGTTCACCATCATTACCCCAACCTGTAAACAGGAGGAGGTAATTGTATCAAGCATTTTTTCTTACTATCAAGCACTAAGAATAGTCGAGCGTTGCTGTCCTACCGACAGCTCTTGTTTGTTGAAACAGCTCTGTCAAGATAAGAAGAAGTCCTTGGATTTGTAGCTGGCAGTATTTATACCTGCACATTTTTACATATCTCTGACACTCACCTTATCTAATGATATTGCCGCTGTATTTCCACTCAATATAAAAGAAAGATACTCTGCTTTCACCTCGGGTAATGGTACACAGACACTAGCTTTAACAATCTGAAATGTTTAGAAATAAGTTGTTTAATGTACCATTTTTAGCTTGTCTATTTCTAAGAAAATGTTGGGCTATAATGATAGCTGCTGCGGCATCAATCCTCATTCAAAAACTTTAATGAAGCCCATTATTCAATTATTTTAAAAATTATTAACATGATACTTGGGATATTTTATCATGACAAGGTGCAGTTGTAAGACAAGGGGAAAAATATTTTCGGAGTTATGCCCCTTTTGAACAGAGACTTTTTTTTTGAACACTGCATGCCATGCTTGTTTGATCTATATTTTAAATTACTGGTAGATCATTCATGATGAAACATGACCTGAGAAGTAAATATTCAATAAAACAGTCTTATTGAATATTAACAGAATTTTTTCCTTGACAACTGAAAATTAATGGTAAACATAATAATTTTCATAATGAAAATTTGAATAAGAAAATGTTACAAATTATAATGAACAGAAATTTAACCTGTAACCTGCTGACAGCAACTGTTTCTACCAATGCCACCAATGCATGCTATGTTCAGTTGGTTCTACTGTGTGATCATGATCTGCACTGTTTTTTATTCAGTTATTACATATTTTAAAATTTTCCCTAAAAATGTTGAATGGTTTTGCCCAGATTGAATGATGGACAAGTACATTTAACATATTACACAAATTTAAGTGTAAAAGGCTTTTACATCACCTTGTAGTCACAGAAGGCACCAAACTGTAAGTACATAACTGGTTGTCCTGGTTTGTAAATGGCATTTGGACCAGCTTCCACAACCTCGGCTACAGCCTATATTAATGTAATATATACACATACTGCATAAAGTTTATTATTTCTTTTGATGTGTTGATCATAATTTTTTTTATCAGTATTTCCATACTTATAACAGTGTTGAGCATTGTGAACAGAATTTCAGTTGCCTTTGACATTATTTTTGAAGTCTTAGTATAGAGGAAGGCAAGCGGGAAGATCTGGGCTTGACTTGCTGACGTCTGGAGGTACAAAAAATTAACACTGGACAGTTTTGTCAAATCCATTTAAAAAATTCAACAGGGTAAAGAGATAAAGGAAATATAAAATAGAAACTCTCACCTCAAAACCGATGTCCAGAGGATATTTACATGTGGGATCATATTTTCCTGCAGCCCACATCATATCAGATGCATTTATGCCAACAAACCTGGTGTAATAATTTTAAACATTTAAAACTTTAAGATATTGATCGAAATATAAATGAAAAACTGCTTTAATGAGCCTAAATGGTTTGTAATTCAGGTCAGTGGTTCTGTTCTCTATATAAGTACTATTCGGGCAAACATATCCAAATTTGAAGGCAATATTAAAACAGGGATAGCAGACCGGCATGATCTAAATTACACAAAAATAGACTATTATAGATATTGAGGTGTTATGGTGCCAAACTCAATGTTCTATAAAAATTAACTCTTACTTAGAAGTTATAAAGGCCTAGTAACACCTATTTGAGAAAACTGGCTTAGGCTTTATAAAAAATAAAGATATTACTGAATTTAACATTTTATGTAAATAAAGGGGGGTAATTAGTGTTTTAGCTCACAGAATGACATGGTGAGCTTTTGTGATCGCTTTTCATCCGGCGTCCGTCCGTACACTTTTACTTTAAATGACATCTCATAAACCAATAAGCCAATTTTATCCAAACTTCACAGGAATGTTCCTTTGGTAGTCAACTTTAAGAAATGTACAAAGAATTTATTTCCAAACAGAACTCTGGTTGCCATGGCAACCAAAAGAAAAAAAAACTTAAAATATCTTCTTTTAGAAAACCGAACGAGCTAGAGCTTAATTATTTGGCATGAAACATCATCTAGTCAGTGTCTACCAAGTTTGTTCAAATGACAGCCCTGGGGTAAAAATTGGCCCTGCCCCAGGGCATCATTGTTTTTCCCTTCATGTATATAGTAAAAACTTAAATCATCTTTTAAAAACCCCAAAGAGCTAGAGGTAAGATATTTAGCATGAAACATCTTCTAATGGGTGTCTACCAAGTTTGTTCAAATAAAGGTCCTTGGGTTAAAATTGGCCCCGCCCAAGGGGTCATTGATTTTCCTTATATGTGTATTAAAAAAACTTAAAAAATCTTCTTATAAAAAACCCAAAGAGCTAGAGTTTAGATACTAAGCATGAAATATCTTCTAGTGAGTGTCTACCAAGTTTGTTTAAATAAAAGCCCTGGGGTCAAAATTGGCCCCTCCCGGGGGGGGGGGGGTCATTGTTTTTTCCTATATGTATATAGTAAAAACTTAAAAATCTTCTTATAAAAACCCCAAAGAGCTAGAGCTTAGATATTTATCATGAAGCATCTTCTAATGGATGTCTACCAAGTTTGTTCAAATGAAAGCCCCTGGTTTAAAATTGGTCTTGGTCCAGGGGCCTATATACAGGTGAGCAATTTCAGGGCCATCATGGCACTCTAGTTTATTAAAAATCTTCATTTGAGCATCAGGTTTATGATAAAAAAAACTATTGAAAAAATGTTTGACAGGATCTTTAAAAATCTTAATTAGAAGAGATGGGAGCCATATTTGAAATTTTTAGTTAAGTAAGGACATACAAACTCCCAATTAGGAAAAATGAAAGCTTAATATGCACTTTATGAACTCTTATTAAGCATAATTTAGACTTGGGAAATCCTAACAATGGTTTCAAATGCCTAATTAGGAGAATAATGCCTAGTTCAGACTTTATACCTCCAAATGAGAGGTTAAAATAGTCTACTTTGGAGAGAAAAAAGCCTAATTAGGAGAAAAAGTCCTAATTATGACTTTGTTGCTCCTTATTAGGAGTTATAAAAGACTAATTAGGACTAAAATAAGTTTATAACTCCTAATTCTGAGTTATAAAGGCCTAAAGAGACTTTATAACACCTAATTTGGAAAAATAAAAGTCTAATTAAGACTTTGTCACTCATAATTAGGAGTTATAAAAACCTAATTAGACTAACTTCTATAATTATTTAATAGGGGAAATAAATATCTAATTAAGATTGTTTTTATTAATTTAGCCCTTTTGGGCTTTTTATTATACTACAGTATAGACGATGGTCTCATGTAATATCAGATCGTACGTAAAATCGGTCGGTCTTGCAGTCGAAAAATTTAGACTATATCTAACATTAAGATTTGGCTCCAGGACGCCTCCGTTTATTAGATAATTGGAAATTTTTAAAATGTTCTAAATTAAATTTCATTTACCTGTTTCTCACCAATAACTCTCCATCTCCAGGTTTAGGGGTGGGCAACGTTTCCAAAGAAATTATTTCCCGAAAATTGGTGCTCGCACGCAATGCTGTAAGTTTTCTGATAGTAGAGGGAAGATGTTCATCGCCCATTTTTGTTTTTATTTCTTACAAAATGGACTGTCATTCTCTTTTTTGACCCGAACAAGCTATCTTCTAGACTGTGTAATTTTAACTTCAGAGTGACTTCCCCTAATTGCTTGCATCAATAAATTACCAAACACTGCAGACGAATTAGAACGGCATTTTACGAGTTTGACGATGATTTAATGATAAGATTATTATAAAATTACTACATCAAACGTCTATTCTTTTAATTTCTCTCCTTTAGACGAAATATTTATTTTAAGTTTTTTACTCGGCCAAATTTTATAAATTTACTTCCGTGTACTGCGCATAATTTGTATGCATCTTGTGCATAATGTAAAGCTCCACAGTAATGACTTATGAGTTACATGATATTTACGTTTTCTATTCATAAATTTGCACATACCTGTTGTTGAGGTTGTTTTGTTTTTGTTTTTAGATTAAAAAAAAAAGACTCGGGCAAAGAAAAACGCGCATGTTATTAATTTGCACGCAAGTTTCCACAGACATTTGGGACATTCGGCTATGAACGAAGCTATCCGATTATGTGGTTCCCAAACTTAAAAGCGCTGCGCATTTTGCACACGGCAAAGCTGGGGCCACATAATCGGATAACTTCGTTCATAGCCGTCTGGTCCATTGAATTTATCGAAAGATTTTGTCGTTGGAAAAAAACGGCGATAATATTGATGTTTATTTCGGCTGTTGCGTTGTTTATATTACCGTTGAAGTTTAAAATTGACCATCATCGTGAAGAATTATATCTTCTGTGTCGATGGACCAAAGGATTATGTGAAAATATTGGAAATGGAATAAAATACATGGTGATTATGACGGTAGGGGTGCGGATTTTTTCCGGCGAACATTTTTATCTTGTGTATTATTATAGTTGTTGAAATATGATTTTTTTTCAAAACGGCATATATTAAGATTTTTTGATATATATGATCAGTACATGTCCTGGGATTGACAAATATGCATTTTATTTGGATTTTAAAGGCGTTTTGAGCTCCAAACCCCAAATGTCTGTGGCAAGTTTCGTGCAAACAATCTGCAATTCCGTTTTTAAATTGATATCTTTTGAGAAAAGCAAATGTTATAAGTTATAATGTTTTGTAAATTGAAAATTTTCATATTTTCGGAAAATATGACCCACAGAAATCTCGTATATTCTGTAAATATTTAATTTCAAAAATGAAAGTTCAATACGTGGACATGCGTGGCCGAGTTGTTAAGGTCGTTAACTTGAAAGCACTTGCTCCTCACTGCTGTACGTTCTAATCCCGATAGAGAACTTTGAATTCTTTCATGTGAGGAAGCTATCCAGCTAGCTTACAGAATGTCAGTGGTTCGACACGGGTGTTGGTTCGTGCCTGAAATAATGAACTAAGGTACACCTGAGATCTTTCTTCCTCAGTACAGCTGGAAAGTTATCATATGACCTTTTTTGCACCTTAATTTTCTGTAAATGTTTGCCAACTTCCTGCACAAACGCCAGTCACCAGTCACCTGTTCACCTTAATTAAATTGTTATTTCTTGTATAGTTATAGAGGATATGTTTAATACTGAATTTATTGCACGAGTTGAATAAAATTATATTATGTGAGCCTCTGGCGAACAGTTCAATAAATTTAGTAATGAAGTTACAGAATTTAACATTCTATTTATCGCATACCAAAAAATTTTTCATTGACGCGCCTATAGTATAAGGCAAATGATGTCACGTCAAAATATATGTACGGCCGTGCAATACCATTTTTACGGAGTCGCAAAGCGGCACGGGAATGTGACAAATGAGCATTATTTAGTCGTGATTCTTTTGACATCAGATAATACATTGATTATTGTTACACAAAGTCTAGTGTCATCAGCAATTTACTATATAAACTTATCATAATACGTTTGCCATTATTTTGGATTTATATTTATAGGGGGTACTTTGTATATACATTTCTATATTATGTAAATTTATATTAAGTTAAGTTTCACAAAATTCAAAAAAAGGGGCTTTGACAAAATGCAATAATTGCTGGTATTATAACAATCTTTTTTTCTGTTTATTTCTAGGGATATTGTACAAGGAACAGACCTTAAAGTGTACAGAGAAATGGAATCGACTGAACGAGAGACTTTGATGACTATTCGAGCAGGGCATGTGCCTGTAGCTGATGCTTGGAAAATTATCAAGGAGTAAGTTAGATAGATAGGCAGCTGTATTATGCAAAAGCATGGTAAAATATATCTAAAAATGAGGTGTCATGGTCAAGTGGTTAAGTTCTTGTACTTCAAACCACTTGCCCCTCTCCGCTATTGGTTCAAATCCTGACAGCAACTTAAGATTATACTGTGTGTGCAATGAAAAACCCAACAAAAATCATAATTATCTATAAATACATTTTTTTTAATAAAACAATAGAACAGTTAGTAAAACATGGTATGAGAAATAGAAGTCCACCAATTAAATAATACTAATAGAGATACCACACAAAAAAGGAGAACTGATGAATCACTTTATGTGTATAAAATACATGTATACAAAACCTGTACTCTTTTGGAAAAGGGTGGACATAGTAAAGATTTTCTCAAACCTCTACCAAATATGATAAGAAATACCATATAAATTAATAAATAGATAATTCCCTATCATTATATGGGTATACCCATTTCTTTACAAATGTGGCACTATGTTAGTAATCAAAGGGTTAAAAGTCAAGAATATAAATTAATATTTCAGATTAGAGCAAAGTATAGCTTCAAAGTCGGAGCAAGTTGACTCAAGAAGTGAAGAGACTGAAAAGTTCCTTGAAGACTGGTTGATCACACTTAGACACAACAATTTTATGAAACCTGAAAAATAGATGTTGCCATTCAATGATGAAGTCTCAATGACTTTGTATCACTCATGGATTTGGTTCGAATCCCACCCAGAACTTTGGATTCTTACATATGAGGAAGCTATTCAGCTAGCTTATTGAAGGTTGGTCTTTCTGCTTGAAGGTACTTGCTCAAGCATGAACTGTGCAAAGAGGGGCACTTTATGTCTTCCTGTACCAATAAAGATAAAATGACGCCAGATGACCTTTACCGTGTCAGCGTGTCTTAAAACCCAGCCAAAAACATTCCACAATTTCTAAGAAAAAAGGTTGAAATGAGACATGATGTTTCTGTAAGTTAAGTGGAAAAGAAATTCTTAATGACAGATGTTTTACGGTTATAGTAGAATTATAACAATTTATTAAAAGGTGACTCAGCTGAAAGAATATTTATTGCTAATAAAATAATTTCAGAAGAGTTATGTTACGTATAGTGATATTGTGGTGTAATTTTGTTAAAATTTGTGAACTTGAAGCGGGTATAAATGATAATTTGTCTAGAATGGGTTATTAATTTGTCTAGAATGGGTTATTTATAACAATATATATAATAAATTTTTATGACATCATTTTCTATATTTGTACTGAAGTTGTCGCTATTGTATTAACTATCAGGGGAGACTACTTTTACATTGATGTGTGAAGTCATGAAACTACCTCAGTTAGAAAAAGGGCTATTTGAAGCGCAGTGGTTATGTTTGCTAAATTTCAGTCACTTCCTACTCTCTGTTGTGGGTTTGATTCCTACAAGAAATGATAAACACTTTCATTTTTGAAAGTTTTCCAGTGAGCGTACCAAAGATTGGTGGTGGTTCTACTTTAATTAAAGTATAAAATCCATTGTAGAATGAGAACAACTGACATAATTTGTTCATTTTATGTGATTAATTATTACCATGACTTTGAGCAGATTACCATTTGTGAACAAAGAGCCTGGATTGTATATCTTCTTTCTCAAATCTACATGTACACTGTCACAAAAATAAAAATCGAATAAAAAATATTTGAAATTTTTATTCATTATATTCACATCATTAACAAAACACATGATGAAAATAATGAAATGCATGTAAAAGAAAAGAGAAGGAAGCTAAAAAAAATACTGATGTAAATATATTGTCTTAATACATCGGCTTGTACATCTAGATACAAAAAATACTCATACTGTGGGAAATAATACTCATACTGTGGGTTACTGTAATACTATGCTAAAAATGCTGAAATGGACAGAAAAAATCCTCAAAATACTTGTTTGTTATTGGTCACTTGCAAAAGTGATATCGGACACTTGTGAAAAAATGTTATCGGACAGCTGTAAAAATGATATTGGACAGCTGCTAACGTTAACAAATATCAACTGACCAGAAGTGGTTGCTATCTTGTTTTCTTTTCCATTGGTTGTCTGCCAAATTTTATTTGTATATTAAATATATTGTCTTCCAATAGTTATAATTTTCTAATACTATTTTTAATTATTTGCATATTTTAAAATACACTTGACAAAAAAGAAAATTTTGTGTTGTATGTGATCATGCAATTATAATGACATTTTTAAAATAAAAATATTCACATAATCATACCAAGAAACTAAAACTAAACTTTGGCACAGTCTAGTTATTTTCTTGACATAAAAAAACGTCCATTGCTTTCAAGGCTGTTAAACTATATAGTTGGTGAAACATACTAAAAAACAACAACAAAACTGTACACATCATGACATGTATGTTGTTTTTATATTTTATGGTCATATCTAGCGAAAAATTCACAAATATATGCACAAAAAATATTTGGTAAGACAGGAAACTGTTTGGTTCTTTACCCAAATACACAATAATGTACTCAACTGCATTTTTAATACCAGAGATTTAGCTATGATTTCTCACATTTACTGCTGTATTTATAGGAAATTTACAAAAATTATTATTTCAATGTTAAGTTATAAGATTACTTACAAATATTTTACTGATAACAGACTGTAAGCCCTTTAAACTTATGCTGGTAAGAAAACAAAACCAGCCAAACCAATCAGTAACTAAAGCATTCACATTAAGTTATAAAAAGACCACTTGGTGCTTTAAGCGTTCACACAAATTATTCAATTTAACATTTACATTAACAGCTACAATGATGAAAGTATTTTTTATCTACAAAATATCACAGACAACTCGTCCCATTCAACCACATTATCTTACAACATGTGTAATAAGGTCAATTGCATGCATGTTAAAATATTTAAAATATGACCTATGACCTCAGCAAATGACATGACAAATATGATAAAAATAGAACAGATATGCACGTGTGTAATTAAAAGTCTTTTTTTCCCCCATCTTTAACAATACAAATCCTTAACCTCTAAAATGATAGTAAAAATATTCAATTCCAACATTTTTCATGGAATAAAACGGTTGTTAAATAAATGTATATGTTGTAGCATAAAAAATATGCAATAAATTGATGCATATGTTGTTTTTTTTTTCATAACCATTTCCATCATTGCACTATTTAACTCTGAATACAAAGTAAATAATTCATAGTCAAAGGAAAGTAAAAAGTGTAAACTTACTGAACTGTATAAATATATGTATAAAACCACAAAACTAAATGATTATCTAAAATTTGATTGAAACAATAATATTTCATATACTTAATAAATCCAATAGAAAGATAAAGTTATGTATAAAATATAAATACATAAACAAGATAAAACCTTTAGAAATATTTTCCTGTTTTCATTTTTAAACTTTTAATACTTTTATTCTGACAATTTTAAGCTTTATGAAAATTAAAAATGGTATTTTTTTTATAAAAGTCTTGTTTCTTTGGTACTCTAAATTTAGAATTTACACCATAATAGGTTTTTCCGATCCTACGTGCTGGTATTCGGTGTTGTACATTTTAGGGGCTGTCATAGCAGATTTTGTTCCGGGTACTGAAACAAGATGGAAAAGATTTTGTTACAACAAAGTTTTTTTTTGGAATTTAAATGCAATATAAGTACTTAGGTAGGAAAAGGAAATTTTCTGTTAAAATTTATAGAAACTTCACTGAGGTGTTTTGACATGACTGAACTAGAATATTTTTTTTAGATTTGTGTACCATTTGAATGATTTGATAGAGGTCCCAACCTATTACTTGTAAAATTCAGATCAATCACTCAATGCGATTATCTGGAATAATCCTTTTTTATTGTTGAAAATTACCAAAAACTGGAAAGCATTTTAATCTTTATAACTCCTAATTGGGCTAAGAATTGCACTAAAAACTGACTTAATTGAATTCTGAGTAACTTCCTTTCTAATCCTTTGCATATTTTTCTATTTTAAGTGCCCCAGTTGATCTATGTAAGAATTTTTAAGACCTATGATTTTGAAGTTTTGGATCTCAGTGGAGCTCTTATAAAGGATGCCAAGACAGGAATATTTTCATTATAAATAACATTCTAAAAACTATGATGGATAATCTAACCTAATTACAACTTTAAAATTTAAAAGTGTAACCAAGACATAAAGTTGCTTTTGAATTTAGTAATATAGTAAAATGATTTGATTATCAGTCAAAACTTTTTCTACACAAAATGATTCATTTCATATGAAAACAATTGATCTTAACAGCCAGTTTGAGGCCTACGGGCCTGAAATATAGATAAGCAAATTAATTAACAACTACTCACCAGGCAAAGTAAATGGAGGGTCAACTGGACAATAAATAGCCTCCTTAAATCTGACATCATTAGGTCGTGTATATCGGTCAGCATGCTCGGATTTGAGACCAGAGTGGGGGACAGGAACCATTGCCTTTGGTGGTCTTGGAACTTTAGTTTTTGTGGTGAAAAATGTAGTATCTCTCATAGGTAGCTGCTCTCTAGGTACTGAAGTTTTAGGCAATGGGCTGAAGAAGACGATAAAAAAGCAAATAGATTAGCTGCAATACATTTGTATGCTTATTTTATTTTCTTATTGAAACAAGTAACATTATTTATCTAAACACATCTCACACTCACAGGTCCCTTGAAATTGCACGAAATTTCAACAGAAAACATTAAAATCTTTGAGGCATAAAATAATGGAGGATTTGTATGTATACAGTACATAGGTTAATTGCTCTATGAAGCTTGGTGTATTAACCTTTCCTAGATTTGTTTATTCAGTCTTTTTGAACCTTTCCTAGGTTTGCTTATTCAGTCTTTATGAAATTAATACAATAAATGCAACTTAGATAATGTCTGACATCATTAAGCATGGCTATGTTAACAATATCTAGATATTTTATATCAAAATAAACTAATTGTAATATAAAAAGATGCAAAATTGTTTGTATATATAATTATATGATTATTACACAAGCAACATTGCATAATAAAACATTTTTTAATTTAAAAAACCTTTTTCATCCTAAAACTTGATAATGACTCAAGACCAGGACCTGATATCTTAGTGTAGATAACTTATTAGCCTTGAGACCATGACTCCATGCTTTTAAGCGTGACCTTATTGTGCCTGAATGAGCCAATGACCTTGTGCCTTAGGATTGCCTTTAACCCTTCAGAGGTCATGAATTTATGCTAACTATAGATAGATCATTATGTCTTGAGCCCATAATCTTGTGTCTTATGGTAGATAATTTTTTGCATGTACATGTACTTACTTTGCTTTGAGCCCATGACCCCAGGCCTTGGGATAGTCTTCACACTGCCAGTATGTAGCTGCATCTTTCTTTGGGTATTTCTTCAACTCATCTGGTTTGAAAGCTCTGTGATCCTTGTGTGTCGTGGTAAGGTAGGGATCTAGTAAGTTCAGGACTCCTCGGTCACGCACATAGAATTGTTTTCCTTGTAATTTGGGGTTTTGTGTTGTTGCCTGGCCAAGCTACAAGAAATAATAAATATTACCTTACTTTAAAGATGTATGCAAATTTTGTGAATTGCTTTAGTGGCGTAAATGTTTGTTAAACTATATTTAACAACTTGAAATTCTCAAGATCAATATCAATCTTTCAAAAAGAAGTGATTAATTCTTTAATTAATACAAAATACTTCATATTTCTAATGTACTTTAAATGTTACCGTTTGCATAAAACAAAGAGAGTAGACAGTCTATATGACGATGTCATAGTTATACTTCTCTTTGATTTTTTTACAGTTATCTTTGCAGTTAGTGTACATCAAAAAAAATTTATCATTTAAAATCTGCCCACCTACCTAATATATCACCTTTCTGAACTGTGAAATGATTTATCTTATATACCAAATAATTGGTTACTTATATAAAGGCACAATTTTAAGATCCATGAATTGACAGAGTATAATAATTGTAGAGACTAAGAAATCTTATACATAGTTGAACAAACAATGTACCTTGCTTGGACCTTCTACATGGTGATCATGAAGATTAAAGTTTTGAGGTAAACCAAGTCCAGCAGTGTCATCAAAATGATACTTTTGTCTTACACCAGGTTCGCTACAGAATTTTTCACGAGTTTCTGATGTCTGATTTCCCATTGTAAGTGGTCGCCTCCATCCTCCCTTTGACAACTGTTTACAAAAATTATCAATATTTATATACTATTGATATGTATTACTGACATAAATAAATTTATTTAATTCATACAATGTACTTGGTAGGTAAATTACTATAGGAAATTCTTAATACACATAAATAATGCTTCAGTTTCAACAATAATTCACAAATTTACTGTATGTTAAAATTTAGTAACATTAAGTTCAGATTCATAATACTTGTCTAAAACATCAAAGTTGACAAATTATTTTTATTTCTATACTTTTAGAAGCTAATAAGTATAAAATATATAATTATGTAGCTTGAGCATCAATTTTTTAATCTTGTACAAATTTTTTCTAACATATTTCTTATGGATTAAATTTAGGACAATTCATTATTATTTCAACCCTAAACCTACAGAAATCCAGTAAAAAATTTGAACAGCTTTGAATTTGAAATAGTCCATTCAAAGTTAAAGAGATTTTATTAATATGAAAAGTGACCTTATTATACAGTATAGAGCCTGGCCAGACGGCACAGATGTGCAGGCTGGCATGACTCTATATGGGTGGCAAGGTTACAAACATGGTAAGAGCCAGTTTCAAAGATTGCAATCAACATCAATTGATGAAGTAGCCAACATTATAAAGTCAGGTTAGCCTGAAAGCAAGTGTAGGTGGCCTGACATTAAACTGTTAACATTGTTGGCAGCTTTACATAACATTTACAGAAATATACCTTTTCTGCTAAGTCTTTAACATAATCAACTTTCCAATGACCAGGTGCCTTTTGATGAACAGGATTTGAGTATAATGTTGCAGGGTATTTTCTGTCATGAGCTTTCCCTGTCGTTGTTTCAAAGTGTTGATCTCTCGTGACTTGATCTTGATGGGCTAGTGGGGGAGGAACTGGCTCTCCTATAGATGGCTAAAAAAGATGTTTATTTCGGTTTAAAACAGGATTATAATGAAACATTAGGATCATAAGAAATCAAATTTAGCAGGTGCTAATGACTCAAGATCATAATTATTATGATAAGCAAACACAAAATTTTAACAAAAGATTTTGTAACAATAAGAAACTATGACATATTAAATGACAAAAGTGAATAAAAAAGATAATTTAAACACTAGTAAGCAAAATGATCTGCTATATTTATAAGTTCAACCAGATGTAAAATTTTTTAGAAATTCAAGTCTATATGAAAAAAATATACATATGTACAAAGTTTGCTACAGCATTATAATGGTAGATCTATCATTCTCACTAAAAATCATATACAAAAATTGTTCTGACATTTTAAGAGTTTTAAAATTTGTAGATTAGTTTATACAAATTGTTTTTAGTTTGATTGTGTTGGAAGCTTTATGCTTATTGAAACACTCTCGAATCCGATCCTGGAACCAACCAGTACTAAGCAATGAATGTAAAGTTTCTTGCTCAAGAAAACAAGGGCTTGCCCCTTGACAGGGTTTAAACCCACATTGTCAGCAATCCTTAGATTACTAGCCTGACACGTTAACCACTCGGCCATGCCGCTTTGTAGATTAAACAAAAGAATAAAAATTAAGAGCATATTACATAGACACTTGGGACCTAGCTTTATTAATTAGGGTTGTACGGTTTAACCAATTTAACTGATGTAAGGTCTGGCTTCCAAAACTTCATAAGCCGCATTTTTGCGGCATGTCATAGAATATAAACAGGTACACTAAAGACCTTAAGCTATATTTATATAGATTTTACCATTTCAGCACGAGCGGAACATCGTCACTATCTTAGTTTGAATTAATTTCTACATAAATTTAGGATTGATAAAATTCAATTTGTTGAGATAACACACAGAGTGACAATGCATAGATCTACATGCAGTGACGAAAATCATAAATATTTGTTGAAGTTATAAAAAGACGAATCGACATATTTGTTTATTCACAATAGTTAAAAGCATACGTACATGGAAATGTGAACTTGGGAAATAATATCCAGGCCTGTAATGATGACCAACCCCGGTTGATGTTTGATTCCAGTCTTGTCTTGGTTGATATTTAACTTCTTTAAAATCCGACATTTTGACAGTTTTAGTACTAATCTATTTAATTTAAGTTGGTTTGTATGAGTTTATAAAAGACTACTTGTTATTTAAATGTAAATAAACCCAAGTTAACTACATTCTCATGGTAGTCGTTGACGTATCCATGTAAACAAACACGGAATCATGGGAAATATTTACATACGTGTCGTTCTTACGATAGGTCTCACGCAACCAATTTTAGTGGTTTATCTGGATAACACCTCTAAATGTTCTCAACAAAATAAAAACTGCAACATTGTTTTGTGGGCTGTTTGCAACATGTAGATATCACTTTTTTCAACAATTTTACAACAGAAACATGAAAAGAAATAGAAATATCAGCTTATTGATATTTCAGCATAAAACAAACAAATAAATGTTTATATATGCAGGCCTCTGAGACTTAAAGCTCATACAAAAAATTAATGATTTTTCTCTGTAACTCTGTACTGAAACTTATCTTCAAATTTCTAATTGGTACAACTACAAGAGAACAATTGGCATTGGCTTAGAGCTTTAACTAAGTTACTACATCTATGCTAAGTATCTTAAATGGACTTGTCCATCCAGGGTCACCATCTTTCAATATGGACTGAACCATTCATAATTTTCAGGAAAATTTTAGAATATGTTTGGACTGAAAAGCGAATATAGTACACTGTGATATGCCGACTGATATTAATCTTCACTGGCCACATGGATGGATTCAGTTCCCAGCAGCATGATAACAGGTCTCAGACCCCTAAATGTTGACAGAGACCCACAGAATATTGTACATATCTGTACAGACCTGGCTTAAGTTCGCCAAGATACACTTTCTCGTTTACTGGATAAACCAGTTCCATCCTGCCAACAACCATGTATTTGATTTATCCTGCTTTTGTCTAGTTTAATCATGTTTTTAGATTATTTAAATGTTTCATTCTTACTTTTTCCCCGATAAATCAGCATCTATATGTAGTTTTGTTTTGCTGCTAACCATTTAATGTCATCATAATCTAACCATATGTGACGTAATAACTGGAGATATACATGTATAAGTTTATCTGGCAAGGGTTTATATAGCTGATAATATAGATAGTTGCAGGTGGTCCCGTACTACTACCAGGCAATAAGAATAAGTGAAAAACAGTGAACAGTTCTTGTCAGTTTAATATGACATAAACTATGGATTTACAAAATTAATATCAACAACAACAACAGCATAAACAACAAACTTTCTCATTAAAAACAATAGATGCACAAAGCACACTCAAATTAACTGCCATATCATCATTTATGTTTCATTAGTGCCGAGATAAATAAACTTACTGTTTCAACAAAAAATGTGAAAATGACAAACTGGCAGTCAATTTAATTCAACTGAATATGAATATTGTGAATTATTTACATGATCAACATAAAAAAACTGTCAACAACAATGGTAACACACAGTTTTACCATGTCAACTTGTTAATGACTTTCAAGTTCTACAAGCATGTAAATTAACAGAAATAATTTATTTCCATAAAAATATAACATTAAAATCCATTTTTAGTTTATTTTAAACAATAGATCTACATAATCTTTTTATTTACATAATAAATAACATAAAATAAATTTTAAAGATTGTGTAGGAAGTTTCCACGGTTTATTAAAAATACTCTCCCTTTTTCTTGTTTAACTTTCAAGAAATTTGGCTCAAGAAACTAACAATACATCATCTTTCATTTACCTAATAAATTACATAGAAAATAAATTTTAAAGATTGAGTAGGAAGCTTCAAAGGCTTTTAAAAAAATATCTACTTTTTTTTCTTGGTTAACTTTTAAGAAATTTAAAGTAAGTGTTATAAAAAAGTGTGTTTCAGATTGATAAAGCTTCAATGTGTGAATAGATAGATATTGAAAACAGTAAATTTCAAGTGATTTAATCAAGTATAAGGCACTTAATATCCTCAAAATTAGCTTTAAATATGACAAAATATGCAAAAATAGTTACCAGTAAAATAAATGATGATAAAAATTGTAAATTTAGCTACGTTTTTTCCCTTTTTTTTATAAATTCTGCAAAGTTTTGCATGGATATTGAATACACACATTTTTATATAGATATTTTCCTCAAAGCTGATGTGATACAAAAAAATTAAATCCTTTTTCATTTTATTGCTATTAAAATTATTAATGCTATGCAATAATGTTCCTACAAAGGTAACAAGAGGTTTAAATTTCATAGTGTAAATCAATGTCTGTATGAATTGATATATCAAAAATTGAATTTAAATTTGTAATCAAATGTGCTTTTGAGATCAACTGTAGACTTCATCATACCTGATTCATCAACAGCTGTAGTTCCATTACAAGTTTCCAATGTCTCTTATAATTAATACAACAAATAACAGTATTTACAAATTAACCATATTTCCTTCTTCTCTGCCTTTGTACAAAAATGCACTTAGCCCCCCCCCCCCCACCCCCATAACATCTTCAACTGAAATGGGTCATTAACCCTTAACCTGCTGAATTTGTGTAATGGATTTGCCAATATTTGAATATGGAACAGTCCAATCAAAGCTTTAAGGATTTCAATAACAAAATATGAGAATTATGCAACCAGTATAAAGTCTAGTAAAATTGTGTATCACTTTCAGTACAAGCTGGTAAAGGCTGATGACCTGAACATTTAAAATTTTAAGTTTAATTTGTATTAAAAGTGATATGACTCACTATAATAAAATTTATTAAAAAAAAACAAAAACAAAACTTACGAGATTTCCCCGTTTCAATTTGGACCTGTCACTTGTGGGCTGGAGCAATTTCAATATCAAAATAATTGAATCAAACACCAAACAAAATAAAATCAAGTCAGACTGAATGACTTTTTTACCGGTCTATTTACTTGGTTGTCCAAATATGCAATGCCCCCTGAAGACATACTTGCTTTTATTTTGTCTGAGGTAGTGCATGGATATAGCAATTGCCTTGTTCTAGTGGCAAGCCTGATTGTTAACATGTCTGATGTAGAGGACAATATATGGGATAAAGCTGTTATTTACATTTCATGTTAACTTTTTGAATTTGGAACATGCAAAAGCCAAACAATATTATATTGCGTTACATCAGTATTTTCAGTTGTACAACAACCAATATTCGGCTATCAACACAATATTAATATTTGTATCATGAGGCCAAGAGAAATTGGCCAACATTTGTAAAATTGGCCAATATTAGGCCAATTTCTAGTTTTCAGAGACTTCTCTTTCAAAAATTTAAATTGTGTAACCATCAGTATAGAACCTGGTTTGACTGCATTTATATTCAGGCTGGCCTGGCTCTTTACAGGTGATATAGATTTATTGACAGGCGTGCTCAAAAGGTAAATAAACTTCACAATGCTAGTACTAACATATAAGATTTATGGCTCATCCTCTACTTTTGTAGATTATAGTTTTAATTATGTCTTGTTGTATTGATGTTTTTTCTTTACTTTAACATTAACTTTTGTAAATTGTATAATATGTATAATTATGACTATATAACGATAGTATGTTTATGCATGTATATTGACCTATGTTTATATGTGTTGCATGTATGGAAGAGGAACGTAAGTTCAATTCCTTATTGTTGAATAAACTTGTTCTGTTCTGTTATGTAATAAAAACAAGCTATGATTGTTCAGAAAATTTCAAAGTAAACAGTCAAACCTGTGCACAAAGTCCACCTAAATGAGAGACCAAACATGGTCTTTACAGACAAAAGGTCTTTATATGGGACTTTATCTGTTCTATTAAACCAATAAATTGTGTTGAGAAATGGTCTTTATTAACAAGGTGATCTTTATTTAGAGGTGGTCTTCAACACAGTTTTGACTGTAAGGACAATCTACCAAATTATATAATATCTTCAAAATCTTGTCCAAATGGCCAGATATCCCTGAATAATAGTATAACATCTCCTTTACCTGTACTCTGATCTTAATTTTTAATGCATTTACAAAATGTGTCAATTTTATACATGAATCTTTCAGTTTGTAACAAAACAACATTGTTGAGAAAAAAATCAATGGTCAACAATTCAATGAATTTCATTTAAAAATATCATATATACACATCATTCTCACATGTTTTATCAATATACATATAAAAATACTGTTCTAAGAGCACATCTGTTAAAACTGTTAAATTCATGTATGTTTTTATAAATGTACAGTATACGTAACCTTAAGAAACCATCTTTAATCAAAACATTTCTGTTATGTTATAATTCATGACAGAAGAAATAAGTAATATAAAATTCTTAATTTTCTTGTCTATACATTAATTTCAAGTACATAGAAGTTTGTAAGTCAATACAGAGAAAAATACACTTTGTAATCGAAGTAAGGCCTCAATCTTTTTTCAATACAATTTTGGCATATTAGCACACTTATAAAGATAGACAAAATACGGCTTAAGTTACGGTACTTTCTTTTTTAAATTAAAAGGTCCACACAAATCCTAAATCAATAAATACAACAAGAACAACCTGTGAAATGATCTTAAATAGACAAAAACCGTCTGAGGGTTTTCAAACTGTTGATGCGTTTCAATTTAAAAACCTAAATTTTATTATATTTGACATAGAAAATTTCCCAAAATTGACATACACTAGTTATGCGGCTTCAATTGGGCATGAAAGATTTTGCATTATCTCTTATGAACAGAGAAAAAATAACAATGGAAATAAAACTGTTCATGTTAAGCTTTTTTTTTAAATTTAATAAATAGAGGATATTGAACGAATACTAAATTTACTGAACGACTTGAATAAAATTATATTATGCGAGCCTCTGGCGAGCAAAATATAATTTTATTCAACAAGATTAATAAATTCAGTAATGAACCTACACAAAAATAATATTCTTTTTATCACATACCCAAAATAAGGACTGTTTAAAGTGCAAAAGAATCATTTTTTCATTTTTTTTCTGTAACAATAACATTTAGCGCGTCTTTACACTATGTTTGTATAACGTAAATGACGTCACATCAAAATATATGCACTGCAGAGCAATACCTTTTTTATTGCTGTCACAAAATCGGCATGGGTATCAAGATAAATGAGAATCCCATAATGAGAAGCTGACTTTTTAGAAATTCACAAAGATTATTTGTTATGTTAAGTTACTTTGGAATAGTTTTTTTTATGAAATAAACATTTTTTTTCAACAATCACAGGCAGTCAATATTCTCTTCATACATTGTGCTCATGGAAATTTATTTTAAAATCAATAATTACCATATCTCATATCAATGGAATAACAATTATTGAGCATACATTTAACAAACCAATATTAACACAGGTTCCTTATTTCAATACAGATATACTGTACATATAGTATATATGAAATTCTTACTTTTTTAACAATGTCTTTTTATTAATAATAATAATGATAAATGAGGTAAAATGTACAAGTTTTAAAATATCACATTCTTTTTTTTAGAAAAAAAAACGACAACCATTTCTATAAAACAAATTTAAATTTTAAATGTTTAAAAAAGTTTACCATGGCAACACAGCTAAATAATTTGAGAAGGTTTAAACATATGAGGTAGATTACAAATTTAGATTTGTATGTTTTTAACTGTTACTGATTAGTAAATTGACATTCAATTTTAGAAGAAATATAAAAATAAATTCAACTCTGCAGATATAAATATTCTGAAAATTTCAGTTTTATAAACAAAGACAAAAAAAGTTTATTATCAAAATTTGGCCTGCAAAAGTGTGCTACATCCATAAAAATTTCAACTAATAAATATGTAAAACTTTTTTTTAATTTTCTTTGGCCATTTTCAAAAATTAATACATTTTTGTTTTCTTTTAGACACAGTAAATGTCATTTAATGGCTTCCACTTAAAACTGTCACTACATGCATTTTCTTTAGATGAAAAAAAAGTTACTTATATTACAAATGGGAATTTTTTATCAATATCATCTGATATCAAAATTAGAAATAATTGTCTGAAAACTAGAACACTAGACATCCAACCTTACTGTTATCTAAGCAACAAGATCATTTAGTATTATGTCAAGGTAAAAACCATTTCACTACAAGACTTGGAGATTATTTAATTATAATAGATCACTTAAAACAGCATGAATCCAATAAATCTCCAAACATATTAATAATCAAACATAAGAATTTTATTGTTAAGAAATGTACAAATATTATAATAATAAAAATAATGATATTCACAGTCCTGGTGAAATTTTGAATGTTTTATGCAAAATATAAATGGATCCAGTTATTTTATGTAAATCTTTAGAAAATTATATATGCTCTTTACAATAATTATGTCTATATATTCACATGTACATGTTTTATTGTATAAAATGGTAAAAGACGATTTATTTCATTATATATTTGACATGCCAAATGTGGCGTCTATCAATGTAGAATCTGTTTGGTTATGTTTACATTATTTCCTTTGTTATTTATCATAACAACTGATGAAGCTTATTTAAGCGAAAAATGTTTTGATAAGGAGGAGTACATGACTGTAATTGTGTCTTAGGCAAGTGGAAATCTCTAAATGTTTGCACTTCACAATAATTCTACTCTTTAGAAAAGTTTTTAAAAGAGTATTAAGCTATACATCTGCTGCCGGTAATTTACAAATTTATTGTTTAAAGAATTCCAAAATACCAAAATGAAGAAAGATGTTTGTATGTTACCTTAAAAGTCCATTATGCATGCATAATGTCATTGCTAAATGGTTCAAAACCATATTAGTAGAGCAGAATAACATTTTGTTCCAGATAATTTTATTCTTTTTACATTATAATACTCGTAAGTGTTAAATAACAAGACACATTTTATTTTACATTTCTTTTGAGAAACGAAAAAAAAGAAAGAAAAGGAAAAACAACATAATTTCATCTCTTATAAATTTTATGAAAATATTTCATTATAATTTTATATAACTTTATACACTTTATGTTTTCATAAAAAATCATCACAAATGTGGAGGAGTTCAAACAATTGCTTTCCTGGGATCCTTCTTTGGAAAAAATAAATGACCTTGGTTATTCTATTCTATAACAAGGGTAGATAATTTCAACCTTGACTGATATTTACTGAAAAATAAATTATTGGGAAAAACAGTGAACACTTTTATTAAATTGTTACTGCAATTTACATTTTTCTTGGTAAACATTATGCTGTGACAATAAAACATGTAAAAGAATGACATTAAAATATAATTCCCTCTTCACAATCATATTATTTTACTTACAACATTTTCCTCGTGGATTTGACCTTCAGGTTTCAAGTTTCTAGACTAACTTTCATATTAATTGTGAAAATGTATTTATTAAAACATGTTAATAACAGTTAAGATAAGGTTAGAGTGTCAGGTAAAGTTTCTCCTTTATCTCTCGCCATCAGTGAACAATAGTTCCGTTTCAGGTTCATTTTTTACACAGAAATAAAAAAAACAAATCTCGAGTTCACATGGAATTCTCTCTTACTACAATATGAAATTGCAATCATAAACATTTCACAAATGTCGACAGAAAAATAAAATATTTAAGTAAATCTGAGCAAATATCTGGTGGGAATTTTTTTTTGTACTTTCAAAGGTATTTGAGAACTAACATTCCCTGTTGAATGCTTATTTCAGAACTCAAATTATATGTGAATATATTGTACACTTCACATTTTGAAACTGGCATGAAATAATCAATATATATATATTTAAATGTATTTGATTCAATATGAATCAAATTAATATAAAAATACACTAAAATACTCTAATTTGTTATAAATAACTATCTATTTCCAGAGTGATTTCTAATTGTGTTGTTTTCAATTCTTCTAAATTCAAAAAACAGGGTAGAATCAAATTCATGCACGACTAGTACAAAATCAAACTAATATGACATAAGGACGTTTTACAATAATCCTTAAAGCACTTAAGATAGACACACCGTAATAATCTACATAATACTCAAAATTGTATGACCTTAATAGAACAAGAGCACTGCATGCGGTGTTTATGCTCGTCTGTTTAAATAACCAGAAGGGGCATAACTCCAAAAATATAGCTTTCAAAATTATACCCTTTGTCTAACAACTGCACAATATCATGATAAGCAAGTTATTTATATTCATATAATGTTCATAACTTTTAAAACGTTTGAATAATGAGCTACATTAAAGTTTTTGCATGACGTCAACGACAACAACGATCAAAATAGCTTGACATTTTTATGAAACAGATAAGCCAACTAGTTGTGACAGAGGTGTAATTGACCCTCGACAGAAATATTCTAGATAAGTCTTTCTTCTAATGTACAAATCAGTGCACACATGCCATTTTCTCCATGTAGACTAGCAATTACGTATGAACACATTCAACTTGACAATTTTCCGATGATGACGACGCTCAAAATGATAACGCATTAATACTATATATAAACCAACATCATAAAGGCCACGGTAGGTCATTAAAGTCAATTGGACCGCCAAGTCCAGCATCCGCCTCTAGAAGACTCATTATGATTGACATTGCCGCCTCGTCTCCCTCGTCTGTACCGGACGTGTTTGTCATGGACTCCATCGCTTGCTCTTCTATCACAGTATCTAACAATGATGTTGTTGATTCACGCCCATGACCTAATTACAAATACATAATTCGGTATAATTAACAAAGATCTATGAAATATCTAGAGGATTAACTATAAGTATTCATATTTTCAGTATTACCAATTTAATTTTAACAATTCTTAAACCAAAACTGCAAAGCCTCTGCTATCATTAAGTAAAATAGGCCGCCCTGCACACCAGGACAGTCTGACCAGGTTTCATACTGACTGTTGACTGACCTACTTCCTTATTTTCATCCTGATATCCCTTAAAATTGAAAATTGACTGTTCCAAAATAAAAAAATGGAAAAGTCTATTATAAATTAATCAGGGTTCAGGGCTAAATATCCATTAGATATTGAAATACTAGATACATAATTACATGTAGAAAATTGATTATTGTCACTTAAGAAAGCTTTACTTCAAATGTGTCTACAGCATAAATATGATCTGTCACACAACAGACTGTAATTATTATTTAGAAAACACATGACAACAGTCTAAAGCATATTTATGTTATCAAATTAATACATCATCATATAAAGTAAGACAAAGATAGACTCATCTGAAACTTTAAATATACATAGTTCTGAACAGTAAAACATAGACATGTATATTCTTTGATAATGTAAACATTGAACCATTCAGTCCAAATCAAGCTGGTACCAAAAGTGACATGCCTTTGCCACCAGTATAGAGCCAGGCCAGCCTGCACATCTGTGAAGTCTGACCAGGCTCTATACCCTTGGCTGACTTAACTTTAAATTTTTAGCTTGATATCCCCAAAATTGATAATGGACAGTTCTAAAAGTGAAAGCTGGACAAGTCCATTTATGAAAATTTAGCAGATTGAAGAATTAAAATGAGTAAACAAACAATTCAATCTTACCATCTAATCCTGATGAAGGCACTGATATTCCATTAGGACCTTTGGTTGTCAATAGACTCGTCGATGGCAGAGACACATTTAAACCAGAGTTATGACCTGTAAATATGCAAGATATAACCATGTATAAATAAGTTTTAAAAAAATCTCAGAACATATTTATTCTTCATCGGTTTTTAACTTATATTGAAAAGATGATGTGTTGGTTGTATCAGTCAATGTGATACTTTGTATTTGTCCGGTATTTTGTTAACTGAGGGCTATATTACCAACAGAAATAACTAACCACCGGAATTATTTATACCAGGATTAAAGTTACTTAGTGTTTTAAATTATTTTTTGTCCAATAGGATTGCAGTATTTCAAATGAATAGTAACACATTTACTTTGGTAAATCGCCAAACTGTTAAACAGTCTAGTAAATCGACTGTTTATAAAAATAATTTAAAACACTAAGCTGGTTAAAGTTTATTAGTATGCCTGACTAATTTAATTTTGTAAATACGTAATAATAAACTTTAACATATACATAGTATATTATCTATCTTTGCAATTATTACACAGCCTGGCAAGTATTCAGATATGTACAGTCTGACAGGCTCTATACCGCTGGTAGCTCAATTTTCCCCTTAAACTTTGACTGGACTGTTCCAAACTCAAACATGTCAAAGCTGGGCAAAAACAAAAATTTAGTAAGTTAAGGTATACACTTATCTTATACTTGTTTTATTAATAAGGGAACTAGATAAGTATGACCCAGACTTCAGACAGTTTGGTGCAATACAGCTGTAACTCATATTACATAATAAAGGAATTACATTCATTTTGCACCAATCCATCATATTGTGTTTTACTCTGCTGTCAAGAAATTGTATCACATAAAATCAACATACAAAACAAAAAAATATAATTTACAATAAATTAACTTCGATTAAATACTTTAAGGTCAATGCAGTTATAAGTTAATACATTAAATAATATAAATTAATAAATAATAAATATAATTGCATAACAAATTACACATCCCCATAATCTTTTATTTTCATATTACTCTACCTACACGTAAAACCAATTGTTTTCAATAAAGAGAGACTGAGCTGTTTCAAGTTGTTTCGAATTACCTATGGTAAATTTATTTCAACAAGAAAACATTTAATATTTTTAATTAACAGTAATTTTCTCACCACTGCTTGTTTGTGGAGCGCCCCCAGGTAGACAGTCTAAACGCTTCGATGCAATCTGAAAAAAGAGCATGAAAGACAAGCTATTAGCACAAATGGCCATTTATGATTTAATAACAGTTTAAATGTCGAGTCAAACTCATTAGAATTGGTAGGGAAATATTGACAAGGTTACTAGAAGGACAATTTTCGAAGAATTTTACGGCTGGAAAACAAACCAGGTCATTTGTGGAGGTGTAAAGCACTTAAGTTAATATTAATTTTGTTATGCATTATATACACAGTGTTCAATAAAATGATAAAGAGCACTATTATTGATGTTCATTAAAACAGTCAAAGAATGAAGGTCTTTGTTTTGTTTGGTTTAATACCAACACATTTTAGGTCATATCGGGCCGAAGCAAGGAACTTAAAGTAACACCAGGGGTCAAAATCACGTCATCTGCTGGAGCTGAGAGTTGCACAGACTCCAGTTATTCACCCCTTGCAATCACACAGGGATAAATGAAAGGGTGCCATTCTGGTGCCTCGACCCATATAGGCAACTCCTCAACCACAAGGGGACAAAGAAGAACTTAAACAAACAAAACTGTTTTTTCCTTAATGTAACAACAAATGATTACTATGCACAGTCAAGAACACCATTTTAATCACGCTCCAGCAGGTGATCGTACTACTTGACATTCCTGTTTTTAACACTTCATTAAGTTACTCAAAAGTTACATTCTACGCTTCAAACTATTTATCAAATTTCATTCAAAATACTGAACCACAATTTAGTGTATGTAAAGGACAATTCGCTTCTGATGACCTATCACATTCTAATTTCTAATTAACATTATTAATTATCACCTAAAAGGGCCTAAGGTCAGAACATTGGCCGACTTTATCAAACCTTCCCTACAGTTGTTTGTCTATCAATCTTATATGGCATGCTGAAATATAACTAAAGCGTAGAAGTACCTATGAACAACAAATTACTTTAAAGGTCGTTGTTATATGATATGACATTTCAGCAGAAAAAGTTCCTGATATTTAGATAGTAAGTGGCATGCGATAATTAATGCTAGCTTTATTACATGTTTACCAGTATCGGTATTTCGTCAGTATAAAATGTTTCTCTACATGACCATACTATCAATAGTCAAATGACAAAACTTAAGTAGTAATTGCACCACAAGTGAAAGACCTCAAAAATCCCTGATACGTAAATATCTATCTTGTTTCATTATTTTTCAATGAGTACATATACCTTAATTGCCAGTCATCAAAAATGGTCTGGTATACTTTGATAAACAAACAATAAAAAAAACTTTTAGACCTAATAAGCACATCTTGTTTGTTGTTTTATTTATCTTAACATTTATTTCAGTTATAACTTAGAGATTTTGTTTCATTGAATATGTCTGTAATGTTTGTTATCTGACTGTTGGAACGGAGCACATTTACAGAATAACATTATTTTGAATCTTTTTCAAATCTCATCAAACCTAAACTTGACTTTCAAGCAAAGATGCCACATCATACTTGCACTTTGGCATCAGAACTTGAACCAATAGTGCACACATACTTATTTAAGCAGGTTGGAAATATTTTACGAGATAAAAATCACAAAAGTACAAAATCAACTAATCTCCAAGTATAAAGCAGCTTTTCTCCTTCTGAACAGCTTTTATTCACTTGGCGAGCAAAAGCCTTAATTAACATGACACTTGGTATTTAAAATGACTTTTTGTTTTGAATCTCATATATCAAGGTCAAGTTGGTGTGACAGTAACACCCAATAAAGCCAGTCTGATCTTATTAAAGCAGGCATGTTCTTATAATAGAAATAATAGGTCTATTTTAGGCATTTATATCCATAATTAAATGTGGTTCATAAGTATCTTTTCAATTAGTTTTGTTATAAATCAAGATTTGAGTATATTCTTTATTTCTATCCTATCTGTAAATAAATAACAAGTTAAATTAAGGTCAAGGTCATTTTTTAATTATTCAACATGTTGGTTTTCGTTCTAAGTGTTCTTTTGTTTAAGAATTAAACAAATTTGTAAATAAATAAAGTTATGACAACCTATGCCAAATTCAATATTTGAAAAATTCATCATTTGACCTTAAGTGTCAAGGTCAAATTATGGTCAAGGTCAATTTCAATTAAATCTTTTTAAATGTCTTGTCCAAAGCATGGTTGTGCCCATGTTCTAAGAAAGTCCCTTCATTACTTACAAAGTCATAGCCAATTATAGCAAAAAAACTGTGAAATTACAATAATTTGACCTTCAAAGTCAAGATCATTTATGAGTCAATGTCAAATTAAGTTTAATCTACTCTAAAATATTGTCCTTAAAATAGTTGTGCTCAAGTATGAAGACAATGCATTTATAAAGAACAATCAAGTATGAAGACAATATATTTATAAAGAATAAAGTTATTGCTAATTATAGCAAAAGTAAAGCAAAATCAACAATTTGACCTGTATGGTGAAGGTCATTGATGAGTGAAGGTCATAATCAATTTGGTTCACTTGAATGTCTTGACCAATGAATTATTGTATTAAATAACAAAGTTATAACCAATTATAGCAAAAGAAAAGCAAAATTCAAACATTTGTCCTTGAAGGTCAAGGTCATTTACAAGAGAAGGTCAAGTTCAGTGTGGTCAACGTAAATGTCTTAAAAGGTCGTTGTATCCAAATTTGAAGGCAAATCCATTGAGAAATAAAAAAAAATTATGACCAATGTTAAAGTTTTTGAACAACACTGTCAACGGCACCGACATTTGCACCAGCAACGGCAATAACAATGCCAACTAGAACTATCACTAAATGTGATTAATACCCCCACAAGTCTGCTTCGGAAATGAGGATGTTACTAGTATCAGAATACCTTGTAAAAGAATTGAAACATAGAGTTATGGTTGTGGGCAATTAAAGATAATTGTTGTTCATGTATGTTGCATTTCCTTTGAATGTGGTTGGCCATTGATGAAGTTTAATTGAATTACTCTGTAATAAGTCCAGAAAGACAAAGAAAAAGAACAAAGGGCAATAACTCTATAAATACTGAAGATAGAGTTATAGTTCTTGTGCACTGCACTTCCTCTTATTGTGCTTGACCATTGTATGAAGTTGTTTTGAATTCCAACCAGTACGTTTCAAGTTATGCTCCGGACAAGGAAAAGTATCAAAGGGCAGTAACTCTGTATTTTGTCAAAATGGAGTTATGGCTCTTGTGCACTGCACTTCCTTTTAATGTCCTTGACAACTGTATGAAGTTGTACTGAATTCCAAACAGTAGTTTTCAAGTTATGCTCTGGACAAGGAAAAGTAACAAAGGGCAATAACTCTGTAATTAGTCAAGATGGAGTTATGGTTCTTGTGCACTGCACTTCCCCTTATTTTGCTTGACCATTGTATGAAGTTGTTTTGAATTCCAACCAGTAGTTTTCAAGTCATGCTGTGGACAAGGAAAAGTAACAAAGGGCAGTAACTCTGTAATAAGTCAAGATGGAGTTATGGTTCTTATGCACAGCACTTCCTCTCAATGTGCTTGACCATTGAATGAAGTTATAATGAATTCCAACAATAAGTCTTCAAGTTATGGTCGGGACAAAAGAAAGCAATGGAAAAGAAACAAATGGCAATAACTCTGTAATTAGTCAAGATGGAGTTATGGTTCTTGTGCACTGCACTTCCCCTTATTGTGCTTGACCATTGTATGAAGTTGTTTTGAATTCCAACCAGTATTTTTAAAGTTATGCTCTGGACAAGGAAAAGAAACAAAGGGCAGTAACTCTGTAATAAGTCAAGATGGAGTTATGGTTCTTGTGCACTGCACTTCCTCTCAATGTGCTGGACCATTGTATGAAGTTATAATGAATTCCAACAATTAGTCTTGAAGTTATGGTCCGGACAAAAGAAAGCAATGGAAAAGTAATAAAGGGCAATAACTCTGTATTTACTTTAGATAGAGTTATGGTTCTTATGCACTGCACTTCCTCTCAATGTGCTTGACCATTGTATGTAGTTATATTGAATTCCAATCATTAGTCTTCAAGTTATGGTCCGGACAAAAAAAAGAAGGCAATGGAAAAGCAACAAAGGGCAATAACTCTGTAATTACTTTGGATAGAGTTATGGTTCTTGTGCACTGCACTTCCCCTTATTGAGTTTGACAATTGTATGAAGTTGTTTTGAATTCCAACCAGTAGTTTTCAAGTTATGCCCCGGACAAGGAAAAGTAACAAAGGGCAATAACTCTGTAATTAGTCAAGATAGAGTTATGTTTCTTACGCACTGCACTTCCTCTCAATGTGCTTGACCATTGTATGTAGTTATATTGAATTCCAACAATTAGTCTTCAAGTTATGCTCCGGACAAGGAAAATGCAACGGACAAAAAAAAAAGCAATGGAAAAGCAATAAAGGGCAATAACTCTGTAATTACTTTAGATAGAGTTATGGTTCTTGTGCACTGCACTTCCCCTTATTGTGTTTGACAATTGTATGAAGTTGTTTTGAATTCCAACCAGTAGTTTTCAAGTTATGCCCCGGACAAGGAAACGTAACAAAGGGCAATAACTCTGTAATTAGTCAAGATAGAGTTATGGTTCATGTGCACTGCACTTCCTCTCAATGTGCTTGACCATTGTATGTAGTTAGTTATATTGAATTCCAACCATTAGTTTTCAAGTTATGCTCCGGACAAGGAAAATGCAACGGAGGTCTGGACCGACCGACCGCCCGACCAACCGACCGACCGACCACCGGGTGACTCCTATATACCCCCCCAAACTTCGTTTTTGGGGGTATAATAAATAGCTCTTTTTTTTTTCTTTGAAAAAGTGGAGGTAAAAACAAATAAGTTGGACAAATAATAAATATTCTGATGAGTAGACCCCTTTAATGTGAAAGCAGTTTGTTAAGCTTGGTCCTAATATGCATACTCAAATGTATAAAGTTTTATTTTCTATGAATAGAATGTCTACCTTCATTTTTTCATTGATTTGGAAATAAAAAAACATAAAAGACCATAAAAAACGAAGTCTCTTCCCATTCTCTTTCAGATTTGTAGCAGTAAAACATCAATAATAAAATAACAAATAATGAATGACGACTCACCTGGGATTCATACACGTCTGTATTTGTACTATCTACTACCTGAGGGGATCTTGAACATCTGAAAATCAAGACCAGATTAATGACAATTGTAAAATAGTGCCATTTCCGTAAATCCCTAAATACAAATTCTCATTTCCCAAAATTCCCCGAGAAGTAGTAGACAATAGCTAATCATCATTAATGGCTGTCTGAACAAAGTAATGTAAAAAGAAATAAAGACGATGGTATGTATATGTATGTACCCTTTTTTAGTGTATCATCATCCTTGTTTCAATTCATACCTAAAATAAATATGGGGAAAAAAACCCAACAATTACTACAACATTAAAAATCAAACCACAAAAAAACACAACAGAAACTCATGACCATGTCTTAGCAATAGCTCTTGAGTTTTCTTTAATTTGCTCAGAGACTTAAATAGCTGAAACAGCAATTTTAACTCAAAACTCATTCCCTGTTGATTTGATATAATTATCAGAAATCAGTTTGGAAATTTAGAACTTTTCTCAGCTAATTTGAAGAATTTCAATTTTTTTTAGTTTTTAATATAATTAATCAACTCAACAAAGGTAATAGGATTGCTAGACCTGAAATAGCATAAGAATTCTGTGAAAGGAGAGATTTCTAGTCTGACTATGCAGTAACACATTTGTATGTCAATGTACAATTTCATATTTTTCCGTGTTTTTTTTTGTGTTGAGTTTATCTTACACCAACACTGTTAATTATGGGTACTTTCGATTTTTATGGTGAGGAAAGACCTTGATGCCCCTCCCAGCATTATTACCAAGCAGTTTGAATTTGGAAAGACCTTGATGCCCCTCCCAGCATTATAACCAAGTAGTTTGAAGTTAAGACCTTAACCACTCGTCCACAGACACCCCCAACATTGTACTGCACATCAACATCTGACGCAACACCAAGGACATGCTCAGCAAAAGTCACTAAATGATAAATTTCCTACATGACATAATCACTATTCAATTTGACAAAAATATCTGTCAAAAGGAATTTATGTCAGAAAAAATTTCTAGTAGTTTCCACAATAATATCCTAGTATAAAATATGTGGAGGGGGCGATGTGCACTTAAGCATAGAACATTTAAAGTTACGATAAATGATTTTCAAGTTAAAATATCTGAAATTCAATAAATCAGGCTTGAAACTCAAAAAATGTCCGAGCTTTTATGTAAAATATGTTTCTCAAAAGACTAAAATCAAACTCAAATGTCAATGTAATATTCCCAAAGGTGGATAACAAATAACAGCTTAACTTTAAAATGTAAAGAAAATGTCAATTACTCAATTCAACTTACAAAATTACATGTTTGTATGAATTATACAAACTAGGTTTGTGTCAATCAGATCATTAAAAATATTTTCAAAACTTATTTGATATTATGGGCTTTTATTCTAAATCAAGTTGTAGAACATAAAAAAGTTCTTTCATGAAAATTTTAATGGGCAAAAGTGATGTAAGGTTTAGGCCATTTCGTTTAGGCCATTTCCAACAGTCTTCCCATTGGGATAACCTTTTAGCAACTTGGTTGAGTGTCTACCTGGTCTGTGGTTCAAATCCCAGTTATGGCCATGAAGATTTTTCAGAATAACAATACGCCTATAAAAGACTTTTTTTGTTTGTTTGTTTCATTTTACGCCTTTTCAGTATTTCAGTCATATAGGCGGGTAGTTTCCTAACCATCGTTCCTGGAGAGTTACACTAGTACTAGACTACCTTCCTCCGTGCTAAACTACCAAAGTATCTACCGGGGATCGAACCCAAGCCAGAGAGGTAACTGGATTAGAAGTCATCGACTCTAACCCCTTGCCCACGGAGGCGGTTGGTGAGATTTCACGAAAGTGTATTATTTAGGTTGAACACAGTAATTATACTTGCAAATAATTCATAAGAATCTAGCAGTGCCTGAAAATTAAGCTACAATACAGTACTAACCTTGAGCTTTCTAACATCTCGTCTGCTATTTGTCGGCCAATGCGTCCAGCGCCAGGCTTCGTACCACCTGGCAAGCCTGGAATCATCAGCTTTTCATGACGGGCACTTCCTGTGACAAGAAAACAATTTGATGAATAACTATCAAACAAAATTTCAAATTTGTCATTTTCAAAATGAAAAGTTAAAATTGGTAGATGTTTAAAGTGGCTAAACAACAGAGACTGCTTGTCTTAAAAAGCAACTTTAGCATATGCAATTTATTTCTACCTTCTGTACTACAAATAAAGGGCAATCTTATTTGTTAATAACTTAGTGTAAGGAAAAAAGATTATTAATATGTGATTCACAAAATAAACAGCAAACTTCTTGATAAAGAGGGGTTTAAAACCTCCAAATGCTGGAGATTCATAAATTTGTGCAAAAAGTAGTTACCTATTGATTGTTTCCCTGAACGATTTCTTAAACAAATTTACTCACCACTTAATTCTTCGGTAGTTGAGCAATCGGCAGTGGAGCAATCAGTATCAAGTGAAAGAACGCCAGCACTTTCGTAACCTTGACCGGAACTTGTCACTTCCTCCGTTCTAGAAAAGTAACATTTCAATTACTCCTTTGAATCTATTCTCCAGCAAAAATATTTTGATGAGAAGTCAAATTTTCTGGAAAGAAATTACAATGTCTACCTAGCTACACTCTTTGGAAGATAAAGATTTTGATTTGCTGTGAAGCAGTATTGCTCTAGAGAGGTGAAATTTATTGTGAAAGTCTTGTTTTGAGAGGACACAACACTGTTGTTGGGAAGAGGTGGTTGCACTACAGAGGGTTACTCTGTAGAGGTTGCACTACAGTATACATGTATTTTCTGTTCGTGTACATATGCCCATATGGTAATTATTCTGGTTGCTAGGGTAACAAACTTAAACAAGTTGTTTTACACAGCATACTGTAAAATCATTATTATTCGTGGGGCACGAATTTTCGTGGTTTTCGTGGGTAGGTCAATCCACGAATTTAAGATTCGACGAACTTTTATCCCAACAAATACCTCTTACTCAGTCTCTGTCCTATATATTACAAACATGCGTCGGCTCTTTTCCGGCCGATATTTCGTGAAATGGATGTAAATACAGACAGATAATCAGGTAAGTGACATATTAAATCCGTTTGCAATATTTAAGAAACTTGAAAAAAAAACTCGAATATATGTCCTCAATTTACTGTCACAAATGTCGCATATACATACTTGATCGTTGTAATCTACTAGACAATCATAGACAAGAATACTTGACATAATCGAGTTAATTATTTATATGGGAACCCAGGCAGTACAATAATTAGCGCTAATAAAAATTGTCACTTTAAAAAAAGTCTTTGATATTAATGTCGTAAGTACACAAAACTATAAAAAAAATACGATCGCTAAAACAGATTTATTGTACATTCTTTTGTCGTTTTTAAATGATCCAGTTTATATGAATTTTAATCTGTATCTGTGCGAATGCTATTTCGTAAACATCAAAGACGCCACCGACTTTTACAAAATCCACATATACTCGAGATTAATTTTAATTATATGAATGTAAATTTACACAGTCGCTGTGACGTTGCATGTAGTTACTGTCAAATATGTTAAAACCAATTCAGGGTGTAAACTCTTAAACTAGCTGGTTAAAACCTGTCAGGTCAGGTGTCGTATAAATTATGCGATGTTTACATCGGCGAATTACAGGGGCAGTGTGTCCAATAGAGGTGCATATCATGTCACACCAATGTGTTAATTGCAGTCAATTATAACTGTGCTATATTAGATTATGCCCAGAGGCAAGGATTAAATTTATTGACAAGCGCTGTGTGACAAGTAAAGATGTGTTCATGTTTTAAGTAAAAATGTTCGGCGATTAAGTTTAAGATTACTTTGCATTAGGTTACTGAATTTTTATAACAAGAAAACGAAAATCCGCGAATTTAAGAACCCACGAAAATGCCCGTTTTGATAAAACCACGAAATTTCATGCCCACGAATATAAGTGAATTCGCAGTATACATTATCTAAGTTAGTTTCGGACAGTCCTAATTTAGTACATTATCCCATTACCTGCTGAATCTTGTGTAAAGGTTTTACCATGCTAAAACTTGGAACAGTTCACTCAATATTTAAGGGACTCCAATATCAAAATACAAATAATTCAGCTACTAACAGTGCAAGCTAGTCTGGCTTTGTTCTAGGCGCAAAGGCTTTTATCCTTGGGTTCCAGATGATTTAATAATTGTGACAGGTAGGAATTTGTGTAATGACCTAAGAAGAGATTTAAGCAGCACGCCTCCAGATTTATGCTAATTTTCATGAAAATTTTTAAAATGTATCTTAAAGTATAATATTGCAAAAAGAACAAAAAAATGTAATTTTCACATACTTCTTTGGTGAAAAACACACCTTAAAATTCATATTTCTTTGGTAAAAAATAATACTCAAATCAGAAAACTTAAATCCTATTTATTCCTCAGACAACTGTTTGACTGTATAAAAATTTTTTTGGAATATATACTTAAGAAAATTGCATGTTTATGTATCAAGAAAACAAGACATTTTTAACAACCATAAGTTTAGTACTTCAGATCATTGGTTTGAATAACCGAAAGCCTTTAAATATTTATGAACAGTCTAAAGTAATTAACATGTTCAACTTACGGAACGACAGAGTTTGTTGAGACAATATATTCCACTTCTTTAGTCCATGGATTTCTAAATGTAAAACATGTTGAGCGAATTGGCAGAAAGGAACCTTTCTTTGATTTAAATCTGTACACCCCGGTCTGAACCTTCTCTTTTGATTCAAGCACTGAAAATGGAAGAAATAAAATATTACCTTAAAATACTAACATGTGTAATTTTATCTAATAACTTCTTTACCCTGCTAAATATCTTAAACGGTCTTGTCCATCTTTCAATCAAGACTATGTATGCCCTCATTTTTATGAAAAATTTCAAAATATAATAATGCTTATACATGTATATTATCCTTATACATTTTATATTAGCAAACCATGAAGTACCGGCTAATCTTGGTTTGCACCAATTTGAAGGTTATATATAACCCTTCAATTTAAGGAGACAATAATTCTTTAAATTCTATATCAATTATGTTATATTCAAAATTGGATAAAAATAAGTATAGCCTTATTTAGTATCTAAACCCTTATTTTTACAACAATTTTCTAAAACTGGCATTTTTCTTTAATGTCATTAATAAACAGAACAAAGGCTCTGAAAAGCATCACTATTTTAAAAAGGAAGCAGTCTGACGTAAGAAATGAATTATAAATTCCAGATAAAATGACTTTTTGAAAAAAACATTACAGCAAATGTCTGAAAGCTTTTAAGAAGATGCATTTATACGATTATCTTACAATTATTTTCAAATGAAAATAAATATTTCATAAATACATATAAAGTAATAACCGTCTTTTGTTAGAGGAAATGTTTTAGACAACACGTCAGAGCAGCCATTATTAGAGCACAAATCTATTTTTAATATTTTTTTTTTATTATTATTTTTTATGTTGGACTTCAAGTCAGACCATTGCACTGTTAAAGAGATTCTTACATTTATTGGTGAAGGTAGAATTCAAGCACCTCTTTATGCATTATTGCATGCATAGGTAGAGATCTGCTTGTAAATAATTTACCTGCAAATCGATGTGATAACTTTCGCAAAAGACAAAATTCCTTGTGGCAATCCCCCCCCACCCCCTTCTTCACAGCCAATCTTTAGGTGAAAATTTTAATGTTTGTTGAAATTGAAAACTTGTGTGCGAGCAAAGAATTAAAATAGAAACATGGAATATAATATCAAACCTTTTCTATGGATTTCGGCCATACGTGTCAGATCATCTTGATGGTAATATTCGTACACGGAAGTGCCGAGTAATTCCTGAGGCAAATAACCCAATACTACAGTGGTCCTGAAATAAAAAGAGGCATATCTTATAGATTGTCTGACAACAAAATCTTTTCATTTCTATTTTTCTTTTCCTCATAAAAGCTTAACATCCTGTTGCCTTTGAACATAAAGTGTTAATCACAAAACTGTTGTAAGTCCTTCTTTATTTCATGCTAGTTACTGCAGTTTTGCTGTCAACCCTCGACATGTAGGGTATAAAGCTCTATCTAATGAAATAGTTTTATTAAATTTATAAAAGATGAAATTCTGTTGTTTCTGTAATCTAACAATTAATTCTTGAAAAAACTTGTAACATAAAAATATCTGTGTTACTTAACACCAATGAATAATGTACATAAAGTCAAATCTGTGTTAAAGACCACCTCTGATTAACACTGTAGATAGGTTTTTTTTAGAACCTTTCATTAATAAAACTGAAGAAAGTAACCTCAAAATACAGACCACTTGTCTACAAAGACCATTACCTGTCTCTCCCTTTGGTGGCCTTTGTACACAGGCTTGACTGTATAAACAGAATATATTATAATGTCCCAAAACAAAATATTATGCTGCTATTTAAAGTAGGGTTTTAACTCTTTTGCAATAATTTTCTGTTTTACATATACAAACATATTACAAACATATTTATTTCCTATTGGTAATAAAGTATTAACTGTTTCCTAAATTCCAACTATTATTTTGTAATATAAAAACAGTAGACATAGCTTTTTACACATTCAAGATTCCACAAAACTATCTTTTATGTTAACATTTTATGGTACAAGTTTGGACTGTCAGGGCACAATTGTACCTAACGTGAAACACCATGTAGTTTCACAACACACAAAAGTCCTATCCTAAATCCCTTCATAAAATTAATAATGATATTGTAAAAAATTTTGAATGTTTTTTTTTCAAATGTGACCGATAATGAAAAAAATACTTCAACCCTGACATTGCAAACTTTACATAATAAATGCAGTAACAAGTCTATTTTTAGATTTGATGTGCCTACTTCAACCTTGACATTCAAAACTTGGCATTGCTATAACAATCTTTTCTGACATTTATTTTAATTCTGAAAATTGCAATAATTATTATTTTCAAAAGGTATTGATTGTTTTTACTCTACAATGATGTCTGCAGAATACTGAATACAGAATGAGTGTCATAATAATTCTGAAAATAAAGACATCCTACCAGCTTACATTAATACAGTTAACAGATGCATAAAATAGAATTCATGTGGAATTTTATATATCATTTAACCTGCTGTTAACCAAACGTGACCAGTAAAGAACTTGGTCAGCCTCCTAAATTAAAACAATAACTTTGAAATAAAAGCTTAAGTCTCACAAAATAGTTCTATTTGAAGCTGATATTCTTTTACATAAGCTCCAGTTGGGAAAAAAAATTTGATGATGTTACATTTATTTTTCATTTTAGCAGAAAGTTGTGGGGGCATTTATGTATTGGTGGTTGATGGGTATGTCATAATAGTGTTTGAACCAACCTATATAAACAACATGTACAATACAGAAAAGACAGTGTGAAAAATTAAAGGATCAAACAACAGTAACCAACAAACAAACAAATGGCAAATAAAATACTTACGCTTGATCAATGAATGTTAATTTCCCATCTAATGATATCCTGAACATATACTCCATTGGTCTAAGATCTAATCCACATGATATATTTGACACAGGAGTTGTGGCCCCTGAACACAAGGTCTGATTATTTTGATTTACAGTAGTTCTTGTTTGCCCAATGGCCACTAAACAACTTAAGAAGTTACAATTGTCCTCAATATCGTCCTCACTACTAATGTTTATTTTGGAAGTTGGCCAGGACTTTAAATATCCAGTAAAATGTATCACAGTATAGGATTTTTGGTCTGAAAAAAAAGGATATACAGATTAATATTATAAGGTATGTTTGTTTTTCTGGGTTTTTTTCCCACCGATTTTAACAGATTTTTGGTCATATTGCAGCTGTCGATCATCTAACTGACTTTCCTGGATAACTAACCAGTAATTAAAATTTTTTCCACAAGTGAACGACTTATCCAATATGATTTCTGAATACCATGGGCAAAGCCATTTGATGGGCGTATAATAAACATACAAAAACCAATAACCGACTTTTTGGGCCCTTTTTTTAAAAAGCCCCCCATCACGATATCCGGATAATGTCACCTCTTTGGAAAAAAAGGGGAAGTAGTTTAATGAAAGTTTTGCAAGTTTTTGACAAAAGGAAAGGGGATAACTTGACCTAAACATTGTAACTGGGCCACTGAACCAGTTTTTATATTTATTGTATTCAAACATGACCTAGAAATCACCGTGGAATCATATTTTTACTACCCTATTATATGACCCATATTCCAACTGTGCGTTGACATTGATATTAACAGCCTGAGCAAAATTATAAAAACTTGGAATTTAATTATAGATTCTAATACCAATCAAGTTTTAAAGAAATCTGTAAAGTTTGTCTTAAAATTTTTCTGAAGTTTCACTTTCGATTATAGAAACCTTGTTCACTGAGGGGTGCTACATTAAAACTATTCATGAAATGAAGTCACTAAGTACTTTCTTCATAGTATTTAACATAATAATACGGACAAATGCTCCAAATAATTTTACATTTAGAATAAATCTACTGTGACTTTTATCTTTAGTTCAGAAATATAATTTGTCTCCTGGTATTTAAATATTACAACAAATCAGACTGGTATTCAAATCTAATTTAATTATTCTTCTTGGAATAGATAAAAATGTGTAACCAGACTGACTTTCTAACATAATGGCATTGTGTGACCTTAACCTTGATTTATACATTATACTCTACAGAATTTTAAAGGGACTCACTCCACTGAAGTTTTTTGACCAGAAGGAACTGGAAATATTTTTGCGAGACATGAGTACCATTTGATGTAGGTCTCATGCAAAATTTCAGATCATTTCCTCACTCCAGAATAATCATTTTAATTTTGCAAAATAAATCAAAAATGGAAAGCTTTGCAGGGCTTTTCAGTTTTCACTCAAAAAAAAAGGCTATGAAATCATGCAAAAAAAAAAAAGATTTTCAATTCAATTCTAGAGTATTTTTCATTGCCATCTTTTGCAGATTTTCCCACTATGATGGAAAAAATTCAAATTTTAGTGGAGTTGCTTAAAACATTAAGTAAATTCTTTTCCGTCTCTCGACTTCAGTTTATTTCACCTACTCGGCTTTAAAGTTGGAAATGACCATTCTTGAGAGGGCTATATGAAAATTGAGGAGTGCATAGTGTACTGTGTTTTTTGTGGAAAAATTAAGCTCCAATTTTTACCAGACATTTTTTTTCAATGTATAATTTTTCAATTAATTCCCAGATACGAAATTAATTTAGACAGATGGTTAACACGTAACATATCATAAATTAACAAGCTTTTTGTACTGGATTATCCTTTTCAATGTACATACACTTTTTTTTCAATCACATGGACAAAATGCAAAATGAGAAAAAATGTAGCAACCTTTTATACCTGATTTTCGTTTTCGATGTACAAACTCCATTTCCTCCTTCTCAAACTTGATGCCCTTCGTGCTATCACAGTTCTCACTTCGATACTTCATCCGACAGTAAAACGATCGCCGTGCACCGGAACACAGATGTGTAGGTCGCTGTGGCAACTCGGTTTTTACTGGCATTAATGCTAGAAATAGGATATAAAAATGTTCTTAAGATTTCTATGTTAATTATATGCATGTAAAACAAAATCTTACAACACACAAGACTTGCTAGGCTTACTTAAATAGGCTGAGTCAGGCTTAAACATGCAAAGTAAAAAATTTCTATATATGAAATGAATTTTTTGCAGAGGCATGACTGAATTAGTCTGAGTGGTTCTTGCATTAAAATATGAGTAATCTAAGGTCTGTAAGCAGTGTAGGTTCAAACCCTGTGATGGGTAAGTCCAAGAAACTTTACACTCACTGCTATGTACTGGCTGCCTCCAGGTTCGGATTGAGGGTGTGCTTATAATCTTAAAGCTTCCTACACAATCAAACTAAAATCCATTCTGTATAAACTGACAAAACACTTGAGTCACTCAAACTGACAAAGTATCTGTTTTTAGAGTTATAAGGTAACACAGTTACATTTGAATCAACAGCATATTATATGAAAATTATCATTAAATTATCTTATACATGTATCAAATAAGATATGTTTACTGAAAATCACTCGCTTTTTGAAATGTGTCTCTATAATTTACGTTATCACATCTTTTTCAACTCTTCATACCCTGTACAGATGGGCCTATTTTCCATTCTTGGAACTGTTCATTATCAAGTATGGGAATATCAGGCTGTAAAGTTAGTCAGCCAACAGCCACCTTGTCAGACTGGCCTGGCCAAAGCCTTAATACATGTACTTTTGGTTCAAATATGTTAGGGGTTTAGCAATTTTGACAGTAAACAATTGCTTAAATGCTTAAATATACAAAAGTTATATAAAACTAGACCTATCACTGAAGGTGATTAATACCCCCACCAGCAACTTTTTGAAAAATAAGTAGTCTGAAGAAAAATTTCAACACAAACTATCAACTGTGTACAAAGAAATATTTCAATTAATTGTAATCCCAACTGGGGTCTCCAAATAAGCTTGCTTTTCACAAAGTTTGATTACAATATCTCATTCCTAACTCTAGTTATTGTCCGGAAACCATTTTTCTATTTTTAGTAACGGTGACCTTGACCTTGACCCCAGGGGGTCCAAATGCAATACCAACCCAGGTCTTCATATAAGCTTGCTATACACCAAGTTTGATAACAATATCTCATTCCTAACTCTAGTTATTGTCCGGAAACCATTTTTCTATTTTTAGTAACGGTGACCTTGACCCCAGGGGGTCCAAATGCAATACCAACCGGAGTTTCCACATAAGGTTGCTATATACCAAGTTTGATTACAATATCTCATTCCAACCTCTAGTTATTGTCCAGAAACCATGATGTGGACCGACCGACCGACGGACGGACCGACCGACCGACCGACCGACCGACCAACCGACCGACCGACCGACAAGCTGACTCCTATATACCCCCCCTAAACTTCGTTTGTGGGGGTATAATAATAACTGTTCTCCTTGAAGTTTTTTTTGCGACACTTTTATTTAACCATAACCCTACTGAATTTGTGTCATGGACTGGACCTGTTTTGAATATAGAACAGTCCATTTTGTATTTAATGGGTATTTTACTTAAAATTAACCAGCCAGGTACATTCAACCTTGCCAACAAAGACTGTTCTGGTATACAAGTCATACAAAAATTGTTTGGATCAAAAAACGGATAAATATTCCATTTATTCACATTCTTTCTTAAAACCAACTTGTAGCACAAGTCTTCAATTATCTCCTCTAACATTAAAAGGGTAAGCTAACATTAAAAGGGTAAGCTGTAAACTAGTGTTCTGTGCATTGTGGGTAAAAATTGAAAACAAAACTAAAACACAGAAATACGTATGATAAAATGTCTTACTTTTAGCATCGATGAGTCTTTCCCTGGGTGCTAGATCGGACGACGAGAACTGTTCTTTTACTTTACTAATGTCTCGCGGATGAATATAATCAAACAAACTCTGTCCTATCAACTCATTCTGAAAGTACAAATTTTTGTTTCTATTTTCAATTTTTTTTATCACATTAAAAATACGGATATGTTTTATGATATCTTTTGCAGCTGCCGCAATTGAATGTGATCAGCTTTTGTCAGCAGTATCTAAAGCCACTTGTCAGCAGTAGTGAGGGCCACTTGTCAGCAGGAGAGGGTCATTTGTCAGCAGTAAAAGGCTACCTGTCAGCAGTAGAGGGCAATTTGTCAGCAATATAGGGCCACTTGTCAGCAGTAAGAGGGCAATTTGTCAGCAATATAGGGCCACTTGTCAACAGTAAAAGGCCACCTGTCAGCAGTATTAGGCCACCTGTCAGCAGAATTATAAAGGTACCTTCATAAAATGCGCAAAAAGTGCTACATGTGAACATACAAAAAAGCCTACTCTACATGAGTTACTGCATAAAAACTGTAAGTTCAGTCAAATTAAACATATAACATGAACAGTTAATTCAACTGTGAACATTTCAATCTTTAAGCTTTTGCAAACTCATCAAGTTTGGGTATAAAAAAAAATTACAATTAAATTCCGATCTTAAAATACCAAAACAAATTTGAAATGTAATTTTTTTTCTCTCTCTCTTGTTTAGCAGAATTATACTCTTTGAAATCTAAGCATTTTCAAAGACCCAATTTACTGAACAAACTCCTGCATGTTTCTGAGTATAGTCACATTCTAAGTTACCTTTCAGGCCTACATTATTTCTCCTACCAGTTATTATCATCAAATAATTTATTGTAATTCAATCTTATAAATATATGTCACACATTATTGTCCAAACGGTATCCAATGGAAACTAAACTATTATCCATGTTTCTCCCTTGGCAGATGTTTCAAATTTCAGTTGTATGTTGAGTTTATAAAGGTATTAAGTTTTTATAATTATTTTCTCTGAAGTCATGCATGCTTCAAGTCTTGCAAAACTCATTTTGATGTTTCAACGTTTTTTTTTTTTTTTTTTTTTTTTTTTTTTGGGGGGGGGGGGGGGGTCTCTGAAATAGTATGTGTTGCATAAATTGTATTTGTTGTTTAATTTGGCTTTTACACCTGGCATATTGTATAATTTAAAACCCATTAACAAAAGCAAACCAATAATCAGGTCGATTTTAAAGGATGTGACACCAAGTTCACAGAACCTCTCATAAACTAACTAATATTTGTGTAATGCATAATTATGTAAGGTACTTGTTTTGAATTTGGAACAGTCCATTAAATCTTTAAGGGATTTCAAACATTGAGCTAAGAACAATATACAGTTTGGAAACAGGCAAGCATTTGTCATCTTCCTCTAAAAGTTTGTCTAAAACCCTTCATAGCATTTTAGTTACTTACAATCATGATATCATGAGTTATCCAGTTTGGCATGGAGTCAACATTGATTCAAGTAAATTAATCTATATTAAAATTGAAGCAAAAACTGTTTGTAGGACAGCGCTCTTGACTTCCCTCAGTGCTTGACAGTATGAAAAGGGGCAATACTCAGTAAAATTCTGTAACTCAGAGTTATGGGACCTATGCCCAAAAGATAATCACAGACATGGGTGTGAAATTTCAACCCATTCCCTTCAGAAGTTTTTAAAGTACCAACTTGTACGCAAAACTAAACCAAAGGGTGACTCTCGTCAAGCTAAAAATGGCAATTTCTTCTAAAGTATATAAAAAAGAATGCCACTATTTATTAAACAATTTATGACACCAAAGGAAAACAGGTCAAAGCACACTTTAAGTAAACTGTCTTTATACTGACACACATATTCTGTCACACTAAAGCACGCGCTTGCTGTTTGGAAGTAAATGACACATATTTTGTTGCGTGAATGTGTACCTGTCATATAACTGTATGTGAAATAGAATCTGATACTACTGCAGTCACAAGGTAAAAAGAACAAGAGATGAAACTTTTCTTCAGTCAAGACAAATTCATTTGTATTTACAATTGATACAAGAGACCTAAATGACTTCATATTGCTAATATAAATTTAGCAATCACTTAACTTGCAAGCATTGTTTCGATACAGACAAGACACAATTTATTTAGAGTTATTTGAGAAGCAGATAATTTTGTACATAAATCATACTTGGAATAGAAACTACAAACCTTTTATATACATATATATGTATTTGAATTTCCTCCGATCAAATTCACCGTAACAGAAGTATGATTAGTATATAATGCTTTATTTTAATCAAACTATTTCAAATTCTCATAGATAGCTTTCGAGACATACATAGTCAAAGAACCAGCTTTTTGAGATAGAAACAGGTAGATAAACCAGTTTTTGAGGTAGACATATGTAGATAAACCAGTTTTTGAGAGGCATAAAGTAAGTAAACAAGAGACACTACTTAATAAACCAGTTTCAGAGAGAGATGTTTCAGAGAGAAGCACAAGTATATGATTTGGTTTCTGAGAGACATACCTAAGTAAATGAACCAGTTTCAGAAACAGACATAGGTAGATAAACAGCTGCCTGGTCAAAGATTTATTGACATGAAATGAAATAAGTAATAATAAATAAAACTCAACATGGGCTCAGGTGAGCTGAAAAATCTCCCTGAATTAAAGTTAATTTATTCTATGTGATCATCTAATTTTCTTTTTACAGATCCACATAATTATACTGTAGTACATTGTTTCTGAGAATGTTCACAAAATTGTCATACATTATGATGAAAATGGCAGCAGTCTTTATCTTTTTATAATGACTCTCTTATCAAATTTTAAAGTACTATGTTCAAATAGAAATAACGAGATGAAATGATACAATTACTCAATATTTTTTTTAATTTTCAGAAATTTTCCAGATTATATAAGGAAAACAAGTAGTTTAAAGACATACATCACATATAAGCAGGTAAAACTACACCTTGATATTTAAAAAAAATCTTATAACATGAAATAATAGTAGTCTACAAGCTTTTATGTGTATACTTAGAAAAATTCTCACCTCTCTGTTTTCATTGGTTTTTATTAAATTGCTTAGATACAATATTATAAAGGTCACAGACAGTTTTTAAGGTCAATGAGGGCCAAACTACTAATGGTGCCCCTTCATAAATGTTTCACACAAAGGTGATTCTATCTTTTTACAATCATCAATGTTCTTTTTGGAAATTCTATAGTGTGGTCTCAACTAGGAAATTTTAACATTTACCAATTAAAACATTTGCTTTTTATCCTAAATACAATACAATTTTGTAAAATATTATTTTGATAAGTATTTTTGAATGAAAAGACATTCATGGGTAAGAGTTGAGCTGATTTGGAGAAACCTTATACACCAGTATTAAGTTTTGACAAGAAATTTTTCCAAAGTTTTGAAAAATGCTCATATACAAACGTTTTTGACTGCAAAAGTCAAATCATCAATAACAATGTAATTATAGCATATTGTGACAATCTTACTACATATTTTTGGACTGTTAAGTTTCTAGTTTTACTAGTGGAAGAAGATCCAGGGTGCCCTGTTGTGCATTATTTCAGGCATTACTTCGCTACCAACCAAGTTAAGCATATTAAAGTTCATATCCCTTGGGTCTGAATATCAGCCTCATTCCCCATCCAAATTATGGTGTTTTTTTTCCCCAATCCAAGAAAAAGTACTTAATTTAATAAATTTATACATGTTTTGTGAATAAAAACAGGACTTTTAATTGATATCAGTTTTAAAATCGGTAATCATTTTAGCCTGTCCTTGTAGTTTTCATATGACAGGAAAAGCCGGACAGTTCAAGTAAAATTTATTGAGATTTATTTTAACAATTGCAACACCTTGAATGCTAGCATATTTTCCTAAATTGGCAAATTTCACAATAGCTGTTTTTCCCAAATTGGAAAATTTTACAACATAAATTTCCAAAAATTTGCCATGAGGTGTTTTCCCAAAATAGAGGAAAAATGGGAAAGGTAATCGTCACATGAAGGAAACCTGACAATGGTATTGGGGGACATAAAAGATTCAAGTGGTGCAACAGACTTTAATACGAAAGCAACCATACTGACTCAACCATTGAGGCTTACTGTGGCAACTTTAGAAGTTGTCATTCAACTACAGTAAGATTTGTTCTTGATTTCATGGTAACGATTTTAACATTAATACTAGCCACCAAGAACTGCTCTCAATGGATTACAGACTGAAGAAAAACCATAAATAACAGTATAATTGACACTAAATCATGAAGAATTCCAAATAAGCTAAAAAAAAATTAATCTTAAATGTCGGGTGATCTAAGGAAGTTTAAAAAACAAATAATTAATTTTGGATTTTTTTTTTCTCCAGTGCTATCTTATTCAATACAATAGACAGAAAAATCTCCGATATCAAACTTGAATAGAGAAAATATAATGGCATGGAACATGATATATCATCTGCCAGCTGATCTTATAAAGGTAAAGGTTGTTAAATCTCGAATTTCCAAGTTTACGTAAGTTGTTAAAAGCCGCAAAGTAAACTTGACCTTTAAAACGAACAGCTGATTAAGAATACATGCTTGTTACCATAACTTTAGATTTCTTTATGGGTAACATTTCACTGGAAAAGCAATTTTTACATGCGGTTAAATTTCCTCTTCATTTCTCCGGTATTTTCTAAAGAGATCTTGCATGGTTTTTTCCTGGAGTCGCAGCAATGAAAATGTCACTGGGTCTACAATTTCTGCTGAGAAGTGTAATACTATATTCTACTACTTGAGAATTTGAAATTATTATACAAATGCACTCCAATACGGAAAGCATAAATATACTACTAGAATTATTGAATATAATTATGCATATGAACATTTTATTTTTACATATTAATATATGTGGTATCATAAAACATTTTCACTTTCAAAAATGCATTTTTTTTTCTAGTTTTTTAGTTTTTACTAATAAACAAGAGCGATCAGTGATCACATGTGTCGCCTCATGATGGCCAATTTAAAATTCAAGTTGGGACAAGTTTTGTGACAGACAGACGGACAGTGCACAACTAGAATTGGAACTGATCATTCCTGTAAAGTTTGGATAAAATTGCACCAGTAGTTTATGAGGAGTAGTACGGACAAGCTTTTGTGTATCTGGCAGCACACAGAAAAGATCACCTGTTTATCAAAGGGCCATAACTCGGCCAAAAATCATTCAACCGGAAAACCTGTGCAATATGCGCAAGGACTTGAGCTACAGATCAATTCTGTAAAGTTTCATTGAAATTGCATTAGTGGTATAAGAGATGTAGTCCGGACAAACTTTAAAAATAAAATTATTAAAGGGCCATAACTCTGACAAAAATCATTGAACCGGAAAATTCTGACAACTAGACTTGGTACTGATCATTCCTGTAGAGTTTGGATAAAATTGCACGGAGTAGTACGAACAAGCTATTGTGTATCTGGCAATACAGAAAAATACACCTTTTTTATCAAAGGGCCATAACTTGGCCAAAAATCATTCAACTGGAATCTTGTGCAATATGCACAAGGACTTGAGCTACAGATCTGAATCCTGTAAAGTTACATTGAAATTGCTTTATTGGTATAAAAGAAGTAGTCTGGACAATCTTTAAAAATAAAATTATTAAAGGGCCATAACTCTAACAAAAATCATTGAACCAAAAAATCCTGACAATATGCACAACTAGACTTGGTACTGACCATTCCTGTAAAGTTTGGATGAAATTGCACCAGTAGTTTACGAAGAGTAGTCCGGACAAGTTTTGTGACAGACAGACAGACCACGAGAAGTGATCCCTATATGTCGCCATTACTCCGTGGAGGAGACACAAAAAGTTTGGATGAAATTGCACAAGTAGTTTATGAGGAGTAGTCCAGACAAGTTTTGTGACGGACAGACAGATGGACGGACAGACGGAAAGACAGACAACAGAGAAGTGATTACTATATGTCGCCACTACTCTGTAGAGGCAACACAAAGATTTTCTTAAAGCAATTTCATTTGAGGGTTGCACTATCAAGAGGCTATAAAAGAATCTGAATTAGCTATTAAATTGACTGTTAATACATATATAACAAGATATGTTTGTAAAACATGTATGCCCCCTATCAGCAGCCAATTATTCATGTGATAAGGTAATTATGCATGACTTCTGACCCAGTGATCAAACAATTAATAAGGGTTATCAAGTATCTACTGGTCATGACCTTGACCTTTGACCCCTTGACCCAAAACTCAATAGGGGTCATCTGCTGGTCAAGACAAATCATCATACAAAGTTTGAAGTTCCTAGGCCTAAGCGTTTTTTACTTAATTGATCAGAAACCGTTTTTACTTACAAGGTCAATGTGACCTTGACCTTTGACCCCTTGACCCCAAAATCAAAAGGGGTCATTTGCTGGTCATGACTAATCACCATGCCAAGTTTGAAGTTCCTAGGCCTAAGGGTTCTTTTATTATTGATCCGAAACCATTTTAACATACAAGGTCAATGTGACCTTGACCTTTGACCCCAAAATAAATAGGGGTCATCTGCTGATCATGACCAATCACTATGCCAAGTTTGAAGTTCCTAGGCCCAAGTGTTCTTTAGTTATTGATCAGAAACCGTTTTTACTTACAAGGTCAATGGGACCTTGACCTTTGAACCCTTGATCCCAAAATCGAAAGGGGTAATCTGCTGGTCATGAAAAATCACCATACCAAGTTTGAAGTTCCTAGGCCTAAGCGTTCTTAAGTTATTGATCAGAAACCGTTTTTACTTACAAGGTCGATGTGACCTTGACCTTTGACCCCTTGACCCAAAACTCAATAGGGGTCATCTGCTGGTCACCACCAATCATCATACAAAGTTTGAAGTTCCTAGGCCTAAGCGTTTTTGGTTAATTAATCAGAAAAACCGTTTTTTACCTACAAGGTCAATGTTTCATGACCTTTGACCCCTGACCCTAAAAACAATAGGTCATCTGCTGGTCATGACCAATCACCATACCAAGTTTGAAGTTCCTAGGCCTAAGGGTTCTTAAGTTATTGATCGGAAAGCATTTTTACCTACAAGGTCAATGTGACCTTTCCCTTTGACCCCTTAACCCCAAAATCAGTAGGGGTCATCTGCTGGTCATGACCAATCACCATACCAAGTTTGAAGTTCCTAGGCCTAAGGGTTCTTTAGTTATTGATCGGAAACTGCTTTACCTAAGAGGTCAATGTGACCTTGACCTTTGACCCCTTGACCCCAAAATCAATAGGGGTCATCTACTGATCATGACCAATCACCATACCAAGTTTGAAGTTCCTAGGCCTAAGGGTTCTTTAGTTATTGATCCGAAACTGTTTTTACCTAAGAGGTCAATGTGACCTTGACCTTTGACCCCTTGACCCCAAAATCAATAGGGGTCATCTACTGATCATGACCAATCACCATATCAAGTTTGTAGTCCCTAGGCCTAAGGGTCTTTCGTTATTTGATCGGAAACCGTTTTTACCTACAAGGTCAATGTGACCTTGACCTTTAACCCCTTAACTCCAAAATCAAAAGGTGTCATCTACTGATCATGACCAATCACCATATCAAGTTTGAAGTCACTAGGCCTAAGGTTCTTTCGTTATTGATCGAAACCGTTTTTACCTACAAGGTCAATGTGACCTTGACCTTTGACCACTTAACCCCAAAATCAATAGGGGTCATCTGCTGGTCATAACCAATCACCATACCAAGTTTTGAAGTTCCTAAGCCTAAGGTTCTTTTGTTATTTAGCGGAAACCGTTTTTACCCAAGAGGTCAATGTGACCTTGACCTTTGACCCCAAAATCGTTAGGGGTCATCTACTGATCATGACCAATCACCATACCAAGTTTGAAGTTCCTAGGCCTTAGGGTTCTTAACTTATTGATCGGAAACCGTTTTTGCTTACAAGGTCAATGTGACCTTGACCTTTGACCCCTTGCCCCCAAAATCAATAGGGGTCATCTACTGATCATGACAAATCACCATACCAAGTTTGAAGTTCCTAGGCCTTAAGGTTCTTTAGTTATTGATCGGAAACCGTTTTTGCTTACAAGGTCAATGTGACCTTGAACTTTGACCCCTTGACCCCAAAATCAATAGGGGTCATCTACTGATCATGACAAATCACCATACCAAGTTTGAAGTTCCTAGGCCTTAAGGTTCTTTAGTTATTGATCGGAAACCGTTTTTGCTTACAAGGTCAATGTGACCTTGACCTTTGACCCCTTGACCCCAAAATCAATAGGGGTCATCTACTTGTCATGACCAATCACCATACCAAGTTTGAAGTTCCTAGGCCTAAGGGTTCTTTAGTTATCACTCGGAAACCATTTGGTCTACGGACGGACCGACGGACCGACAAGTGCAAAGCAATATACCCCCTTTTTTTCAAAAGGGGGCATAATTATGATTTAGACCAAGAGTTAAATACAATGTCAAATGTTTAGGATAAATTATAAAAACTGCATAAAAGCATAAAAAATAAAAAGACACAGCCCCTCTCTTTTATTAAGTGAAAATAACTGAATCATTCTGTAAATCTAGGGGTCATAAGAGTTTTATTTTTAGGAGCAGAGTATAAAACCGGAAACAATTATATGTCATAGCTGGCTGTGGCTGAGACGAAAGGAGAAGAGCTGGAAGCAATCGACCTCCACACTGTAAGATGGTGGGCCCACTCGCCAGCAGATATACATGGATAAGGGCCCAAATATCAATGACGGCGTGCACCATGCTGATGATGGAGGTCGATCAGCAATCTAGAAGCACCACAGACAGGAGATCTACAGAAGATCTACATTTGGTGCGTTCCAGATTGTATCTTACTCATCAATGTCACTTTCAACAGGGACAGACACATGTCAAGTAACTTATATTTATTTTCACAAAGAACAAAGACAATTGAAATACAGAAAAGTTCATATATAATTTCATGAAATTAACTTAGATTTCCATCAAAAATAGCAACACATTAAAGTCACACGATGTGAAATTCTATATTTTTCAACATATTTCTAAAATTAGACTTCTTGTTAACTTTTAAAATGATTACAAAATTGATAACTGAAAGTATAAAAAATAACTTTTAAAATCTTAAGTTATAAAATATTTTATTTTTAGCATCATGCAACAATTGTCAATCATTACGTCATCTATAAATAGTAACGTTTACTGTTCGTTTCCACTTGCACTAACCAAAAATATCCTTTCATCCAATTATGAGCTATTCTTAAACCAATTTAACTCTGATGTCTTTGCAGTCTGCCTTTTATAGATTCAACATTTTAAAACATTAAATATAAATGCACATATAACGTGCCACATACCTTTAAAACTGAGCATTGACTTATCAAGTTGCACAAAATCTTTTCTTATTTCTTTTAAATGATTTTTTTCTGTTTGTTTTGTTTGCTGAAATGCCAGTATAATAAACATAGTAAAAACTATATTATTAAGTAAAATACTGAAATTGAATATATATTTTATGTTACAACAATGGACCTTTCCGGTTTTTCGTAGCGGAACATTTAGCCACACCTTTTCCATTCATTGCTAGGTCAACTGCTCACAAACAGTATCACAAACATAAGCAAGTGCTCTTTTGTGCAATCCAGGTCAACCAGTGACTATAATATCTCAGTGTAGCGATTGGATAACAAGTTAGCCAATTTACATAAAACTGTAAACACCGGAAATGTCCATTCCAGGCCTCTAAGTAGATTGAGTACCCCAGTAAACAATTCAATTAGATTTTAAAGAAATAATTCAGTATATATTTAAAAAAATATTCAATTTGTTTAGAAAACAAATCCATTAGATCTACAAGAAACAATTAATTAAAAAAAATATTCAATTTGTTTAGAAAACAAATCCATTAGATCTACAAGAAACAATCAATTAAAAAAATATTCAATTTGTTTAGAAAACAAATCCATTAGATCTACAAGAAACAATCAATTAAAGAAATATTCAATTTGTTTAGAAAACAAATCCATTAGATCTACAAGAAACAATCAATTTGTTTGGAACACAATTCAATCAAAGGTATATAAACAATTCATATTAGATTTACAAGTAATATTCTGTTTGGTTAACAAAACATCCAGTCAAATCTATATGGAAATTTATCCCTATTTGATATACAAGGCATATTCAATTTGTTTGGTAAACAATTCTGTTAGATTTACAAGAAATATTCAGTTTGTAAGTAAGTTTTAAGTAAGATTTAACTAATTATAATATTTCAAAACTGAGAGGTCCTAATACTTTCAGTACCTGAAAGGGCAGATGGATGTTACCTCAATTCACACAAACTGAAAATCAGGTTAGAGTTATACTGCACTCACCCAACTGAAAACTTGCAACTGTCTTTTAGACTAAATTCTTCTTGGTTTATCATATTTGTTTTGACACAATTAACATTATTTCAAATTGGCCGATATTTTATTTCCTATGCAGGTTCAAAATTGGAAACTATTACAGTCATACATACAATATATCACATGAGTCGCAAGAAAAGATGTTATATTATATACAAACCATGTAATAAACATCATGAAACAAAAACGTATGTCTGCAAGAAATAAGATAGAAATGCACACCAGTTTAATGTCAAGAGCTAAAGACCAACAGAATTGCAAAAGTCATTGCCATTTTTCATAACAAATGGATTATGTAACAGAAATCTTAAATCAGCAACAGAAAAGGTGGAGTAAATTATGAAAATATTATAATATATTTTCCTTTTTTTTTTTAATTAATTTAGCAATGAGATAAATAGATTTATATCTTTCTGACATAAATATATATATTACACACTATATTTATAACTAATTGACTTTAGAGTTAAGACGCAAAAACCGAATTTCATAAAATTAGCAAGTTATTGACATGTTCTGGTTTTTAACTGGTGGTTGTGATGAAAACAGTTGTGTTTATTTCAACCTCTTAGGTTACATCTCCGGAACAACCCATTTTCAAGTCATGTATGGAAGAGAAACATTTACACAGTGATAATTAAAACCCTTTTAAGCTTGCTGGTGTCAAAAACCAGTCAAAGATCAGCTGAGTTAAACCTTATTAAACCTTTTTTTTTTAAAGGCAACTAAATCTTTTCCACTGATTAAAACAAACCAGTAAGATGGCCCCCTTTTAATTTTGGATAGTGCAAACTAACAGTTCATTTACTATTGCCCATGGAAGTAAAATACTTGTCTAGGAGCTCAAAACTTGTACCTTCACGATTACAATGACTGCAAGAGTGTAAATACCATTTTTAGTAATGAAAAACAATACTAAATTTATTAACGTAAACTAACAAAAAAAATCGACTGATCAATGTAATCTAAGATCACTAAACTGTATACATAAATACCTATAATCGAAAGAAAACATGACCAATTATCTCGACAAGCTGGTAACATAGAAGTCAACAGCAAAATCAAAATTTATGAACCGAAGCACATTCCAGTCCAAGGAACCTTCAGCAAAGACATAAAAATGGCATTTTTCAATTTTCATATTCACTGGAATTTTGCAAGTTTGCAAGTACTAGATTCTTTCCCTGGTGAAGTAACAAGTGACCTTACAAAGGAAGAAAATTTGTAAAACCAGACCCAAAATTTTATATTATTATTGTGAAAAGGTTTCTTTTATTTATATATAACTTTAGTTTCATTCCAAAAAAGCAAAAAATTTCATTTATGTATTGAAACCCCATTAAATACAAAATTTATAAAATCCCAATCAGGTAAATTTTAAAAAAAAATATTTCAGGACTGGTTAAAAGGGAAACCGGAAAAAAACCCAAAAATGGAATGAATCTTAAATTTTTCATTTTTACAAAAGCCAAACAGCCCCCTCTTTTGATAAAATGTGGGCAATTTAAACATTAAAAAAAGTGGAAAACCAAAAAAAAACAAATTTTGGCAAATTTAGACAAGTTTTTTAAAAATATTCAATTTTTTTAGATATTTCATTCAAATTTTAACATTTTCAAGACCTTTTAATCCCCGTTAATTTGCCCAAAAAAAAAATTTAAAATTAATACAAGTATTAGTAAACAGACTTTGGTCATCCCCAACTCAAAAAAGGGGTGCCCCCTGGCCCCTTTTTTAAAAAATTATATATAATTGTACTAGAAACTTGAGAAACTGTATATATATTTTTCCTTTGCCATCTTTCTAAAATATCATATCATCAAAATGGTTTCAGCCCAATTCAAAAACCAACAAATTGATACTTAACATAATATATATCAAACTAAATAACTACCAAGCAGAATAAATACCAAGCAGAATAAATACCAAGCAGAGTAACTACCAAGCAGAATAAATGACAAGCAGAATAAATACCAAGCATAATAAATACCAAGCAGAGTAACTACCAAGCAGAATAAATACCTAGCAGAATAACTACCAAGCATAATAATTACCAAGCAGAATAACTACCAAGCAGAATAAATGCCAAGCAGAATAAATACCAAGCAGAGTAACTACCAAGCAGAATAAATGCAAGCAGAATAAATTTCCGGGAAATAAATTTCCAACAGAGTAACTACCCCCAACAGAAATTTTTATACAAAAACAGAATTACTAAACAAACAAAAGAACTACCAAAACAGGGAATAAATACCAAAAACGAATAGCCCACGAATTTGAATTAAATTACCCCAGCAGAAAAATTACCAAGCAAATAAATTAAAACCCCCAAGGGTTTAAACAAAGGGCCCCGGATTTTCCTTTACATTTCAAATTAGAAAAACCGGGGGGGCCCTTTTTTCTTTTTCAGGGGGTTTTTTAAAAATGTTAGGAAAATTATTTCAAAATTTAAAAAACCCCCAACCAAATTCCTTTCCTGGGGCCCTTCCCCCCAAAAAAAATTTTTTAAACCTTTTTTTAACAAAATTTTTGGGAAAACCTTTGGGTTTAAAAAGGGTTCTTTAAAATTTTCCCGGGCCAATACCAAAATTTTTTCCAAGGGAAAAAATGGGGCCAAACCCCAAAATAATCGCCTTCCCTTTTTCATTTATTTGGGGTTACTAATGTACCCTTGTAAATTGTCTTTCTTTCATTATTTTTGGTGCTAATTGGTTCCTGAGTCAGGGCCAAAAAGACCCGAGTATAGGCTGCTTCCCCACCCAAACTAGCTTCTTTTTTCCCAAGTTTGGTCCTTAAAATTCCCCAGTCTTTTGAAATTTCCTATAGAATTAAGAACAAATTTTATAATAGTGTCTTTAAATGCATAATAAATATTTCCCAGTGCTTTTTGCTTTTCTATTTTAAAGAACTTGTTAAAAGTTTGTGTTAAATTTGAGAATCCTTTTCCCAAATTATGCCAAAAAAACGCATATCTTCCCCAAGAAAAAGGCTGAGGCCCCTTCCCCAAAAATGGTGTTTTGACCCCTTGAGCATTAGCTACCTTTTATTAATAGGGTACTACTGAACCCCTGAGTACTGGCTGAGCCTGCAAACACTTAACCTATCCAAAATACATTATGATATTAAACCATCCAAAAGGTATCAGAAACAGCACTAGAAAGTCAAGGAAATAACACTATTTTCAAACTCATATTTCAAAAAGTTCTCAGTCTATGGGAAGGGACGACTCTCCCAGGCCCACCCGAATCACATAGAATTTTCTTACATAAGTCCAGGTAGTGTGTACATATAATTATATAAGAAAAGGACATTGCCATATAAAAGACATCAATTACAATTTTTGTCACATGGGCAAGATGCTGGCCCAACATTCAAACATGTGCAATTTTCGCGTGTTGCATTGTTTTAATTTTGCTTTTGTCAAAATCTTCCATCCATATGTCAGCCCCCTACCCCCCACCCCCAGAAAACCATATTCTGTATTCACCCCTAGGCTCCTTATCACTCTTCAAATTACTCTTGGCACTTATAGGCAACTGACTTCTGCCCCAAATCCTTTCACTCCACACATTATTTCAGGCAAGCACTATCGGGCACAAGTTATCAAGCACACATATTTTAGGGTGTTAATGTCACTTGAGTATATAACACCACCCATCCCCACCCTTTTTTAAACCTCAGTCAAACAACAACACAGCCATGATTAATTAATCTATTTTAAGCTGAACTTTACAGCTGCCATCAAGAAACTGTTTCTTGAATATTTTACCCTTTGAAAAAATTCTGACCTTTAAAGTGAGACCTTAACATTCATTTCAAGATTAAATCACTTTTATATAAGCAAAACTAAAAAAGGAAATGTTACAAGGAAATATATACTAAAAGACAGACAATTTCCTTCCACATTTCGATAATCATCTTTTTTAATAAGAATAATAATAAATAATAAAACAGTATTATACAACATTTTCTCTAGAGATCATTAAATTTTCTGCCATCAAGTATGTTAAAAGGTCACAAGGTGTTCTTTTGACAGACAGGAAAATAGTGATACTTATAGCATCTCAGTAAGCAACCAAGATCAGTCAGTACTTCAGAGGCTTTGATCATGTTTTTTTGTTTTTTTGAAGCCTTTATTTAAGGTCGCTGCCGGGAAGCCAATATGGGCGACTGTACCCTCAAGTCGGGCCATCCTAAAGCTTCCCACCGAGATTTTTCGTCGATTTTTTTCCAGCTTTATTGGTGGAGGAAGACCCCAGGTGCCCCTCCGGGCATTATTTCAGGCACGAGCAGGCACCTGGGTAGAACCACCAACCTTCTGTGAGCCAGCTGGATGGCTTCCATCACATGAATGATTTCGACCCGAGTGTGGATCGAACCTACAGCAGTGAGGGACCTGTGATCTCAAGTGAGCGACTTTAACCACTCAGCCACGGAGGCCCCCCTTTGATCATGGTCTGCACTATTGGCTCTTTATAAGTTAGTCAATATGTATTTTGACTTTCTTTCCCTAAAAATAATGAATGGTTCAATCCACAGATTGACAAACGGGCAAGTCCATTGAAGATATTTAGTGTGGTAAGGGTAATTAATCTAATATAGATCTAACCTGAATTTTTAATCTTGAGTTTGATAGTGTAAGAGACTATAATTTGACTGTGATGGTACTGCTAAAAATCCTCAAAATGTTCCTCATGATTATAAAGCTTAAGTAAAAGACTTAACATTATACGGCTTAATGCTGATTCATCAAAAAAAAAAAAAAAAATCACGCTGTAAATATAGGTGAATACTTTCAACAAATGTATTGCATACTACAGTTTATTAAGAGTACATAGACTTACAAGTACTTACCATAATTATCGTGCTTGTATAACAAGTAATTGAGAAAAAAAAAAACTTCCAGAGAAAAGCGTGCTTTACTAGACACATGTAACCTTGACCTTGATAAATTAACCGGAATGCCGGTAACCTTTGGAAAAATTTACCGATATTTATACTCGTGACATACTGACTGAGTAAAGACCTGATTAATGACAATGTTTAATTCATCCGTGTGTTAATGAAAACCACACTGACATTGGCTGGAAACAGGAAACCAATACTCGTATTTCACATTCTCCAGCTCTCTCAAGACTTTCACTATTAAATGATTACAAACCATACCATTTGTTTGACATTTCCATTCTATACAATTTGACACAGGTTCCTTGTAGTTTGTAGAAATTTTCAATTATTGCAAAAAAAAGATGTTCATAGAAGTGAAATTAATACTATCTAGAGATCTGACATTGATGTTTAAAGGGCATATATTTATTCACTGAAGATATTTACTCAAAGAGATTTACTGTAGTTTTCAGATAAGAAATTAACAATGATTATTTCCCCCCATGTATGATTTCAACAAGACATGAGCAACAACTCTGCAAAAGCACAAGATAAACAATGTGTCCATAGGACACCGGTGCCCTCTCATTCCACTGTTGTCAATCTACTAACTCTAGGTCAAATTTTTTTGGGACTCTTCACCATACAGTCAATACTTATTTCAAATTATTTCAAATTTTTCCCTAAAAATGATGAATGGTTTTGTCCAGATTAAAAAATAGACAAGTCCATTTAAGATATTTAGGGGGGTCCAGGTAAATCTTAACAGCTGTAGAGAGCTTTTTGTTTTAATTTCTTGCTGCCATGTGTCAGTCTTAAACTGCCCATGATCTCTTCAACCAATCATTTATTCTTGTAACGTGTGCTTTTACCAGTAACAATTTACTTTCCTTTCCTTTGTCTTTCCATTCTCACAACAGTTGTCAAATGTTTCACTTTTATATTTAGAAATAATTCTAAAACAAGCAAAACATAATGTCTGTAGTGTCAAGGAAAAATCACTCCCCTGTGAAGAATTTCTAATAACATGCCTCATTGTAAAACTGTAGAAAAACAGATAGTTATTATCTTGTAAATGGTTAGACAAAGTTTGACCTTCACCTTTATTTTCAACATGAATGCATGAATGTGAGCATAGTTCTGTTGTTTTTGGCATCTCTCTTTAAATATCGTTTTTTCCTCTATAAAAAAATCAGGAATACTTACTAATTATTAACATACAGACAATATGCATTTAATGAATGACAATGACAAACTTAAATACAATTTAAGTTCTGGGTTACTAAATCTAGGGTGACCATTGGTCCAAAGTCGCTCACCTGAGACAACTTTGGTAAGGGGATGCTAAATTATTTTACATAACCAAATAAAAAAGCTCTAGGCTTTGTAGAATTTTACATTTTTGAAAACCCATTTTTGACTCTGTGATATGAATATGCAACTGACAAGAACAACAACTTTGGTAGGAAACTAAAATACACTTAAAATATAGTAATTGGTTTAAGAGGAGACAGTTAAAAAAAAAAGAACAATGTATAATAATGTATAATGAAGGACAATGAACAAAGGGCGATCACACAAAAATGCAGTGCTAAGCTAAAAAAAACCCAACTTTTCAAGGTAAAATTAGCAACATTTGAAATATAAAAAAAGAGACCTACAAATAATAATAAGGACATCACATTGTTTAGTTTTGATACATTCACATAATTATTTTCATGCTGGTTTGAAGAATAACAAAAAAATTCACAGTAATTAAAATAATTAAACTGTAATAACAAGCTGTTATCTTCCGTGTGATAACCACTTTTTCACTTATATCTATTCATCCTTTCCCTTCATCAACTTCAAGGCAAATAATGGCCGTTATTATAGCAAATAGAGGACAAATCCGAGCTCGAGAAGAATTGGAACATGGGAAGGTGAATTGTGGGAAGGTGAATTGTGGGAAGGTGAATTTTTTAATCTTTAGTTTTACCAAAGCAACTAGAATAGATCAAGATTAGCCGGCACATCTCTGCCATCTGATCCTAGTTCACACTGTTCACTACTGGTGTCCGAGTAAGTATATATTTTGAAAAATTTCCTCAAAATTAATAATAGTTTTGATCATGAATGAAGAGATTTAGCATGGTAACGATAAAATCTCATAAACATACAAATTAAAGGGACACCATGTGTTCTCAAGTCTTTTTATAATGACTTTTTATATTTATTTTCTATCATAGAGTGCAAAGCATCTGTTTTTATTCTGCAATTTTGAATGCATTTCAGTCTGACATTTCACGAGTGTTCTAATTCAGATGCATGACAGTGTAAATCATGTAGGTTGAAGACCTAGTCAACTGAACTTAAGCATCTGACATATTATGAGATAATATATTACAATGAAATAAACTTATTGAATTAATAAAAATCACGTCAAATTCTAGGAAAAAAATAGATTCAGTAATCCATTAAGTGCAGAATTCCTTAAATGGACTTGTCCAGCTTCTATTTTTGGAACAGTCCATTATAAACTCTGGGGAGAGTAACATCCATGTCAGTTTAGGCAGGGTAACATTTTTGTGAATTGTTTTTTAAGTACAGGTCATATGACCACTTTTAGCTTTACTGGTGGAGAAGACCTTAGGTGCCTCTCTGTGCGATATTTCAGGAACAAAAAAGTACAGACGTTCCATAAGATAGGAAAACAATTACTCACAAGAAGAAAAATAAACTATTTGACTAGAATTAAAGACTTGAGGTTTCATTAGACTAGAATTAGGAAAATAATAGACGAGAATAATAATTTTGCTGATTAATAATATGATATGAAATAAACTATTTTCATTTTGATTTTTGACTTCTTTACAAGAATATACTTGCCCAATGCCATATTGTTTCTAGAGAAGCAATTAATCATGCACACACTCTGATCTTATTTTTAAAAACAGACAGTATTTCATAAGGAAATATCAAACAAATAATGCATGATGTAGTGGGATTGTTTTGCTGGAATTTAATCACTGTGACACTTAACAGATCTAACAGGCGACTTTCCTGATTTAATGGTGGAGGAAGGGCCTCTACCTGTATTATTTTTGGTCTCTGACAATAACACAAGTAATTGAAAAGTACATACCTTAATGATATACTGTGTGATTCTGACAATGACCATATTTCATACATATCCTGCTATATTGCAGTATACTGCTGACAATAGCCAATACACAATATACATACACTACTGTATATTGTTGGCAGATTCTGACAATGACAAAAATCTTTTTATAGATTACCCCTGCATATTATTTATAACCCATGTATACTTCTAACAATTGCCAATATATCAAATACATACACTTGTACAATGTTGGCAGATTCTGACAATGACAAAGCTCATTATACAATACATACCCACTTTATTTTGTGGTAAACAACTGACAATATCATTAAACAACTGACAATATCTTTATTGTGAATCATATAAAATACATACTACATGTACAATGTTGGCAGATTATGACGATGACAATGATCTTGTTATATACTGCTGACAATGGCCAATATACAAAGTACATAGATTTGTACACTGTTGGGAGATTCTGACAATGACAATTATAGAATACATACCCTGGTATATTGCAGTATATTGCTGACAGATTCTGACACAAACAATATTCTAGCCCTATCACAGCCAACAACAAACAAAAACCCATCTGCTGCCTGAAAAATAAAAAAAAACATTTTAGGTTATCAGTTTTTTTATTTCTTCTCTTCTCTAGAAAAAAGCAAGAAAAAGTCTCCATTCAAATCTAATCAAACATAAAGCTTTGATAACAATGTAACATTATCTAAAATTTCAAGTTAATGAAAAAACAATTTCTATCACAACCCAAATGTCACTTGCTTTAAAGCAGCGAACAATTGAGCCTGATTGGATGTAATCAAGTTCATGCAAGTTTTGAAGTTAGTTTGATGCAGACAGATTTGACCTAATTTGATGCAGACAAGATTTGACCTAGTTTAATGCAGACAAGTTTTGACCTAGTTTGATGAAGACAAAGTTTGACCTAGTTTGATGCAGAAAAGTTTTGACCTAGTTTGATATAGAAAAGTTTTGACCTAGTTTGATGCAGAAAAGTTTTAACCTAGTTTGATGCAGACAAGTTTTGACCTAGTTTGATGAAGACAAGGTTTGACCTAGTTTGATGAAGACAAGGTTTGACCTAGTTTGATGCAGATAAGTTTTGACCTAGTTTGATGTAGACAAGTTTTGACCTAGATTGATACAGACAAGTTTTGACCTAGTTTGATGCACACAAGGTTTGACCTAGTTTGATGAAGACAAGGTTTGACCTAGTTTGATGAAGACAAGGTTTGACCTAGTTTGATGCAGATAAGTTTTGACCTAGTTTGATGTAGACAAGTTTTGACCTAGATTGATACAGACAAGTTTTGACCTAGTTTGATGCACACAAGGTTTGACCTAGTTTGATGAAGACAAGGTTTGACCAAGTTTGATGCAGACAAGGTTTGACCTAGTTTGATGCAGACAAGGTTTGACCAAGTTTTGATGCAGACAAGGTTTGACCTAGTTTGATGCAGACAAGTTTTGATCTAGTTTGATGCAGACAAGATTTGACCAAGTTTGATGCAGACAAGTTTTTGACCTAGTTTGATGCAGACAAGTTTTGATCTAGTTTGATGCAGACAAGATTTGACCAAGTTTAATGCAGACAAGTTTTGACCTAGTTTGATGCAGACAAGTTTTGACCTAGTTTGATGCAGACAAGTTTTGATCTAGTTTGATGCAGACAAGGTTTGACCAAGTTTGATGCAGACAAAGTTTGACCTAGTTTTGATGAAGACAAGGTTTGACCTAGTTTGATGCAGATAAGTTTTGACCTAGTTTGATGTAGACAAGGTTTGACCTAGTTTGATGCAGACAAGTTTTGACCTAATTTGATGCAGACAAGATTTGACCAAGTTTGATAAAGACAAGTTTTGACCTAGTTTGATGCAGACAAGATTTGACCAAGTTTGATGCAGACAAGGTTTGACCTAGTTTGATGCAGACAAGTTTTGACCTAGTTTGATGCAGACAAGTTTTGACCTAGTTTGATGCAGACAAGTTTTGATCTAGTTTGATGCAGACAAGATTTGACCAAGTTTGATGCAGACAAGGTTTGACCTAGTTTGATGAAGACAAGGTTTGACCTAGTTTGATGCAGATAAGTTTTGACCTAGTTTGATGTAGACAAGGTTTGACCTAGTTTGATGCAGACAAGTTTTGACCTAATTTGATGCAGACAAGATTTGACCAAGTTTGATGCAGACAAGGTTTGACCTAATTTTGATGCAGACAAGATTTGACCAAGTTTGATGCAGACAAAGTTTGACCTAGTTTGATGCAGACAAGTTTGACCTAATTTTGATGCAGACAAGATTTGACCAAGTTTGATGCAGACAAGGTTTGACCTAATTGATGCAGACAAGATTTGACCAAGTTTGATGCAGACAAAGTTGACCTAGTTTGATCGCAGACAAGTTTTGACCTAATTTGATGCAGACAAGATTTGACCAAGTTTGATGCAGACAAGGTTTGACCTAGTTTGATGCAGACAAGTTTTGACCTAGTTTGATGCAGACAAGATTTGACCTAGTTTGATGCAGACAAGTTTTGACCTAGTTTGATGAAGACAAGGTTTGACCTAGTTTGATGCAGACAAGGTTTGACCTAGTTTGATGCAGACAAGTTTTGACCTAGTTTGATGAAGACAAGATTTGACCAAGTTTGATGCAGACAAGTTTTGACCTAGTTTGATGAAGACAAGATTTGACCAAGTTTGATGCAGACAAGGTTTGACCTAGTTTGATGCAGACAAGGTTTGACCTAGTTTGATGCAGACAAGGTTTGACCTAATTTGATGCAGACAAGTTTTGACCTAGTTTGATGCAGACAAGGTTTGACCTAGTTTGATGCAGGCAAGATTTGACCTAGTTTGATGCAGACAAGGTCTGACCTAGTTTGATGCAGACAAGTTTTGACCTAGTTTGATGCAGACAAGTTTTGACCTAATTTGATGCAGACAAAGTTTGACCTAATTTGATGCAGACATTTAAGTAAAATATGACCTACTTCAGTTAATACTTAGGATGGTAATGAGTACTGATTTCAGTACTCGAATACTTAGTCATTCCTCAGATCGAGAACCAGGTCACTCGGAAAAGTCAGAACAAATTCTTGTTAACATGATTAATCAGCAGAAAAAAGTTACCTCTAGAATGATATGTTTAAGTTCATCTTCGGAGAGAAATGATGGTTTATGAAGTGCCTCTGTATATGAAGTTGATGATCCTGAAACAGAGAATAATACACAATGTTAACATTTTTGTTTTGTTTTTGGTTGGTTATACGGGACATCAACACAATTTAGCTCATATGGCGCCGAAAACTGTATACTGTAAAGAACCAGATATGATTTCATATTTTTCATGGTCCATTAATTACAAATTCCTACCAGATTCTTAATTTTAGTGGTACGCTATGTTCTTAAACATCACAGATATCAAACAGACCATCACAATACAGGAAGCCTCCATTGAACTCCTTTACTCCTATGGTTCCATGTAATTAAACAGTTAACTATATATTTAATAGTTCAAAATTATGCACGATTCAGATATTTTGTTGTGTGCTACTTATGTATGTAAAACAAGTATCACACAATAAGTTGAGTAACAAAATATGTAGTGGCTTATAATTAATTTTATCAGCATTCATGCTCAGTGAATTCAAATTAAAGCTGGCAAAGTTCAAAGTTGATAAGTTTACTTGTGTCACTGGACAACATCACTACATTTACTGCTCATGACTTCATGATTTGAACAGCCATTATTAGAACAGTGAGCTTGTAACAATTCCAATTTAACTAACCTCTCAATGACTCCATGTGTTGAACAACCATTCTTGAAACAGTAACCTTGCAACAATTCCAATTTAACTAACCTCTCAATGACTTCATGTGTTGTACAGCCATTATTAGAACAGTGAGCTTGTAACAATTCCAATTTAACTTACCTCTCAATGACTTCATGTGTTGTACAGCCATTATTAGAACAGTGAGCTTGTAACAATTCCAATTTAACTAACCTCTCAATGACTTCATGTGTTGTACAGCCATTATTAGAACAGTGAGCTTGTCACCAAAATTCCAATTTAACTAACCTCTCAATGACTTCATGTGTTGTACAGCCATTATTAGAACAGTGAGCTTGTAACAATTCCAATTTAACTAACCTCGCAATGACTTCATGTGTTGTACAGCCATTATTAGAACAGTGAGCTTGCCACAATTCCAATTTAACTAACCTCTCAATGACTTCATGTGTTGTACAGCCATTCTTAGAACAGTGAGCTTGCCACAATTCTGATTTAACTTACCTCTCAATGACTTCATGTGTTGTACAGCCATTCTTAGAACAGTGAGCTTGTCACACTTGCGATTCATGGCGTTACACATGGGTAACATGGTCGACAGCTGCATGATGTACGTGTTCATCTTGTCTCGTCTCCTCTTCTCTATCTCACTGTGATTCTGTCTGTTAAAAAAGAAAAATTTAACACTTTATTTGCTGAATTTGTATAATAGATTTGCAATCTTTGATTTTTGAACAGTTTGTTTACGGCTTTCTTGGGTCTATATTGGTTACAAAGGCTAACTACTTTTAGTTCCAGTAAGGTTAAAGGGTAAAATAAAACATTTTGTATGAGCTAAAGATCATAAAATTCAATGCTTGTACTTCGTTTTCTGTCTAGACTACCTTATTTGAAATAAATGAAAAAGCAAGCAGAAATTAATGATTCTTTTGCATAATTAAGGCGTTTAAGTTAAATTGTTGTCCTTTTTAAGAGCAAGCAGACATTAAAGACTCCTACACCTTTTTTTAAATTAAACAATATAAATATTAGATAAATCACTGATGTCCTAATGTTCTATTATTCTACGATGTCTGTAACAGTCAAAACGTCTGACTGATAAATATGCTACAAGCATTATAAGTATTATAACTGACTTGGCCAATTTATCAATATCTGTCAAATACATGGCTGATAATCTGTCTTACATAAAAGATTAAAATGGAATTATGCTGACATCAATATGCCAATAACAGATAAAACCAGAGCTGTCACATAAATAACCACCATCATCTCTTTGACACTGAATTCTATGTAGGTTATTTTCTTATTATTTTTGAAGGTGAACATTTGAGCTAAGCCAAGAAGATAGAATTTTATAGAGCATACACAAAACTGACCTACATTTGACCTTTGACGACCTTTACCTTGATCAAGCACAGCAACAGCACGGGTTCTGCACATCACCTTTTTGAGATGAACATTTGAGCTAAATTTGATGAAAATCTTTCAAGGGGTATCTAAGGATGCAAAAAAGTTCACACACAATTGTATGATACTTGACTTTCAAATGTGACCTTGAAGCACCACAAGGGGAACAAATAGGTTCTGCACATCCCCCATTACTTTTGGACTCGGGGGGATTTAAAAGGTTACTTGGTATAACTGAAAGTTAACAGCTTATCTTGTCCTACTGCATGCTATATGAACTGACTTTATTTTGTACCATATAAACTTCACAAACTGTTGATATGACCATTTTCTCAAATGATAAAGTCACATTAAGTAATTACCTGCCAGATCACCCTATTTCCTTTCACTTCCTGTCTATCAAGAATTAATTTCTCCATCAAGTGCAGGAAACGATACATCATTAAAGCTTCTTATATAAGGTCCTGTTTATCTTGGAGGGCACTGACTGCTTGAAAGCATATTTACTCAATAAAAATTCGGTCATGCCTTCTTTACAAAATGCCTTTCACCCCTTTTTACCCTTTTCTTTGGAAGTTGAGGAGGGGGGGGGGGGGAGTTAACGCTGCACCAACACAGCATAGGTCAGACCCTTATCCAAGAAATAAAACAATAGGACATATAGAAATCTAATTAACAAAGATACTTTCATTTTAACATTTTTCTATTGCAAAAATTACTTATTTCTATAAACCAACTTTCTACAAAGACCACCCTTTTATTATGCCAACTGAAAATCTTCTATACTTAAAATTATCTATTTATAGATATTTTTTCATTATTTAGCACAATCATTTTTGAGTAACAACATGCAATCTCAATCTCAGGTGACAATTTACATTTTACTTTACATGTCTTAACAACGACTTCAGGCTTGTCGTTCAATGCTTGTATGTATATGACTGGTACTCCTTTTATATAATATTAATATAAATAACCATCCAATGGTCTGAAGCAGCAATGAAGCAAAAACTGTCAGAAGCACTGGTTAGTATGACAACATGGCCAGTCACAAACATGATGTCCCATACTTATGTTGACTATAAGAGAAACTTGCCATCAAAGTATCTATTACATTTTTCTCCTTTTTTTCCACTTATTTCAATACTCCAGCTAGCTAGGTGGGTGACTTATACAAGAAAGCTTCAAGAAAAAGATTTGCTGACATGCAATTAACAACTAATTATCTATTGATTTAAAATCTCTTTATATCTCAACATATCGCCATAGAAACTGATAAAATGGAATCAGACTAGGGGACATGTCAGCCACCAATCCATGAATGAAGATATGAGAAATTCTCATTTGTTACATGTGACAGAGTGTAGGACAAAAGACCTCCCCTGAAAATGACGGGGGTGAACAAACAACTTCCAATAAAAAGAAATATACCTTTTCAAAACCTGAATAATTTAACTGCAGAGAAATTTTAGACATTATACCTTAAATAAGAAACAAATGATGTGTATATAGATTTAAATATGTTAAGTGTGTTGAAAAACAATAATAACATGCATATTTTGTTTATGGGAGGGCTTTTGTCCACCCTGTCATTTTTGGATATTGGTAGGCTTTTGTAAAGGAGGCTTCTGTCCGTTTGCCCATGTAAAATTCTTATTTGATATGTACCATTTTAAAACATGTGACATTTTCATATGATATAATTATGTGCCACTTAATATTTGATATAATTTATGTGACATTCATGTGTGATACATTTTTGTGACATTCTGTAATGGGAGATTCTCCGATGAAATATGCGACATTAATTCTTATATGATACATGTATATGTGAAATGATTCTCATTAAAATGTGCATGTGACATTCTTATTTCGATGAATGTCACATGATTATTTGACAGGAGTTTGCCCTAGGAAGTTGGTTCCATTGGTCCACAAATAGTTAACACAAAGAAATTATTTTAAGAATATGTGTGTACATGATGAAAATTACGTGATATTCTGTAAATAATTGCTTGTCAATGTCATTTAACATGTATAAAGTGATAATAACATCTCTATTGATTTTCAAGTCTTCATTGCATCATGTATAAAAAAAGTCATTTCTCAGTGTCAAGGTCAATGATAAAGAATCTGTGAAAAGATTTTAGCACATCATAACAACAAACGTCAAGCTATACATGTGTATTCACACAAAAAAAGAAATCAACTTCCATGATACATGTACTTCCATAATTTTGAGAGATTTTCCCATGATACCACAAAGATGCCAAATTACGTACTTTTCCACTTTTGGTCTATATCTTGTAGAAAATTGTAATGTCATTAAAACTTTTGGAACTACTACATTCTAAAAATTACTTGTAGCTCTTAGAAAATAAGTCTTTTATCATTGATAGTGAAGGGACACTGCCTCAATATTGATTAATACATGTAATAAGCTTATCTTAGTCTTTCAGGAGATTTTTAAGGCAGATTTTGGAAATTTCATGATATTTCAATGATAAATTTCTAAATTTTCAGCAAAGTTGTGTTATTTTACATCATGGAAATTCCCCAGTCTATGAACGCTGTCTTTTGTCCACCAGGAAGTATTACTTTCAGATAAATAAAGAGCACATTTATTCTATCTACATGTACTTTATTAACATTATGATTTCTGCGAATTCAGTAGATTCCACTACAAATATATGCTTGGTCACTTCAGAAAATGGAAAATGTCCAAAAGCAATATGTTATTGGAATTACAATTATGTTGCTAATGATTCCTGAAAGAGGGTAAAATGACCTGTGAAAATTGTTGACAAAAAAGTAAAAAATTAGCCATGTATGCTATTTTCGAAAATGTCAAATAAACATTTCCAACCAAACAAAAAGTGGCTATGTTGATTTACAATACTAGTATCTACCTTTCAATCAAATCTGAGCTCTAATTGGGATGTGACCGGATTTTTCTGTGCAACACCAGCACTAGTATGTTGCAACCCAGAGCTCTTATAAGTGTGATCCCTAATGGGAACATAATTATTATCATAAAATTAAATTCAAGTTTCCTGTGTGACAAAAATACTGGAATCTGCCGAGTTTGAGCCCTTCCAAGGGGACATAAACGATACACTTTGTAAATGCAGCACTGGTTGGTACAGGTAGTGGTCTCAAAAGTTATAAATTAACCTGATAATTATTTACTTAATGAACTTGTTCCTTGACTTTAGAAAGCATCCAATGTTAGTTTAGGAAATTCATGATTTAGTTAAATCTCGGAACAGACTTAATGAAGGGCTCTCTTAATGAAGGGATAGAGATATGGTGATATTTAAAGGGGTCTCTTCAGTAAAATCTTTTATTTAATATGCACATCACATAGTTTGTAAATAGCTATCTTTATACCTAATATAGTTTATCCAATTTGATCATTTGAAAATCTGTTTCCTCGTCCAGGTGCATGCACTTTTAAGTACAGTAAATATAATGTTTAGTAATTTCAATTTCTGAACTTTAGATATTACTGATCTAGTGACCTTTTTACTTAGTACTTATACTTACACCATACTTAAAATGTTTAATATCTTAGCACTTTAAGCTGAGTCAGTAAATCAATTACTTGTACTTTAGTGAACACATAGTTACAGTATGTCAAGAAGAAGGCTAAAAATTTACCCCTTATTGTTTTGTTTGTTTGCATTACAAAATGGCTCATTAATAAACTGCTAAGAAGACCGAATGTGGTTTCCTATAAAAAACAATCTCTCTTGACGCCACTTTTATTTTAAACATCTAATTTGATAACACTCAGCTATCTTAAAGCCAAAACAAATGTATTTGCTGTTTCTACTCATAGTAGGTCAGCTTTGGTCTGATTACGAGTTGACAGTAATGTACACGGAAACATATTCTGCCAAACAAGTTATACTTTCCAATGCAACTACTGGTAAGTCAATTGGCCACAAGCCATCCACTTATGTTTTCAATCATTTTACATTTAACATTTAATGGAACTAAAGGTCAGGCCTGGAGTACTCGCCAATATTGCGTTTTACAATGCGAGCAAGTTTTTACAATGACCACAAATCACTGAAATCATTGGTTAACAATATGCTTTTAGTTATATTGGATTATCATAATTAAAAGTTAGTATCCAACAAGAACCAGATAAAAACGACAACAGAGGCGAAATATTGGGAGATGATTTTTACGAAGTCACATAAAAACGTACCTGGCAAACTTTTTGACGTCGTCTGCCTCATTTCCATCATCTTCGTCCTCATTACCTTCTGTCGACAAGCTGTTATGATAAGTATAAAACAAGAAATTATATCCCTAGAAAAACTGGAACTATCACTAAATGTGATTAATACCCCCACAAGTCTGCTTCGGAAATGAGGATGTTACTAGTAACAGAATACCTTGTAAAAGAATTGAAACATAGAGTTATGGTTGTGGGCAATTAAAGATAATTGTGGTTCATGTATGTTGCATTTCCTTTCAATGTGGTTGGCCATTGATGAAGTTTAATTGAATTACTCTGTAATAAGTCCAGAAAGACAAAGAAAAAGAACAAAGGGCAATAACTCTATAAATACTGAAGATAGAGTTATAGTTCTTGTGCACTGCACTTCCTCTTATTGTGCTTGACCATTGTATGAAGTTGTTTTGAATTCCAACCAGTACGTTTTAAGTTATGCTCCGGACAAGGAAAAGTATCAAAGGGCAGTAACTCTGTATTTTGTCAAAATGGAGTTATGGCTCTTGTGCACTGCACTTCCTTTGAATGTCCTTGACAACTGTATGAAGTTGTACTGAATTCCAAACAGTAGTTTTCAAGTCATGCTCTGGACAAGGAAAGTAACAAAGGGCAATAACTCTGTAATTAGTCAAGATGGAGTTATGGTTCTTGTGCACTGCACTTCCCCTTATTGTGCTTGACCATTGTATGAAGTTGTTTTGAATTCCAATCAGTAGTTTTCAAGTCATGCTCTGGACAAGGAAAAGTAACAAAGGGCAGTAACTCTGTAATTAGTCAAGATGGAGTTATGGTTCCTATGCACTGCACTTCCTCTCAATGTGCTTGACCATTGTATGAAGTTATAATGAATTCCAACAATAAGTCTTCAAGTTATGGTCCGGACAAAAGAAAGCAATGGAAAAGTAACAAAGGGCAATAACTCTGTAATTAGTCAAGATGGAGTTATAGTTCTTGTGCACTGCACTTCCCCTTATTGTGCTTGACCATTGTATGAAGTTGTTTTGAATTCCAACCAGTAGTTTTAAAGTCATGCTCTGGACAAGGAAAAGAAACAAAGGGCAGTAACTCTGTAATAAGTCAAAATGGAGTTATGGTTCTTGTGCACTGCACTTCTTCTCAATGTGCCGGACCATTGTATGAAGTTATAATGAATTCCAACAATTAGTCTTCAAGTTATGGTCCGGACAAAAGAAAGCAATGGAAAAGTAATAAAGGGCAATAACTCTGTAATTACTTTAGATAGAGTTATGGTTCTTATGCACTGCACTTCCTCTCAATGTGCTTGACCATTGTATGTAGTTATATTGAATTCCAACCATTAGTCTTCAAGTTATGCTCCGGACAAAAAAAAGAATGCAAATTGAAAAGCAACAAAGGGCAATAACTCTGTAATTACTTTAGATAGAGTTATGGTTCTTGTGCACTGCACTTCCCCTTATTGTGTTTGACAATTGTATGAAGTTGTTTTGAATTCCAACCAGTAGTTTTCAAGTAATGCCCCGGACAAGGAAAAGTAACAAAGGGCAATAACTCTGTAATTAGTCAAGATAGAGTTATGGTTCTTGTGCACTGCACTTCCTCTCAATGTGCTTGACCATTGTATGTAGTTATATTGAATTCCAACCATTAGTCTTCAAGTTATGCTCCGGACAAGGAAAATGCAACGGACAAAAAAAAAAAACGCAATGGAAAAGCAACAAAGGGCAATAACTCTGTAATTACTTTAGATAGAGTTATGGTTCTTGTGCACTGCACTTCCCCTTATTGTGTTTGACAATTGTATGAAGTTGTTTTGAATTCCAACCAGTAGTTTTCAAGTAATGCCCAGGACAAGGAAAAGTAACAAAGGGCAATAACTCTGTAATTAGTCAAGATAGAGTTATGGTTCTTGTGCACTGCACTTCCTCTCAATGTGCTTGACCATTGTATGTAGTTATATTGAATTCCAACCATTAGTCTTCAAGTTATGCTCCGGACAAGGAAAATGCAACGGACAAAAAAAAAACGCAATGGAAAAGCAACAAAGGGCAATAACTCTGTAATTACTTTAGATAGAGTTATGGTTCTTGTGCACTGCACTTCCCCTTATTGTGTTTGACAATTGTATTAAGTTGTTTTGAATTCCAACCAGTAGTTTTCAAGTTATGCCCCGGACAAGGAAAAGTAACAAAGGGCAATAACTCTGTAATTAGTTAAGATAGAGTTATGGTTCTTGTGCACTGCACTTCCTCTCAATGTGCTTGACCATTGTATGTAGTTATATTGAATTCCAACCATTAGTTTTCAAGTTATGCTCCGGACAAGGAAAATGCAACGGACGTCTGGACCGACCGACCGACCGACCGACCGACCAACCACCGGGTGACTCCTATATACCCCCCCAAACTTCGTTTTTGGGGGTATAATGAATAAAGATAAAATTTAATCCTTTGCTGATTTAGTTTTACCAAGCTAATTGCCTATAAAGTGTATACTGCATGATCTTTGACTTAAGTTTGTGATTGTGCATTGTTTATTTTAAAGATTTCAGAAGTTGAAACAAGACCTGTCAGTAAGTCAGTGTGCTTGACTATTCTAAATGCTTGATAGTAAAACAAAAGCCTGGATAATGTAGAATTTCCTAAGTCCAAAAAGGGCCATAATTCTGTCAAAATCCTTGTTAGAGTTATGATAAGTGATCTCCTATTATGCTCTCAAATAAGTGTGTGAAGTTTCGACCCATTGCCTTCAGAAGTTTTAGAAATACCAAACATGTAAATACCAAGCTGCATGCAAAATCTTAACCAAAGTATGACGCGGACTCCACCAAAAGTACAATAGATCTCCTTATACTTCAAATAGTCAAGTAAGCTGACAACAGTATAGAGTCAGGTCAGACTATAAATATTAGCCTGGCCTTGATCTATATATGCAGGATTAAGGTTTACGACCCTAACATAGATGTAATACTGAGTCTTATCCTGGATATTTTCATACTTATCAGCCCAATAGATTTCTTAATACATATTTTTAGTGAATTTTTGTCACATGAAAGCATGTTGTTCACACTGAGTGACCTCATTATTTGAGAAAATGCCATTATGGCATTCTGCACCATAATGGCTGCCTGCAATTACATGCTTATTAGTCTGTAAACCGTATTGTTGTATTACTTGGAGAGATAACTCAAGATAATCTCTCTTGTAACTTAAGCCACCCTGCTTTGTAATTTTACTGAGTCACCTTAAGTATGAAACCAAGAAAATAAAATATCATACAAAAATCTGATAATCATATCTGAACTCTTCAATATGATAGCATTATAATATTATTTAATGATAAAGTCAATTTCCTGACCAATCACAGTATAATGTAAATTGTGCTATTGGCTATAACTTGACAATTAAGTCATAAGAGCAACAAGCATTTAAAGGCCTAAATGGCAGAATGTTAGAGATACTTAGACACCAGTAAAAACGATGGACCTACTTTTCAGTTTTTTACGCAAATTGTTAGAAGCAGAATCTAAGAGTATCAAACAGCCAAATATCTAAATTTCTAAGAAATTTATTTCAAGACATTATTTTCAAGAGGAAAATATTTTTTTGTATATTACAGTCCACAATTTTAGTTTGAAGGCACAATTGCATCCGGTAAAAGAAACATTCGGCTAAAATATATCAAGGTCATTAACAGCCAACTTACTCTAGGGAAGGGCATTTCCTCTTGCGGACTGTGCCGGTTCCTGAGCAACTTGCTGACATGCTTGACGGGCTTAACGCCTGCGTTGATGTCTGACCTAAATACGAGTTCATGTTAGACTTCATCTCCATGGCACCCTGATATGGTGAAAAATTTCCATACGAGAGGCGGCTGAAGTCAGGGGCCTCGATCACACCGGGCAGACCCCAATCTCCCTGCTGATTGAAGAAATCTGAAAATATAAACAGTGCCTATATATTAAACTTCAATTTTTATTTTCTTTTAGATTTTATGACTGAGTCCATTCCTAAAAATATAAGAAATGTTTTCAACCAATGCAAAGTAACAAAATATTTCCAAGCAAAATGGGTTTTCTAGTGTTTGCACCAATTCTGAAAAAAAATGTAACAATTCATTCACTGTGTAATACGAATCATCATTCAATCACTCAGGACAGCATGCTTCAAATTGATGCCATTTGCATCGCCTTTATGAATGAGTTGCCTCAGCTAAGGTTGACATCATTCCACCATTATGAATGTAGGTGTAAGGTCATACCCTAAAGTGCGAAATAAAAGATATTACCTTTTGTTATTTCTTTTAAAACTTATAACAAACATGTGGAATACAAGGAAAAGAAACAATCATTGGCTGTCATCACAGACATGAATATATTGATCTGGCATTCAGGTACATATTTGTTTATAGCTTAAACCCTGCAGAGCCTTAATACCATCTTAAAACAGTTACCCTCAAACAAGATATTCCAGTCCCACAGCATGCTTAGGCAGCCAGTGGTTAAGTCTAAGATTATAATATGAGAACATCATGCCTAATGCTTGTATAGAAATTTTTTGGCCTTTTTAAAGCATCTGTATCACATAGAAGCATTTTGCACCATATGATAATCGTATGAAAGCTTTTGTCCAATATATACATGTACAATCTTTTATTAAGAATATAACATTTCCCTTAACATCAATATCATGCACTGTACATTGTCATTGCATTAGACAAATTTTATCACAATATGCGATAAAAATTCAAAATCATTTTTCAGTTCTCTTTTTCCAACTGCAAGGTTAAAGTTAAGCTAACTAAAAATTATTAATATCTTAACAAATGTTTCATCCTTAAACTTTTTAGATAAAGCTTAAACAAGAGCCACCACCAGTTGGGGACCACACCTTGAAGGAAAGAATTACTCCTAAAAAGAATTTAACTGTCTTGAACCAATTATAACATTTAATATTTGACCTTGATGGTCAAGGTCATTCAAAGGTCTAGGTCAAATTTACATTAATCATCGTTGTCATGTTTTGACACAAGCATTCTCTTGTCCAAGAATAAACAAAATCCGTTAACAAATAAAATTACGACAATTTCAGTAAATTTCAATATTTTGACCTTGATGGCAAAGGTCAATTAAAGGTCAAAGTTATATCAGAATAATTCAACATTCAGTTTAGTCATATGTGTTATTTTGTCAAGGTCATTGATGAATGAAGGTTATGATTAATTTGGTCTACATAAAGGTCTTGTTCTAAGGATTACTGTATCTAATTTTGAAGATTATTTATTCAAAAAATAATTCATTCAAAAAATAACAAAGTTATAGTTGATTATGTAAAAAATCAAGCAAATTCTAATATTTGACCTTGAATGTCAAGGTCATTTATGAGTGAAGGTCAAGTTTAGTTTGATCAACTTGAAACTCAAAGAGTTGTTAATTGTGTTAATTGAGAAATTAAAAAAAATATGACCAATGTTCAAGTTTTCGGACAGCAACAGAAATGACAAATAGCTCTTTTTTACATAAAATAAGTCTTGCTAAAAATTATTTTGCTGACTTTTTCTTGTTTGTTTTAAGTTGCCTCCTCCAACAGTCACTCACCGACTTTATCAAGAAAGACCTAAGGTGTTTTTTCTAAATATCATTTCATGACACAGTTAGTACATATATGTATATATATATTATGTATATATATATGATATATTTATTTGTAGAATTTATGACCTTGAATAAATAAGCTAAATTGGTACATACATATGTCATGGCCATATTTGCTTAAGTTTTTAATTGGTCAATCTCACGTTTTATTTATGGTGTTTAATTTTCTGCACTTTGCCATGCTTTTATTGCGTAATACTGAACTTACAGCGTATTTGTACAAGCACATGAGGCTATTATAAACAATCACCATTTCACAGTAAGATAATGGGCTTTTGTAATTTCAATTATGTTTTAGAAAAGTGGCAATTTTATCACACATGCCATATTACTTCCTCCCACCTATCCCCCGCCCCCCACTGTCACATCCCACCTATCCCTCCCCACAATTTCATCAAAAGTGTCATCAATTAATTTTGTTCGAAACAAACCTTGTCTATCGCCATTTCACAAGATAAAAGTATTTAACTTACAAAAACATGCATAGGATAGTCTAATATAATAACACCATAACACAATCAAGGGGGTGTTTCACAGATATTAACCCATTTTGTCACATAATCATCAGTCATACAACATAAAATAACACATTAAGCACAATTTTCAGAGAAAGAAACACCCATTTTAACAATTAACTGTGATATATCAACACTTCTACTCATTTTGTTTTATTGTATACTTTAACTTGTATCAGTGTAACAAATGTGTGAATAATATGTTATGTAAATCGAAGGGTATCAAACTTTATTTGAATGACTATAAACAGGGCTCTATCTCTGTTCTGAGGGAACAGTCACTGGCTATTGCTCTGTTCTGAGGGAACAGTCACTGACTCTCTCTCTGTTCTGAGGAAACAGTCACTGGCTCTCTCTCTCTGTTCTGATGGGACAGTCACTGGCTCTCTCTCTCTGTTCTGAGGGATCAGTCACTGGCTCACTCTCTCTGTTTTGAGGGAACAGTCACCTGCTCAGACTCTCTCTGTTCCGACGGATCAGTAACTGGCTCACTCTCTCTGTTCCGAGGGAAGAGTCACCTGCTCAATCTCTCTGTTCCAAGGGATCAGTCACTGGCTCACTCTCTCTGTTCTGAGGGAACAGTCACCTGCTCTCTCTCTGTTCTGAGGGAACAGTCACCGGCTCTCTCTCTGTTCTGAGGGAACAGTCACCTGCTCTCTCTCTGTTCCGAGGGATCAGTCACTGGCTCACTCTCTCTGTTCTGAGGGAACAGTCACCTGCTCTCTCTCTGTTCTGAGGGAACAGTCACCTGCTCTCTCTCTGTTCTGAGGGAACAGTCACCGGCTCTCTCTCTGTTCTAAGGGAACAGTCACCGGCTCTCTCTCTCTGTTCTGAGGGAACAGTCACCTGCTCACACTTTACCAGCCAAGCAGTGAAATTCACTTCATTTTCCCTTGTAGGGGCAATTGCAAGCAATATTTGCAGCACATACATCCAATAGTTATATTTACAAAACATACATGATAGCTACTGTCTATGTTAAACTGCAATATATGACATTCAGCATGTCTTGTATTAAAAGTTCTGGGGGGGGGGCAACTTTTTTATGACTATTGGAATTTATGATGCCAAATCTTAGCACTAAAAACAATGGAGATCAAGTCAGTCCTGTTGACAGAATAAATTGAATCATATTGTGATAAGAATATGATAATTATCCCTTTATTAGTACATTAATTGAAAGAATGATGCTTGTAAATCGGGCAATTAAATCATCCATGTGACAAGTCTGTGTGTTCTGATCATAGTCTTCACAGTTTGCTAATCAGTCAGAAGATTTTTTTTAAAAAATCCTTTTAAAATGATTTTGTACACTCAAAATACTGTAAATTGACTAGTCAGAACAAAACCATTCATCGTTTTAATGCAAAATTTCAAAATATGATTGAATAGCAACAGTGCAGCCCGTGGCATATGATCTGACCACACAGTATTGCAGCTAATATTCTCAGTCTGCACTGGTTGCATGTATATATTCAACACAGGTTTGACTTTATATGATTAAATATTTCAAAATACATATCAAAGGCCTAAAAGGGTTACAAAATATACAATGGCTTACAAGTAAACATACTACTTCAATTTGTTTGACAATTATAAATGTATATCAACACATCTCTGACAAATAGTAACTTGAGTACTTAAGTACACACGTTGATAAAGAACAATGCTTAGACACCATTTTCATCAGCAATATAAAAATATATCGATTAATGTTCTTTACTCAGGATTTTTTTTTAAAACATGTCTAATTTTTTTCTCTCAATATTTATGATATTTTATCATTTATATTGACAAGTTTACTTTGAGCTACAAACAAAAGTTGTTCAACATAACTTCTCTTGCCATCATGCATTCGCCTATGCCTCTGCAGATGATGTGCATGAAAATAGTGCATTGCTGCTATTCTTCCTTAAAAATATAAAGAAATGGGTTACATCATGCTGGTGTTGATGTTTATGTTTTGATAATGAAACTACCGGGGCCATCATTGCAGTGAGCAATTTTTCCATGGCACCCTGAGTCAGGCATATTAAAAAATATGAGAAAAAAAATGCACGCATGAGTTTAACAGTTAATGCATGTTCTCATCTACATAAGTGTATAACTCCTGCTTGCACAGCAGTAACATAAATATATGCTAAAATTATTGAAATAAAAAATTCTAAGTTTGAAATTAAATGTTCTTAATATTTGTGATTACTTTGTATATACCGGTAACATATTACAAAACAATTCAGTTAAATGGCTGTACAAAAATCGCCAGTTGATTTTATTTATTTTATTTAAAGTCAACAGCATCTTTACTTTCCTGTTTCTACTTCACTACAGAAAACATTACCTTGAACAATCCAAAGAATTCTTTTTTTGTGTCTTCTCTGTACTACATGTAAATCAGTGTCTCGTGTTTCATTCTGACAGCAAAATATGGCCAAATAATGAAACAACATCTAGAAATCCTTTAAACCTCAGTGCCCACATGTCTTCTTTCACATGTACACACATTGTCAATGTGCTATCAACTTACAATGAAGATTATTCTTAGAGACTTTATAAGCTCGAGAATTTCTTTTTCTAGTCAGTTGAAGTTAATGCCCTCTTTAATTTGGCATATCTAAAATAATTACAAGAAAAAAAGAGTCATGAACTCTTAATTAATTACTCATTTTCTCTTTATGGACTCAACCATTCTAATTAATTTACTCATTATAATTTCCATTAAGGCACATGACTATAACTGTTTGACTGTAAAATACAGAAAAAAATCGAAGACAAGCAAGAGATGAAAACTTATCCTGAGGTAATTAGACCATAACAAGAGCAATACGAATAAAATATTTTTAAAAAAAATCTTTTATTTGTTACTGACATTATTAATTTGCTTTAAAGAATGATAAATATTGAAGCATTTCTCCTCGACTTTATTTCATACTAACATTCTATATAAATGGAGGGTCCAGCTTTAATTCTTGGAGACTAAGGCACCATCACAGTAAATGTACCTTATACATTATAGACTTACACTTTGGGACAGGTACTTTCTATGAACCACTAGCTTAAATAAGGCCTTTGTAAACCAGGTAGAAAATTTAAAATATTGGCTTACCCACTAAAATGCGGCACTCTATAATGTCTGAGTGACCTATGTCACTGATTACGAATCAAATTGCACCAAATCACTATGGGTTTGAACCCAGATACTGCCCCTGACTTTGAATTATTTCATGCTTACAGCACCTGCTTAAAGGCAACCTTTTTCAGCTACATGTACCTCATTAGTCATAAATAAATCAGTGGGTTTAACTCAGATGCTGCAAGGTGTTTGCATCTAAAATTACGAGAAATCCTGCACCCAAAGCTGTGTTTTGCATTTACAAAAACATTGAAACTTAAACAATCGCTGACTTATAATTTATCCCTTACCATACTGGAAATGAAAGTACATGTACATGTAATAAACATTTGACACTTGCAGTATGAAACAAAGCCAGCATGCACTTGTGTGCTATAAGTGCATGTGAGTCTGACCAGGCACAATATACTGATGGTCAAGTAATTGCATAGTCATCCATCTCAATATCCATATACACTGATAATGAACTAAGATGGAAAGTTCATTTCAAAAAAGTTCAGCAGGTGAAGATAACTCATATTTCAACCATGATAATATATCATCCTTCAAACCTGACCACCTGATAATAATTGTCACCTGATAATAATCATAAATACCCTTGACTTACATTTGTTATGTAACAGAGTTAATAGGTAAAATATGTGACCCACTTTAATTACAATCATAATTTGTAATATATTGACCGAGTGACTTACTTTAACCAAAGACAAATTTGACATTATCGAAATTCACATACTCCATAGTTTCATTCAATGAATTACACAATTTATTTTATTAGTCTTTATGTAGAAGAAGAAAGAGGCTGGTATTATTAGCCAATAATTAAGTTATAAAACAAGTGTTACAATATGGGCTGCACTTTTAAGAAGTTAGTCCACACACCAGAATCTATATGTGTAAGGAACATCTTTTATAACACATGATGGATGTTGAACTTCTAAGACTTAAAACATGACCTTACTTGTGTATATGGAAAACATGACCTTGTCATGTAATTTTGTTGTGATCTATGGAATCACTTTGTTTCCAGATCTTTTTACTGTATGAAAAAGTACACCTTAAGTCACCTTACTGTACGGAAAAGTAGCAAAATATATTTTGAGTTTATCTTAATATTAACCTTGACTTAATTAGTCAATCAAATTTTTATCTTAAGAATTTCTTTTTCTTTTGTGCTTATGACTGTGCTAATTTTTTTAATTATCAGTGCATAAAAGCTACCTTTTTTATAGTCTGAGAGAAGAAAATAACTTCTTTTTCATGAGACTATCCTTATTGTGAAGTCGTCAGACTTATTATTAGGGCAATAAACATAAAGTGATCTACAAGAAGCTATAAACTGATTATTTTCCTTAAATATACACACATGACTGTTTGCATCTCGGTATCAGAGATATAGGGAAATATATTAAATCTACATATTTCTTCTCAAAATAACTGATTAAAATTTCAACCCATTCCCAGATACCAGCTTGCATACATAAACAAAGTATTACAGATGGGCATGTGGATGCTGACAGTGAAGCATAGGTGGGTGAAATAGCTCTCCCTATTCTGCAAAGTCGAGCTAATTAAAACTGTTTTTCAAAAGTGTTTTCTTTTCTAAAATGCATCCAATAAGTCTTTGACTTTGAGTATAGTTTTAATGCAACAAATAATGAATGTGATAATAATTATAAGCAATTAACATTAAATCAGAAGGTCTTTAAATAATTGTGCTACTGTGTACTCATTGGTCCAATAGGCTTAATGATAAGACTTATTTTTTAAGGGAAAAAGCTATGTCACTAATTAAAACAAAACACAAAGAAGGTAAGTCCAGAGAATTGTAAAATTTGAGGGGATTAATATACTGACTTTCATTTCAAAAACAAAAAAGCAGGCAAAAATTGTGAAATAAAAATAAGAAAGTTACCTGCTTGGAAATAATCATCAGCCATCGTATTGATATACTCCTTTAGACAGAACGTAATATTCCAATATATTAAAACTGACATCCAGTAAAGTCACTCATCTCTCCGTTCACCAATTAAAACTTACAATAACTATATCTTAATGGGTATCTGCATTTACCAAACATAAAAATGTTACTGTCTGTCTCATGTCCTCTCCCTTCCTTTCCAATGTCATTAAAATGATTAATTTCCAAAATATACAAAGTGTCATTTTTCCCCTTTGGTTCCAGTTTTATCGATACTGTATACAAGTAAGATATTGCATGCATAAATAAGTGTCATAGTTTCATACTTTATGTTAGGAAAGATATTTAAAAGAATCTTAAAGAAATGATGATACATGTACTCTGAAAGTAAAGTAATTGTGGATTAAAAACAAGTTTATTATATTAATTTTGTGTTTTACCAGTAACTGTTATGTCAGGAGAAACCCTCGTTAAAACAGACACTACAGTTAAATATAATGAAACTTTTCATAATTACATATTTGTTGTAATTTATATACATAAAGAAAAAAAATATTCTGTTACAAGAAATTCCCCTTCTTTTATTAAAGAAAAAAAATACTTCCTTTCTTTCCCTATTTAATTTATATACACTTCTTTTAAAACATTAGAATTAATATTATTTGTTACATACATAATATTTTATTCAATATCAGAATATAGAAAGAAATAATTAATTAATTAATAACTTATTGATCTTAATTTTGTCCGAAACAAAAACCAATTAATTAATTCCAATATAGTTAACCCTAGTTTTTAATAAACCATTAATATTCAATTATTAATAGAAATTAAACAGAAGTTTTCTTAAATTAATAAAACATGATGAATCTTAGTCTATTTATTACAACAAAAAACTGAAGTTTAAATTATTTAATTCATTGTTTTTAAGTTTAAATTATTTACTCCAATGTTTCTTAGTTTAAATTATTTACTCCATTATTTACTCATATTTAGAAACTAACCATTTACAGGAAATCATTCAGATTCTATAAATTCCTCTATCAATAAATTTTATTCCATAAAAACTTCATCTATGTAGAAAAATAAAGCACACCAAAAATCCAATTACTATTAAAACATTATTAAAACACAGCTCAAAATTTAATTTTCTTAAACTATGTATAGCTGCTTATTTACAATAATAAATTAAAAAATATAACACTGCTAATATTTTCAAGAATATAGCGAATACAAATTTATCTAACATCCGCTCAGTTCTGATCACTAATTATTGAATGAATTCTTTTTTTACATGTTTTCCTTAAAAACGTACGTAATTTTTCTGATCAATTTTCTGACCCGTCACACGTATATTTCTCGGAAACGTCAGCTTAATAATCACTATGAAATGCCTTATATTTCATAACAGCTTCTAATTACTTCTTTGAATATCACCATTCGGCTAGCGCCTGTCATTGATTCAAATTCCGTCATTTACGTATCTGTTTTTCTTTTGTAAAATAAAAGAAGACAAATAAGTGCAGTACACCTAGCATAATAAAATATAACAATAAACTGTATCAAATTACTATGGAAAAAACTGGGTTGATTTTTGTTTGTTGTTTTTCAAAATAAGTTCACATTTAATTCTAAATTATTAGTTATTATTTAATCCCTTCTTCATTTAACGCTCAAACTGGTTTGACACAAGTGTCGATCAGAATCAAAATAATGTTTTAGTTAGAGCTGTCATTGATTCAGTGCAAAGCATATCAACGATATATCGATATCAAGTGACTAAAATCAACGATACACCGATATATCCATAATATCCTATACTCACTTGTCTGTCATTCACTTTCATACCTGTTTCAATGATTTCAGTCAAAAACATGTTCTGTACAGTGTCTTGTCCACTGCATGATTTTTTCCAGACAATATTTTTGTCACCATTGCTATGAAATAATTCCACTATATAACAAAAGCATAACATTAGATATAAATTACTGCTTCTGTATATATTTTTGGTGAATTTTATAATTTCTAGACATTTAATTTATTAGTCAAAAGTATCGATTTTTTAAAATGTGTATCGATTATTGATCGACAAAAAAATATCAACGATACATTGATATTGTCGATATCGATGACAGCTCTAGTTTTAGTTACCATGGTATGATATCAAGGCATTTTATAATAATTTGTTATCATTACCATGTCACCATTCATTTATTATGAACATTTCAGTCAGGTTATATATAATATACAATTGTAATGGCATCCATCATAATCATGTTACGTGACCCTGGTATTATCAAACATGGCATTTTTTTTAATAATTTTTAAATGACCATGATATAACATGGTTCTCAAAATGTTTATGTTTGTAATTTAATGGCTGGAATAATGGCTTTAATTAAGATCATGTTAGTGGCCTTGGTTTATCATGGTGTTTTTGTAATTACATGTGTAAGAGTGTAACCATGGCAAAAAACAAAATTAAATTCATGTAAGTAACCTGGTTTAACATAGAATTTTTGTGACTATGACCATAACTATGATTTGACATGGCAAAATGACCACAACTGTGGTTTAACAAGGCAGTTTTTTTCATGATCATAACTAAATGAGGTATAACTTGTTAATGGCATTTATAATATAAAATGTCATGGCAATAATAAGGACTATGTATGTAAATGTGACATGCAAATGTGGCATGCCATGGCATTTGAAATGATTATGTTAGTTTAAACAATGGTATATCATGGCATAGTGAACCTGTTATATATTGTAACCATCTTAAGTATATCACTGTATTCATATATAATGACCATGGTTTGCCATTCAAAAATCTTATTGCTAATGTAAAGAATAATACAAATACAAAGAATTTTTTACAGTAAAAGAAGGAAAATAAACATAATTTTATAGTTAACCAAAGAAATGATCAATTTATAAAAAAATATTTTGACCATTAAAAGTTTAGTATAACTGTAATATTTCATTTTCCCTTTCAACTATTTTCTAATATTTGCGTACACTAAAATTCCACTCATCAATTGTCAACAAAGGTAAAAAAAAATTATAATCCAGTTCTAAGAAAAATTGACCATGGAAATAATTTTAATTACTCCATGCATATCTCTTATTTTTTGCCCCCCAAAAAAAAGCAACAAACAAAAAAGAGCAATTTTTCCAATTTTGAAATTTCAAAACTATTTACTTCATAAAGTATTTCAAATAATAGCACAGTTTAAAAAATGTTAAGGTTGGGTCTCATTTCCAATCAAAATATTTCACCACAAAATATCAGGAAATATAGCACAGTGCGGACACCATCTGCATGCAAAATAAAACATAATTTATAATCTATCCAACAAGGTAACTAAAAATTAAACACTCTAACACAATTACTTTCGATACGATAAAACTTCTTAAAATAATATACTACTATAAGTTCGGCAGCGAAATTTTAACGCAGTCAATCATTATTTCCCAATAACATTATGACAACACTGTATGGAAATAATTTATAGTAAAACTTGGAAACATTCGAAGCGAGAAAGTTTCGTCTAAGCAGAGTTACGAAGAAAAAGACGGAATTTCCAATAACCACTTATACTACTAAATAATGTCCAGCATTGGTTATATATATACAAATTATTATTGAGTTAATATGTCACTACATCGTTAATTGTATTACTAGTACCTGACAACAACTTAAGTTTTTCTTGTCAAATTAGGAACAGCTTTTAATTTAACATTTACCATATAAAAGATATTTGTTTCATACCACAAACACTATCTGTTTTGTTTGCAAGGTCTCGCCAATATTATTCCCCGAACCCACCGAACATTATACCTGAGCATAAAATACCAATCAGACTACAACCAGCTGTGCCATCCAGCTCACTGTCGATATCAAATGTACAGGTCTGTCTCAGTAAATCAAGGTGTCAGAAATAACTTTCTTTATCCATATAATGAAATATTTAACTGGTGCTAATAATAACTTTTAAAACCGTCACTAAATCAGTGAAATTAAAAAATATATTGCAAAACTGTTCGGACTTTTGCTGATGGTATCCGGACATTTCATGATTTGCTCCCCGGACAGTGGCCCCCTCACACGTTTGCTCGGGTTGCCCCCCCCCCCTTTTTTTGCGGAGGCGGACAACAGTTACTGTCCAAGGTGCAAATGTCCTATGTGTAGCTCCATAGAGGATAAATATATTGTAAGGACTTATGCTCTACAGAGGGCCACCATGCAAAGATTTCACTGTAATATATTAACCTACAAAATATCTCCATCTTCTGTTTATATATTTCTATAATATACAGTATTTTAAATATATATAAATTGCATTAACCAACAGCTTTTTAAACAAGCTTATAATAAAGCATTAATTGTAATTTCTGAGCAACATAAAGGCGCCATTATTTTTAACATAGGCGCCATCATGTTTACCATTAACTTTGACTAAAACATTAATTTTACCTTCAACTTTTTCTTAAATAACACTGCAAAGCCAGAGATAAATCCAGAAACAAATTCCCTTGATGATGATGCTCATTGGCTAAATCTCCATTCAAATCATTCAAGTTATTACATATAGTCTGGTTAAACAGTTTGAAAGAAAATAAAATCTTATCCATGCACACTCCTTACTGTAACTAAAAATAGAAACTGACACAATGTACCATGGCAGGGATAACGTATTTTATTGAATTTTTCATTATCATGTACATTTTCTTTGTGACTCTTGACGATTCTATAATTGTAAATGTGATAGTTACTAAATTACAGCTACATGTATAATGTCAGGTGATTTCAGACTGTCAAATGTGTGACAAACTCTGGTGACAGTAATCTGCTCTTAAATCTCAGGCAGGGACTTTCCACCCTGCAGTGCTTTATATCACTTTTTTTATTGTTTCACTAATTGGCCCCTTTTCTCAAAGAGAGAAATAATAGTATAATTCTTTATTATTATTATAAATACTGCAGTAGAGACTTTCTTAATAAAAATGTTTTACTCTGCATTATTATAATGTTTTGGCTTAAATTAAATTCAATTCTGAAATTCATCATGAACGTTTTTGTACATTTGCCTCTAAGACGATAATGTAACAGGGCCAGCTTGTTTTATGCAACAAAAACAGCAAAAAGATAAACAAAGGAAAGCAAACGTTCATGGAACACAGATGGGACCTCAGACAACATACAGTTTATACTGGTACACCAGTCACATTTAAGAAGGCAGCTTGAAGGATGAAGCCAGGAGGAAGGCAAATTTATAAAGGATATCAAATATACAGCATTATGAATATGATTATGACAAGCCTCAGGTAAGTGACCATATAAAATAAAATACAAATTGTCTACAAGATTTTTTCCCTAAGGAAAATAAGAAAACAAAACATTTAAGTAATACAAAAACATCTTTTCCACCCTTGCTATGAAAGTGGCGTTGTGGCCGAGTGGTAAATGCGTCGGACTAGTAATCTAAGGATTGCTGAACCCTTGTCAGGGGCAGGCTGTTATTTCCTTGAGCAAGAAACTTTACATTCATTGCTTTATAGTACTGGTTGGTTCCAGGAACAGATTCAAGAGTGTTTCAATAAGCTTATAGCTTCTAACACAATCAAACTAAAATAAATTTGTATAATTTTACTAAACTAACACCGTGCCCTTTCCATAGTATGTTACAATATTACAAAAAAAATAATTACCGGTAGATGCATTATGACCATCATCCACTAATGGTCAAATTCTGGTCACTGACCACATAACGTACAATTTTTCAGGTCAAGGTTGACACTTGCCTTACATTGTTGATATGTTATTGTTATGCATTAATCCATTACCTTGCTAAAATTTCTAAGGAGACTTGCCCCATCTTTTCATTTCTGCGACAGTATAATTATTATCAATATTTTGAATATCAAGATGAAAATATAGTAAAGTAGGGCCTGGCCAGACTGCTTGGATACTGCTGGCAAAGCTCATCACTTTCAGGTCCATCAGGGTAAGGGTTAAAGAAATAGTTTGGGCTGATGTTCATAGAAAATCTTAAGTGTATTCTTAGTCCTAGGACATAAAACCAACTTTAGGACTCACTTAAGACGGTTTCAGTAAAGGTTTTTCCCTTCAGTAAAGGACTGTAGACTATACATGCAGTTCATTCTATTTTCCAAAGAAAAGTTCAGAAATACAATGACAGACCCTTTTATGAGAAATTTGTGTAATTACTCATCTGTATACAGTAATGTTATTCAGAAATTACAAGTCACAAAAGAGAAGTCATAAGTTATATATAGGACAATTTCTTTGCAATGCAAAATTGCCTCAGTTTTGGTCTTTAAACACCGATTTCAGACTAAGGACTTTCTAAGAAACACAACACTGTACTTACTGGTAAGAGCTGCTTGTTCCAAGTGATAGCTAAATATTCAACATATTAACTCTTAAAAACAACACTTGAACAATGTATACCTTATATGCCACTCTATCTTTTATTGACATATAACATTGATTTATATCTATATAAATATTTATTTAATTGTCAGCCTACTGTTTTGTCTAAAAAAACTTCTGACTTTTTTTTTAACCATTTATTCCTTTTTACAGTGGCTGTTTGGATAAACAAAGCATGCATACTAAAAATTTGTCAATGATTAAGTCGATTTACCCTAAGCACACTAAAAATGCAAAATGGACTTTTTGTGATATTTCAATGTGGGCAAAACCATTTACATGTTTTTACAATAAATTTAAGAGTAAGCACTGACTGAATAGGGAACAGTGCAGACCATGATCATATGGCATGAAAATGTTAGGTGATGTTGATCAGCACTAGTCACCACTTAGAAACTGTTATTAAACTTCATTATTATACAAGGTACATGTAATTAAGATGGCCCAAAATCGCTCAAATTAATGAAATACACTGCTAAAAAAGGCATTAAAGATCACTCAAATGAATGAAATACACTGCTAAAAAAGGCATTTTGTGAGAAGATTTTTGAAGATTTTGTGAGAAGATTTTTGAAGATTTTGTGAGAAGATTTGTAAAGTTTTTGTTATTTAAATCTATTTTTAGCTGATCTGTTCACCGACTTTAAATAATGCATCAGATTGGACCTGACAAATATAACTTTCTTAGAGGGCCATTTAAGGCTGGACCATACGTTTGGCTTAAATTTACCATGTGGTTTAAGAAGAGATACGATAACAACAGATGGCAGATATTGACCAGTGACACGAGTACTCTGCGAGATCACGTGAGCTTACAACAAAAACAACTGTCAAATGCATTGACTGTTTCCAGTTTTTGAAATGCTTTTACTATTGAATTTTATAAATAAATTAATAATATCAATAAAATGTAAGTCCTGGTGAAAGCAATTATTATTTTCTTTATTTTTTTGTATTCAATTGACAATGTCAAAATAATTTTCTTGTTAAATTTAGTTCAATAACTCTGAGAAAATAATTTTTTTGTACATACAGTCAAACAATAATACCTTTTCAATGTAAAATTATTTTTTATTACCTGTGCCACTTGTGTTGAAGTAATTTGTTCCCTCAAACATTTTCTTAAATGATAGGTCAAGAGGCCTACACAGACAATTAATGTTACTCAATACTGAATAATATTCCAAACTAACAAACACAATTGCTTTTTACTGAAATTTTGCTCTTAAACTTCGATCCTCAAGACATCAGTCCCTCATGTGATTTAAGAACATGCCAACTAATAATGGACTTATGTAACTTTACTCCCATCCTTCCATCAGAACATATAAATGTTATATAATACTCTTAACTCAGCATAGTACAAAAAACAAAACAAAGAAAACATTCATTTTACAGCTTACGAGTTTCTGCTAAAAAAATGCAACACTACAATCTTGAAATTTCACTATTTCTATTTATTTATACAGAGCAAATCTTGCATAATTACATTTAACCAGGCGATTTGTTACATATATATACTATTCGGCTTACACAGTACATGTGAACTTATCCCACCTTATCGTAAAACTATAATAATATTCAGGTCAAGTTCATGACTTCATCATTGTAGTCAAACGTTTGGCAAATATAATACCAAAAGTATAGACTATAGACTACCGGCCAAACATAAATCTGTCTCTCTCAGATCAACTTAAATTGCTTAATGTAGCATAAATAATTTCTGTTTAAAGCTTTTTGTCACAAGTCTTTACATAATGTGAGCATATTAAATTAATTGTGTTATCAGATGAGATAGTCAACAAGCACTGAGTAAATAAAAGTTTGAGCCCGATCTTTAGAGAAACAAAGTTAATCAATTTAAGGAAATAAAATTAATTCTCTCATTCATAAAGTCGTCCTTACATTATTCATATAATTATACATGTACTCAGAACAGAATCTGGAACAATATAACAATAAATAGCAGCTATTGATAACAATTAAAATTTACAAGCAGGTTGGGCAATTTTCACTGTAAATTTAAAATCTTTAGTTGCCTTGCAACAGAAAACCTGCTAGATTTTTTTTCCCAGTCTGAATAGTGCTAGTTTTGACCGCTGAAAAGGAAAAAGTTTTAGGTACTATCAAGGGTTCTAAAATTCAATAAATAATGGCATTTGACATATTACCACTCACAATCTTCGAGGTCTTAAATCTTTAGGATCTTCAAGACAAAAAATATTTTTTAGAGATTGGTTTCTGTGCTCAAACAAAAAGAAAGAGGGTACCTAGTTGTAGGTATGAATTTTTATTTTTCTTCCTTACATTTTCTGGACACATTATTTGTAAAAGATCTTATTTTGAGAACATAATTATGTACATGCATAAGATCAACAAAATATTGTCCATTTCTAAGATTAATCTTCATTCTTGACAATAATATAACATATCAAAAATAGTAATTGTTTGTGCTCAGTTATTATGAAAGTAACTTTAATTCAATTTTTGGCACACTGATTGAAGATATTTTAATTTTAGTTTGCAATTCTATAGAAATATCAATTCCATAAGAAATTCGAATTTTATTAGTTTTTTTTCTTAACCGGCTTACCCTGCTTTATAAAGTGGACTTGCCTGCTTTGAATCAGGGACAGTCCATTAGGAAATTAAGGCAAATTTAATATCAAATTACAAAAATTGGGATATCAACAGTGTAGGGCCAAGTCAGACTGTACCAAAATGGCCTGCATCTACTCTAGAGAGAATGACTAATCACTTTCAGTGTCAAGCAATTTAAGTAGGGTAAAGGTACTGTGGCTTAAGTATAGCTATTGCCAATTTTGGTCGACTTTTTAACTCTCTATCACTCAGTCATTATGCAAGAACATGTAACATTGAATAAAAACTTTTGACCATAAAGTTCAGTTATCGAGTATGTAACTAATCTTTGTCACTGAAGAGTGGACAAAGGTCAAGTGATAGGTCAGTCATTTGTACATATTTGTGTTGTGTATTATTCAAACAACTCTAATATATTCAAACATGGAATATAACAGTGGCATATGCAACTATCTCCATTTAGTGATACATATATGAGTAGTTACAGTACATACTGCAATAAATTAGAAATTTAGATATACATGTATCGTCACCTTATTGCAAAAATTTAAATCTAAATTTGACAGGAGTTAACCTGTTATTGCACTACTTAGGTGATAATGTATACATTGTACATGTACTTCAATACTGTAAACAAAGTCTGGACCACTTCAAACTTCTATTTTTGCAAGCAAAGGTCACTTCAGTAACAATGTAACTGACAGATACCACACTAAATAGTATACATTCATATCTTTAATAGACAAGTCCAATATACAATGTATATTAATTTTGTATACAAAACTTCAATGCCATTTATTACCTCAACTGCCCTTTAGTTGATAATTATGATAAGTTGAAAAAGGCATTATGATATATTTAAATTATGTTGCATTTGATAAACACCTTCAATGCTTTGTACCTATTGTCTCAATGACACTGGTTGTAATGTATCTGTCAAGATACAGTTGTGGAATGGCATTGCTATTCCTAAAATTTTAATAATATAATTAAAGATTTAAGTATAATGAAAAAGTGCCAAAGAAGAAAATTTGTACAAGTGCATTTCTTTTTATTGAAGAAAAGATACCACATTGTACAGGTTACCACATTTTATAAAGGTTACCATACAGTACATGTATATGTAGGTTTACATTGTTATTATAGGTTACACCATTGTATACAGGTTACCACATTGTATACAGGTTACCACATTGTATACAGGTTACCACATTGTTTATATATGTTACCACATTGTATACAGATTACCACATTGTTTATATATATTACCACATTGTATACAGGTTACCACATTGTTTATATATGTTACCACATTGTATACAGATTACCACATTGTTTATATATATTACCACATTGTATACAGGTTACCACATTGTATACAGGTTACCACATTGTTTATATATATTACAACATTGTATACAGGTTACCACATTGTATACAGGTTACCACATTGTTTATATATGTTACCACATTGTATACAGATTACCACATTGTTTATATATATTACCACATTGTAAACAGGTTACCACATTGTTTATATATGTAACCACAATGTATACAGATTACCACATTGTTTATATATATTACCACATTGTATATAGGTTACAACATTGTTTATACATACATATTTTACAAAAACAAGACATTATAAACAGGTTACCAAATTGTATACATATATTGCCACGTTGTATACAGGTTACCACATTGTATATGTGGTATATATGTCCAATTATAACAGAATACAAAAATTAAATCTTTCAGTTTTTAAACATCAATCTTCAAAGTCAATATTGATTAAAAATTAGATCTCTATGACATTTTTAAGGTCTCTAACCAAAAATAGGGATTGTTTTTTTTTAGTCTGTAATAGATTTTGATAAGGTCTCTCACCAAAAATAGGGATGTTTTTTCAGTCTGTAATAGATTTTGATATATGTAGATTACAATATTAAACATATGTTCAATAAAAAATCTATCTGCATTATTTACTGTAACCAAGTTTGAAAGGTACTGGAATGCAAAATGTACTAGAAATATCAAACTACATGGCAAAAATGCTTTAGGTGTCAACTATGGTCAACCTAAAATAAAGGATTTTAAGCAAAAATGACAACTTGACATTGTTATATCAATCTTCCTATTTCGGAAGAAAAAATTGTCAAATTATATCATGTGCCTGTCAAATTTAACAGTTTCGCTATGATGATGATTGAGACTCACTCGTTTTCTAGTTTGTAGTGGAATAAACAGCCTCGGGCATGCTGACAAAGTAATTACTCATGCATTTCAATGAAAATGATATGCACAATGATAAATTTGTTATAAATTCTTGAAGTTGTATTTCTATTGCCATTAAAGATTAACTGATTATCACTGGAATTTGTGATACATGTACATTATTAATTCATTTACTAAAACTGGCAGTAAATACATGGAGCACTCTGCACAAAAGTCTCCTTCAATTGCACATTCCTTTAATGAGTTATAATGAAAATTAACATTTTTTTCTGTATGTTTTCTCAAAAATATTTTAAAATGAATTTGATCAACAGTTCCTGATACAGAGTATATAAACAGTAAATGTAAATGTCTGGTAAAAATATACTTACATAGTGGAGAAATGTTTCGGCGATCGGTCTATTTACCCCAAGACACCCCTTAGACTACCCCAAGACTACACCAACACTACGTCAAGACATCCAAGACCACCCAAGACACTTTACTGACATGTAAATACATCTTAATTTTACATTTTTTACCTGAGGTAAAGTAGTTCTATGCCATTTCACATTTACGTGTACATTGAATCTCTCTTCATTTATTTCCCTGTCTTTTTTAAATGTAAGATTATAAATATATAATCTTTTTTGTGCAAAATTGTTTACAACAATGAAATAATCAATCATATTCTGTTTCATAATATTGATTTTTTTATTTAATCTGCCCCTTATGTCATTGGATTAACAGATTAACATGCATAGTCTTGTTTATATTTCAGTAGATCTAAAGTTAATTTTAATCAAAATATTTTTTATATAAAAGAGCATAGATCTATCAATAAATATTTTAGTGATGACAGTTCTAAGTCCATACATAATGATATTAACAATATTTGATATACGGTATATTTGATTGTAATTAACAAGATGACACGTAAATAATCATTTGTCGTATATAATAACACTTTCCCAATTTACACAGATATATAAGTTTCTTGGGGTGTCTTGGGGTAGTCCTTGGACTAAAAATGTGTATCTTTCTGTTCCAGAGTGTGTGTTTGGGTGTCTTGGGATATCTCGTGCCGGTGTTAAATAGACCGACCCATGCTTTAGGAGCAAAATCAAACTCAAGAAAAGGGGACACCCCTTATTATGTAACAACGTTCTGTGACATTAAAAATATGAAGTCTTTAATAAATGGGCCTACTGGTCACGTCCGATAAATTAATATCAAAAAGATCTAACAAATTATATGTCGTTTAAATCAATTTAGAGGTTGTCATCAAAAGAGCTAAATCAATGTTTACATTTTGACCCAGTGGTTCACGTGTTTGTCCCAGTTACCTAAATTTTGACAGGTAAAACTGACAGAAGTTTATCCACAGTTTTACAGTATTCAAATGGTGAATCTTACCCAAAATACAAAAAGTACACGATTTCATACTTGTCAATTAACAAATTGCATGCAAATATTACCTTAATAGCGACAATTACTTGATTTTTTCCTATTTTTCCGTTTCTTAACACCACGATCTCACGAGTGGCCTTGACCATAATATTACACGCATTCTGATTGGTTGATTCTACAGTACATGTTAAAAGATTTAGGTTACTTCCCTTGAACAAGAGATGTTCCACTGAATTTATTCGCCCACTAACGAAGCACAGTTCTCTATGCACGTGAAAATTAATGTCATTAAAAAAGTATAATACCCGTATGTTTGAGGGAAAGTTAAATTTAAAAAGATATACATTGATCTACTTAGAACACGTTTTCTGTGCACAAATTATTATATAACAGAGACATAGACAGCTCCTACAGTAGATATATAGATCTACTCCACTAAAACATCACTCATGCCTATCAAAAAGTGAACAATTAGGCAATTTGTAACAAATTAAACTTAATGGATGTACATTTGATCCTTTAATATTACATACCGTTTGAAAGGTTAATCTTTTATCTATTGCTGCAAGTTATTAAAATATTGGTAACTTTCCATGCCTTTCACTTAGAAAAACATAGCAGAACATACCCACTGAGCCAGTTTTTTCGTCATATGAATATTTTTGTAATAAAAATAAATTTCTCTTTAAAATTGATGTATCATTTGTTTAAATGGCCACTGTAAATATTTTTACCTGCAGCCATAGACAAAAGCACAAACTTTCAGAAAATGTATTATTTTACTGATTTTTTGATAGCTCGTTAATGAATAAGTTATCTATGTCTCTGATTTTAATTAGTTGTTTAATGCATACAAAAATATGTAACAACAAAGAACAATTGTTAAAAAATATAGACAGACTATGAAAACTGTATTCAAATTTTTAGGAACATTTTCTTGGCTTGTGGACAGATTTTCACGCCACTCGTGAAATATACCTTTTGCTGCTCACTAGGTGAAATATATTCCGATCTTACAACTGAACGAAACAAATATCCTGTATTTATTGTTAAATATATAAAATCATTTCGCTTGTAAACGGATATTTACTACAAAAGTTCCCTACAGTTGAAAAATACATGTATAGAGGATATTGAATGAGTGTAAGTTCAATACTGAATTTATTGCACGAGTTGAATAAAATAATATTATGCTCGCCAGAAAGGCTCGCATAATATTATTTTATTCAACTCGTGCAATATATTCAGTAATGACCTTACACGAATTTAATATTTTATTTATAACATACCCAAATAAAGACCGTTTAAAGTGATATAAGAGTCATTTTTCATGGACGCGCCTACAGTATAGTATACAGTAACGCTAACATTTAGCGCGTCTTCACATAGAGGATATTTGTTTGTTTTGCATGTAAGATTGAAATATAATTTCACTGAGTGAACACCAGATGCAATATTTTCACGAGTGGCGTAGCAACGAGTGAAAATATAATAGCTGGTGTTCACGAATGAAATATATTTCAATCTTATATGTAAAACAAATAAATTTTCTTTTTATTTTATGCTTTTTAAGTGATTTAAGCTATTTTTTACTGATTTTGCAGCGTAACGTCGCGCATTCTCCTTTGTGACGTAAATTGTATGTATCAACTTTTCTACAGATATTTCGCAGCTATCGTAAATAAAATGGCTCGTTTTTGTTGTATATTCTTTATTGTTAATGTATGAAAAAAATCATAAACTTTGTACTTTGCACTCCAGATGAGCTAAATGTTGACCCTGATTTGACCGTTAATCCTATTGACAAAATTTGTGGCGAATTGATTGTAAATAACTTGTGTTAAAGACCTTGCTCTATCTTCAAACGCGGTTATTTCTTTTTATATTTCAACGATATATTGTAATGTTAAAATTTCAAACTTAATCGGTTACTGCGATAAATGTCTTACAATATGGCATCGAATCGAGAGAATATATCGTTGGCGCGATAGCAGAGATCTTAAGTTTGCCTGTGCAAGTTTCAAACCCGAGATATAGAAATTATATTGCAATAATCAGTAAATGTTCAATTCTGATATGTTTAATCTAGGTCGGTCATGTTTATAAGTATATATGCAGCTTTTTAATCAAAGTTTGCTGAATTTTAACGTGATATTGCGCTTCATGATATAAGTGAATAGAAATCAGCGGTTTATTACCTCCCTTGTGACGTTGAGAAGACGTTAAACGTCACAGAACCAAGACGCTGATTCCATAGTAACGTCACATTTGTTTGGAGGATTAGAGTGATGTTGATCATGATATCGTCGTTTTACTCTTAAATTAAAGAATAGTCCGACGATAAAGTAAGAAGATTAAGATACCATGGCAACGAAAACCGTAGGGGATAGTTTTCCATACAAGTTGCTAGACCAAGCCTTTAAGAAACATGAGGCGTCTGACAAGTAAGTCATAAGCAATATCGCGTTTCCCACTTTTATCTAATTCTCACAATTTTTTTTTTATAATTATATAATTCTTATGGAAACGCCGAACATGGCGATGAACTTTGTGAAATATTTGTGCTATCTTGAATCTTTGAAATCTTGTTAAAATGATCTTCCGACAATATAAGGGCGTCTGTGTCTTTAGTAAAAAATATGATAAACAAGATCAACAAGGAAAGGCGGCGTTCAATGAACGTAACAACCATATGACTCAGCAACAAGAACGAATGGCCAGGAGCCCAGGCGGACCCAAAACAAAAACAGGACAGGGCAATCAATGGTTAATCAAAGAAATAAAAACTAGAGGCAATGGGGAAGATACTTACCGTAGACGAGAAAACAACAAGGGACACAAGCAAAAGTGTCACCAAAACAGTATGAAACAGCATAGACATACATCTGAGGAACACAGTGGGGCGCCGCCTTGGAACGGTCAGCAGCATAATAATGACTGCTGGAGAGTTTAAACCGGTTAATGGTGCACCAAACCTAGCTCTTAGCCCCACCATGTTCCTTTAAACGAGACGGTGTAAATAAAATGAATCCCCGCCAAGTGAAATTCTAACAGTTGTCATGGTAACAAAAGGTTAAATAAGTAAAACACTAAAATGATCATGTAGAAACATATAAAAGTAAACCCAATGACCATAACAAAATTACTCAATGTCCTAAAGGAAGACAGAGCAACAAGAAAATCACCTACAAGGGCCCGACGAAGCAAGGCAGAAGACGAAATGCGTTTCTTCTTAAACAATTAAGAAAAGATTTTCAATTATTTGATATGAATTTTCATTTTTGAATCTGTAATTAAAAGGATGAAGCATTAACAAATTAATATATGTATTTATACATACATCTAGTTTTCTTATGGGAAACGGTCGATACTTCACTAACTATATAACGCATGTGATATGTAGTTTTTTTGGTAAATGACTAAAAATAAAGAAATATAATTTATATGACTCCAGTAATTTGAACCCGTTTTGTCGCCTCTTACGAAACGGTTATGGAAAGCCTTGACTGTCTTATAATTATAAACCTAAAAGTTGCTATGGCCAAATAGCAATATATTGAGTCAACCTTTTCTGATACAATGTGCACTCATGAATATATTATGTGGAGCCATCCTGATCTATAGTCAACCGAACAATATATGATGTCAATGTATCTCTTTATATGATGTCAATATATCATTATACTATGTGCATTTTTGAATATATTATGTGGAACCAGCCTTATTTAAGGTCGAAATAACTATACATCATGTCAAATTGTCCTAATATGATGTCAGTGTGACATTATAACATGTGAAGTTATCAATATATTATGTGGAACCAATGTGAAACTGTGAATTCTTACAATAGTTTACGCGGAGCTCCACATTCATACTCTTTCTGAAGGGATCCCTATACGGTGTGACAGAGCCCACCTACTGATTATAATTACCTACAATTTCTATTATAGATTAGGACAGAAATTTCACGTGGTTTTGGGGTGTTGTAAACATTCAACTAAGCGGGAACACGGGTTCTTTTCATTCTGCACAAAACCATTCATATTTTACGAAAATTTCCAAAATAATTCCTGACCGAATAACAATAATGCAGATCACCAATCTTGGTTTTCTCTGGCTACAAAAGTAGACCAGCAGGTTAAAGTAGTAGCTGTTTAAAGGGAAATACATGTACATGTCAAACGATCAGATCATTTTTGAACCGCGACTCATCATATTAAAGTTGTGCGAGTAAAAATTTATATCTGTATGAATTAACATGCTATGTTAGATATTTATTTAGCACAGGACATGAGAGTTGAATTATTCCGGTATATGTGAACTTTTCTACACAATATACTTGTACATTTCTCCATTAATCGTGTCATACAGTATATGTAGGCAATCCGAATTCGTAAGGAAATCCAAAATAACATTTTTTTTCTTTATAGTAACGAAGTGATAAATTCCTAATATTTTCTTGGAAAGAAGAATCAAGTTATATAAATTTTAGAAATTGAGTACTTTCGTGTAAGATAATTATATCTATATTGAGCGATTTAGAATTACTTGAATGACAAGTTGTTCACATAACCTTTGTTTTTAATGAAGCCTTTATTTTTTTAATGACCTTATCTGTATTGTCTGTATAATGTTATAAAATAATCAATTTTGTTTCGTAATGTTTGCCTTTCTTTCTGCAACCAGAATTTAATGTCACGATTTTAAAAATTAACAACAACTCCTACACCAACAACTACAAAATAAATAAATAAATAAAAAATAAATAAAAAAATAATATAAATAAATAAATAAAATAAGATAAGATAAGATATAAACATATATTAAATAAGATAAGATAAATACCTCTGTTTATCCAATTCTTAAGCAACGGATTCTTTTCGGATGGAATGATGTATAAAACTGTGGTGCACTTCCGGTTTGCAAAACGCGGGTACAGGACCGCAGAACAAAGCATTTGTCGCGATATACAGCTGCTTCATATTGAAATGACATCTTTTGAAAGATGTTTGAGATGTAACAAAATTGCTGGTAATTACGACCATTATCTAGAGATTTGGCGCATCTCCCCAGACATGATTTCTAATTTGAGGTGATAAAAATTTGAAAAGGATGATGGTAGACTAAGAAATAAAGCAATAGAAAGTGTGTTTATGAATGTACTGATTTGTCACTGTATGGACAGTATAATTATAATCATAAACGGACCTTTTCATTTATAACACCGTTCAATTTATTACTAAGATTAACAAATTTTGTTCTAGTTAGGCTATCTGTCTGAACTTTATTAAACTTCATTCGTTACCGCCCTCCCATTTATTTAATAATTACTAGACTTAAAATATTTAATTTCATCTGTTTGTTCTTCCGATCATTCATTCATTAATTCATGTCATTTCATTCATGTCATTTCATGTCATTTCATTCACTCATTCATTCATTCATTTATTTATTCATTCATTCATTTATTCTTTCATTAATATCGTTTCATTTCATTTCGTTTCATTTCGTTTCATTTCGTTTCATTCATTCATTCATTCATTCATTCATTCATTCATTCATTCATTCATTCATTCATTCATTCATTCATTCATTCATTTCGTTTCATTCATTCATTCATTCATTCCAATCAAATTAATGAACATAACTGATATATTGATGGAAGTAAACTGATGTCGCCATTCAGCAATCCCGCAAAAGAAACTCAACTTAGATTTAGTGACAACTCTTTTAAGAAATTTGTATGGTCATTAAAACTTTCTTTCAAATAACAATTATTCAATCTTAAGATTTTGTGTGAATTAGACACAGGAATTCAGGTAAAAGTTAAATGGCGGTATGGTGCATGAATCAAAATGGCCGCCATATAACGCGATCGAAATATACTTTCGGTCCCTTCACCTCATAAAACTTCAGTGGAGTCCCTTTAATATTGGGTTAACTTTTTTTTTCAGGTTTCGAATATTCCTCACCATGAAGATTGCTGAGCGTGCAGAAATTGAGATGCAATATATCAAGCAATTACAGAATTGGGTGAATGATCTCAACATACAGACGGACAGAATGTGTCACCCAACTGGTAAGTTTTTTATGACATAATTGTTCTATGTAATGTCACTCGAGGACACAAGAATGACATGGGATTGCTCCACATTGATATGTCAGCCATAGAGACGTGGGGCGTGGAGCTCCAAACACCTTAAAATCCAAATATATTGTAAATTTGTCCATCCCAGCATATACATGTACATATCATATTTATCATAAATAAAAATATGAAAATTGATGTCCGGGTATACCCTTTCAGCTATTTATTTCTAAAAATACTTACGTACTTCTACTAAAAGTCTAAAACTAACATCGCTTTCATATCTGACACTAGTACGTGTTTTATATTTGGAAACATAGAATGGGAATTTAAGGGGAAATAAACATATAACGTGCCAAATGATGTCATATAGCATCGTGATGGTGATAGAACTAGGTAAAGCTGTCAAGTTTTGTCGAACCTTTCGTCTTACACGTTATCTTCAGGATGGTGATCGCGTGACATTTGTTTACGGCACCACACCTGCTATACGATATTTTCTCGTCATGTCTTTCATTATTTGACTAATAAACATCATGAACACAGTCATATCATGTTCCAGGTATCATTTGCCGATTCCAATGGTATATCACTTTCCATTTTGGCTCTTTTACTGCAGAAATTCTTCAATATAGTACCTATAGAAGGAATCATAGTAAAACTATATATGTTCTAGCAAGTTGGGTGTACACCTTACTTTATGTCATTTGATCACTATAATCAATTTTATCATTTGATATTTCTGAGGCCATTAAGGGCACACAAGAGTTTGTGAAGAAAGTATCAAATAAGAACGCAAATATGGTAAATTATTGTACTAATCTAACTTGATACAGAAAAGGCGAATAAGGAAGAGTACTGGATTACTACTCAATTTTGATTTGGAATTCATCAATAGTCTATCGCTTGTTATGATTTTTGTCACTTGCGAAGATAATTTATAAGTAATTAATTGCTAGTTATCCGGGAAAGCAAGGTAGGTTGACCAGCCGCCGAAGTATGACCATAATGTGTCAGAATCGGCGTAAAACCCAATCAACCAAATATTAATCTACACCCAAAAAGATATCAGATGAACATGACTATTTGTTGTCATTTGAAGCACATAGGTTAAACATTATTTAATAAAACAAATAAGCATACTGATCCAAATGTATATTTTTTTTATTTTTAACAATTTTTCTATAGCGACATGCCATAAATCATAATACCACGGATTTATATTATAAATCTGTGATAATACCTTTACAATTTCAGACCAATATTTAAAGAGCGAGCTCATGTCAAAGATTCTTGGGAGCATGCGCAGTGAGGCAGCGGAAGTCGTGGAATCCCGGCAACGTGTCTACAACCTCCTTATGTCAGAGCATGGACCTTATTCTAAATTACAAATGTAAGAAATACCTCAATGGTTTCTAATAGTATAATCAACTATGATTGTTATATCATATTTATGTACAACAATTAGCCATTAGCGCCCAAATCAAGTTAAGCACTGTGCTCATGCTTGCCTTATTCATTATCTGATGTGTCTGCAGTAAAGCGAACGAATAGATGTTTTTGCCTCGATTTTCAACACATAGTTATCTAGATTTGTCAATTTTCTACACATGTAGGTTGTCAATAAATTGGTGTTTGGAGGAATATTGATAATGTGAACCACCGCGCTTTTAGACGTTTTCGTTTAGTCTCTAGATGGTCACTTAAATGAACATGTTTGTTAAGAGAACATTAGATGATGGTCTTGTCCTTCAACCCTAAGTTACCCTTCTGTACTTGACTTTGCTCTGCTTCGAATTTATAGCATTCAATTAGTGTAAAAATAATGCAGAGAGCAGTACGGTGACTGGTTTAACTGTAAGTTACGTGTACATGTTTCACCTGCTGGACTGGTTTTCTTCTGGTGACAAAATCTCGTTGTTATTTTTCGCTTGTGTAAAATCTACAATCTTTTTAGAAATTAAACCAGAGGTCTTCATTTGAACGTATTTATTTTTACAACTGTCCAAAGAAGTGACTTCTAAATTACATTTCTGTGTAAAAAGCCAGATCATTTTGATGACTATTTGAGAAATTCTTAGTGATTCACACTTAGAATTCTGATGGTAAATATTGCATTTTTCTTACCTAAGTGAATCTTGTTCATGCACGAGACGTGGGAGGTTTCAACTAATAAATTCGTCTTTATTCTATATATTTTCTTCAAAATGAGTACAATACATGTATAAGCTTAACTTATTACGGTATAAATAAAATGTCACCTAAAGTAATAGTATAATGATGCTAGTTTGCACGCGACATCTCGTGACGTTACGTAAAGTTAAATCGTAAGGACTAAGTAACGCACCCAATCTAAAATATAGCAAACGAAATAGTATTTTAAACTTTCAAGTGGCGTTCTTTATGATACATTACTATTCACGTTGTTTTTGGTCCGTAAAAAGTCGCGAAAAAGGCTTTAAAAAGCTCCTACCACCTTAGCAGTATTGACCATTAACTGCCAATTTTATGTCGTGTTTGTCGGATTTTCGCCCTCCACATTGCCAGTGCTAAAAATAACCTGTGATATGCCACATTGATTTGGTAATTTTGTCTTTTGTCAAAATCGACGGAACGACAAACGGAACTTGGTGTCGTTCTTATGTTAAATCTTAATATGTCGTGTTTGCGATCTTGAATCATGGTTCCGTCGTGTCCGTGTATTGTCTTTCTGGCTGGATGCCAAAAACACGACAACTGTAAAAGTTTATGTGTTGATGCAGTGATAAGTGAACAGCATTAAAATAACTTAATATTTTGGTACGTAACGAAGATGGCTGATCTGGTAACACCGTTTAACTGGAATCAAAAACCCGTGCACAATTCTTTAAAATATGAACTAGTTCTTAAGATATATAACTACTGGTACTTTTTTCGGCACTTTTCGTCAAATTTATGAATCGCCGAGACCTTAAAAAGTTAAAATAGTTTTAGAAGAAGTTTTACTACAGCTCTCTTATTTTCAACGAATGTTTTTTTTTTTTTTTTTTAATATTTACAGCTTAAATGAAGGAGATGAGGAGCAAAACATGAAGATGTTGGAGAAAGATTTTCACAAACGATACGACAAAAGAAACCACATCGCCATGGCATACAGAAACTGCACTGAGGTAGGTTGTTATAAATCACGTGACGTTCTTGTTCATGACTGACTACGTGACGAATTTCTGTAATGCATATATGTTACGTGACGTATTTATATAACCCGCTATATAAACATTATCTTGTTACTTGTGTAATGCGTCACCTGTTGTTGTTTTTTATGTTGCATAAAACATTGTAATAGACTTCGTAAAATGTTGTTTTTAAGACATGACTCTTAGTTTAGTCTTTACGCAAACGGCACTTACCTATATATAAGTCAAGTTTGTTTTTGAAATCTCGTTTCCTATGTGAGTGGGCACGACAATATCAAATTTAATTAAGACATTTTTTATTCGTTCTAAGCCCCGAACTCTCACACAGGGCGTATAATTAATAGATCATTATATTTCCTCGTATGTCATTCCATGCTTCATGCGTGATAAATCATTTGGCGCAATATTTCGCAAACGACAGTCATATTGCTGGTGAATTCGAGGCCCGATTTTTATTAGAAATTCTTTTATACCATTATGCGGCTTCTGTAGATGATAGATTCTTTCTATTTTAGTTTAAAATCCTCTTAAAATAGAAGAAGTTAAGGGTGTATTTTAAATTTGTCGGAGGTATTTTCTAAAAATGATATGTACTCGTAGTTTAGCTGTCACGTGATGACCTAGAAATCCTTTACGCAACTGCCATTGAAACCATAATTATTGTCACGCCATGCTACAGAAAACCATATGTGATAACTATATTGGATATCACTAGGTTTCGTATAATGTCGCGCAAGGTTATAAATCTATATACAACACGTGTCAAGAAAGAAAACAAGAGCTGTCACTGGGACAAAACGCTCGACTTTGAATAATGGTTTGATTTTTAAAGGTTTGAAGAACAATTTTGTTACAGTTACGATTTTGTCAAAAGTATACAATTAAGTCCTTGGAGACATTTGCAAAGTTTTAAGTGTCAGAATCTTAGTGGCTGTGAAGATAAGAATCGCTTGAAGAACTCAAATTGCCAACACTGTTACTGTGTAATGAACTGGAGATAGATATGTGGAAACAAACAAACAACAACAACAACAACAACATAATAAATGTCACATGACCTCGGCTGTCTCCAGCTGATATCCATACGCAGTTCCGATAATATTATAATCCCGGCCACCCATTCCTGATGGACAACGAGTTTTTACCTTGTGTCTTTCTCCGTTGTGTCAGGCCAATTATTGGTGGTTTAGTTTCGGAACCAAAATAGTTGTACATGCAATTACATGATATGTCCATCGCGCAGTGCGGGTTCTGTACCGAAGGGCGGGCTTTCACCAGGGGTTTAATTTTCAAAATGTAAAAAACAAATATTACTACGAGCTATAGTTGGCTCGCGTGACATTTTGAGCTTCACTTTCTGACTTTATTTTTTATAAAATTGGGACTGTGATTAAATTTTAAGTCGTATAATGATAAGAATGCATTTTTCTAGGCACGAGAACACTCAAAAAACAGGATCGGAACGTTAGAAACGCAGCTGGCGGAGAGAAGTCGTATAACGTCATCAAAACGTCCGACGTCAAGAACTGGACCTCGAAAAATAGACGAAATGCGAGACAAGTTGTCAAGGTTACGGCGTCAGAATGACATGGAAACGGAAAAGATTGCATTATTTGAAGAAGAACTTCTGGATGAAGAGTCGTCTGCTAAACAAGTAAGTTTGACTGTTGATAGCTGTTCAATTAAACACTTTACGATGTTGATGCTGTTTCCAATACTTTCAGAGTTTTGACTTTTTTTTAATTAAAAAAAAGGGTTTGCATTGCTGCTGAAAATTGTTGATTTGTATTTATATTTTATGAAATAGCTTATCGAAAATAGCAAATCTAATGTGTTTATTTCATAAATACTTGGTTCATTTCATTGCAGTTTTTAAAATCTACAGAAAAGCAACTCCAGGAATTAGAGACACAGCGTATGAGATTGATCATGGAAGAAATTAAACGCTATTTTGAATGCCTGCAAAATAACTCTATGCAAAGGTATATATCTCTTTTGTTTAAATAATTTTATATCACCTAGATCTACTTTGTCAGCGTTTAACTCACGTGAGAGTAAAAATTAAGTGACTTTCCGTTTTCTTTCGAGAGTTATAGTGTCCAACAGAATAAATTCTTTATCTTTACGCATTTAAATTTCAAACCCATGTATGGTGGCTGATTTCTGCCATTTCGTGTCTTTCTGTCTTCGCCCAAGGCGAATATATAGCTTAATACCGTTGAAGGCATAAAGAGTTGACGTTTTGTCTTGGAAACCACATGCATTCATTTTAAAAAAAATGTTCAAATGTCATATGATAATATTTGCATATCAAATTTTAGAACAGTTTTCCTTGGTCAGGCTCGATTCAAGAGCCACTAGGCCTGAGATCACTGATTTTACCCCTGGACTACTGTATACCAAAAACCTTTGTGCTTATTGGTTTGTCAATACTTAACTTCCCTAAGCGATTTTTGATGCAAATATTGATAATGGTTTGGATACCTTTTTTTTTTATTAATTGTCATATTAATTAATGATACTTCCGTGACGGAAACGGGCGTAAACGCATATCGTTTCCTTTTTAATTAAAGCCGAGTCATAGCAACGTCCTATCCGCAATTCAATGTCAAACAAAGATAAAGTATCTTAGCAATCTGATTAAAATCATCTCCCAAATAAAGCACACTTCGAGCGATTTGAAATAGTCGTGTCTACTTTATAAGAGGTCGCTTTGTACAGGTTTGTCTATGTGTCTATAGTTACTCCCCCTGAATTTCTATATTGAACATTCGCTACGCTAAATGCATCCACTTTTCGGATCATAATTACATTTTCCATAACAAGGTTGAGAGTAATTTCAGGAAAGATTATTTCATAATTTCGTTCGTATATTTGACTGCACTTACTATTTTTGTCTCCAAATTTCTATCTCGTAAAGAGCTATAGGGCTATTTGTAACCCTTTTTACACTTTGTTAGTATTTTTACGACAGCAAGTGCCGTATATAGGCTCAAATAACTTTATTTCTGAACTTGAAACAGTTTTAGAATTCTGAACACTTTTTCATGATTGCCATAAAATTTGGCATGATTCTGGAGGCGATATATATACGCGAGTTGCTTAATTTACCAAAGCAAAATTGTCGTCTGGCCAATGCCAGTGAATGTAACGTAATATACAAGCTGATGTTTTTATTTATTTAAAGGTCGCCCAGGGTGACTATAAAAGGCCAACAGATCAGAAGTTTAGAAGAAGCTGAAAAACTTGTAAAGGTGCATTGGCTTGATGTTCATACTAACGCCAAGAAAGACGACATACCAAATTACCAGGTTGGTGCAGTTTGACCATTTCCATTTCCTTTTAGAGAAAAAAGCAAGATAAAAACACCAATATTCATTTTCTTTCGCGTGTTAAGGAAGTACAATACCTGTATCATAGCCAGGTAATGGTGGTGGTTTTTGGAAGTTTTTACTGCGGATCACGGCAGTAAGCCACATTGAATATACCAGAACACAGTTCAGCCACTGCATCGTTCCTGGGAATGCTGTCAAGCAGTTTACCAGTACTAGTTGCCTTCACTTTCGCAATGAACTGATAGTCAGATAAACTCTATGGACCTTACATCATAGTGCTCCACTTTTTGTAAGAAAAGTTATACACAATGTAAAGCAAGAAATCCGATCCAGTTAAGTAGAAGAAATTGTAATGGCAATACTCGTTTCCTTAAAAGTTGTCAATTGATAAAATTCTCATTCGGAACACTTAGCCGATTACCAATAATCCTTATAAATACACTTGGAATGTTTTTGTTTGCTGGAACATAATTAAAGTGCGCATGTGCATATATACTTGTTTTAGTTATCAATCGACGAAATAGGAGAAGTATTTTTCGTTGATGTTGTTCAATTTTTTGAGAACTTAATTGAATTACTTTGATCAAATTAACAGAGAATAAATTAACCTTTCTGTCTTTCTTACTTTACAGGACATGTTTTCGACTCCTTCTGCAAGATCGAAGAAGAATGAAAATGTCGATAATTCGAACGAGCAAAGCAGGTAAACTTTCACAAACCCTTTCATTAATAATTAATCAGTTTGTACGTTTGTAACTCACTTTTGAATAAAGCAAAAAGAAAAAAAAAGAAAAAAAAGAAGATTTTAAAAAGAAAAAGACTCAGTTGTAGAAAACCGCGAAAAGCCCGTATATTCGCATGTCCGGGCGGCAAATACCGTAAAAAATGGATAATACCGTGTACAAATATTTTATTTTTTTCAGCAGTTTTACATAACTCTTTTTTTTTTACTAATTCCAGCATTGAAGTGGGCACCCGACCTAGATGCCTTTAACAAAACAAAAATCATCTGGATAAATATAGGTACTGACGTAAGATACCATTATTTTTAACATATTCAGTTGTTTATAATGAAATGTTCTTTCGATCATTTCTGTTTCAGAAATAACAGAGAATACAGACCTGGGAGCCAGCAAGGATTGACGTTAACCGAGAGTGTATCAACTTATTTCTATTATAAATCCAGTTCCGGTTCGTCTGTTGAAGCAGACGGTAACGGTGATTCGGTAGTAGCAGAAGTGAACCGAATGCAACATAGAATGGCAGGTCCAGCTTTATTGCCATCACAGAGGCGTTCCGAAGGTATTCATACATTAAGGTTATCTATATAAAACCTAGGAGCGGATCCACGAACCAGTGGTTACGCGCCGGACCAGAAATCTAGGACTCGCAAGTTTTATCCTCCGTTATTTACTTACAATTCTAATGTTAGCCTTAAAAATAGAGGCCGCATCAGACATATATTGGTCCTCTTTACAAGGCATTATAATAAACCAGGGTCGACCGCACACCCTAAAGATAACAACTAACTCTCTTCAGAGTATTGCGTCGCAATATGAACAACTGCACGCGACACTTAATAATCCTCAAATAACCCGATCAAATATAGTTATTTATAAAACATAATTTTAATTAATAGACCATTCACACCGTTAACGGTAAGGTAAGTTTGTTTGGGCGCTGGAATTGCTTTAAAAGTTCAACATAGTCTTAAAAAGTTCAACATAGTCTGTACCAGTGTCCAGTCATTTCTCTGCTAGTTAATCTACACGCTGATTTCATATTCTCTCCATTATTTTATTTTCAATTCAAAATATATGCAAGTTGACCATTACATTAGCTTATGATAGCTTTACATGTATTGTTTTAACGTCTGCTACCGACATGCACATACAGAGTACATTTTCTAGAAAACTCGGTGTTTTTTTTTTCAATGAAAGCTTTAGAATATTTAAACAGCTGTCCAAATTGTACAATATCGTTTGCCTCAAGACGACAGTTTAAGGGAGGCAACTACTGATATAACACGCACACTTCAAACACAGAGTTGTGCTTTCAAAATTTGAATCGCATTTAAGTTGCACGCATTTTCAAACATATTTACGTGTTAGAACTCCAATATCTTTAAGCTATAGACATATTCACATTAAGAAGTCATTTTGTGAAGTGTAGCCTATAAGGTTATATGAATATGCAAAATTTATGATAAGAATCGTTCATTTTCAGAATCTATTGAAACGCTAAACTTACCACCGGAAGTGCGCTGTCCAGCCGACATAACAGTATTAGAGCCAAACAAACAATATACCACTAGAATGAAGGTAGAAAAATTACGACAGAACAACGAGTGTCGCCAAGCGGCTCATTTAACAGGTGATATACATGTTGTTCTTATTTTCTGGCACCATCATTTGAATTGGCGTTCCAAATACATAATTATACAGTAGAGGCATTTGTGTTTACCAAACATGTCAATGTTTTTGTGTGTCATTATATATTGTTTAGAAGGCTACATTTAAAATCAAGATATGTTATTTGTTTTTATTTGTTTGGGTCGTCAGACCAAACGAATAATGGTAGCGAAATTTCAGACCCTGATGCTGTTAATTGCAAATGCCGAAAGTAGTCCGCTTTTTTGAAGAAGTTACTTCCCTTTATATGTACACTAACGCCGAAAGATTCAGGGGAGATCACTGCGTAAAAATTGTCAAATGACAGGCGCATTAATTTTCAAGCAAAATAGTTCCCGAATGGTCGAAGATATAATATTGTTTTATTCTTTATAGATATACATGATTTTTATAGTAAGCTCCATGATTATTTACATCTGTGTTAAACAACATGTTTAGCGTCGAAATAATAAAAGTTACAAACCCTAATTTAGAATAATATGGTTTTCTTCAGGCTGTTAATATTTGGTTTAAACAAATTGGTTTATAATCTCACAACCTTAACCTTTCTGACATTCAGTTTTAATTTTGCCTATATGTCTATATGAAAACTCCGAAAAACGTCTTTAACAAACACGCGTTATTACATTTTCTTCTTCAGAGTATAGCACTGTAGACAAATTTGTTCCTGAAGACTCGGAAAGTGACGAGGAAATACAAGAGTGTGTCGGCAAACTCCGGAATGTCCGTGTTATCGCCGTGGAAGAACATTCTCCAAGTCCCAGCAGCCTTGAAATAGCATTCAAAAAGGGTAAGATAAGGAAAAAACTTGTGTAAATGTACCTCTGAATGAAAATATCTTTTATAGAGGATATTCAATGAGTGTAAGTTCCATACTTAATTTATTGAACGAGTTGAATAAAATTATATTATGCGAGCCTCTGGCGAGCATGATATAATTTTATTCAACGAGTTCAATAAATTCAGTAATGAACTTACACGAATTTAATATTCTATTTATCACATACCAAAAATCAAGACTGTTTAAAGTGAAAAAGCGTCAATTTTCATTGACGCGCCTATAGTAAAACGCTTTCAATTAGCGCGTCTTTACACTATGTTTGTATAAGGCAAATAACGTCACGTCAAAATACATGCACGGCAGTGCAATACCATTTTTACGGAGTCGCAAAATCGGCACGGGTGTTTGATAAACATGTCAACTCGTTCAATAAATTCAGTATTGAACTTATACTCATTCATTATCCTCTATATACATAGAAATAAAGTAATTTAATTTTATTACTTTTATTCTTTATTCCTGCAAATGAATGAATTTTCTGTTTATGGACATGAATGTATGGTATTGTGGTGGAAATCACAACCTTTAAGGAACTACATTCTGAAAATCAGTGATGCATCTGTATGACCCGGACCGACAAAAAAATCTTGCCATTAGGGAGGCTCTTTAAATATATATACAAGGTACAATGTATACGGAAAGTGAAACACAATGAGCGAGATATCCACTTTTGCCTTTGCATTATGTCCTTAACTCTTCTGATTTTTGAATTTTTTCTTCTAGCATTTGGTTATATCGCTACTTGCAGTCGGTAACCTTTCTACTTACTTTAAGCAACTTGTATTTGCATTATTATCAAGTTTTCTACTTCTGTTTGGTGGATTGAGCGATGGAGGATACTGGATTCCGTAGTTTTTTTGTGCTAATCTAATATATACTATATTATCATTAAGAATGTACACATCTAGGTTTTGTTTATGACTTAATAATGTTTGTTTATTTTTAGGCCAAATAATTAAGCAGAAGTTTGGAGCTAATGAAGATGGTTTATGTTACGGATGGACAAGAGAAAATCTGGTCGGAAAGAAACATTATGGATATTATCATCAAGATAAAGTCAGACTCTTAAAGAAAAACGGAATCTAGATCAATAGACGCTTTTTAAACTAAAATATTTGAATGTTTTTTTCTGTTAGTTTCTTATTTATTGTTACTTCAAAAACACTCTGTACCATCACAGTTTGAATTGCAATATATAATGTTTGTTACATTCTAAAACTATTGAATAACACAAACATTCCTGCAAAATAAATTCTATTAATAAAACGCATTATTTAATGTGGCATAAACAGATATTCTTTCAACAATGAGTAGGCACTGCTTAATTTCATAAGTCCGATTTCGTGCAAATCTTTTCCGGAGTTTGACGGAAAGAGCCGAAAAGTTGTCATTGGCCATTACATGAGGAGATATACACAATAACAACGACAAAACATTTTTTTCATTATTCCTGCGAGGACAAAATACCTCCGAGTCAATTATTGTTATGACCTTCATTTTGACTAGGAAATACTTTACAACGTTTGACGCCTTAATGTGCATATAGGGATCAAAGTTTCATATTCTCTCGGGGAATAATTTGACATTCATACTGAGGCTCCGCCAGGGGGTATTTTCTCGTATACAACCTCGGATCTGCAGACGGCAACTCGTAGTTTTCTGGTGGCAAAATTCGCACGCGCTGCAACAGTGACGTAATGGTTATAAATACCCTTGACCTTGCAAAATCTTGTCCTGGGCAAGCTCGTTTTCCTAGTCCAAAAGGAACAACGCTGAAAAAAAGAGCAAAAAGCGATTAACAGTAAAGTTAAATAATGGACCTATATTACAATCTTTCCTAAAACTGAACTCCATATAAATAACAAAACAATATATTTGTTTTCTAAACAAACACATTGCCCTACAATGACCTGCAGAAGATTCCAGCTCAGTGGTTAAGGATACTAACTTCAAATAAGTTGCCCCTGACTACTATATGCTCGCATACTTCTTAAGGAAGAATTTTGGTTTCACAAATTATCTGAAAATATAAAATGAAACGGCTTTCTACAGCAGTAAAGCCTTACATCCCGCGTGACATTTAAGTATCTAACTTTTTGCATTTAAATTTACACCCTGCATATTGATTAGTTTATGTGATAAACCAATATTGAATTGTTTTTGTGATGTAATTATTTTGAAATTCAAATAGCCACTAAGCATATATTAAGACTTACTTCCGTATAGAACTATGGTTAGGTGGAAGTAACTGGCCTTTCTTGTCTAGGAACCTCCCTGGTCTAAAGTCCCAAGGATCGCCCCATATTTCTGAATCATGATGAACACTGTACAAATTGGGAAAAATCTAGAACGAATAGAAACAACGTTATGTTAACAATAATAAAATATACTGCTATCAACATGCATTTATGTGCTATTTCTAACGTTTCGGACGTAACCTCCAAGTAAATTTCAAAATGTTATTATATTTTCTATTCAGAACAAATTGAATTTAACAATTGCCATACAATGACAGAATATATTTGGTCGCTACTGATAGATTTTCGTGTCAGCTGGATAGGAACCAGTTTTCGGATACTGTCTGCTCGTGTAAAATTGAATCGATCAAGATTAATTTGATAAATATTTCATCTAAAATAAAAACAAACCACTGATCCGTTGTCTATGTTATACCCGTCTAAAAGAAATCCCTTTTTACACAAATGAGGTATTGCCAATGGTGTCTGTGAGCCGTAACGCCATAATTCAAGCATGACAGCGTTCGTAAATGGCATCCGCTTCCGGTCTGACACTTCCGGAAATCGTTCAGTTCCTGTCAAGAGTATTGAATTGAATAAGATGGTCATCGCTCATATTTACAAATTAAAATGAAAAATTATCACTTTAAACATTTTAGTCTCATTCACATTTTTTAGGTTGTAATTTAAGTGTGACATCAAGGTTGTACCGTACATTTTCAACACCAAGTTGCAAATAGATATTTAGTAACAAGAAAGATATTTTGTAACATTTAGGATATTGAAGCAGAAAGAATTTTTGTATGACCAATGATGTACAATGTACCACAAAGGATTAAAAATAAATGCACATATACCGATGACGTTGTCAATTTCTGCTTGTAGGCGTGTCTGTATGTCCTGATAGTGACACATTAGTAAAATAAAGAGGCGAATACTCTTCAATAACTCTGTCATTCCTGTAAAATATAATATCTAGATAGGCACAAGACTGGATGCAATGAATAATATAGTCGATATTATGTAATACACATTTTAGGGTAAAGTATGGTGGCTGATTTGGCACATTTTGCGCGTTGCGTTGTTGATAGCGACAACACAACCTATATCGTTATCGCCTTTCGTCTTGTCGCTAGCGAAAAGCGCCAAACGGCGCGTTGTCACACTGTCGTCTTGTCGTCCTGTCGCTAACGATACACGCCAAATGGCGTGTTGTCGAGCGGCGAATAGCCAATCCTTCGATTTGAGCCAAGCGAAAATATGACATCGCGACAACACGCCACACGACAACGCGCATTTTGGCGTGCATCGTTAGCGACAGGGCGACAAGACGAAAGTCCGACAACGCGCCGTTTGTCGCTTTGTCGTGCTGTCGCTAGCGACAACACGACGCACCAAAGTGTTCCAAGTCAGCCACCATAGTATAGGGATATTTCTTAATGACAACATCAATATATTGGTTTATGAATAAATAAGCAATACGTAGTCGTTCTTGAGGGGGTCATGTTGTACAATAGATGAGAACTCGTTTTTTTATAAGTAGTATAATTGAAAGCTTGCAATACAATATTATTCATATATTCATAAGCCAAACTGTCATATACCCGAACTTGTTATCCAAAAGTTAGTACTTGACACAATGTTCAATAAAATGTGTTCTGTACAGGAGTGTCACTTGTTTAATTATCATTAAAAGAAATGCAGTTAAAGAGAAACTTCAAAAGTTCGATTGTTTTTTTATTAAATTAGGAATTTACAAATCTGGTTACCGGCTGCAAGGGTATCAAATATGAAGCCTTTGATATGTTCGTCACTTAGCAATGTGCTTCCGGTTTTAAGGATGTCGTCTGCTTGTTTTGTTAAACATACATCTACAAGACCCCTCCTCCTTCCGGATATATAGGATTCCTGAAAAATAAATTTAGGAAATATATACTGCAGTTTTTTTAATGAGAGAAGATATGTTTCCAAATCCAAAGATTTTGATTTTGTTGTTAATCTAGTTCGGGAAAAGAATATTTTGTTTTTACCTAAGAAATGTACAATTTCGTCATTTAAGCTATTATTGTCAGATATGTTTGTCATTTCTATTATAATTTTGACAAGTTGATTGTTTATTTGGTGACATAGATCTACATTAGCGTTATTTTTCTAAATTGGTTAGTCAAAAGTGACATTTAAAGGTTCATTCCATATACAATGTAATGAGGTCTACTTTAATCGAAATAAGCGCAGAAATATTTCCAGACGACATTATATCAGAATGAGAAAAAGATCCTAGAAATCGGAAACGAGAGTGTTCAGCCTACTAAAATAGCAACTCGTGTAGTTTTTAAACAAAATCGCAGAACTTATTTTTTTATTACTGTTTAAAGCGTATACATACTCAATTAACATTCGTGACCTTTAAAAAGTTGTTTTTTATTTATCATTTTTTTCCAACAAAATGGCGAAAGAAGTCCCTTGAAATAAATATGAGTTTTGACTCCGCCCACTTTCATATTTATATTTCATATTTATTCTTAACAAATATGAAATATATTTGACTAATATAGCACCATATTTCATGGGTAAAATTGAATAAAAACAGATATTTTGTAAGATTTATAAAAATAAGTGTATTTTATTATACGGTGCCAATCAGCTATACAAATTTATTCAAGATCTGTCAGACTTTTTTTTATAGGTTAGCATCTCTTAACACTATACAACCTTTCAAATTCTTATAGGAAAAAAACTACCAAAAGTTAAGATAAAAACACAATAAAAATTGTTCAGTTATTGTATACATAACAATATTTTCTTTGTTTAGATCAAATTCTTGTGATTATCATTACAAGAAAGAAAACAACCGTGTTTTTGCTTTGAACTTTCGGATGCTTTTAGAACTTGTATGGAATGCAATTCATGCATGTATTTTTATATTTTATATTTCTTTTAAGCCAGAACACGTTATGAAAGCATGCAACTGTTCCGGGAATGATGTATGGTTTTTACAACGTTAAGGTGTGTTTGATAAACGGTAAACGTCGGACATGATATCTCGAGAATCAACATAAAAAATAAAGGTGAAAAAAAGCTAATATTTTCATGAACATTTTATATAAAAGAGATAATATAACTGATAACACGTCTACAGACACGGACATAAGTTTACGGAATTTAATCAATTTGTTGTTATTGTACTGGCTTAGATTTATTTCTCGACAGGGTTTATACGATTATACATTTTTTTGTATTAAATGGTTAAATGATAAAACAAAGATAACTAAAATTCCAAAAAAAAAAAATCAAATCCTAGGCTATTTGAGAAGTTTGTTGAAGGATTTTGTATGCTGCCTCTTAGTGTACCATTTTTTTGTCATTCTACTTAAAAATCGTTAGAGAGAGAGAGAGAAAAAAAAACAATTAAAAAAAACAAACAACCAAAAAAAAAAAGAAAAAAGATAAAAGAAACAAACTTTTACGTAGCTTTCTATACAGCATACACTTTACTCTGAACATGATTTGTTGAATTTTGTGTACAGTGAACAGCCCCAAAATACATGTATATCTGATTTTTTGAACCTCTTTTAAGCAGATTTATTTTTACCTTCTGATAATCGAAAAACATTTTCGCCACTTTATCCCTTGCCTCGACTGTCCGTCTGTACATATCACCGTAGTAGCCTGGCAGGTATTTTAGAAACGGAAATGTTCTGAGAGCACCATCTACCGATGGTTCGATAAGTTCAAACAGAAGGTCAATGAATTCCCATGGCGCTTCTTTGTCAGGATCCGACTCGGAAAGAGATTCCCCGATCAGCTGAAAGTGAAAAAAAATACTGAAAAATCAAAATTTTGTGATTTTTTATAAAAAAAATGATACCCTTTGTAACATTTTACGCGCAAATTGTTATATTTCTTAATCTATTTTACTTTGTATTCTCGGCGTCTATACGATATTAACGTGAGAATTTAGAATGACTTAAATTGTTGTTGTGACATTGCATATACATAGAGTTATCCAAATCACACCAGTACCAATAGATGAACAGGAAATTAATGTATTCATAATGATGTGGATGAAAAAAACAAAGTCGTTCTTAGTGAAAGGCTAAACAAACTTGGCCTTGCAAGGACACATATGGAGGACGACTTCAGGGTTACCCTTGTTTACCCCATTTAGCAGATCTAAGAAGCAAATATATTCAGTTTTAGCAGATCTATTTCAATCAAATAAGGCTTGTAAGCCTAAAATTCGCATATCACATTATATTCCACTGTCTGTCGGATGGCTAAAACTCTATCAATCTCACAGGCTTCTAATATTTGCGCATCTGATCTCGACCTGTGCAATAGTGTACGACAATGCGCGGGTTATTTCTGAACGCTGTAAGGACGTATCAATGATTTATTGGGAAGCACGAGACATTCATAAATGCGTTACGTCAGCGTGTCTGTCTAATTATACGAACTGTCTTTAGACAAGATTGAACAACGTTTCAAGGCTTATCAAAAGATGGTTTCCATTTTCGACGGAAGCTTAATTTCCAATTATTTTGATAAAGGTAACATGAGTATCTGTAAACAAAATTCTGGTATGTCAAACAGAATTATAGACACAATAAATAGAGGATATTTGTTTGTTTGTGTGTAATTCATCGAATGGGCTTTAAAAACAGTATTCTCACGAGTGGCGTAGAGAATACTGTTTTTAAAGTTCACGAGATGAAATAAAATCACATCTTACACACAATCAAACACATTTTCTTTTTATTTTATGCTTAAAAACAAGTTAAAACGAAATTTCCTTATATTAAAATCTGTTTTCCCCATTTAGTCGAATTTTTCATAAAATAGAATAAGTCTTGGAATGAAAAATAAGTTCGACAATCAACGTTAAATGGCGGTTATATTATTCATTTCATAAAAAATTATGAATGGTCGCTTGTTTTATTAATAAAAACAAACAATTCTAGTAGGAGAAAAAGTCCAACCATCCATCCATATTGCTTTTACTTACTGCGAATTTATATTAGACCTGGCTTTGTTAAAGCGGCCGCCTTTTTTAAAAGTTGTGTAGGGAGGAAAATAACTGTGTTTGATTTAGAGGGATATCATTTGGATTTGTTAGTCATACACCTTTTTAAAAGAAAGAAAACTTATTTGAGGATTGTAACAGACAATAAATAAGTGTTGATAGAAGTGTAATCATTCAAAAAGCGACTAGGAAATAGGAAAACTTGGAATTGTTGAAAAGGCTGCCTAACGAACGCTGGGTTGTTTACTTATTCTTCGGGCTAATGGCTGTCATTGCTATTCAAGTTTTCATAAAGCATACGGCAGTTATTGCTCGAAGGATACTTAATTATGCCCAAATGTCATCAAGAGCAGTTTTGCATGTGGAAGGAATGTATTTTTCAGACTGTAAAAAAGAAACAAAAAAATTAAGAGAAGATATTTGGTGATTGGTAATAAGAATGAATAGAAGTAAGTTTTCTTCTTCTCATTGCTTTTGACATTTAAGTTATTTATCAATTTCAGCTTTGCTTTTCTCTGAACAGCCTGCCATTGTCAGAATTGTCAGCAAAAATTAAAATTGAGGTACCACGTGGGGAAAATCTTAAGAAAATGGTTTCGTCATTGAAAAGTGTGAAATTATATTTTGATTGTTTTCACTGTAAAATTATCAAATATAATTTTCACGGATAAATCAGTAATCCACTGAAAAGCATAAAATAAAGGACGATAAGCGGATGTTTATTTTTGAGACAGTAAACTGTCTGATCCTTGGCCAATAAATCATCTTGAATTGAGACTGCATATCTCCCCACAAGTGCAATACAAACAAATTCTAACACAGATACACAAGTGCATTATTACTTGATATATGCACAGCATGAAAAAGGAATGCTTACAAATCATAATTATGACGTCAATAAACCAAATGACGTCGGGTAATCTACTTCTACGCTAGTGCAGTTCAACATAGTTATTTATTAGAATGGAAATATATATGAGCAGCGTCACGACAAAAACAACATAATGGGTTTGCGACCAGCATGGATCCAGACCAGCCTGCGCATCCGCGCCTATAACAAGTAGAGAAACCGATAGCGAACAGCATGGATCCTGATCAGACTGCGCGGATGCGCAGGCTGGTCTGGATCCATGCTGGTCGCAAACGCATTACGTTGGTTTTGTCGTGACGCGGCTCATTTAAATTCTCATTTAAGGAAAATAACATTAAATTCTTGTGCTTGGACGGTATTTATCCAATTCTATGTTTTACGTATGCGTTTCATTTTTCCAGGGCCAACAATTTGGAAAATTCTCGGAACCGAACGAAATTTTGAATTGTAATTGATTTAACAAAGCTTGGCCTTTGGAGATTTATTATCTCAAGAAAAAAAAAACGTTACATTACTCTACCCTCTACCCAAGACAAAATATGACCCTCAGAAATTCTTAGAATGATTTCAGATTCCCGTCGCGTCATAATCAAGTGTGATTGCGCCGACGTACAATGTAGATGTAGATTGACGGTAGAAAAAGATCAGTGACATCAGAATCGGTTTTTCTTTTCAAGCAAACAAGTTTACAAACAAATCAGGCACTAAGCATTATTCTCTCAAAGAAATATAAAGAGCATTTATCAACATAAACATAAATAAAAAAGATTTTCTCATATTAATTTTGTGTTATCTAGTTTTGTAAGTTAATCGGAGTGTTAAACTGAATGACAGGTAGATTCTACTGTATTTGTTTACATTGACAACTGTCCGTTTCTTAGAAAGGGCGACAACCAAGATTAGCACCGATGTCTATACGCCGTTTTTCCGGCATAGTTACTTAATATGCGACTGAGGCCCTCGAATTATAACAAGAGCGCATGACTCTTTGGCAAACAGGCCAAATCGTCATTTTTTGTTTGTTTGTTTGTTTACTGGGCCCTGTATGTATTGCGCATAGGTGAAACCGGGCTATAACAAGAGCGCGTGACTATGTTAACACATGGTTTTGGTCCCGTTATAACATGGGCAAAAGAGGGAAAAATAGCCGATTTTATGCTATAATAAACCAAATGACGTCGGGTAATCTACTTCTACGCTAGTGCAGTTCAACATAGTTATTTATTAGAACGGAAATATATATGAGCAGCGTCACGACAAAAACAACATAATGGGTTTGCGACCAGCATGGATCCAGACCAGCCTGCGCATCCGCGCCTATAACAAGTAGAGAAACCGATAGCGAACAGCATGGATCCTGATCAGACTGCGCGGATGCGCAGGTTGGTCTGGATCCATGCTGGTCGCAAACGCATTATGTTGGTTTTGTCATGACGCGGCTCATATTATTTTTCTTGCATTTTTGTATAATAATGCACAGTTTATCATTTAAATGCTTTGTAATTAATCACTTAGACCTATCGGCCTTCGTGATTATATTTCTAAGCATTTGAACTAGAACCGTGCATTATTCTACAAGAATGCACTCAGAATTGATATCTATTTCCTAAGTAGAAAAGTAAAAATTGCAGACTCGTTTTTATTAAATATGCTTATCTCACGACATAAGTGGTATACTCTAAGTATTTGACTCATAGATTTAGAATAACCGATAAACCCCAAGTTTAACCAATATCAGTTAATCTTAGATTTATGAAATTTTGTATGGCTTTATTAAATCTAAATATTTAAACACATTTTGAATGATTGACGTTTAAAGTTTCAAAGTAAGGAAGCAACACTTATAAATGATAGTTTTCACAAGGAAGGGTTTCAAGTTTTTATTAGTTTATTATTTAAGAGGAATATCTATTTTTTCTTCCGTAGTTACATAATAATGCACAATCCGGGTTCAAATGCGCAGGAATATTAATCGCGGTGTCCGGTAGTATTCATCCTTCCTTGAACATTTCAACGATACATGTACATGTATACATGTATATATTATTGGACAAGAACGCAAGAAATATTGATATGTATTTCCATTCTAACGTGCAACTATAATAACTCTAGTAATTATAGAATTGATAAGAAATTGTTGAAATATATATTGAGCGGAGAAGTTATTTTCATGGCGTCATTTGGTTTGTTGTCGTCACATGTGGCGTCAAATGATATCTGAACATTCCTTTCTTTGTTCCTGCGCAATGTGCATTATTCTGCAACAATACACTAAAAGACTCTTCAGACTAAAAGTCTGTTATGTAAGAAAAATGTTTGGAGTTTATTCTAATATACCGACCACTTTCTGTAGTTCAGTTGACTCGATTTCTGGACGAGCCAATATTTGAAACTTTGTTAGTGACAGAAGAAAGGGTTCAGATTTAGGACTCTAGTTGTTGAGAGGCCACCGCTCATTCTTGCTATGTCGATGCTAGTTTAAAATAAAATTGCTTTTTGTGATGACTTTGAATATTAACTTAATTCTTGCAGGGCAGGTTGAAAATGTAAGTTAGAAACAAGTAATTTATAAATGTTCAAGTACGTTTATATAAAGATAAACGATCGTTATAACTAATTATTTTAATAAGTCAAAAACAAAACATATGCTTACCAATATTGCACATACGTTCTTAAAATATGTCCTCAAATACTCGTGCGGGTTAATATTGCTCGTTGGCTTACTTATAAGATTTAAATGTAATCGTTTTATTTCTTCTTTATTAAATAATTCAAAGAATTGTTCACGCTCAAAATATTTAGGGATTGCACTTTTATGGAATTCTCGAAGAAGGAGAGTGGTATTTGATAAATTTGCACATCCCATATGTTTCCGACCGTAAAAAATGTCAGAGGTAGAGTTTGCCGACCGGTCGTTTGCTATTTCATCCGTCGGCGTCGTTTCAAATGCTTCATACAAAAGTGAAGCAGACGACAAATTTACTATGTTAGTACCGTATAATTTCAGTTTAAATAACGGTCCAAATTCTTCACGGAAATTATGTAGATCATGGTGAATCCGGTCAGCGTCTATCTGAAAACTGTTTCCAAAACAAAGATACCCCTGAGGACCTGGGGGCAGCTTCCGTTTCCGTCGACGCCATACACATAAGAACACATACACGAGACTTAACGCACAACAAGTTCCTAGCAATATCTCAAACATAATCCGGCAGAATAATGTAGATTATTTTCTACTTCTGTTTGCGCCACTTTATCGTCCGCTTTTATTTTATGTGCAGATAAATAAATTTCGTGCGTATGTAATAGCTACTCCGAAACTCGCAGCTTTTTCATGTCTTGTAATTACTAAAACTTTTATTGCTTTGGCTTTGTCCGATTTCAAATTAATTGAAAATTTCAAATCCTAACTTGGCCATTAGTAATACCCATTAAACATTTCCTATTGACTTCAACATTAATTGTGTACCTATTCAATTAATTCACATCAAAAGACGGAAACTATTTTCAAGTCTCGTGTATCTACCGAAACTGTATTTATTATACATGTGTTTTTATAAACATGCTTTCAAACTACTTCAATAACTTATTCTGCACTTCTCCGGAATAGCAGTATAAAAAGAAATATTTAAAAAATATTGTTTTTCCATCATTAACATCAAAGAAAGCTTTAATGTAACTTTCATGATATAAAATATAAAAAAAAAGGAAATAAAAAAAAAAATAAATAAAAAAAAAAGTAAAATAAAAAAAGAATTAAGATTATAACATAAAGTCTGTGAGTCAAGTCAGACTGTGCGGACGATTATCTTCAGATATCTGACATTCTAATGCTACCTAATGAGCGGTAACGCGCCGGACTAGTGGTTCAGGGGTCACTTCCGCTGCCCTAAAATAACCGCTAACTTTCTCAGGGTGCGTCACAATATAGACAACCGCACGCGAAAATAGATAAAACAAAAAAAAACAATCAGATGGTTAAAAACTTGGTAATACGAAAATCTATTTATGTATGTCGGTTGTTTGTTTTCGAAGTTTTCTCAGTTTGATTTCATTAAAAAGCAAATAAACAATATATTGAAATTGTCATGTAATGATATTTAAATGACAAAAAGTAAAAACTGCATAAAAGTAAAGCATACAAATGTAAAACAAAGTAACATATCAAATGAATGCAAATTGTTATAAATACATTATGCAACAATGCCAAAATTATCACATATTATGCATGTATGAGAACAGAAATCAAATGTTGGTTAACCATCAAAACACCACATATTGCAAACAACTGCCTAGTTGGCAATATCCGCCAATTTACATACTTAAATACATGTATAATCGTCGAGTATCTAAAGTGAACAATCCTTAAATTGATTGTTGAAGGACGCATCACTTAAAATAATAAACATTAGGGGAAAAAAACAATTAACACAAAAACTATACTGTTAGTCTGGTCAACAAAAGCGAGCATTTTATTGAAGATAACACTTTTTAATCAGAAAGTTTTTTAAAGTAAATATTTTTATCTGCAATAAGAAAATATTTACAACCTTATACAGCAAAGTTCTGACTAGTGAACGAAAATTCTCCACATATGCAAAGCAAGGCGAATTACTGCATAGGTCTATATGGAACAGAAATGTAATGTTTTTGTTTGTATGTTTTATGTTTGTTTGTAGATTAAGAATCAAATATCATATCATTAATAAACAGAATGAAGGCATGTTCGCAATTTGAAGTTTACTTCTAAAGACCTTTTTGCGTCAGAGTGTTATTATTAAATGCGCATGCCTTTTATGTTTTAAACACATTGGGTCATTTCCCGCTGTTTATACAAGCAACTACAATGATGTTTGGCAACTTTGGGAGAAATAATCTCACATGTTTAGGCACGCTGATGATAAAGTTTATTCAATGAATGAGACTCATCCGAAAAACTTTTTGAATAAATCTAATGAGTTATCAAAAAAAAGAAAGAAAAAGAAAAAAAATAGAAATGTATGATGACTGATAAATAAATTTTAACCAATTTTTGAAAGATTTATAACGACGTATCTGCACAGTTAATTAATTTACAGACAAGAGTATTATACGCGTATTTTATTTTAAGATAACAAATCTCTAAGTTAAAGAGATAGTCCAATGTTTCGAGTTTAATTTTGTTTCCTCTTTTTTGTATTTCCTGATATTGTGCTGGCTCTGCACTCTCGGTATAATTAGTGTTTGCATAATAATTCGAACTTTAAGCATTTCATTTCCTTAGATCAAATGAATTATGCAATAATAGACTTATTGCTCCTTGAGAGCTGTCAAAACCGGGAAATGTAAGCCATGATTAGTTTGTTTTAAGATGTCTTTTTGACCTTGCAAGGTAATTTTGTCGTATCCTTGAGTGTATGTTGACTCGATGGTATTTTCAGAAGATATTTTAATCAAGTAGCATATTATTTACCGTAAAAGAATACATGTTCGCGAGAACAAAATGTCGGAAAACTCAAGTTTCAAATTTATTGGCGTTGATTTAATATTCACGAATTTAAATCAAGAAGTGCTGTTTAATTACTATTACTTAAATACATATCGAACGTTTATTTTTACGAAAGTCTTCAAATCGCAATATTAGCGAAATATAATACCTCACAAAAATCTCTGGTGTCATAGTATGATGTTTAAATACATAAAATGCTGATTTTGATCGAATAGCAATGTTTTATTATACTTGGTATAATTCAGGGAGGACAAACCAATATTTTGTTTCTTAGTAGGAAACACGCAGTTTTAACGTAAAATTATTTTCCTGTAGCAGTAAGATAGAAGTAATATTTTTTTGACATCACAAGTGGTTAATTCGTGACTTCATTCAAGAAAAATATATCAATCTTAATTTCTTTGCATTTTATTCTATCTCATAAATATGTTTGCCTGTTGACAATATAAAGCATTCTTCAACATGTTTTGATTTTATCTGATGTGAAAAATTCGACTCTTTTTTTCCCCTTTATTTCAGAGGAGATGCTGCGACCTTGGTGATAAGATAATCCGTGACTATGATAATCCGTGACTATGATAATACGTGATTATGATAATACGTGACTATGATAATCCGTGACTATGATAATCCGTGCCTATGATTAATCTTGACTATAATAATCCGTGCCTATGATAATACGTGCCTATGATAATCCGTGACTATGATAATCCGTGCCTATGATAATACGAGACTATGATAATACGTGAATATGATAATCCATGACTATGATAATACGTGAATATGATAATACGAGACTATGATAATTCGTGATTATGCAGCTGGAAAGTAGGGTCATAAGCATTGAAGGTCTTTGAATGACTGTTTCCTTGAATAAATCATTGAGTTCTTACATGAGTAGTGATATCATTCATCATGTTTTTGAATTATCGTTTAATTAATGGGATTGGGAAACATTTACAAAAATGTGTTTTGGTGGAGGGCAATACTTTGGCTGTTTGGGATTTTCATAAAATGTAGCAACCCAACGATAAACATTTGCTGGACTTTCCTAGTTTGTGATAGTACGAGTTAACCACAGGAATGAAGAAATTTTCCTCTATGTTTATTGACGGACTAGTCCACTTTCATAAATGTCTCAGGGCGTTCTGTTTTGCTGCTTTGAAAAGTTTGCCCTTCTTAAATCGCCGAATTCAAAGCAAATGTCTGCATGTCTTCAAGTCGGATATAAATAATTTTACTAAAAGTCAAAGAAAAAGGCGATGAAAAGCAGAGAGACGTAAAGCGAGTGGATCACCAGGCACGGGAAATGGCGTCTATAACACGTCCTCGTGTAACGTGGATTCTCCGAGCTAAACAAACACTGAGCTGGACTTTTATCAAATGAGTGATGATTATGTACGTTGTCAGTTATGAATTATAACACGTCGCCAACAATGAATCTTGAACAACAAAATGCGTATGGTTTTCAAGCAGCGCAGCCAGCTCAACAACCAACTGGTACACCAGCCCCACCCAGTTGGGCTTTAGCATTGATTGAAGTTGTAAAATCAATAATAATAACCACCATGAAAGACGCAATACCAAAGATTGTGTTAAAAGTTGATTTAAATGAAAAGTCAGTTAACATGTTGAACAGTAAAATCTCGGACATGGAAATAAAAGAAACAACAATGAAAAACAAGATATCAGATATAGACAAATGTCTCATGTACGAAACACAAAAATATAAGCTAATACAATCAAAAGAAGACCTGGAAAGTCTTAAGGAACAATGTGAAAAATTGACAGAGAAACTGATGACAATTAAAAAAGAGAGGAGTAAACAAATTAAAAAATCCTTGAATCAAGGACAATGAGAGAAAAACTCATTTTTTACGGTTTGCCAGAGCAGCCAAGAGAAATCGAAAACTGCGAATCCTTAGTAACAAATTTGATTACTATCAAATTATGCATCGACACATCTTGTATGAGTTTTAATAGATCACACAGATTAGGGGGACAGAGGGCTCGAAAACCACGCCCCATTGTAGTAAAATTTCACAGATATTCACATCGCAAAGAAGTACGAATATCTCATACAGAAGTCACTCAAAGATTCAAACCTATTTCAGCTGAGGACAAAAAATGTGTTAAAGTTCAAATTGAATGATTGAAGGAAAAAAAAAGAATATCATGACAATTATTTTTTTTAAACTAGTGAAATTATAGTTGCACCCTTCACAAATTTCGAAGATGCGTCGGATTAAAAAAACTTAAAATTTCAACGTCTTAAAAAATAAAGATCACGCTATTGAAAAAAAGGAGTGAAATGATCTAAGGAAGTAATACTGATGCAATTCCGACCGTTTTCATGTTTATTCTACTTTTTTCTTTTGGCTGCTAGAATGCCAACTTAAGGCTGCTTGGCTATCAACTTATGGATTCGAGGTTGTTAGACTGCAAACTTCACGAACATGATTAAGTAGCTATAATGTGTGAAGTGATTTAGGAAACACTTTTAATCATATATTGTAATTTTAAGATCACGCAGTCATCTCTTTTGATTGTTTCAAGTACGTTTAACTAGAAGTACGTTTAACTAGAAGTACGTTTAACTAGAAGTAATTTAACTAGAAGTACGGTGAACTAGAAGTACGTTTAACTAGAAAAATAAAGTAGAAAAATAAAATTAAAGCAGCACGCCTCCAGATTAATGCTTATTTTCATGAAAATTTTAAAAAGTACTTAAAAAGTAAAATGTTGTGAAGATAACAAGGAAAGTAATTAACACATTGCAAACGACACTAACAATCCACATAAATTACCGAAAAGAGGCCAAATTATGTAAAATTGACCTTTACTGCGTGAGTAACGCAGTAGAAATTTGGTAATAAATTCTGCAAAATCAGTAATATAAAGCACATAAAATGTTCACTTTTACTTGAATCTTGAATATTTCTAATGTTCTTAAATCTTAGAACATTTTTCTCAAGTTTATTTTTCTTGAAATATTTTGGCTTATCTGGAGGCATGCAGCTTTAAAGAAGTGTTAGCATTTTAAATAGTCAAATTTTAATCAACACTAAGTGTTTTGGTATCTGTCAAGCAATTGATCACTTTTTCACGGGACATCAAATGTGAATGTCTATCAGCGGGATCTTTAACATCTTGATTTACTTGTTCAACGCTTTTCTATCGAAACTCAATCAACTCAAAGAAGACGTTACGATTATCCCTTGATTTACCAAACGAACATAAAGAAATGTACAACATGTTTTTTTTTATGATTTCCACTTTAAAATCATTGTAAATTTGATGAAATGAAGGTTTTGACACAAAAGACTAAGTATGCAATCAATACTTTTCATTCCTAAATTGATGTTTTCCTCCAAAATTGCGTTTTTTTATTCTCTTCAGATCCTTCTGGTTTACCTTCATTTTTTTTTCTTTTCACCAAAGATGCGTTAAGCGAAGTTCACAAATACAAAGAAACTATAACAGGATGTAAACGCTTTAAACAGTATTTCAGTTTTTATTTTGTCAAGAGTCCGGGTAAAAAAGTGTAAATATATTTAAAGAAGTGGGTAAAAAGACTGACACCGAGGTGAAACATTTAAAAAAGTTATAGACATTTATGACCATTGTATTGGATGTAATCTTGATTTCATCATGTTTATTTCAGTACTAACTGGTATGTTATAATTATATTTTACAATATTCATTTCTTCATTAATTTTGTCTTACCACGTATAGTAGTGTACCAATGAAACAGTATTCTAATATATTAGCAGTTTCGTGTATAAAGGAAATCCACTGAGGTTTTTTGAATTAGGTCTAGACCAATAACTTGTGTTCAAAAGTTCAGACCATTCGCTCATTCCGTTTTTTCTAAAAAATAATTTTAATTGAGGAAAATGACCGAAATTGAAAAGCGTTGCAACGCTTTTTACTAAAATCGGGCTTAATTAATATAACGAACAAAATACAACCTGTACGATTATTTATTTGTTTCTGAGTATATTTCTTAATTTTCTTTTGTATATCGTTCTGTTTTAAGTCTATGTATGAAATTAATATTTTATGTTTTGAGGCTTTTGAACCTCAGTGGAGTTCCTTTAAAATGGTAATTGGTAATTCAATGGTAGACATTTCATGATTTATTTCATCTGAAAAAACATTTAATTTTCAATCCATGAAAAAAACTTGATAATAAAACTCGTATTACAACGGATGCGATAGTATTCATTTAATTTTTCTTTATTTTTTATTCAATTTTCTTACTCTTTCTTATGGGTGAAAACAACAACAACAACAACAAAAGGCGCTTTCATTTTGAAAATGTGTGTTATGTGAAAAATGGTATGAAATAAACAGTGATGTTAATCTCCTTCAAAGTTCAGCTGAATTATCAATTAATTAGACAAATTAAACATTACATGTAGTAATTTGAATGGAAGACACATACATAGTCTACCAGCTTACAATATGTCATGTATGTCATTAGCTACATATTGCTCCAATTCCACGAAAAATAATCCTGCGAAGTGGAGAACTATGTGTTGTATACCATTTCCTAACATTCGGCAAAACTAAACTTAAGTTCACAAATTTGGTTTACTGTCTCTAAGAATTATTGATACTAAGAAGATTTGAAAGCTTCTAGTTTAAAAAAACATTTGGTTAGATTAGTAATAATTATTATATCATCTGACTGTTATCAGTTTGACTTCCTATTTTTATGTCTTTCAGAGATTTCTTTTCCATTACTTTATTTCATATCACATCACCATGGTTTAATATCACATCACCATGGTTTAATATCAAATCACCATGGTTTAATATCAAACCACCATGGTTTAATATCAAACCACCATGGTTTAATATCAAATCACCATGGTTTAATATGAAACCTACATGGTTTAACATCAAATCACCATGGTTTAACATCAAACCACCATGGTTTAATATCAAATCACCATGGTTTAATATCAAACCTACATGGTTTAATATCAAATCACCATGGTTTAATATCAAACCACCATGGTTTAATATCAAATCACCATGGTTTAATATCAAACCTACATGGTTTAATATCAAATCACCATGGTTTAATATCAAACCACCATGGTTTAATATCGGCATGCTTCTTATTTTAATAAATAATAAGTAGAGTTATTGAACAGATATTTTAAAGGGTAAAATTCTCTACCTCGACTGAAACATTGGTTTATTTATTTTATCCAAACAGATTCATTATTTTGCTCAAAATGGTAGCAACTGTATACAAATACTTTAGGAAATGTTGGTTTGATTAACAAAAATGTCATTTTCTCAAGACCTATCAATTACATTGAGAATTATCAGTTTCTTTAAAAACTTACCATTTCATTTTAACCGATTGTTCCTTGTTTCAATTTAAGCATTGATCTGTGTGTGTGCCGTCATTGCTGGACAGAGGGTATACCAATGTGACAACAAAAATGCAAACGATAACTATATGCAGTGTTTGAACAAATGGCGTGTATTTAGAAGCTGCAGCCTAGGGCATGCACAGTTCCTGAAAGACGTGACGTTGATTGATGAAATATGTATGTGAGTAAGATTTTGGGTCGTTAAGTGACCTGTCTATGTCAGTGTATCAAATTGTCGACACAACATGTATAATAAGCCAGTATAATTTTATATCCAGCAACTTAGAGATAATACATCACTTAATTATTTAAATATATTAATTCAGCTGTCCGTAGACTTTTAAATATTTCATACTGTTTAACTTTTTTTTATAAACTGTTCACAATATATAAAAAGTTAACCACCTGATATGGAAGAATGTAAATGGAAGAAGAATGTGTATTTGCTGCTTTCGGTCTTGAAAATATTTCACAAGAAATGACTTATTTTATGCCCTGAACATCAAAAGAATCAATTAAACGACATTTGCTTGGTATTTCATGAAATATTTTGTGTTAACTAACCAACAATTGCATCTACTTGTTAGGAATGTACAACCTGGCCTAGTATTTCAAGCTTAGTAAGTAGAGCTTTTACAAAGTAATTTTTCTACCGGGTCTAAGATATTCGGAGGTTGTGCTGGATGCGCAGGCTGGTCTGGATCCATGTTGGTCGCAAACGCACTATGTTGGTGTTGTCATGGCGCGGCTCATATACCTATAGGTCACATTTATTCGATATAATTTCAGATTGATTATTCACTCATGTTTTACATGTAGATTTAGGCTTTATATCTTTTTGATTATTTTGCATATGAGTTCATATCAATGTTACAAATTCAATCTACAGAAGTTACATAAAATGTTACACATATAAGTTTTTTATATAGTTTTAAAAAGTATATTTCAAGGTAAGTAACCCTGATTTTGGAAAAAAAGTTGTTATTAAATCATATCATACATGTATTAACATGTTGGGGTTTTATTATTTTAGTTTAGATAGATCCAAAGGTGTTCTCACCGTTGAAGAGATGGATACACGTGTAACTAATGCTATACCACTGTACTGTAATTTTATAACTGCACACTGGAAGGGCCTCAAACAATTTGTCATCTACTTATGCGAACACAGAGAAGGTTAGTTAGAAAAATAGACCCTATGGTAAAGATGATAAAGATACTAAAATATGTTAACACCAGATGTATAGTTCGATTGTTTCCAGTAGATGATGCAAGCATAAAGAAACTGTATATATAATATCAGAGTGGGTAAATGATGTAAACATAAAGAAACTAAAATATATAATATCAGAGTGGGTAAATAATGTAAACATAAAGAAACTAAATTATATATCACAATGGGTAAATGATGTAAACATAAAGATACAAAATTAATGTAACATCAGGGTTGGTTACTGGTGTAAATTAAATGTAAACTGACTGAAATAAAGAAACTGAGATATCAGTGTAGGTAAGTTAGGTAAGCTGAAATATATGGGGGAATAACTTGGGATGTGCACACATATATCGCATTAGGCAAGTCAAGTAAAATAAAATGAAAAATAAAATAAATGAAAGCTATAAAGCCTACCTAGTATATTAATTTACAATTACATACACCAGTTTTTCAGATTAAAAGATTTATTAAGATAAAATTTGCTTTCAGAGTTCCAAGGGATATATGCACAGTGTAGAACAAATAGGAACTTCCAATCTGCATACCACGACTGCAAAGCTACCCATGTAAAACAAATAATCTTCGAGGGGGATAGTTGCAGGTATAATTTATTGGCGTTTCATTTTCTTTGAGAATGTGCCGATAGCGTTGATAAACTTGCATTCATATAACGAGATGCCAATTCTAATGCAAAGAAGCAAACAACAACCGCCGGGTGGGGGCAACGCTCGGCTTTTCTGTTTGCTTTTTCTAAAAGGTTTAAACATTTTGGACGATGTGCAAAATTTTAGATGTAAAATTGAACTTTGATATCAGCTGACCTAGATTTTAATGAAGAGACCTGCTTTCTCGTCCTTTGATGTACAGCTATATGAATTGGACCATGTTCACAGTTTTACGTGTAAAACTGAACATTGAATTATATGGAAAGTATTAATACTTGGAGAAAATGACAAGTGTGACTAGACCTACCTATTAAAATTTATAAAAGGGAACTATTTTTTAAAAGATTTGTTTAAACCTTTAAACAATAAATTATAATATGCCTCAGAAAATTGTATAAAATTTCTATTAATTTTTTATCATTTTGTTGCAGTTCGTATAGAGAAATGGAAAAATGTTTTAAAAATGCTCTTGCGAATCACTGTTCGAAGAATGCAGCTGAATTCTTCATGGAGGCCTTCTCGAAAAGAGATGATCCTTTGATAGCTATAAGCTGCAAAAAAGGTACATTTGTATTCATTTTATTCTGAGAAAAGTCCAAAAATAACTTTTGGAAGTTTCGTATTCTAATATTATATGACGCTTTAAAATCTGCAAGGTTGAACCACATTTTCTCATTGATTAATTGAGGGGCTTTGGTATAACCTTGAACTTGTATAACAAGTATGTAAGAATTAGCTTGTGTTTTTCATATGTATTATATAATATATCCAAGTAATCTTCGTGAAATGACGTTTGCGTCACTTGAAGTCAATTGTGATGTACGATTCTATTCAATTGTAGCTGATACAATAAAGTACTCGCTTTGTATGGTTTCACAAAAATGGATGAGTATTAAGTGAGTTAGACTCAAAACACAGGACAATTATTAGACTCAATTTGTTGTTGTTTTTATTTACCTCTATTGCAACAACATTTATTATGTCACTATAATCATGCTTTAAACAAAGAACGACTCTTTTACAGAGAAGTGTATATATTTTTGGAGTTTATTTTGAAGTGAAGGTATCATCTTGAGTTAATCAATTTAGCATTAGGTGAACCTTCATAAAATCATCGTTCATTTCAAAACTGTTTCGTTTTGTATGGTGCATGAAATAATTAATGTTGGTAAATATAACACGTGTGAAGGATCACAAGAAACCTTTTTTCTCATCTTTATTATTATTTCTAGAGAAAGAAGAAAAAGAAAAACAATCAACAGACAACCGTCCAATGACAAGGGAACGTGTCGTACTTGCTGAGGAAAGTCTTGCAGTGAATGAAGAAAGTGGAAGTGATATTTTATGTGCGAGATGCTACTTAATTATTTCTATATATATGTGGAGACTTGCCATATCTTTTCTAGCAGTGTATTTATTGTCATCATAATAAAGACCCTACCAAGCTGTGTTCAATTTTTCCGGATAAACAATAATATCATTGAAATTTCAATATATATCCATAACAAACATTATATGTATAATTTGTCCACATTAAAAATACATGTATTGTAGGTACATAGTTAATACCTTAATTAAATTCTACTTTTCTGTTTCTATGACAGTGCATAGTTCATACGATGACATTCGTCGTATTTCTTACAAAAGATGTGTAGAATGTTTGTCCCTCTTAAGGGAGACACAGTTTTACTGCATGATCATTCCTCGTTATGTACAAATTCACATGTAATTGCACTATGTCTCAGAAACGAATAATTATACATGTTCTTTAGAAAGGGTGACGGTGACAGGCGGGTGAAGTAGCAGCATCCTTGTCCTATAGCACATGGCTAGTTAACTAGGAAAATTCATATAAATAGTGTAATCTGATTGGTAAAGTATCTCGTGCGCACGACTTAATTATCTCGTTCTCACGACTTAGTAACTCGTGGCCACGACATAGTATCTCGTGCGCACCACTTAATTATCTCGTGATCACGACTTAGTAACTCGTGGCCACGACATAATATCTCGTGCGCACCACTTAATTATCTCGTGACCACGACTTAGTAACTCGTGGCCACGACATAGTCTCTCGTGCGCACCACTTAATTATCTCGTGATCACGACTAAGTAACTCGTGGGCACGACATAATATCTCGTGCGCACCACTTAATTATCTCGTGACCACGACTTAGTATTTCGTGGCCACGACATAGTATCTCGTGCGCACGAGATAAATAAAAACACACACATGTCACCTCTGTGCCACTGTATTTTTTTTAAACTAGCTGATGCCACTACGAATATTTTAATTTTGTAGATTTTAAGTGTAAACAATTTACTGTTTGTAAAATTTGAGATAGATATTAAAGAAACGTTGATAATTTTCAAACACATCATTCAAGTTTTTCCACCTTAAACTGTAAAATAATTATAGAAAATTAGAAATATCACGTAATAGTTTTTTGTTGTTAATTAGGTGTAATTCGGACTAATTCCCTAGAGGTAAATCCGTAACGTACCGGCGAATGGTATTTAGCTAGGTTTTCGAAAAGGTCAATTAACTAATCATATACGGTTTACAGATCACATGCTCCTCCATGAACCGAAAACAGGTCACGTGCTCGTCCATGCCTCAAAAGTTAAACACGTACCAATACCCTGCGGTCCAGACCGCAGGGAATAAGAATATATCTGGTCATCAGATGTCCTCTAGCTGCATTCCTTACTTGGACGCCCTTTGATGCTTTGCATCAATGCTTTTCTGGTTAAACTGGTTTAATATGATCAAGGTGCGTGTTATGTTTGCACTGAAAACATCGACACAATTACCTTACAATGTGATAGTGACATCTTGAATATCATAATAATCATAAATTAAAATCCCGGTATCAGAGGCCAGTATGTCGGTTATTATATAACTCACTTGATGTTAGGGAAAGGAATGTACAATGCTCTTCTTACTATACAAATACAGACACTGACAACAGCGTAGATCAAATAGTGTTCGGGAATTGATTTCTCGTTAGATTTACTTGGTACGCAGATTGAATAGTGTTAGGGAATTGATTTGTATCTAGATTTCGTTGGTACGCAGAAATAAAATAGTTTAGGGAATTCGGAAATTGGTATGGATTTGTTAGTACGCAGTTTTAGTGCGGGCTTGAAAATTCATTTCAGTTTAATCTAGTTCATATCAAAGAGTGTATTGGGAACTGACTTTCTATTTAGATTTTGTTTAGTACGAAGATCAAATAGTATTCGGGAATTGATTTCTATTTAAATTTGTTTTGTACGCAGATCAAATAGTGTTCGGGAATTGATTTCTATTAGATTTGTTTCCTACGCAAATCATAATGCGTTCTTGAATTGATTTCTATTTAGATTTGTTTGGTTCGCAGATCAAATAGTGTTCGGGAACTGATTTCTATTTAGATTTGTTTTGTACGCAGATCAAATAGTGTTCGGGAATTGATTTCTATTAGATGTGTTTCCTACGCAAATCATAATGTGTTCTGGAATTGATTTCTATTTAGATTTGTTTGGCACGCAGATCAAATAGTGTTCGGGAATTGATTTTTATTTAGATTTGTTTGGTTCGCAGATCAAATAGTGGTCGGGAATTGATTTTTTATCTAGATTTGAACATAAAATATGATGTACAACCTCAGGCAAAATGGTATGGTTATGTTCATCACAGTTTTCAGTGCAGGGCTGGAATATTCATTTAAGTCTAATCTAGTTACATACATCAAAAGATGAGCATAATTGTGAAAGCATAGACTATTCACAGAAACTATTTAGTTCTTTAAAATGAAAATAAGAAATAAATATCATTAGATGAGCATAATTGTGAAAGAATAAACTATTCATAGAAGCTATTTAGTTCTTTTAAATGAAAATAAGAAAAAAAATCAATAGATGAGCATAATTGTGAAAGCATAAACTATTCATAGAAACTATTTAGTTCTTTAAAATGAAAATAAGAATATCAATAAATTACCAATGTTTCTACTATTTTTTCTGAGCAATTTATTTCGTCCGCAAAATAAAAAATAACAAGTTGAAATGTTTACAAGGCTGTAAATGAGTGATAAGGTAAAAAAGGAAATGATGCAAACGAAGAATAAACCCTCAGTTAAAAAATCAAGTACAAATTAACATTAGATAAGATATTTTAAAACAACATTATAAAGGAAAAGTCCTTTTTTTGCAGTGTGTATTCTATGGCGTCATTTGTTTTTGTATGCGTAAACGGTGACGAAAACAACACTTTTATCATATTTATTGAAATGATTAATGAACAGAACAGAACAAGTTTATTCAACAATAAAGAATTGAACTTATGTTCCTCTTCCATACATGCAACACATATAGACCTTTTTACAATACGATTTTCCATAACTACGAATGTTGCATTTCGCGCATGCGCATTCTGCGTAGGGCAAAAAGCAATAACGATGTCTACAGTTTATCATACTTTAAGGCTTTAATAGATGCGATTTCATGTTATGTCACCCCAAAAAAATATTAATTTTGGGATGACTTAAGGCGGAAAGTACTGAAAACGTGAATTTATTTTTTAACAGATCTACGAAAATGTGCGAGACTAAAAATTCAATGGTCAAAAAGGGCACTCACATGTCGTTTGTTTAAGGTATCATTAGACGACATAGGTCAATATACATGTATTGACATATAGTTATATAGTCATAATTTTACATTATGACACAAATTACAAAAGTTGATGTTAAAATAAAGAAAAAAAAATTAATACTACGAAAGATAAACAAAACTATAATCTACAAAGGTAGAGGATGAGCAATATGAACAATTGTGATTATTTACATTCTTCATTTCTATATTCAATGTTTGATTATTGCTAGACATTTAAAATATGCAAAATGGTTCACTTGTACGAACTCTGCCGTAGTTAGTAAATTTTTCATTCTGTTTTCAAACATAAATAAATTTGTATTTACTTTTACAACTTACTGTTAAAAACTGAGAGTTATTTTCAACAAAATACTCGTTTATTTCTTTTGTTAGCCAAAAATAAAAACTTTTGCCGTCAGTGTTTATCAGCCGAGTGATACAAATACCTTTATCAGACGTGTTTCTTTCAACAAGCAATTTAAGATTTTAATGGAGTCAATTAGTTTAGATACAGAGAAATGCTATTTAAGTATGTAAATAGATCTCCGATCTTTATTACCAAGTCTCCAACCATCTGATAACCTTAGATTCTCAATCGGTGCTTAATACGACATGCATGCGTCTGTTTGAACAAATACACCTCCCTGCGGAAATTCTTTACATGCTCGAAATAATCAACTATTAATGAATTGATATATTAACAAGGTGTGACTTAATGATAAAGGGCTGGATCTTGATTTAAAAATTGGAATTTAATGAAAATGTTTGGGATGGCTTCTGTGACAATATTGCCTAAAATTAGTGACTTTGTTTGTTTTATGAAGTTAAGCATCAAATGTCAGTGAGAAAAATAACAACAGCAAATGGATTAGAAAAATGTGGTAAATGGTAGATTTGCCTATATAATGGTAGATTTGCCTATAATGGTAGATTTGATTGAGTGGAAATATTCTAAAACGTCGGAAACGGTTAATAACTAGATTTGTTGAATATTACTTTAGATATACATGTACATGAATATATTTAAATATGTTTCAACAACGCGTTAGTTATACTATAAGCTTATAACATAGTTTATAATTTATAGTTTTTATTTCAAATGTGTGAAATTACAACGTTGAAACTTTGATGTACCCTGGTTTATGATCAAACAAATTACATTTTTAAACTACATCCTTTTTATGTGGCTGATGTAAAATGTAGGATTATTTGTTAATAACTTTGATCATATTTGAAGGTCTGTAATTGGGCTGACTAAATATGTATTTATTTATAAAGAGTTTGAGTAATATACATAGTTCCCGTCTATTGATGCGAATTAATGAATAGGTACAAAATGTTGAAGTCAAAGGTAAATTTTTAATGATGATAGGTAATGACCAGGCTATGACTCTGTGATATTAGTTAAGTGGATATAAGACAAAGTAAAAGCAATTAATGGTTTGTTAATTACAAGCCATGGAATAGCTGCGAGTTTCAGAGAAGCCATTAGATACTGGTATATCTGGAAGTGAATCGAGGTATTAAGCGTGATTTATTTATCGGCGAGATAAAAGCAGACGATAAAGTGGTGCAAACAGAAGTAGAAAACAATTTACATTATTCTGCCGAATTATGTTTGAGATATTGCTAGGAATTTGTTGTTCGTTAAGTCTCGTGTATGTGTTCTTATGTGTTTGGCGTCGGCGGAAACGGAAGCTGCCCCCGGGACCTCAGGGGTATCTTTGTTTTGGAAACAGTTTTCAGATAGACGCTGACCGGATTCATCATGATCTACATAAATTCCGTGAAGAATTTGGACCATTATTTAAACTGAAATTATACGGTACTAACATAGTAAATTTGTCGTCTGCTTCACTTTTGTATGAAGCATTTGAAACGACGCCGACGGATGAAATTGCAAACGATCGGTCGGCAAACTCTACCTCTGACATTTTCTACGGTCGGAAACATATGGGATGTGCAAATTTATCAAATATCACTCTCCTTCTTCGAGAATTCCATAAAAGTGCAATACCTAGATATTTTGAGCGTGAACAGTTCTTTGAATTACTTAATAAAGAGGAAATAAAACGATTACATTTAAATCTTATAAGTAAGCCAACGTGCAATATTAACCCGCACGAGTATTTGAGGACATATTTTAAGAACGTATGTGCAATATTGGTAAGTAAACATTTATAATATGTGTAAAATTATAAATATTTTAATTAGTATCTACATATAGTAAATTTAAAAGTCAACGTTTTTCGAAATAAAAGGCAAAATAGTATACATTCTTGTCTAAAGATGATTTAGTGGTAAATGTGTGATCTTCTCAACACAAAGGTCGTGAATTTGAACCCTATTTCGCCTCGGTGATGTTCCTTCACAGGTATTAAGTTCTGATAAGTCTTTGAAGAGGTCAATAAAATGGACTATCTAAAATGAGCGCGTTTTAATTTACTATCACTTTAAAAGCACATGATAGTAACAATTTAAAGCTGGGTTTAACCAAAATATAAAGTACATGTAGTCGGATGTGGACATTTTGCCAATCTAAAGTCTAATCTAATGTTCTTTTAAGATTAAAGTTTTATAATGTCGTTTAAATAGATAAAGTTACCCTTGAACAAATCAAAGCTTTGATTAAATAAAAGTTAATGTTCAATATTATCTAATGAGTGGTCTGGCGCACGAGTATTCAATTTTACAAATTCGTTTTTTTGTAGGAAATATGTGCTGCATTTATTATTTGAGCTAGATACAGTAGTTCCCAGACAAGATAACGGACAAAGATCCGGCATATAACCCTCTCTAATACATTCACATCTTTGCTGATTTACAGTATCCCTCTAGCTGTTGAAACGTTTTCTAACGTACTAATTGAAAGTTATGATTCTGGCATATCTTAAATAGATAAATGTGGCCATAGAACCTGGCGAGTTATTATAACGAATTTTTAATACTGCATAGTTGATTCCATTGATTACAATATTAATTATTTCCCGAATTGAAGAAGCAGTATGTATAAAAACTGCAAAGTACGACAACTGTTTGCAGACGTGCCACTCATGTACATAAGTATATGATGTGGAATGAAAAAAAATCTAAATTAAAGTGAATTTGTCTTCAGTTGACTTGTTTTACATTAGTATTTAGTCACTTTAAAAAGTCTACAGTCTATTGTTTCCATTAAACACCGCTAATGACATCAAAACTTTTTCTTATACCTAAAACAGTTAAGTTTAATAAATATGGTGAAAAAATGGTCAGAATTACAAATAAATAAATAAATAATAGTTTTTATAGAATAACCACATTGCTTTGATTTTTTATGTGTTATCATGATTAAGGTCAAGGTGACACGTTTTACAATTCTAACGTATTTGAACAAAGATTTCGTGCGTGAGAGCGAAAGAAGAGTATGTTTATAGTGCAAATATAGTCCTTTTGAATTTTTCAAGGGATGGATAAACACATAATTGCAATTGGAAGATTATATCGGAATTTGAAAGAAAATTAGTTTAAATTACTAAATAACTGGTGACAAGGTGAACAGAATGAGAGTGCAAGTTTAAAATAGCATCACACACTTTATTTTACATACCGCATAATTTACGGTAAATTTTTATGCGATAATGGCAAAACTTGACCAAATTGTTGTCCCGACTTCATGCAATTAGTTTCACAAACAAAAAAGAAATTGGTTTGATTAATTATTTTGTATTATATAAAAACAATAATAAGGTGTCGCAGCGGCAACGGAAGTTCGTCGACTGGTTTTAAACATAAAAATTACATTACGTCATTTACAATGTCTTTTCATTAAACATTTAGAAATCTTTTATCAAAGGGCCTCTGACTACCATTTATTGAGAAATAATATTATACGATAAACTCTTACAGTCAATGTTCTGTACGTCTTACCCTGGATTTTCAAGCATTTTATATAGTTCAAAATGTATTGCAATATATCGCATTATAATTATCGCAATATGATTTTTCTTTGCAATACCGACCCAAATAGAATTCCATTCCATGAAAGGATATATATCTTATCTTTTTATTAAGTTTCACTTACATTGCACGTTTGTCTTTGCATTGCACTTTCAGTTGATCGGCGAACGTCTTTCCGAGACGGTTCCTGACACAGACGCGCCATGGGAATTCATTGACCTTCTGTTTGAACTTATCGAACCTTCGGTAGATGGCGCTCTCAGAACATTTCCGTTTCTTAGACACCTGCCAGGCTACTATGGTGATGTGTACAGACGGACAGTTGAGTCAAGGGATAAAGTGGCAAAAAGATTCTTCGAGGACCAAAAGGTTAGAATTCATTCTTTACTTCTATTACAAGTATATCAGATTCAGATCTAGGAGAAGAAATAAATCATTCATAGAACCATGTAGAGGTAGATGCTTTGACTCGTAACGTTTTTTTATTCAAAAGCAGCAAGAAGTAGCGCAACAGTTTTTGCAATAAATTCTATTTCATAACTTACTAATACAACTGTAACCTGAACTAGCTCGTGCAGGAATTTCTTTAACTATCTTCAAGGAATGTGCGTTACAATTTAATCAAAGGAAATATCAAGATATCTTTCTGTAGTTCTCATGTCCATATCCGTCTTACAGATTAATCAGTTCTATTACGTTTTCCTTTTTAAAAAATCGGAGAGAAAACATTTTCGTGATATTCTAATCCATTTTTGCTACCTTATCATTTCATGCAATCGAGGCCGACGTTCATAAGATATTTTTATAAAACATTTATTAGAAATCTACTTTCAACATAACTTGCACGTTTCTTTAATCAATTGCACGCTTTCATAACGCTTTTAATCCTAACATAAGAAAGATTTGTTGTAAAAGAGAAAAGATGATGTTGTAAAAGCAGGCGGAAGTTCAAAGCAAACGCTCAGACCGTTTGTTTATTTAATGGTTATTAGGGGAATATATTCTATCTAAACAAAAAGAGTTGTTGTTTATAGAATAATCGAGCAGATTTTTTTTATCAGATATAAGATTTTTTTGATATATTGCAGATTGTGTGGAGATGCTAATCTATAAATACAATTCTGACAGATCATGAACATATTTTTTATAGCTGAGTGGCACCATATAATAAATGGCATTAACCTACTGAGTTTATGTTAGGTTTTGAACAACTTTCTAAATTTCTTTTTAAGTTAACTTTTGTATCAAGACTGTTACAGTGTAACCTCTACAGCGTGGCACTTTTGTTTCAGAAATCTTACATCTCTGGAAGGATGAGAGGCCTTGTAGACGTGTGTTTAATGAGACAATCAGATGACGTCATCAAAACCGGAAGCACGTTATTAAGTGACGAACATATCAAAGGTTTTATATTTGACACCCTTGCGGCAGGTAATCATAATGCAAAGCCTACTACACAATTTTGTAGTTTGAATGAAGAACTAAATCTATCCAAGTTTGCTTATGTTTAAAAAAATTTCAAACACTGAGACCTATAAACACACCTGAAATAAATGCATTTCAATAATTTCATATTAAAAAGAAGAAAAAGTTCTAACACGCTTCACACTATTCTCCTATTAAAGACACAATGGTTATATTTTATTTCAAATAGTTTGGCATTGTATTAATTCTTAGAACTGTAGATAATACCTCTCAAACAGTTTGTCAAATAGTAACTTTGCAACCATTTCACATTAAATAGTATTTTACAATCGGCCGACAGCTAAAAATACGTAATAAAATATAAAACAATAAAATATACGTAACTTTCGTTTGTAAACCATTTGAAACTCTGAAGTAAGCCTGTACAAGGGAATGGATGGGGTGGGTGTGCGCGGAGTTAACTTGCGTCAATCAGTCAGAGTCTGAAAATTTTCAATTTAGCCAACTTTAAAATTACCATTTTTGACTTTTTAAATGATTCTAAAAGAATTTTTAATTAGATGTTTAGGATACAAACATATTAAAAGTATATATACCCATACACATGTAACGTTAGGTATATTAGATTGCAACCGGAGTTATTAGCAGCCAGCTTGACTATCTCACACTTAATAGCTTATGTCAGTGATAACTTCCATACCATACCTATTTCAAAGGTCGGTTATTAATTTTTACGTTTATCAACTTCAAAAGCAATGTCGAAAAATAAAATGAATAAATGTTTTCCATCTTTCAATAGCTTGTATAAACCCAACTAACATTGTAGCTTTCAGCATCCCATCAAAGGTAACTGATAGAAACTTAAAGGCAAAAAATAACCTTCATAAACAAAGAATTTGTAAATCATGCGATGCGAAACAAGTAGAGAGTGAATATCACTATTTTCGTGCATGCCAACATAACTAAGACTTTAAACGTTCAAATATTGTTAAATTAAACTCTAGAATGTTTTCGCCAAATGACAATAACGCATACTGTCTCGATCATGCTTTTGTATACGAGTAAATAACTATTTTCGTAATAATTTCTTAATAATTCGGGAAATTCTAACCCTTAATAAGGAACAAGGCATGGTTATATGTTAAGGTTGGTAAAGAAACATCAGAAAATTGCTCAACTTTTCTATCGTGTGTCACTGCAATATTTAAACACCAAATATAGATTTCTAATTTTGTTAACAGGAATGACAGAGTTGTTGAAGAGTATCCGCCTCTTTATTTTACTAATGTGTCACTATCAGGACATACAGACACGCCTACAAGCAGAAATTGACAACGTCATCGGTAAATGATTTCTTATGCTGATGAATTATGCTCAAATTTGTACTGTATGTCAAATGTTATTTTCTCTATGCTACATAATATTAAGCCAACTGTACATTTTACCTTTTATTCCTTTTTAGTCCATTATGCTATTTAATCACACAGAGCGATCACGAACTTAAGTCTTGTTACGAAGTTGAAATGCGCATGTTTTGTGTTGGTTTTGCAAATGGCGGATATGAAACTAATTTCCGCCGCCATCTTTTAACAAAATGACTGGCCCGCATGACGTCACATTTGCCAAACCGGTCTATATTTAGTCTTACTAATGATACCACGGTAGGTGACCGAAGTCGCCCACAATTTGTTATGGTTCATTTATGCTGTTCATAGTATTATGTAATGTAACACGTTACAAAAATTACAATTTGTTCTTTTAGCGCCTCACACTTTGTATATCATTTCTTGCTATTTCTTGCCATATTACGCCTATACCTTACATTATGTGCTCTATGCTACACATTGTCATTTTACATTTTCTTTGACGGTATTGAAATATGTAATTTAGATGTTACAGATATTCAGAAAATCTGTTTTAAATGACCACTTGTTTCCCAATGCATGAATTTTATAAATATGCAAATTAAACTTTATTTGATAGGAACTGAACGATTTCCGGAAGTGTCAGACCGGAAGTGGATGCCATTTACGAACGCTGTCATGCTTGAACTATTGCGTTACGGCTCACAGACACCATTAGCAATACCTCATTTGTGTAAAAAGGGATTTCTTTTAGACGGGTATTACATAGAAAACGGGTCCGTGGTATGTTTTGATTTATTGAAAAATTGAAAAAGAATGAACAAATTTATCATTCCTTTTGTATGTTTTCATCAGCTCCTACCATCGAGTCAATTTAACGAAAACTTTTATCATATCAGCAAAATGATTTTTAAAACCATGCTCATAACTACATGTTTATACATCATATTTAAGCATTCATGAAATGATTATCTATGAGTAACTTGTATAAATAAGGCTGCGTCGATCTCGTGTTTAGTGCGTCTGCCACTTGACCCAGAGAATGTAGGTTCGAGCTTGTTTCTTCGTATGTAACCAGCACTTATTATCTCCAGGCTTGGGAGTGGTTCAAATGAGCTCCAGACTTTCACCAAACCAATCTCAATTGAATATATTTTAACTAAATACAACTACTTTGCATATTAAATTGCCAAAATCGACCTAGTGACAGCAAAGCTTTTCAGTAAAATCATTCCGTAATTTAGAGGTACAATTTTAATTTGCATGCTCCCGTCCTAATTGTCACATAAAATGCCATGTCTACAGTATAAAACACGATATTTTGGCATTGTAAATCTTTACATTTTCTTCTGTATTATTTTCAAAATTTTATAATTCAATAATATTTTACTGTGTATTTTAGCTCACCTGAACACAACGTGCTCATTGTGAGCTATTGTGATCCCCCACTGTCCGTCGTTCATCGTCAACAATTTCTTTTAAGAACATCTCCTCAAAAATCAATGACTCCTCAGTAACCATACTTTACAAGAAAGATCCTTGGATGGTCCTAGGGTCAAAATTGGCCCCGCCCCGGGGTCATAGGTTTTCCTTATATGTATATAGTAAAAACTGTTCCCATCCACAAACTTTAACCTTGATCATAACTTTAAAGTTCTTGGTGTATTGTCTTAAAACATCAACTTCTTACCTACACAAAAAATTAACCCTGTATTGTATATTTTTAAGACCTGGTAACTTCACTTTTGTATATCAATTGCATTTAGTACTCAGGTGAGCGCATTGGGGCCAATGGCCCCCTTGTTACATTTGGAAGACCAAAGAAATATTACACAGTACATGTATTTTGAACGTTCGTTAATTTAAATTTGTTATTTTATTTTAGATTTTTCCAAATCTGTACAGTATTCATCATGACTCAGAAATATGGGGCGATCCTTGGGACTTCAGACCTGAAAGGTTTCTCGACAACAAAGGGGATCTCCTTCCGCCCGATCATAGTTACATACGGAAGTAAGACACTAAGCTTGTATTTTTGAATCATTCAACCTCTTGCTTATCCATTTTATTTTTCATTTTGCTGTAAGTCAAGTCAAGCCGATAGTGTTAAGATAATACAGCGACATTTCAGTGTTTAAAGGTTGCCCATTCCTGTATAAACCCAGGCAATAGTTTACGCGGGCAGATTTGAGAAAATGACATCAAGGGAGACAATTCAGTACATCTAGAAAGCTTTGAATCGCAAAGGGAGGCAAATGTTTTAAAAGTAACGAATTCCATATAAAGCGAAAGGCCTTTATCGGGTAACATTATCATGTTAGCCATTTTGTACTAAGTCCAAGTCACACTTTAAAAGTTATTTGACATTGAAAAGGTTGACTTACCTATTTTAGTATTATTCACCAAAAGAAACATTTCGCTTTTTTCAGCGTTGTTCCATTTAGTCTAGGAAAAAGAGCTTGTCCAGGACAGGATTTTGCAAGGTCAAGGATATTTATAACCATTACGTCACTGTTGCAGCGCGTGCGCATTTTGCCGCCAGAAAACTACGACTTGCCGTCTGCAGATCCTAGATTGTACACGAGAAAATACCCCATGGCGGAGCCTCAGTATAAATGTCGAATCATTTCTCGAGAAAATATTATACTTTGATCTCATTATGCACCATTAAGTTGTCAAAAATAGATGTTGTTGTTTTTTCTAGTCAAAATAAATCATTTAGATGTTGTGTAGTCAGACTGATTTGTAGTACAGTCATGTTATTAAAATTGAAAGAAAAATGATAACCTTAGATTATTGAATTCCTTGACATTATTTACAATAAACTTTTAAATTTAATTAAAAAGAGCTTTTATCTTGCATAAAACATTGAGATCTCTCTAGTATCCAGACATAGGTCTAATCTTTATTTGAATAAAAAGCGCATAAAGAATGTTTTAATCATTAATCTTGAAAACTTTATCGCAGGATACGATAGAAAAAAAGAGAACAAAATAAAAACATTGTTTGTAAAACCTAAACTGACCTAGACCTATATTCCGATCAGTTTCCTTGAACTTTTTTTTTTATCAAGTAGACATGTTTATTATCTTTCTCGTATGCAATGATATCCAAACTATATGTATAAGCATGGAATTGTAGAATTCCTTTTAAAAAGTACGCCTTCAAATGAGGCAAACACAATGTTTAATAAGTCTAGCTGAGTAAGAGTATATTCTTCATAAGTTTACAACTTATATTTAGGTAATTTTCGTTTATTTACTATAATAAATAACTATCTACAGGTCGGTTATGTTTTCGGCCGTTGTTTGTTCACGATAAATTTAAGGACTATTCGCCATCTCTTGTCCGGTATTTGCCGGATACTAGTAGTATAAAATCCGTGTGCTATGCCATAAATAAGCACTGATAATATTTCTGCATTAATAGAACAATCCAGCAACATTCATACCATGTTTACCGCGACAGAGTTTCTTTTATTTTATTTTCACGGTGTTCTGTCATAAAAGTAATGGTTGTACTTTTTACAGATATGATAAACAGATTTCTTTGGCATATGTTATATTTTACATTGTTGAGTACAATACTGATTTTTTTTGAACGAGTAAACACCTGTTATAGCTATATTGGATGAGGCGCTAGCAGGTATTAACAAAAAATTTGCAGCTGTGTACGAGTCCAATAGAATCATTAATGTATTCAACTATTTTTGTTGACCACTTTATTTCACTCTTCAATTTATTTGACATTTTGAAAAAGTATGTAACTTCCAGTACAATAAATTCTTCGTTTTGTTCAGGATTTCTTTGAGCTTTTACATAAGGTAAAAAGAAGAAAATGACCTGAATTCCATGTGGTTTTCTGATTTATTGCATGATTTGGGAGTGGGTAGGGTGGGTTGCGGTGAGATATGGGGATATGAAATAAAATTGAATGTCACATACAAAATCATTCCTCGGTCATGCGTACAAAAATGATAACAAAGATCAAAAATAATTTTAATTTTAATATACTCTTCACGTCATCCATTTCAAACATATTATAAAATTTTGTTCAATTAAGCATACATTGTATGAAGAAAACAAACATAAAATCTACATAGAAATAAAACAATGAACGGCCATACATAAATACATAAACACACTTTTGTGAATTGATACGTATTATATTTAAACAACAATAAAAACAACAAAAGCAACAGTTAAAAACAAGCTTGTCCCTAAAGTAATATTATATTTCATTTCATTGTTATGAGCGATATTGATGAAAAAGCAATCAAAAACAAATGAACAAAAAGTTTTCTCTTTGATTGATTGGCAGTGAGTGATATAGAATTTATCTTATTGATAAAAATGAAACTTTTCACTGATAAGATATATAATCAATATCACCACCGTGAGCTAGAAATCGTTTGTAAAGCAAGTTATAAATAATGAACCTTAGCTACAATATATTTGTATGATCTATGTACATTAAATATACATGTACACCTTATGGTTTTTGAACATTCATAATTATACAATCCTAATTTGTGGACATTCATATTTTTCAGTATATGAACATTCAAATATGTATTTTTCGTCTATGAACATTCGTATACAATCCTTGCCTGTGAACAATTACATACATTGTATGGCATGTGAACATGGAAACACAAATCTATCATTTTGAAACACAAATCTTACTGTTGAACAGTGATAATATAAGTAATACATTTGACACACATGATAATTTGAGCACAATCGTATATACATTTAAAACTATTTTCAGAAACAAAATACTATGTATATATACAAATAATACTGTCTGTTTACCCAATGTAAATAAATGGTTTGTAAATGATACGGTGGTTGTAAAATTTTAATTATAACACTCGGTGTTTCTTTCTAATGAACTATTGACTGATCTGTAAAAGCGAATTTGATAGGGGCTTATATTTATAGCACGAATTTTCTATTTTTGATATACAACAATTTAATATATTTTGATTATACTTTGAATTACAATTGTTCGTTCGTGTAACGTTATTTTATTACTATAACAGCCCCCACCCCTTACCAATGATTGTACGCATTCAAGTCTGTTTAAGCATTCCATAAATGCCCTCAATTATGCTAGAAATAAGTTATTTTGAAATTGATCTTTGCTTTTTCCGGTTTTAAGCGGCTTATTCGGAAATAAAATGTACAAATCGGTATTTATAATTAAGTCACGTGATAAAACGAATCCGACAATTATGTTTTTATTTCGTATAAATATGTATGAAACTCGCCCCGGCAAAGTTGTTATTAATTTTTCCCTCGGAAACATTATCGGCCTTCCAAGGTTAGCAAATTGTCCTGAACGCGCTTCAAAAAAAGTTTATATGAAATAACAACTTCCTGTCAGACCCCACATATAGTATGACTATCATCTGTCCATGTACGGGGAACCAGACGACATTGATTCTGTTCTTAACGCGATACTGAGGCTGGTTCTTAGTCGATCTAAATATAGATCATTTTTCTCCACGCGCTTCTGTTCTAAGTTACGCCATCTGGCGGATAGATCTGTCAGTTTCCTGTTACTTCTTAATCTGAAATAAAAGAGAAAAAAAAAACATTTTAATTTGATTCAAGTACATTTGTGTCTTGGTTATATATCTGTTTAGTTTTTTTACCACTTGTGGTTTTGTATGCTCTTGCAAGACAATCTTTGTAAAAAATCAGAACCCAAATCCGGAAGTCCCTGACATTTCCTTTATTTCAATAGCACCTAACATATCCGTTTTTTTTTAAAAATTTAAGTTAAATTTGTGATGGATATTCCCATGCTGAACTGACATCATTTTAATACTACTATTCTAATATGAACAAGGCAAAGCCTCAAAGCGAGCTCGATTTACTTTTACCGTGAAATAGTATACAATAATCGTTCATTCTTATTTTACATTTTCCGTTTTAAAATTGTCATTCGGTATTTTATAAACTGCTTCCGTTTATTCTGGTTCCCTTGCCTATTATGGTTCTCATATAAGTGCGCAGGACACCAGTTTACGCTTCCGTTTTCAATCAGAATACCTCGGCTTTTATCGATATCTTGTAATTCGAAAAGTTGCGATGTGTCAGTTCGGTACTTAGGACCCATCACTATCTAGCAGGTACTCGCGTTACCGTAAAGCTCGCTTTGCGAGCAGGCCCTTCGGGCCAGCTCTACGAGCTCGCTATTACCATTATTCATTTAGATCTATTGTAAGCAAGAACTTTTCTGAGCATGTCACATGTTGCCCGTAACTGAAAGATCTTTAAAAGTTTCAGAAAGGGTTTTCTGTATTGTCAAAATGTCAAAAACAGGCAGTTTTATTTAACGTACTTTCGGAACTGTATAAATTCAAACAAATCGTCTGTTTTGTTACCTCCTTTGGCCATTTAGTTTACCTTCTTTTGCTATGAAAAGTGCTAAATTAGTTTACCTCGTATGCTTTAGATCTCAAGTCACAAAAGTATTACAACATAATTACCTTCTTTGGCTAGAGATCTGTCTTTGTTTTTCTAATTCTTGTCGTCGACGGATAAATTCCTCCTCCCATCGACGATCTTCTTCGCTTTGTTTCTCATCCACTAACTGTATGCGCTTCAGTTCCTTCCAAGTTTCCACCGCCTTATTCATCTCGTGCTCCGAGTAAAGCACCTACAATAAAGTAAACCAAGTTCATGTTATATCTTATATTGTTATAGTTTCCGACAATTTCTACATCTCAATTTGGGTAAAGCGTCTCATGTAACTTAGATAATTTAATCCAAGTCTTAATCGCTTCAAAAGTTTAAAGTAACATTTGCTTCAGGAAAAACACCCGTACTAAAATTGATAAATTTCCATAGTTGTCGCGGTTCCATCCGACATTTTGTAAAGCTCTTGATATTAAATTATTTTTTTGTTTGTTTACATCTTGAAATTCGAGTAACGTATGATAATTATTCAAGTTTTCACCATTTAAAACAAACATATCAGGAATTGGGTAAAGCATCCAACATAAAATAAATCAATATTTACGAGTACTTTGAATTAACATTTGAGCCGCGTTACGACAAAACCAACATAATGGGTTTGCGACAAGCATGGTTCCAGACCAGCCTGCGCATCCGCGCAGTCTGATCAGGATCCATGCTGTTCGCTTACAAACCCTATTACAAGTAGAGAAACTGATAGCGAACAGCATTGATCCTGATCAGACTGCGCGGATGCGCAGGCTGGTCTGGATCCATGCTGGTCGCAAACGCAATATGTTGGTTTTGTCATGACGCGGCTCATTTTAAGTTCCCCCTTCTTTTATATATCCTGTAATTCGGGCAAAGCACACGAAAGGAAACCGTTTTATTGTGACATTCAGATAATCAATTAAAAATATAATTCTAAAAGTTTTTCGGTTAAAGAATACGTAATAGCACCACGTGCATTTTACATGTATTTGTGCTTAACTCCGTTTTAATTATTATGTTAATTTAAATATAGATCGCTTGTTACGCCGCAACTTTGCAATGGGTTAACATTTGCAATAAAACTTTTATTTTCGATTCCCTTCCGTACTTTGAATAACGCTCACACAATTTATTACATCAATCAAGTTCTTAATTTCCATTTTAAATTCAATTATGATATCATTTAATAACTTTATTTCAATCTGAACAGACCAGTACAATCTCACTTCTGGGATATACTAAATGTACTCAATTCTTCATTTCCAAATGTTTAATTAACTTATTCATATATATATTTCCAGCACATACAGAAATTCAGTTAATTAGGTCCTTCACATACCAGTTTTATTCATATTTTTCGCACCTCAACTTATCTTTAAATCTTATTTTGTTTGATAAGACATTTGATTCATCCTTTACACAAATTTGAAATATTTTCATTTGAGGAGTGTTAACAAGTTGTCCACAAATTTTGTTCAAAAGACGTTATGAACAGAAGTATACTGAACAAATAAAACTCCAACCGAAAAATTTAATACCTGGTTACTACAAATATTAATAACCATGCAATGTCCATTAATTGTTATCAATATAAATAAAAAGTGAGATACAAGTTTAAATAGTAAGATGACCTTAGCGTCGATGTGGTCTTATAAAATAAGAATATTATATTATCTTTAAAAGAATAACATATTTAATGTTAAAAGAATATCTATATCAATGGAGTTCAGGATGACCTCCAAGACTGGCTGGTTGCTGGTTAAAAGCACGGTTCTTCCCACCAGGGGATTTATACCCAGCCGAGATATCTGCGATCACTCACATAAGAAAGACAGATGTATAAAGAACCTATTGGCGGTTTATACGATTTCTACTTTTAACCTTGAAATCAAATGTGAAGAATATTTGAAATATTAGATCTACATTATTGATATTTGAAATAATACATGGCGGGTATTTGAATTAATGCATGATTGATATTTTGAATAAAATAAGATGATTTATTATAAAGGCCTATCTCTATAATATACTAGACAATTATGCCCAAATCACAACTTGGCCATAGTGACACCTAGCAAAGAGGAGCAATGGACTAGTGGTTAATGTGCCTGCACCTTAGTTATAACATAGTAGGTTCAAGCCTACTGTTGGCCCGACCATATTTTCTCATAATTATGATACAATACTTGTTAGCTCCAGGAAGTCGACTAGAAAGTTAGTAATACATTCTGCAAGAATTTGTTTTAACATCAAATTAAAATGAATACGTGTATGTTTAAACAATCTTAACAACAAAATAAACAACAAATCCTGCTCGCCATTTATCAAGTCATCAATGTAATAACTAATTAGTTAATTTAGTATTATTTATTATTTATTTTCATATTTATTAATGACATCGAAAGCAGATGTAATCATAATTTATATTACATGCTTACCAATTAGTTGTTAAAATCCAAATATAAAAAATTCCTGATAAGACAACGTGATATGCATTTGCTAGGGAGTTGGGACACCTGTCATAATAAATACGCAAACTGCTTTAAGATAGCTTAAGAATTGCGTATATTTATGCCTCCAAAACAAACAGAATAGAATAATCCTTTCTGTAGTATGCTGAAATCTGAAATCTTACGGATTGTTTTGAATAGGGTAAACCTTGTTGTATATGAACGTATATAAAAGGTTTCATGCCATTCTTGCGGGGTTCAATTATAAGTCATATAATGCGCTTGTAAATACATTTTGTGAAAAGGCTGACTTAAGAGTGTATATCTATTTGAAATTCACTGAATGTGGTTTTAATTTGTAGTTAAGTCATTAATCTCTTTTAAGTTTATAACCGTTTCAAAAAAAAACGATTCTATTATAAGGGATTAACAGAATCGCGTATAAAGATTTTAATCTGGAAAGAAAATTGAAAAGCACTATGGATGTGAAATCACTCGGAATAAATAGAATTTAATATTGTAAACTATTTAATAGGTTATTCATCGTGTTGACAATGGAGACAGTTAAATGCTGAAATGCGTGTTTGACTCTGTATTTCTTTGTCGGCTTTGTATTTTAAACAACACGTTCATGAATGTCTGAAAGAAAAGCAATTTACGGTATTGAAATGTCATTCATAGTTTTTTTGGATTTCAATTGTCGTTGAAAAATAAAAGCGTTTCGATTGTCAATAAAAAAAACAACAACATGATATTCGATTTAATAAAATCCATTTGAATCCAATTAAATCTTACAATCGCTATGCTAAAAGAGTCGCCGGGACATGTTTCAAGGCACGTGGAAAAGGTCTGCGCAATTTATTATAATGGTTAATATTTTCAGATGTTATAAATGAATAAAAAGTGAAATGTTACAGCTTGTTTTTACAATTAGGAAACATTAACAGAAAGTGAAAAATTTCGGTTTGAATTTCGATCCAGAGAAAATTTGAGACATGGAGAACACGCGCGGTGAAAGGTTCTGCCCGGTTAAAAAATTGTCTACCCAAAAGCCCCAGTCACATTAGAGCTTACGACCAGTGAAGACCAGTTCAAGATCACCAGTGACCTCTGGTCGCGGACAATCTTTAAAACGTCTTATCGGTGGTCTTTGAGAGTCGCAGGTTATCTTATTTAGGTCCCACGACCAGAGAGGTTTTTGAGCTTGCACAAAAACCTCCCTGCGATCAAATAGGTCACCAGTGATCTTATAAGGTCTTAGGCTTTTGCACGATCGTCGTTCGGAAGTGCGACAATCTTACGACAGTCTTAACAAATTGCCACTAGTTACTGATAATCTTGAGTAACTTTGAGTTATCGTGCGATGGTCGTAGGACAAGTTGTAGGTGATCGCATGACAGGTCACGGGTAGTCGTTAGTAATCCCACACAATCTTGAGACCATCGTACGTTTGCTTATGACCTGTCGTGCGATTGTCAATGATGACTGGTCTTACGATAGTCGCAGAAGTAAATTTATCTGTCCAAAAACGTTTTGGTCGCAGAAAATCGCTGATGATCGTCTGTTTTACAAGTCGCCGGTGGTCGCAAGTAATCGTAACCTCTAGTGTGACTGGGGTTTAAATAAACAAATACTACTACATGTACTGTGAATGGGGTATCACTGTCACGCCAAAATGGTTTGGTTACAATATTCAAAAATCTATACATAAATCTAATAAGCGATGGAAAAAGTTAACAAATATAAAGTTTTCTGTAAATCCCATAATCATTAAACTATGGAAAATCTCTCGAATTATTTGAGAGGAATTCTGGGCTAAGATGTTTCTTAACTTAGTGCTTTTATCAACATGGCGATGGTGTTTGTTCTAATTGTTTTTGTTTCTTTTGGTTACACAAAAAATGATAAAGTTCCAGCTTTATTCGCGGGAGAAGACCTCAGATGTCCATCTAAGCATTATTTAAAAAACGAACGAGCACCTGCGTAGTACGACTGACTTTCCGTTGTAGGCTGACTGGATAATTTCAACAAATCAATGTAATAATTCAAAGTCCTTAAGTAGTGGGAATCGAACACAGAGCGGTAAAAGGGTCAAGGAGCACATAAGCAGGTCGCACATATCAAATTTACGAACTTGACGCGGATGCTCGTGATATTAATGATGTTACAAAGGTTGCGCATTTTGTATGATTGCGCCGTTATTTCATTTATATAAAGGGAGCTTACTCCTGTAAAGTAGGCATATTTAACTGAACGTACGTCCCTTATTTTTATATGTTCTCTAGATGATATCAAGAATATTATGACAACACATTTTTATAATGCACGCATTAATGATGCTTTTAATGAAAATTATGATGGTATCTGGAAGATGAAGACAACTGTTATTGGCTTGAAAATTTTATTGTTGTTGTTGTTGTTGCTGCTGCTGCTGCTGCTGCTGCTGCTGGTAGTGGCGGTGATGATGACATGGGTGGCAGTGACGGTGTTGTTAATGATAGTGACGATGATTCTGTTGTATTTTAATTTTACGATGATGATGGTGGTGATGATAGTGATAATGACAGTGAAAAAGAAAACGATGCTGGTGACAACAAATGTATTCATGGTGCTGAAAATGTTGATAATTATGATGATGATCACGATGATGATGATGGTTGTAGCGATGATGATGTTGCTTCTGATGTTGATAGTGTTGAAGGCGATGATGATGATGATGATGATGATGATAGTGATGATGATGATGATGATGATGGTGTAGGTGACGATGATAGTGATGATTACGATGATGATAACAACAACAACAATCAATACGATAAAGTGATTGATACCAAATTATGATGAATCAATACTGAACAAACACTTGAATTGAAGAAGAAAATAAACAAAACGACAAAATCATACATACCGTTGTGTTCTGATAATCATCTAAAACCCTCATGATAGTGTTTACAGAATAACATATATATTTCCTTTGTGATTATAGTCTCCATATATGCATATATTATCTTTATTTAAAATCCTCTCATTGTTTATTGCATTAAATTGAGCTAGATAAGTCACGTATTTCCATTCTTAAAAGTTAATTGATTTCCGTACATTTACGTGAGCACATACATGAAACCTTATCGCCTTTATAGAAAGAAAAAAGAATCTGGTATTTTAGCGAGACATCTATTCAAGTAACACGCCCCATGTTTCCGACAAACACGATTGGTGTTTAACAGAAAAAAACGGTTATTAGATCGCCTCGCATGTTATTGGAAACATTATCTAAAATTGATTAGATTAGACTTGAATGACTTTATTTCTTGACTTGAGTAAATATTTTCATTCTGACATACAATTGACTTAAAGGTACTTGTCCATCTGTGTTTTCAGACTTCCGTATACAAGTATCGCACAATTTACATAAGCTCAGAAGTTCACCCCCACCCTTTTCCCAGAATTAAAACATTGTGGATCCGTGCGTGCGTACGGGTGTGTATTCAGTTGCGAATGCAAAATAGGTCTAAAATATAACATTCGAATTTCGTACATAAATGAGCTGGGGCACTTTTAACAGAAATATAATTATGCAAAGATAGTTAAGAAATATACTTTGAAATGAATTGAAAATTGTATTTTTATGCTTTTCTTAGCCTGATTTGAGTGAAAAGCGTTTTTAACGCTTTTCATTTTGGGTCATTTTTTTACAATTTGAATATTTATTTTGGAAAAATCAAGTGCGCGAATGATCTGAAATTTTGCACAGAGAATCGAGGTTTTAACCTACATCAAATGGTACATTTATCTGGAAAAATCATTTTCAGTCCCATCATGCCAAAAAACCTCAGTGGAGTCCCTTAAAACAATTTTTACTTATAGGACCATTTTCTTCTATTACTGTAGCTTAGAAGATAGTAATGTTCAGTAATTTTACCTAAAATTAATATTACCTTGATTTACATTAGCTTATAGCTTACTTTTAATTACTTCAGTTAGGATGAATACCTTTAATACTATTAGCAAATAGGAGTAACAATAACCTTAGCTTATATAGGACCTAACTTCAGCAACTTTAGCTAAAGGACCACTACCTTTTTTACAACTTAGCTAATAGGACAATTACCTTTAATAACTGTTTTGCAAACCGTGTTTGTCTTTTTAATTCTCACTTTGGGGAAAATAATCAATGCAATCTTTAACAACAAACCTTCAATAAGGAATGTATGTGTACCTTATGGATTTATCGACCCTTAACCGTTGTATCAAATTCATTTCTCGTAATCGAATTAGAAAAAAGCAAACATTTAAAGTAAATTATCAATTACATTGTGTATTTAGGTCGCTAGAGGAAGTTCATTTATTAGTAATAACTTGAATATGAGCACGTGTCAAGTTAGTCACGAATTTACACTATATATATTATGAGTCTGCAATATGCGTTTTTTTTACTGAATGTACATGTATTTTGCAGGTAAAATTAGCTCTGTATAATACGTAATGTTTATAAATTTCTTACTGAGTATTGCTTATTTTGCTACGATTTTTCGTAGAGATAATTGTAAGAAGGCATAAAAAACTGCAAAATAAATTGTACCTTCGGTGTCTTACATACACGTCCTGATGAGAAATTCTTATTAAACTATATTTCAACTGCTTATGAGTCCTAGTGACTTACATTGTTTTTGAGTGCACTAATTGTTCGGTCGTTACGTAAATAATACAAAGATATATACAGTAAAACCTCTGCTAAACAACAACTGTGGCGGGACACATAGTATGGCAATCTCCTACGCAGTGATTTCCCCTTATCAGTACAAAGATCTGCCAAGGGAGGTAATCACTGTCCGATGATGATGTTGAGAGGTGAAATTTATTGTTACACTTGGATATATTGTATAAAGATGATTGCTTGACAGATGGCCGCTTTGTCGAGGCTGCACTGTATTTGTCAATATTTGCATGATCTGTTTAATTTGTATTGTTGCGATTTGTGTCAATGACGAAATGACTGGTTAGAAAACAGAAATGCATTTCCAGTCGATACTTTATCAGAACAGTATACTTCCTCAATCAAATACTGGGTACCGTCTGCTCCTCTTTTCGTTCATTGGATCTGTTTAAAATGACTCTTTGACAAATTACACAACTCGATATTTCTTCCGTCACATACAGGACCAAGTAACCGAGGAATTTTTACCCCCTGCACTTACATTTGTACACCGGAGGTCTAATTTGGTATATGTAAAGGTTTCTATTTTCAAAAGGTGAAAAAATGAGAGAAACACGTGCAATATTGAAACTGTCTGAAGGTTCGCAGTTGTATGTCAGAAAAGAGTACATTTACAGCACAATGCTAATAATGCTAGTATGTTGCAAAATATTGTTTGATGTCCAAGAATAAAGATTTAGTTCAAGTAGGACTTCCAGTCATTTAGGAAAAAGGCAAAAACAAGCATTTCGAGGCGAAAAAGCAAAAATACGACAGAAGACAATAGGGTATACGAAACGTAAAACATGTCGTCTATTTGCATTTCCTTTGTCGTATTTTTGCTTTTTCGCATTATTGCATTTTGACTTTTACGTATTGTTGTGTTTTCGCTTTTTCGCATTATTGCATTTTGACTTTTTCGCATTGTTGTGTTTTCGCTTTTTTTTTGCATTATTGTAGACTATTTTGACTTTTATTACATTTCGACTTTTTCGCATTGTTGTGTTTTCGCATTGTTGTATTTTGACTTTTTTCGCATTGTTGTATTTTTACATTTTTTGAAATCTATTTTCATAATAAATGCAAACCAGCCGGTAACTATGGAAAAAAAGCGAAAATACAACAATGCGAAAATGTCATAACACGAAAAAGCGAAAATGCGAAAAATTGAAAATGCTTTACTTTGTCGTCTATTGTGTTTTCGCATTTTTGTACTTTAAACGTGAAAAGGCGAAAATTCGACAAATGGAATTCGACCATACGAGTCGTATTTTCGCCCTTTCTGTCGTTTCGTTTTTTCTCGAATCCGAAAGCGAAAATTGAGAACCCTCGTCCTTGTGAGCGAGAAGCGAATACGACATGCTAAATCAGCACATGTAATCAAGTTGTAGATATGCACTGTCGTACCAAAATCTATCGGTTCGGAATGCCGAAAATTGCGATTGGTGCAGATCGCGACTTTCCGGTCTTTACCGCCATACTTGACGTTGATTCTGCGAAGTGTTCCGATTGATCCAGCCGGAAATAAAACTCATTTGTCGGGAAACGGGCCAGGTTTATCTATTCAAGATAAACTGATGAGTTAATCAATCATCACGTACCAGACTAACTTTAAGAAATGACATATCCAGTCACGTATCATGGATTATCACCTACCGACAGGATAATCCTATATTGCCGATATTATCTATGTATCCAAATTCTCCAAATCCCAAAACGTTGTCATTGTCATTTCAAACTGATTTTCACGGAAAATTGAAATTTATAGCAATATACACATAGATTGTTCTCAGGAAAAATGCATACAAACTTATGACAGTTAAACGATATTTAATTTTCAAACAAAATACCTTATTTCTGAAATATTACAATTAGCATATAGGGGAAATAATTAACGGTTTTAAATTCAGTTTGTTGCATGATTGTCTCCCTTGGTGTTTCAAATTTACAACTTTAATTTACAGCATTTGGTAATATTTTTGTTTAAGAGAGCATTAAGTAAACGATAATCTAGAAAATTAGGAATTTTCATCAGAAAAAAATCTATATTTAGGATTTTTCAGCCCAACGATAAACTTATTTTTCGATATTGGACTAAATATTTGATCTGAGTTCGTTATCTAAAACTGTTTAAATAAATGTTACGTTTTTACAAACCCCCCATACCAGTTAATTAAAAATCAAATAATACAATGATTTCATAATCGCGTGGTTAAATATTGTAAAATACTGTGATATATTATCAAAACAGATCAATTATTTACAGATATCGATCTCCCCACGTGATTTGATTGGCAAAAACATCCCAAGGCCTTAATATTTAGTTTAACAATAATCTTCATATAACAAATCCCACAGTATCAAAAGAAGAAAATTACAGTCTATTTATGCCTCTTTACGCATACATCTAATATAAAAGACACAATGCAAGCATTCAAATACAGTCCCTGGTGACGAGAAATTTTGAAGATTTTAATGAGGTTCATAAATAAACGCTGAATGACTGCGGTACGCAATAAATGAAAACATAAGACAGCTTGGATTTTAAATTTTTGAAAAGTGAAAATAATGTTTTAAAATACGTAAGATTTGTTAAATACCCGAATTACTGTCTACTTACTGGAAACATAACGCTTTTATTTATAAAGTTGAAAAAAAAGTGACACGGATATTTTTGAGCGGCCACGTACCGGAAGTAGAAAAGAAATGGAAACGGGAGCACTATAAAGGAGTTGATTTAGAAGAAGGACAAGTCTGAAATTTTAACAAAGATGACCGACAGCGATTTATCTAAAGAGGCATGTAAATAAGTAAATTACTTTAAAAAGGACAAAAATAATAAACCTTTTTTTAATTAAAGAAGGTAGTTGCATGCTAAACATATACAGGTAGCCTTGCTAGTGATGTACATTTATTTTTATTTTTACGCGTTGCAATTTTCTCACATTTTTATCTAAAGTGAATAATCTTTAATGGGCACATTTTTCATAAATATTTCAAATATTCATAAAAACAATAGAAGTGAATCATCTTGGTATTCTTATCAAATATTTCTTGAAAAATAATGTTGATAAGAGTTCGAAGTGATTAGAATAAACATTCATATTGTTCAGGATCGCTTTATGATCTGCTATATAATTAACAATATTTGTAATAATAACAACATTAGCAATCCATATTGCACGGTGTTAAACTATATTTGTATTTTATTGTACTACAGATTACTCTAGACATTAAAGAGTCAAGGACGGATAGTAAAGCTTCAGGCCGGGAACCAGAAATTCCCTTCGATAAATCTACATCCGGGTTCTCCACGGACGACACAAGCACTATTGGACCATCTCGGCCAGAAAGTTCTGTAGAATATCTAATGACTGCTCAGGAAATTCAGGTACGTAAATTTGTAGCAAAATCATGTATCTTCATATGTAGATGAAAGTTTGTTTTGACAGCTTGATAAAAGATATTTTGGGTACCTTCCCCTCGATTTCCTACTGATTACATTTTCAAGAAAAGCTATAATTATTCGAGTAATGTCTAAAGCCCGACGGCAAAGCAGTGTACATCATATATTAAAAACATACTACCATAATTCATATTGCAAATATAAAATACAAGCAATAGACAACCAATACTACTACATTTTGTTGCATTTATAGATTAAGAAGTTTGAAAGATTTTTGTTTTCAAAAGTAAGCATGAAATTTTATCAAGGGCGTTTTGCTTGTAACTGGAATTCTTATATTGTCCTTTACATGTACAATGTACGTTTTTTGTCCTGAATTCAAACATTCGGATAACATCGACCAGGCACAAACTGCATGCATCTTCTTCCAACACCAAAGTGTTTGATAATGATATTTTTACAATATTCTTATAATTCAAAAGATAATCTTACATTATTTTTATAATTCAAAATATGAACTACGTTTGTATTTCTTTTCAAAATGTTTTCTCACCAAAGTTATAAATAACTTCTAACTATATCTGAAAAAGGCTAAATAGGTACTTGCTTATCACGTTAAAACGTTAAATATTTTTTTTTTAGCTTTGAACAAAAAGCATAGAATAACAGTGCGGACTTTTGCTCCAATTTCCTTAACAACTTTACATGAACTATCTTACAGGAACTTGATAACAGATTAGAAGAGGTGGTAGACAGATTACAACGTCAAAGAGAAGACTACGAGAAATGGGAGAATGGTTTAAACAAACGTAGACTAGAAGCGTATGGTAAATTAAAAGCTCTTGGAAAATTTCATAGACAACGTATGGAAGTGTATGACACCGTGAAAGAGTATTTACAAACTATGAATGCTAGCGGTCATAGTAGATCTTCAAAGAAATGAATAATTTTGAAATTAATTTTGTGTTGTACTATGATATTAAAAACATACTGCATAATATATATAAAGTGTTTACTATAGTATACATGTTTTTGAGTAAAAATGTCTAAATTGCACAAAAATGTTAATACTTTAATATAAATGTCTGTATGTGAATTTAATTGTAAATTATAATTGTCAATTTAAATCCGAATGTTGTAATAATTGTAAACGTGTGCATTAAAATGTCTGTATGTTTTTATAGATGTAAACGTGTAAATACATAAATGTGACTTTATAATTTTTAAATGCAAACAGGTGAATATAAATATATAGAAACACATATTTAAATATATGAGTGCTGTCCAAATATTCTCTGATAAGTCTGTTTAAAACATTAATTAAAAATGTATGAATTAAAGATTTTAATATCATGTTATATACTAGTACACATATATTTGGAACATTTTTGTTATTGAATTTCATAAGATATCAATAAATAACAAAATGATAACATAAATGATGTGATCACGGAGCACGTCAAATATCTAAGAATTACGCGCCTTTCACTCGCAGTTTAGTGCGCTGCTTTCCATATGCATAGTCAGAACAATTTTAACCATATTTTTGTTAGTCTCTGGTTAAATGTCAGGGTGGCAGACAGACAATGATTCCTCGCCAGAATCAAACTTCCAGTTCCGTAGCACACGATTCCTCAATAATGGTTGTCGGTCTCTCTCTTCTGTTTCTCTTCTGTACTGCACATTTCTGGTTTCCCTCATTTGTTAACACACGATTACAATACGGCACTAAACTGAATTGATAGGTGCATTAATATGTATAATCATAACAAATAAATGTCATCAAGAGATATGGTTGTACAGAAGTGTCATGCGTGTGTTTTTATTTATCTCGTGTTAATAAGTTATGCGCATGAGATAGATAAGTGATGCGCACGAGATATAATGTCGTGCACACGAGTTACTAATTCGTGTGCACGGTGGCACGAGATATTATGTCGTGCGAACGAGATAATGAAGTCGTGCGTACGAGAAAATTAACCGATCAGATTACACTATAGATATGATTTTTTAAACTTAGAAAATTTCTGGTTAAAATTATACATGCAACATATGATAAATCTTTGAAACTACAGAAGATGTTCACCTGAAACTTGATACATGTCTAGAAGGTCATTATCCATATCCAAGGCCCATAAATCAGACATTAGTTTTTACTAAGTTATGCCCCTTTTTATGCCACCTCCCCACTTGAAAAATGGGAACCATCCTGTGATAGGGTAATCAGTACGTACGTACTAACGGCCTGTGTTTAGTAGAGTGAATTTTAAAGAAATTATAATGAATATTTCTCTAAAAAAGCTTAATGTTATGTTGGAAAACAACAACAACGTTTATAAATGTCATGTATGAATTATAATACAGTCGTCTCATTAATGTAAACCATCTACATGTATAAAGTTTGTCACGTAATTTTTGATGTAAACATGATAAACATATCAAAAATTAAGTTAAATTAATCCCATTTTAGATGAAAATAATATATCAATGCTACTAGATCTAGTATTTAAAAGTTAGTCGTTAATAGTTTACCATTATCTTTTGTGAAAGTGATTCATGCGAAGGAAACACAATTTGTAGATAAATAAAAGCAAATTAACATTGATCTTATTTCCTGCTTGGATTTTATTTTTCAATCATAAACACTTGAAGGAAATAAAATATGAGTAAAATATTAGAACAGGAAGTTTTTATCACCTATCAACGACACGCACACACTATCCGCAATCTAAAAATATGGTCATTTTTTCTTTGTTAATTATTTATTCCCACGATTCTTTTTAAAAGTGCGGGTTTTAATTATACGCCTTAACTTCCCTTTTCGTGATTTTTTCTTAATCGTGTTTTTTTTTTAAATATATATATTTGTCTTAAAATATCACTGAAAATCATATTAACATGTATTTTTATGACTAATGCATAGTTTATATTATACGAGTATACAGAATATATGTTTGGTCGAGCCGCAATGACCATTTTGACATTTATTAGTTTTTCCAATATTAAAACTGAAGATACATTTATATTTAATTTGTTTTGAATAAAGTGCATAACATTATGATCATATACAAAATATAATGAATATGAGCCGCGTCATGACAAAACCAACATAATGGGTTTGCGACCAGCATGGATCCAGACCAGCCTGCGCATCTGCGCAGTCTGATCAGGATCCATGCTGTTCGCTTACAAACCCTATAACAAATAGAGAAACTGATAGCGAACAGCATGGATCCAGATCAGACTGCGCGGATGCGCAGGCTGGTCTGGATCCATGCTGTAACACTGAATTATCGCATGACCATCACGACTTTTTTCTTCTCTCGTAATATTTGCTTTATTTAAACATATAAATATTTTAAGAAATACCCACAGAAATACACCCATTAGATGCCGTTGAAGGAACCTGACATAAATAACCATTTCACGAGGTAAGTTGATGCATTTTTTTACTAAATGCGAAATAATAATCATCTTTCAAGCTCATTTTCAAAATATAATCTAGGAAATATTGTCGATAAGTATCCCGGTGTATATTTCAGAGGTATATCTTGTACGCGTATTTTTAAAACTAACGACAATGTAGTGATTTTTACTACTGCCATCTATTAAAAATTACGCTAGAATATTATGTTCATATACGTGTAGTGATTTACTGAGTGGCTTACTGGTCAGAATCTCCTGTAAAACGAAGGCATTGTTTAAAGTAAATAAAAAAATAATTTGATCATTGTTTCAGATTTGTCCTCGAGGTCAGGATGCAGAAAATGGCGATTACTTCCCCTTGAGTCAACATCTTTATAATAACTGCATTTTCAGATTTTGAAAAAGAAGAAAAAAAGATTGAGATGATACATAAATATTTAAAAAAAAGTCTGTAAACTGTGTAATGTTTTGTTTTGCTCTTTTTCATGTATGCTCACTTTATTATTTGAAATAAAATAATAAACTGGGCATGCGCGAGAAAGTGTACTGATACCTCATTTAGAGCACCCCAAAGCGTACTGATACCTCATTTAGAGCACCCCAAAGTTTTCCGATACTAAAATTTAGAGAACGCCGATCTTCAAAGGAAAGTTGTGGCGGTCATGCGATAAAACAGTTACAGAATAAATACTCGGACTTCACCGGCTGGTATCAGCGCATGGGGCGACAAAAGGGTCAATCATGGAAATTAATCTCGACGTTCCGTCTCGATTAATTTCCTATGATTGACCCTTGTTGTCGCCCCATGCGCTGATACCAGCCGGTAAAGTCCTCGTATATATTCTATAACTATTACATAATAGAACGCATGATTGATATAAAAATGTTTAGAACTAAATATCTGTTGAATGAGGTAGAACGTAGTAAGATTCAAAATTGTAATGTTTTATCTACATGTACGGTTAATGACCAGTTAATTCATTTTTCATATGAAATAAAGTCACTGGATATGCTTTTGAAATATTCAGTATCCCTAATATTTGATTTTGATTTATAATAAAATGAGTTCAGAATTTCTTTTATACATGTATATAGAACGTATATTAATTGAGTAAGGTAATGATGAATCATATCTGCCATGTTCTTTAAAGCAGCACGCCTCCAGATTCATGCTAATTTTCATGAAAAATGTGAAAATGTAAAAGTAAAACATTGTGAGGTGAACAAAGAAAGTAATTTACACATTACAATCGACACTTACAATCTACGCAAATTACCAAAAGGCCAAAATGCGCGAAAATGGTCCTTACTTCATTAGTCACGTAGTAGAGATGTGGTGATGAATACCACAAAATCAGTCTTAAATCGCACGTTACATGTAAATTATTTATTGAATCTAGAATCTTTTTACCTCTCTTAATATATTAGTAAAAATAATTTAAATATTCATTTTCATGATTTTCTTTTTCGCTCACCTGGAAGCATGCAGCTTTAATATACTTTAAGAACTTGCTTCTACTACTTCGACATGATGACCAAGCGCAATTAACAGATATTCTTATATAACATATTTACGTTGCTTATTTTCAAATTCTCCAAACGCTTTTAACTAAAGAGTTAACACACTTGTACTAAGTGGTTTGTAGAGATGTTTTAAAAGCATGTTCTATATATGGATGGTAAAACCTGGTGGTGTTCAACCAGAAAGAAAAGTAGGTCTTGCCGGTGATATGTTTATACTTTGAACGAATACAGGAATTTGTATACTAATTAATGTCTTTATCAACTCAAAAGGCAAAAGCTTAAAAATTGTTGAATTAAAAACGTCAAGAAATAGATCTTAGTGTATCGTATCTAAAAAGAGTCACTGATTTATTTCCACACCGCTGTGGATTCGAATCCCGACAGGGACGTTGGATCCTTTTATGTGAGGAAGCTATCCAGCTAGCTTATGGAACGTCGGTGGTTCTACTCAGGTGCCCGTTCGTACCTGTAATAATGCATGGAAGGGTACCAGAGGTTTTTCCTTCACCAGTAAAGCTGGAACGTCGCCATATGACCTATACTATGTCGGTGTGACGTAAAACCCAATCAAACAAACAAAACAAACTGATTTATTTTTGACTTTGTCGCACTTTACGGGAGCTTTGTTTCAGTTTAATAGCTCGAATTACAATATAAACTTCACTCACTAAACACTACTCACAACCTGAACATTAATAAGGGAGTACTACTAACTTAATAAATACTACTCAGTTATGAGTTAGCAATTAAATGAAACTTGAATTTGAACTTGAAATCTTAAATTAAAAACATCGAACAATACAGATTCATATCTTTTTACGTTCTGTTTTTAGTAAAGAAGAATATTGTTGTTCAAATTCACAACATTTTCACTGTCTTGTCCTGCGGATATTAGAAGTGAATCTTGAGTGCACATTGTGGCGTTTGCTATTTTATCAGCCTCTGCTATTCCCATACTTAAGACGGGTTTGGCAGTGAAAAACTTGTGCTTAAGGCTTTAATTTAATCACATTATTCTAAAGTAAACTGATTTGTATTTGGCTTTGTAGCACTCGATGTGGCTTTGTTTTAATTTATTAGCTTTTCAAGAGAGATAGATGACATATTTTGATAAACTTTTAAACCGTTGGTAAATATTTAATTTCTCAATATAAACGACAGAATAACCTCACATTTTGCTTGTTGAAATGTATGTAAACATGGTGGTATTTTCTGTCAAATTTGGACAGTTATTGTGCCGATGTATTTAATACGATATATAAGCAAATATTTTGATATTTTTCAGTGAATTTCGAGAATATCTCAATTAGAAGTGAGAACTGTCTTACGTTTTCAAGAATTTAACTTCGAAGTATAAATTGTATGTGTTTCTTGTTTGCTCAGTTTCTTGTTTCCAGTTTGATATTATATAACATCATATTCTAAAGCTACTGAGACATTACCAAATATGGCGCCAAAATGACACTTATTTATATGATATCAAGAAAATATATCATATCCATACAATTGGAATCTTAATTTTTTGTTTTATCTAATATAGTGTAATATGACATTTATTTCACTGATTGGCCAGTCGGATACATAATTTAAAGTTTAGGTCAGTCGGAGTTTAGGTCAGTCGGAGTTTAGGTCAGTCGGATACAAGAATTACCGTACTTACTTCAAATAAGCTTTTTGCTGAACGTACAAGGTTACATTTAGTAATCCGTGAGTTAAACTATCACATCTTTAAGTGAATTGTGTTATTGTTTTTGAAAACAACAACAACAACAACAACAACAACAAAAAAAAACAAAAAATGAGTCAGTGATTTACAAATCTTCATAGTTTAAAGAAGGTCAATCCATGTGAAGGACCAGCTTGTCTGAGTGGTTAAGGTCGCTGACATTAAATCATTTGCCTATCACCGCTGTGGTTTCGAATCCCGCTATTGGAGTTTGGTTTCTTTCATATCACAAAGATATCCTGTTATATCTTGCGCAAGATCGGTGGTTCCACTCAGGTACCCGCTTGTGCTTAAAATAATGTAAGTTGGACATTAAAGCATGACCAAGTTCTTAGTTTGTTTTCACCTCTAAGTTTAATAATAATCCATTTATATAAATGACATAGCAAATAATCACCAAAAGCATAGATAAATTGTACATGTCTAAAACAGTTGGTCAAGCATAGAAGAATTGTCACACTAATTCAAAGCATGTGTACCTTTTTTCAACTGTTGTTTTAGGATTTTGAAAAAAAATAATAAAAGCTTTTTTCTAATTTAAGTTTTATAAAATGTTTCAACACTTGAATTAGTTAATCTTTAAAATACAAATGTACATCTTTTCTGTACTGTGTGGGATTATAAAATGGTTTAAACAGGGTTATTTATTGAGTTTTAATTTTTATTGTAAAATAAAACAATGTATCGTGTTTCAAATGTAGTAGATAAAAAAATACTTTGCCTAAAACCTAAAGCTTATGTTGTGTACTGTATAGTATATACGGTAATTTCATACTATAAAAGTCCACGAAGGTTTGCTAAACCACTCGAAAAGTACATTACTGACACTTGATCAAACGATTAAATAAGCCTATTTTTATTTATGATCCCCTCTTAACATGTTTTAATTCTAATTTCATCAAGAATCTATCGGCCAACATATCTGTACCAAGGTTTTATATATTTGGTTTTTAATCTTTTTGTAACTGTTTTAAAAAAAAGTGTGTGGTCTAAATGGAAAATTAAAACCCAATGACCGGGTTATTTGCATTAAGCAAAGTCACTAAAGCTAATTAAAGAATAAAGTGAATTTTAATAGGGTTAAAAATTAATATTTGAATTACATGATTTTTAACATCGTGTAACGGTGAATAAATATTGTAGACATAATACGATGAATATAAGATCGAATGAGTTATAAAGTTTTGGCGAATGGTAACGACAAATTCCAAACTATCACGTCGTAGTTGTCAAGAAAATATTAAAGCGCTTGGAAGTAGTCAGTCCGACAAAAATATTTTATATCAAAAGCTAAGAAATTAAACAGATAAAGTGAGGTTCTGCGAAGGAATGATAAAAAATGTCTTTAAAGGAAGTCGGTAGTGAGCCTAGTACGGTTGACACGGATAATAGTGTATTTCTGGATGTAGAAGAACGATTAATGACACCTGCAGAAGAACTAGAACAAGATGAACGGATAGAACAAAGCAAATCTAGGCTTGGAACATCTCGTATAGAACACGAGAACTGGACTGAAGAAATGACAAAAAGACGCATGTTCGCACTAGCCAGGTTACGGACACTACAGCGGACTCGGAGGAAACGATTTGTATTCTATGAAAATATGAAAGAATTGATATGTGAAAGTGGGACTTCAAGTCCTGGAACGATATCTACAAGTAGTTCAGGATGAAATTGATTCAATACTTTTCGCTCATGGTTAGAACTATAAATATTAAACGCTGAGTTTTACCAAAAGATTACTAGTTTTAAACAAAAGAAAAAAGCAGGTCGAAGTGATCTTAGACTTGTTACCTCCGTTTGATTTGTTTTTTTTTTGTGTGTGGAAAATGCAATAATAGGGGTATTCGGACTTTCAACTCAAAAACATGATGACAATTGTTGTACATATTCATGTTTTGAAATTAAATTTTATGAAAAGAGATACCGTGAAACAAGCTGGACATCTCGAGTTGTCCATCAATAGTGACAAGTTGCAACGCGAAGGGACGTATAACGTTATCCGAAGGTTCATGATTACCACTAAATGATGAAATATTAAAACATTAAATAGCAAAACTTAAACTAATGTTCCAATGGAAGGTATATAATACAGATGGTTTAGCATGAGATTTTTATAAATAAGTAACTCTCTTTGACAATAATTGATTTTACAGAGGAAGATCTAGTAGACTTTATTTCACTCATTGATAATCATTATAAATACTGACACCTTTGAATAAATCCTGTTTAAACATTTACAAAAAAACCTTCCAGATGAGTTTTGTTCAATGCTGATGACAGCGCTACAGCAAAGTTTTAATTCGTGATGCTTATATTTCATAAGATTTATGCTGTCAAACTTAATAAATACACCCGGAAATCATTTCGAGGAAAATGCACAGATAAGTCTATTTTATAAGCAAATACAACAATACAATACTTATTTATATTAAAAGCATATAATAAAATCTAAATTAAAAATAAAATGGTTATACGATTAATTACAATGCCTGTGTTCATTTCTTTATTTCAAAGCTTCGAATAGTCTGTCCCAAAACTGTTCTCTGTGGGCATCCTCATGTGGAAATTCTAAGTAAGTCTTCTGTCGAATGATATCTACAATTTCAAGCGGAAGTCCAGCGGTTGGCACGTCTTTTAACAACACGACAGTCAGAACATTTCTTTCAGTTTTAATCGCTTCCATTCTGGCCATGTGCATTTCAAACCTGCACCATACACTCTGCAGAAAAGCATCTGACATAACAATAAGTGTTTTCTTTGATGTACAAATCGCCTTAACTATGTTATCATGAACGAATTCTCCGGGTCTAAAGTCTCGATCATGTAGCAGAAGTCGTAGGTGTCGCTTTTCTTCTAGTTCCGGTATGGCAAAGTCTCTAACGAATGAATTATCCTCGTTTGCAAAAGAAACGAATACGTCATGATCAAAATCGCTACCGTCATCCTTTATTGGAATATAACCCTTCATTCTCATTTTGCCCGAGTAATAAATATATCTTAGATTCCAACGGTATCTGTATACGATACAGACCGTGATAACGGTCAAGGCAAGAACAAATATAGCAGAACTAATGAATATAAGCAATGTGTAACTTTTACAATATTCAAAAAGCTCAGCATAAAGCTCATGCGGAGACGACATATTTCTTGACTCTCCATTTTCATCTATGCAAGAGTAATCCTTCAAGTTTTGAAAGTTGATCTTCGAATTAGACATCCACTTTAGAAGATTAAGATGCTTACAGCTACATGAAAGGTTATTCTTATAAAGATCAATGGTTAAATTGTTTACAGCAAGGTGTTCAAATTCATGTAATATATAATCACTGAATTGGAATAATAAGTTGTGTCTTAAATTTATGTGATTAAGCTTTTTCATTGTCTGCAGGTTGACTTCAAATTGCGCCAAAAAATTATCTCTTAGAATAAGTTTTTCCAAATTAATCAACCCCGAAAAGAAACCAGAATTAAAAGCGCGTATTCTATTTTCCGTGAGATCTAAAGTCCTCAAGCGGCTTTGCTGGCTAAAAATATCCCCATGTCTATCAAGTTTGAATGAAGATCCAAGATAGTTGTATGAAAGATTCAAAAACTTCAGGCCTGGTAGTTCATGAAGAACATTAGGACTGATGTACTCACAGAAATTCCAAGAGAAGTCCACCCATTCTAATTTTGTAAGTCCCAAGATACTCCCTTCGATGCTATAGAATATATTTCTATGTACGTCAAGTGATCTTAAACTATTTGGTTCACAGACACAAATCCTTTGTAACGGATACCTTGCTTTCATGTTGCTCATATCAAGGTGTTGTAAGTTTTGTGGGACTGGGTAAGGTATCGAAAAATTATTTATACATGTGGAGCAATTTTGTTCTGACCATCTTTTCATAATTCGCCTTTTTCCACTTGGTTTCAGAACAGTCGTTTCAACAAGTCTCTCCGTGTTTTGATTACTTTTTTTATTAAAGTCTTGGTTATATAGTGGCCATAGTTCGGAGAGATTATGGTTATGAGTTTGGTCAGCCAAAATTAATGACGACAAGTTTGTAAGATTATGATGGGTCAACAGTGAAATAATATAGACGTCAATCAGTAATAAGTTGTCCTTAACGGATAGCGTCCCTGTTAGTTTTGGAATATTATCTACCGCATCCCTTTTCATTACGGAGAGTCTGTTAGAATCAATTATAAAATTTTTGATCGTCATTTTTGTCATATATTGCAGATCGTTTGCCTTTAAATTTGTACAATCTCCAAATGTTTTATGGATTTTAGTAAGATTTAATAAGTACATGGTTCTGCCTCTTAATGCAAATGTTATATTTGGAAGACTAGCGAATGTAAGTTCAGTGTTATATGATAGATCAAGACTATTAAGCCAGTGGAGTTCAGCAAAGCTACCATTTTCAACCCTTGTTGTATAGCAGTTGACCACTGTCAATGATTTCAAAAATGGAAAGTTTACAAACATATCTTTTTCTATTGTTTTCATCTTGCATCTTCTATAAGGTTCCCCAATCAAGCTTAAATTGGAAAGCTTGCTCAAGTTCTGAAATTCAACTTGGAAAGGCCTATTATTAAGTCCATCAATATGTAAGAACTGGAGCTCAGTCAATGCACTGAGAGCAATCGACGGGTACATTTCTTCGGGAAATTGTTCATCTAAATTTTGTTGAAATTCTAGATAAATCAAATTATTTAAGTCTCGAAAGGTACTTTCTGGAATGGTAACGTTTGTGTATTTTATTTGGTTTCCAGTAAGTTTCAAAACACATAACCCTTCAAGTCCATGAAACGAGCCGTTCGTCAAGTTTTGGAGTTCATTTTGCGACATGTCTAAATATTTCAAATATTTCAGATTCTTAAACGCTCCATCTTTTATACTTTTAATCTGGTTTCTGCTTAGAAGTAGAACAGATGTTTCTTTTGGAAATTGAGGAATTTCAGTAATATTCCTTTTAGAACAGTCGACAACTTGTCCATAAACTCTATCATTACCACATGAACAGTTCACTAATGTTTTACAGTTAATGTCCACATGTGGTATATGAAGCGGCATACTAGTATAGTCATCGCATGACTTTAACATGGGGTTAGTGTTACGAGATACGGAAGCTTTATCAGATGATTCTTTTGGGTTAGACTTTCCATGAAAATAGTCGATGAAAGTTTCTGAGCTGAGTGGCGTTGCATTGCTGTCGGAGATTGTCTGTCCGACACGAGATGAGTGTGACCCGTCTTCATCAATGGTACATGATCCGGATGAAACCAACAATAAAATAAGGAAGAATTGGTGTAAACTCTTCACAATTCTATCGTGTAATGTAGCCATGTTTTAAGTATCTGTAAAAGATCAATGTTATATATTACTTAGTGCATGTATCTTTATTGCAGTAGATCAGTAGCGAGTACAGGATTAGTGTGGTGACACTGTCGGGTTATATAGTCGTGGATCATGAGTTTCATTCCATATGTAACAACTACAGCTAAAAATACGTAACAACATGAGCATGAGTGGTGTAAAATCAGTAGCCAAGAGCTTCTCCTTGTCGCTGCGAAACCGAAATAGGGTAATCTTATTAATTTAAAAAATTTTTTTTTTACTATTTGTTACCATTTGTCTTAAGATAACATAAAAATTGATAAATGTTATACGTATGGTGTGAACATAATCAAACCACAGATTGATGTTAGCCCAAAAAACATGCCGAGGCGGTCGCTGTGACGAAACATCGGTCGAAACAATGTAGCCTATTGTGGTGTTGCATTAACAATAAAAGACATAGATAAAACATTCTAATGTTCCGTGGTATACTTTTCCAAACATTGTCACCACCTTTTATCAGTAGGCTGAACATTCCCTAGACTGCTGTCCGTTGCCTATTTGTTTGCAGAGAATGACAGTAGCATATGCAAAAGGGTACCATTTTGACAGTGGGTTTCGCAAAGCGGGTATCGTTTCAGTAGACTTTGCAAAGAGGGTACATATTTAGTAGATTTAGGAAAGATGGTACCGATCTAGTAGACTTCGCAAAGATGGTACCGATATGAATACGCATCGTACGCATTGTGTTCTCGTGCAAATTTTGCGCCAATGTGACAGTTGAAATTGTCATTAAAGATGAAAAACATGATAAAACATCAATCAAAACATGTAAATTAAATGAGAAATATACTTGTTGAAATTAAAAACATATACACTTATAACAAATAAGTGAAATAAAAAATAAAAGATTACTTTTTATAAAACAAGTTTAATGAATACGACTTACTCTGTAAGATCCAGTGGCATAAAGTTTTATAATGAGAAAGATAAAAAATAATAATTAGAAAAAGTTCGTGCATTTAATTTCCCTGTGTAAACATGTGCTATCGTCACGACCTTTCTTTTGTGTATTTTCTTTCCGTATTTTGTTAGTACATAAATAAACATTTTTTTTGTTTGTTAATGACTGTATTCAAGACAGACAACTCTTGCAAGAAGTGCATAAAGAACGTAATATTCGTGCACGGCCAGATTATTTTATGCCGGCTCGCCACGGCGAGCCGGTATTACGTTAGGATTTTACTGAGAAACAACCTAAAACTCCGAATCCATCCAAAAATTTAATCGAAGCTTGGCTTCCAGCTTTCTATAAAAATTTATCTATCAGGGCTAGGATCCAAAATTATTTAGCCAATCAAATTTAATCTTACATAGCGTCAAAAAACCTTCAATTTTCACGCCATATTTAAAAAGCAGCAAGTATTGTTTTGAGCGCAAAGATATTATGATGATTAAAAATGTTTGTTTTCATGAATTCTTTTCAATAAATCATATTAACACTGACTTTTGATTTAGCGATTTCACCTGTTCCTCTGTAGTAAGTTTCGTTTGGTTAATTAACATAAGTGTACACCTGGTTCTGTGCATTTTTTTCTTTTTCCTTTTTTCCGGTCATTTTATCCTTTCCGGTATTTAGTGTATATATTTACTGGCCGGGATCCGGGACGACCGGACTGGCCGGGATCGTATAAGATATAGAGGAAAAACTTATAAACTATATTTGTGTTGATTATTGTCGTAATGAAAGGCCATTAAACGTTAAGTTTTTTTATTGTATGTAATGAACGTTAAATTAATTAAACTTTGGATATAAATATATTTAGAGCTATTTATCAACAAACTTAAAAATCACAATACTTATAATTATATGCCTAATTAATTGGAAAAATCAAAGACTACATTCTTGAATTGGTCAAATCCCGGGATCCCTTTATGTTTTAATGCGATCCCAGCTTTTCTGAAAACTATATTCTTGAACTGGCCAATTCCTTGGATCTCTTTATACTTTAATACGATCCCGGCTTTTCTGAAAACTATATTCTTGAACTGGTCAATTCCCGGGATCCCTATATGTTTTAATAGGATCCCGGCTTATCTGAAAAGCATCTAAGACTGGTTAATTCCCGGGATCCCTATATTCTTAATAGGATCCCGTCTTTTCTGGCTGAATTAATTGACAACTTGTGTTTACTTTAGGGCTTGTGTCTGTCACTCATTCCAATACTAAATATGATATTACAACTTAACTTCGTATAAAGAGACATCTTTATGAATTCTACCTATCTAACATTTATTTGGTCAAGGTCAAAAGGCCATATAGTAAATGTGCATAGACATAGGGACTTCATTCTATCTGTTTACATGCATCTTCATATATACTCATATTCCTCTTTGTTAAACTGAGTGAAACTGGCTTCCATAACTTTATGTCACTTTTATTTTGATGTTCTCTGAAGTCTCTTCAGCTAACAGAACTGTCATTTTTACATTTAAACGCACCCCTGGAAAAAAATTACGAAGCGAGTCGCTACTAGCTTTTTTAAAAGCTAACCTTGTACCCATTAAACTAGGGCAATGCCGATTGGTTTATCAAAATATAAATCCTGGGTGAAATGTCTAATCTTTAACAAGAGTTAATAAATTGCACTTTATTGAATAAACCCTGCTTGAACCATTGGTGCCATTATAGAGCTTTAATTTCCTTTCCACGGCAAAAAAAAAAAAAAAATATTACAATTCTTATAATTTAAAAGTACAAATGCCTAAAATTTAGGAAGTACTAATTGCATTAGAAAATATGGGCTCACTAATAAATTTTAAGATTTATAGTGAAACATAAAATGAATACATTTGGACGTATAATGAAAAAAATAACAAGAGGGCCATGGTAGCCTTAGATCGCTCAACCTGAGGTCAAATGCTAGGGAAAAAAAAAATCATACTGGGTATGTCATTTTTGTATCCTCCTACGATAGTTGTAGAGATCATATTGAAAAGGCTACAAAACAAAAACTCCAGCTGTAGAAGACATTGTATGTTCCCAAACGACTTTTAATGTGTTTCCCGAATACAAGTCTATATAAAACTAAGTGATCCGAGGGGTCATGATTTGTACATATCTTTATTGTGATTCTACACGCCAAAACTCTAAGCTTTAGGCACTACAGTTTCTGAGATTTTTAAGACGTCATTGAGTCTATTTTTAGCTAATGTGACCTACTTACGCATGAAACTAGAATCATTTACATCACATTGAGGGTCACATTAGGATCCTGTGAGTATGGTCAAAATGATGAAGAAAACAAGAGAAACAGCACAAACAAATTTTGGTAAAATTTTGTTTTATTTTCAGTATATATATAAAGATAAATTCACAATCATACATTACAGACTAGAATAAATAAACATGACAGTTAATGGTGGAAAGAAAATCAAAACAATGGGCTGGAAAAAATACAGTTTTTTTGGTTTTCTCTAGACAGCAGACCAGGTTCTAGTTTCTGTTTTCTTTATATCTCAAATTGGGCTGACAATTATTATAATTCAAGACTTTATGGCGATAATGAGCAAATTTCAATTTAACTTTTAATCTGCCTAATTTGTAAAATTTTTCTTGACTGCTTTGATTTTGGATTAGTCCATTAATTGCTTGCTTAAAAGGTTTAAATATCAAAAAGCTAAACACAACAGGTGACACCACATGAATAAGTGCAAACTCGCCTTTTATCTATACTGATTGCATGCAATAAAATACAGTTAGAATTAGTTTAATGTAACCATTAACCAAGCGTCATAATGACTATATCAATATTTAAAGCAACTTTTTTCCCCAAATTTCAGATTGAGAAATCAAATAATCTGTATTTTTTCAGCCTTGTTTTTGTTTTTTTTTAGAAAAATGTCTGTTATACACTGAGATTTTGGAACAGTCCATACACTCCATTCTAAGTTTAAGATTATCCCACAAAAAAGGAAGTAAAAACTTGTTGTTATTACAGTGATTTCCTTAAAATAAAACCTATCAAATATAACAAGAGCTGTCGGTAGGACAGCAACGCTCGACTATTCTAAGTGCTTGATAGTAAAAAAATGCTTGATACAGTTACCTCCTCCTGTTTACAGGTTGGGGTAATGATGGTGAACAAGTGTGCAAAGTTTCAAAGCCATATGTCAATGGACTTTGAAAATATTTTAACTATTACAAAAACTTTTAACGTAAATTCTAAGTCGAAAAAGGGGCATAATTCTGTCAAAATGCTTGATAGAGTTACCTCCTCCTGTCTACAGGTTGGGATCAGGATGGTGAACAAGTGTGCAAAGTTTCAAAGCCATATGTCAATGGACTTGGAAAATATTTGAACTATTACAAAAACTTTAACGTAAATTCTAAGTCGAAAAAGGGGCATAATTCTGTCAAAATGCTTGATAGAGTTACCTCCTCCTGTCTACAGGTTTGGGTCATGATGGTGAACAAGTGTGCAAAGTTTCAAAGCCATATGTCAATGGACTTTGAAAATATTTGAACTATTACAAAAACTTTAACGTAAATTCTAAGTCGAAAAAGGGGCATAATTCTGTCAAAATGCTTGATAGAGTTACCTCCTCCTGTCTACAGATTGGGGTCATGATGGTGAACAAGTGTGCAAAGTTTCAAAGCCATATGTCAATGGACTTGGAAAATATTTGAACTATTACAAAAACTTTAACGTAAATTCTAAGTCAAAAAAGGGGCATAATTCTGTCAAAATGCTTGATAGAGTTACCTCCTCCTGTGTACAGGTTGGGGTCATGATGGTGAACAAGTGTGCAAAGTTTCAAAGCCATATGTCAATGGACTTTGAAAATATTTGAACTATTACAAAAACTTTAACATAAGTGGTTACGCCGACGCCGACGCTCGGGTGACTGCAATAGCTCTACTTATTCTTATCGAATAGTCGAGCTAAAAAGCAATAGCTCTGTTTCTGTTAACAAAGTTCTTTTAAATTTTGCATCAATTTTCAAAATTTGTTACAAGTACAGTGTCATTGGCTAAATACACATTTTTGAAACCCCTCACAACTCAACTCTCATCCCCCTCCCTCATTCCTTACTCCCCCTCCCTCATTCCCTACTCCCCCTCCCTCATTCCTTACTCCCCATCCCCACCAAAAAAAAATTCCTCTACTATATTCTGACCCATTACATTGTTTCTTTCATATCTTATAATGTATTGAGATTTCGTAAAGGAAAATCAAGGTAAAATCCATGTTTCAAAACATAAACAAAAACATAATTGTGTGGATTATGCAAGAGTATGAACTTTGAAATAATTTTTGCACCTATATTTACATTCTAAAAAGTATATACATGTGGAATGTTAAAATAACTATATAAAAAACAGTAAGAACTTAACAATTAATAAAATCATTTTGCTTTGCAGGCTTTAAAATACATGAAACTTATTAGGATTTTTTCAATTTCTGAAACAATTTCAATACAAATATAGTCTGTTTTAATATTAACACTGAATATTGACAATGCTATTCCAGACTTTAAAATTTCATACTTGTTTGTATTTTGTAAGGACTTGTCAAACTCTAAATTTACAAATCATCACCTTAGTGATTTCAATTTCAATATGAGTTAACCCCTTACTGCACTAAGGTGACAATTTAGCTTATGAAATTACAATATTCAGTCACCAGCAAACATGTCTAACTGTATGAATAAAAAAATTATCATTCACTTATGTGTCAGATATGTGTGGGTTTTTTCTTTTTTAATTTCTTATTTAAATGATACGTCCCAAAGAGAATGAAACTAAAATGTTACAAAGCCAAATAATAAGCTAGAAAAAGTTTGTTTAAAAATGAATGAATCAATGAATGAATAACATTCAAACAAAATTATTAAGACAAAATCTTTTTCAAGGATTTCATGCAATTCCTTACACCTCAATATTGTACATGTACTTGCAAAAATAAACAAAACTAGAACTCCGCGAGTCGGATGTGTCGCCTTGTGAACAATGTAGTTTAGGGGAAATGGCCAGGACAAAAATGAAATATGAAAAATAACAAAGGGCAATAACTAAAAAAATAATAAGTGCAAAGCAGCAGTTTCTATACACTGCACTTCTTATCAATAAGATCTATCATTCTATGATGTTTCAAGTCCATAGCTTTCATACTTGAGAAATGACCAGGACAAAAATAAAGTAAGAAAATCAACAAAGGGCAATAACTCAAAAATAAGAAATGCAGAGTATCAGTTCTTATGCACTGCACTTCTTTTTAATGAGATCTATCATCCTATGAAGTTTCAAGTCCATAACTTTTATACTTTCGGCAAATTGGCCTGGACAAAAATTAAGTATGAAAATTAACAAATGGCCATAACTCAAAAATTAAGAAATGCAGAGTACCGATTCTTGTGCACTGCACTTCTTAATAATAAGATCTATCATCCTATGAAGTTTCAAGTCCATAGCTTTTATACTTAAGGAGAAATGGCCCGGACAAAATCAAAGTATGAAAATAAACAAAGGGCAATAACTCAAAAAATAAGAAATGCAGAGTACCAGTTCTTGTGCACTGCACTTCTTCTTAATGAGACCTATTATCCTATGAATTTTCAAGTCCATGGCTTTTACACATTAGGAGAAATGGCCCGGACAAAAATAAAGTATGAAAATTAACAAAGGGCAATAACTCAAAAATTAGGAAGTGCAGAGTACTGGTTCTTGTGCACTGCATTTCTTCTTAATGAGATCTATCATCCTATGAAGTTCCAAGTCCATAGCTTTTTTAGTTGAAGAGAAATGGCCCGGACAAAATTAAAGTATGTAAATTAACAAAGGGCAATAACTCAAAAAATAAGAACTGCAGAGTACCGGTCCTTGTGCACTGCACTTCGAGTTATTGAAAGAAGCATGCATACCAAGTTTGAAGTCAATCAGACTTATAGTGACTGAGTTATGCTCCGGACAAGCTTTAAGGGACGCCGACGTCGACAACGACGCCAACACAGACGCCGCCGACAAAAGTAACCCCTATATGTCACCTTTTCAAGGCGACACAAAAAGTCTGTTTTCATAATAAATGTCTAGAACTTTGCTTGTACATTTTATATTTCTGTTTTATTTTTGAGTTTAAAATTTTAAAGGGTATAAAACTATTATCAATGTAATATATGTGGAATAATGATAGCAAGAAAAAAAATTGAATTCTTACTAACAAATCTTAATTTTTCGGATCCAACCTAGACCGAACCCTTCTGTTATCAGTCTTACAGTGCAAGCTAAATCATCCAATCAAATTAAAGTCATCCAACAACATTCTATGACAGTAATAAATATCGACTGAACACCATGCTACCTTATGTTAAAATCTACATGTACACAATATAAAAATAGAGAACAATTATGCAAGAAACATTCGCTCTTTGGATTTTGAACTACAAGTATGCAAGAGAAAAACCAATGATTTTTAATGAAGTAAAGAATAAATACAACACACAATATGAATCTAGTGAATAATATCTTGTGACCAGCAATACTACAATATAAATCTATTTATAGTAACACAAATCTATATATAGTAACAATCACTGACTGGTCTTCATATGAACAATAAAGAGAAATATACATCTATAATAAACATTTATCCTATTTCAGTACAACATTCTGTGAGTTTATAAAAGTCAGAACTTTACATATTTCAGACATAATAAAACTATTTTCATTTATAAAATAGATCATATATGGAACTGTTTCAAGTAACTTCTTCATTGTATCTATTAACGGAGCTTCACTGAGAGCCTAAAATCATAAAATTTCACTTTCTTATATAGATCATTTGGGGCCCTAAAACAGAGATATCCAAATGTTAATTAAGAAATATACTCAGAAATAAAGTAAATAATAATAATTTGTACTATTCTATGCCTGATTTGAGTTGTGACGTTTTTCAGTTTTGGGTCATTTTTTTACAATTAGAGGGATTATTCTTGAAAAATGGAGTAGGTCAATGATCTAAAATTTTACACACAAGTTATTGGTCTAGACCTACATTGAATGAATGATTAATTTTAAACAGTCCCGTTTTGTCAAAATACCTCAGTGTAGTCCCTTTAAACCTCAGTGGAGTCCCTTTAAAGTTACACAAACACTGTTTAATCATATAAGGAGTAAATCTAGACATCCCTCCTACCTGGATAAAACTGATATTTATCCATAACCTTTTCACACGCCATTGCAAACAATTTAAATGTCAAATAATGTACTGCTCCTTACAAGCAATTTTCATTATTGATCTAAGTAAAAAAATCTGCAAGAATGAAAAATTCTGTACATCATGTCAACTCATTTCCTACACACCAATATATATATACATATATAATACATATATATTATATTCCCGCACATTCTTTGACTCAAACTTTCTCCCCACCTCTCTAAAGTAACATAATAACAATATCACATGGAATGAAAACAGCAAGTGCATTGTTCAAAATTTGAAAATGTGTAATTTTATTAAAAAAGTTACATAAGCAATAACTGTACACAATTAACTTTGAAAAAAAAGGATAAAATTCATTATAAAATAGATAAACATGAAAGGATTTAAACAAAAAATTAAAAATCTAATCCCAAAAAAAAGAGCACTTTTAATCTTTTCTATATATGAAGTATTCCACCATTTGACTTCAAAACTAAAAGTCTTAAGATTTCAAATTTAAAGAAAACTTGAGAATTGTCGAAATATCTCCCAATCTATTTAGTGCCAAAATGCTTTTTGCAAAATATAACTGAATTCAATATTTTAATTACCATATTTCCATGCAATTACAAGGCCAAATAAAAGCTCATATTGCACATTTTCACAAATTTTAGGTATTTCATATGGATTACTAGTAGGGGTGTAACAATACAGCAAAAACCGTATTGCAATATATTGCCATTTTGCTGAAGCGTATTGCAATATATTGCAATACGTATTGTCGTGTATATGTTTTGATGTATAGATGGAGTAACATTTATATATTATTATTATATGTATATATTTTTAGTAGAAACTTAAAGTTACATTAAATAAATATGTAAAAATATTTTGCCGTCGGCCTAAAAAACAAGCATTATACAGTTTCATAAACCCTTTCAACAGTTATGTTGTAAATCTCATCAAATATTGTTAATAAATTAGGGTTTTAAACGGAAAACCCCACGGTAACACTAAAGTTCGTATACGAATTTTAAGATGCAAATGAAGACAATAATTAGCTCGTGTATGCGCTACGTCACAGTGTTATAGTTGCTGTCCGGAACACAGTAAATGTGAGATTTTCTTGTGCAAACACACTTTTACCGTTTTAGCTTCAGGGTGCACTAGGCCTGTGGTTCAGAAAAAATTAATCATCTCATAAAAAGGATTAAATTTGTATGAAAATATCTGTTACAATGCGGAAATATACCGTTAGATTAGGACTCCTGCATATAGTCATGTTTGTTGATTTAATATTGATGTACGGATGATATGAAGCGGAAGTTTCTCAAGCAAACAGAAATGATTATTATTGTACTTCCGATTTCGCCACAATGAAGTTGCCCATTTTTTATGCTTATAAAACTTATTTTGGTTGTCTTGACACCAAAATAAAATCTGGAGTCGATATGAAATTTATTAATAAAATGTCGCCATTTCTGTTTTTATGAAATTTATTTAATGTAGCTTTAATAAAAATGTAAGGAATAAATAGAAAGGAAAGTGTCACACAATTTGATAAACAAAACTAGTCGCGTGTGACCTTTCACATCTGGTTAGAACAGGCCTGGTTCTATACTGGTGGCAAAGGCTGATCACTTTAAATTCCAGCAGGTGAAGAGTTACATGTAAACATCTAACATATAGCAATAAAAAAGAAATGAAAAACTAAGGTCAGGATGAATATAAGATTCTTCCTGAGAAAAAATTCAGTAGTAACTCCTTGTGTAAATGCAATCAATGTACCACATTTCAATACTGTGTCAAGTCTTCAAAATTAGGCCAATTAAAATTATGCTCAGCATTCACCACAGTGTGTAATATAACAAAAAACAAGTGTTACCTGTGTGACTTGGATGATTAATGTCATCTTTAATAAAAATTGGACGTTTTATAAATTCATTTCTATTTTTAACTTCGACAGCCATTTTGTTACAATGAAGTTATTTTTTTTGTCAAAGTTCATCCTAGAATCATTCCCATATTGTTTCTTCACAATTCATGGCAATGTAGATAAGGAGTAGGTATTGTTCTCATGTACAATATAAAACTAGAAAACCAACAATGGATCACAATACTTTACCCATGCTCAGATGAGCTAAAAAATGTTAAAAATTATTTACAAACATTATTGAAGGTGCTAAAAGAAACCCTTACAAACAAGCTAATTAGGTAACATTTACTAAACTATCTGGAAAAACAATCACAGTGCCATGGTTTACCCTGAACCCGCTAGATTTGATAATGGACTTGACCTACTTTGAATTGTGAACAGACCATTATTTAAATAAAGGATTTCAGGGTAAAAAAAATAGCTAAAATTCGACTACAAACAATAGAGATTGTTCAGGCTGCACTGATATGCATCACTGCCTGCCTCTTCAATGGTGGGTATTAAAAGTTTTATTATTGCCAATATTGTTTCCTAAAAAGAAATAGAATCAAAAATGCATGTTAACACACAGCTGTATTTACATACTTACTGCACTTTCCCCACAGAGTGAAATCATGAAGAATGGTGGATTACCATTTTGAAATTGATATAGATCTATGATAATTATAATAATGACAACTAAAATTTGTGACAACATTTGAAACTAATAATATCCAATTAAAGTTCCTGTAAAAAAAACCCATAAATTTTGTGATTTATTTGAAAGACAAGTAAATTCTCCCATCACAAATATTTGGTCCTCCTCTAGAAACACCCAGAGGTTTTCTCCCATCACCCCTCACCCCTATTTTCCTGACCCTCTCTAATTTGGACGTAATACTGGAGTGAATGCTCAACATAAATTTAATTAAAATTAACCAAATCAAAAAATTCATGACAATTTCAAACAGAATAAAATCTACTGTTTTTCCAAACATATAATGCTTTTACACATAATTTAACAATTTATTAAACAAACAAAACAAATTTTGAAAATTAATGACTATTTTTAGCATAAAACGCTACCAAATATGCATCAAATATGATATAATATTTGTAGGCTCAGAACATAATGCTATACTTTATTAACCATCATTTAACACAATTGCACAATTTACCTTTTTTTTTTCTACTTAAAACATCAAATTTTATTTTGTAAATGGCATTTATCAAGAAAAATATTATGATATATGTATATAAATGTTCATAACCTTATAAGTACAGCATTTTTTTGCTTCCTAAATATCTTTAAACCTATACTTTCTACAAAATCATCATCTACATATAGTTTACGACATTAAAGTCTAAAAACAGCCTTTGGTTACTAATTTCTTTGAAATCTTCTGCATCATCTAGGTCATACAAATGTATTATATTCATTAACTCTAGTCTTTCAAGCCTTTAAACTGCTGTTCTTCATATTTTATTCTTTTATCATCATCATCGTCATCATCATCATCATCATCATCATCAGTTGAATGTAGTTCTACTCGTCACATTGATCATCTCTGAAGTTCTGAAAAATTAAAAAAAAATAAGTTAATATACTTTAGTTGTCATCTTTTATAGTTACGGAATATAGTACATGTACGTTTTTATTGTATGAATTTTTTTTCTGACAAATTTTATCACTCTAGCTGGTTGTGCAAAACTATTTCAAATACATCATGCTGATGAATGTAAAAACCACTATATAGAACCAATGACAGTTGTACAATCCATCAGAAAAACACATTTCTGTAATATTTCTTCTTTTATATACCTTTTGTAAAATTTTGCAAACAAAATTTAGACAATACCATAGCAGTGTAGTTTTCCTAAAGAAAAGGCAAATGAATATATCATCAAAACATTTGTGACGTCACCACTGGATCAAAATAAGGCGTTCAACACACTGAAATTCTACCTAGATGTATAATAAGGTGACAAGTCAAGGTGACAACTTGGAAAGTATAAAATTTATCTGAACTACACACTTCTTTCATTATCTCTCAAAACTACATTAAAACACCTTAGTGCAGTAACAGGTTAACTAAGTTCTTCTAAATTCAATAGGAGTTAACCAGTTATTGCACTAAGGTGACAAATTTTCTCTTTTTTTTATTTACAATGTTTTATAAACTGACTTAATGTGTTAAACATCATCAATTTAAAATCAAAGGAACAACTTTTGAACAAATGAACAATAGTAAAAAAACAATAGTAACTTGTATTCAAAGATAACAAATTACATGCACTTCCATAAATTTTTATGTATATTTTCTGAAAGTAAAAAAGGGAACATTTCTACATGTTTGAATGGGCATATAACGCAATGTGTCTTAAAAAGTATATAATGTTGGTGTGAAGGAAAGATTGGAAGGAAAGTAGAACATAATATGCAACATCAAATTAATTTGATAACCAGTCAAAATATCAAACACCTGATTGGTTTGTTCTAAAAATAGATATGAAATTAACCAACCGTATAGCTCAATTTTCAGACTGGTCTTCAACAACTTTTTTTTTGGTATCTTATGTGGGACTGAATAGTGATAATTGTAAACATGGTGTGAATAGGGAAACAGAAACTTTAGACTGTTTAATGCTTTGTCTGCTGTAACTAAGAGTGATAAACCTTTACCAAATAGTATAGATCCAGGCTTGCCTGCACTTAAGTCCCATCAGATCAAGCTCTATACTGTTGGTAGCTCAATATTATGTAATTTTTGTATAGATATCCCTGTAACTATGACTTGAATGTTCAAATTTCAATCAACATTGTATTACACAGATTCAGGGGGGCTCAAGGGTTGACAATACAATTTGTAAAGATAGGGGAAACTGTGGTCATTCTAAGATCTACCTTGTCCATATGTTTTATCAAATCTGTTCTTTGCTCAAACATACTAGCAATGTCTGAAATACTATTGAAATAATTGACTTATTAAAACTGAAATAAAAATCAATGCTCCTTTTTTTCCTGAAAAGTATTTAACCCATATTAAAAGAGGCAGTACAGATGCAAAATAGGTTGGCATTTTTTTGTGAGATTAATAGGATAATTTTCTAAAATGGGTACTTTTTATTTTCAAAATTCTCTTTTTTCCAGAAATGATTAATTCTTGCTTTCAATACCAAAATAACAACTGCATGTGTGATACTTGAGATATAAATCCTGTATGATCACAGTATATTAAAGCTATATAATTATGATGTTTGACAATCATATGTCAAATTATGAACCTTAAGTATACTATACATTGTATGACATGATTATTAATATTATGCCATGTCACATTATTGTAAATCAAAATGAATGCATCAATCAATCATTTCACTTTACACTATCCTGCCACTTACATGAACATTAAAGGAAGTTTTTGCATCCCATATAGCGCCCTTTACTTTAAAGTTTATACAATGAAACAAATTTTTTTTTTCATTTCAAAAGTTTACCCTGTAGTATTTGGCATTAAAAAAATAGTAACCAAAAGTTCATCATAATGGAAAAGTAGTGAAAACTAGAAATGTGTCCATAGGACACAGATGCCCCCACACACCACTGTTCTGTCAATCTTATGACTCCAGGTCAAATATTTTTTGGACAAAAAATCAACAAAGGGCCATAATTCTGTTAAATTTGGTCGCAGCAAAAATTCTTTCCTTTACTAACATCTACACATTAAGGTTGTAAATCCCTGGAAGTTTAAGCAAAATCTGCAATCCGGTTTAAGAGGAGTTACGTTAACAAAATTTCTACAAAGTATATAATGAAAAAATCAACAAAGGGCCATAATTCTGTTAAATTTGGTTGCAGCAAAAATTCCTCCCTTCACTGCCATCTACACATTAAGGTTGTTCATCCCTGGAAGTTTAAGCAAAATCTGCCATCCGGTTTAAGAAAAGTTGCATTCACAAAATTTCTACATAGTATATAGTGAAAAAATCATCAAAGGGCCATAATTCTGTAAAATTTGGTCGCAGCGAAAATTCCTTCCTTTACTACCATCTACACCTTTAGGTTGTTCATCCCTGTAAGTTTAAGCAAAATCTGCCATCCGGTTTAAGAGGAGTTGCGTAAACAAAATTTCTACATAGTATATAGTGAAAAAATCAACAAAGGGCCATAATTCTGTTAAATTTGGTCGCAGCAAAAATTCCTTCCTTTACTACCATCTACACATTAAGGTTGTTCATCCCTGTAAGTTTAAGCAAAATCTGCCATCCGGTTTAAGAGGAGTTGCGTTCACAAGATTTCGGGACGTACGGACGGACGGACTGACTGACTGATTGTTGGACGGACGGACAAGTGCAACGCTATATGCTCCCACATTTTGGGGGCATAAAAAGTTCAACTAAAACAAAAACATAACATAAATCAACAATGGACCTTCTGGTTTGACTTTGGTGTACAAATTGTCTTCTATAGGTGCTGAAATGTCAATTTCTTACACTTTACAGACGAACAGACAGGCATTAACAGTTTACACAAATTTATTTTAATTTTGCTTTTGTTGAAACTATAAGCTTATTGAAACACTCTCGAATCCGCACCTGGAACCAACCAGTACTAAGCAATGAATGTAAAGTTTCTTGCTCAAGGAAACAACGGCTTGCCCCAGACAGGGTTTAAACCCACATGGTCAGCAAACCTTAGATTACTAATCAGACGCACTTACCATTTAGCCACGTGGCCAGACAGGCATTTTAAATCAAGAAAGACAGACAGACGTTTATAATCAAACAACTAGGGCTGATAAGCCCAACATAACATGATAAGAACATATGCATTGAATACGTTAATAAACATTACTATTATTATATCTTATTATTATCATTATTTGACAGAAGAGGGTATTGACAATTGGTCCTAAAAATGTTGAACAGAAATGTACATTATATGTGATGTCAAATTAAATAAACTTAATTTTTGCACTATATTTTCATTTCATATACAGATAAACCTCACATTTGGTCAACAAAAAAAAGCTTATAATTTCAAATGCAATCTTAAACATATAGTAATTTTTCATTACTTTGTCAAAAATCTAAATTGACATTAATAAATTATAATGTATGAAATATGACATCATTTTGATAATAATTTTGCATCATATATAACTTTCACATACTTAAGATGGAAGATCTTAATTGATACCAATTGAACAAAAACTTCAATTTGACATTGTTTAAATGGACCTTATATGAACAGAGATTTGACATTTCCTTTTTTTTTACATTACGTATAGGTTAGTGTTTAATAATATGCATTAACAAAAATAATTGGTCAAGCCTGCCACAGGCAGGCGACCAATTATTTTTGTTAATGCATATTATTAAACATTAACCTATTTAATGATCAACATTATTTTTTTCAACTAACAACAAGGCATTTCTCTAAATCACCTATAGCTCCGCCCTTTCGCTCTACAACATGTCTACACCTTGTCAAGTTGCTAACATGTCACATTTAGATAAGCTAAATAAATGGCCCAGGCACATTTTTTACTGAAATGTCACAGAATTTATACCTTTATCTACAGTAAGACTATCATGTTTATAATATGTCTGGAAAAAACAGCGAGGAAAACGATGCAATTAGGTAAAAACAATGGAGTTAATGAAATGTGTACATCCTTTTAAAATAAATGGAAAATGTGAGAAAAAAATACATTAGAGATTATTCATTGATACAAATTCGTTATTAGCTTCAAGTTATTCACTAACATTTAAAATCCCTATTGATTTGCTCATTTGAAAAACAGTTCATTTTTTTCTGTGTGAAGGGGGTCCATTTTCAATGAGTTTTCCAGCCAAAAAATGTAATCATTGTATTCTTGATATCAATGATTGTTAATGCAGTTTATTCCTATCAAGTGAAAGAAAATAATGTTTTGGTTACTTTTTCTATAAAATATAAAGTTTAAAACAGTCAGCAATTTATAACAGTCATTTTTCTTAGAGTTCAAAGGATATAAAAAAGTTAATATGCAATCATTTGTCTCTGCGTACCCAACATGTATTATCTATGTAATAAATCAGTTGATTGTATCCTCACATTTAGAAACACCTGACCTCGACTAATTTTTTTTATGTTGGCATTGTTTTGCTAACCTTGACATTTTACAAATCAGAGTGTAAACCATACCTCTAACTCCTCCCTAATATAATGCATTATTGAAATTTGTTAGACTGCGGTTAGACGACAGATTAAGTGAATTTTATTTAGTTAGTACACATTAACCAAAGTTAGACAAAGCAGAAATTTGAAAAATACTACAATGTGATTGGACAAAAAATAATGTTGATCATTAAATAAATATACATCAAACTACTACAATGCTGATTCTGAAACAGCTCTATGTAAGTAAACGTTTTCTTCCATTACATTGCATGTCAGTAAAACTTCTATAAATAACGTGGCACTTACTTGCGTCCCCATTTCAGGTGAATGAGCAGGAATATAACTCCCAGCAAGATACAGATTGATCCGACAACGAGATATGCTATTCCGAGGAATGGATTCTTGCCGCCGAGCCATGAGGTTGTTGTCAATATAATACTCTTAGTTCCGTCAAACAATGTTACCGGGTAGGCTATATTTAACAAAAAGAGCAAAATATTGTACAGGAACAAAAATAAAGCTACACCTACAAAAACAATATCAGCTGATGATCTTAGGAATCTACAGTTTCAACTGATGCTTATTTCAAGCCTCATTTGACAAACTTTCCACCAATCAAAACAAATATATTTATATTTTAAGAAATGTATAAAAAATAACCATTCATGTTTCCCTTTAATTCACAATTTAAGTAATATTTTTTATTTTATTTTTCATTTTAAGTATTAATGACACTATAAAGACCACATGGCAACTTTCCAGCTTTACTGGAGAAAGAATAACTCAGGTACCCCATTGTGCATTATTTCAGGCATGAGCAGGCACCAGAGTAGAACCACTGACTGAGGTTCTGTAAGCTAGCTTGACAGCTTCCTCACATGAAAATCCAAAATCCCTCACAGGATTTTAACCCACAAGGAAAAGAGCAAATGATTTAAAGTAAGGGACTTAAACCACCTGACCACTTAGGTCCCCTATATTTTGTATGCATATAAATAATTATTTGGAAAACAGGACATAATTTAATATTTTTAACAATTTTTTTTTCAACCCTGTTAGTTATAAAGTAATGGCTATTTCAGCAGTTTTGCCATTTGTACTGATTAGAATAATTTCTAAATTTTTATTTAAATGCACAGAAATCTGATGGCAAACTAATTTACAAACTAACCATAATCAATGGTAACTTCATACTGTCCTTTTGGGAGACCGTCAGTGAATTCTGTTTGCTGATGATTAATCCTGCGGTGAAGTTTACGGAACGTCGGCAAGGCAGCCGTCCTCATCCAGACAATGAGGTCCTCATTCTTGTATCCGTTGTTGTTCTCATCGTCCGGGTCAAGCTGATACACCATCTTGTTGTTCCAGTTGGGCGGATTTGTAAATCCTGCCCATGCTAAAAATAGACATCAATTAGTACATTATAAATCTTTTTTTGGATTTTAGCCTTTAGCTGCTGTATTCATACACTCAACTTCTCTACATTTAATTAGGAAACAACATTGTATCTACAATGAGACTATAGTAATTCAATACTAAAAGAATGTAGACATTAAGAAGCTTATATATAAGAGACATGTACGACTGTACAGACGACTGGTCTGATATGATACTAGTGAAGTAAGTCAGCTATTATACTGGTAAAATAAGTCAGCCATTAACAATGTTAATTTTCATACAATTTCAATTGTACCCACGATTTCAAGGTCACAGAGCAAATATCTCACACTTCCAAGTTAATAGTTCTCAAACGCCAGTATAGAATATTCACTATAAACTGCTTTAGGTTGCAGAGGTGTTCCTCATATGACAGAAAATTCAAAAAGCAAAGCAGGACTTCAATCTACAGCTGTCATTGCTGATAAACAAAAGCATAGGTATAGACATACACATACGGACATCAGGAATTTCATAGTGAAAACTAATGGCTTGAAAGACAGGCCCTCTTCGTGGCACCAACAATCCTGTTCAGGGCTAACCTTCTTCATTACTTTCCAAGGTGTGTGAGCCCTAAGCACAGAAAGTGACCGCTTGAAAGGCAGCCCCTTTAAAGGGCTATCTCCTTATCATATTGTCTCAGGTTACTGTACATTTAGGTTCTCACTGACTGTCGTAAAGTGACCTACATTTGGCTTAAAGTTCATATCTTGAATACTTTTTTGGGTGGATGGATCCTCATTAAACATAGACAAAATACAGCCAGGAATTTCTTAAACTTTCTGGAAAACACTTGGCAGTTTATATATGAAACTGTATAATATACAGTAAAACAAAGTTTCAAAATAAAAGTGTACATACTTTGTCCACCTCCTCAACAAAAATATCAACAGAAATTTCTGAATTCAGTAAATTGGATCAAAAGCTAACATATAAATGGAAATTAAGGCAGGGTAACACCTTGATACTTGTTCCCAGCTTTTACTATGTTTTATTCTTGCCTCTTAAATTGAACACAAAGTAAACCAGGAACCATTATTTCCATAACCAATATCAGAACTGAACAATCGGAGGTAAAGGGCAATTATCAACAAAATACTTACGATCATCAGAACCATTCTTAGCTGATAAACCAATTATGTGATAATTAAAAACACTACTAATCCTAAACAAAGAATTCATAGCGTTCATTTAAGAATAAAAACCTATATACATTGTATGAATTACAGTATTTTAGTAGTTATTAAAATATAGGTTGTGTTCAAATGAGAAAAAAAATCCAATTCATTTAAGTGAGACAGTGATGAAGATTTTTTCACATTTAAATTTAGGTAAACATTTCTAAATCTGGTTCTTGCTACACAACAATCTTATCATAGATATTCAAAACACCAAACATTAGAATAAAATGTTTGTAAATTCTATTCAAATCCAATACTGCCACAATAATGTCAATGAATGCAGATGAAATATCATAATCTTTAGCCATTAAGAAATTTATGAGTAAATATACAAGGGAGTAAATTATACCAGCCATGTTAAACAAAGCTGGTATGGTTTGCTCCGATGTATTGGGTAAATACTGAACTACCAACAGTATAAAGCTTGTTCAGACTGCACAGGTTTGCCAGCTAGGCTAGCTTGATACTGGTGACAAAGGTTCATCACTTTCACCTTGTCATCAGTTATCTACACTCCTATTACTGGACATGTTGTTAAACATATTACCTATGACTATGCAAGATAAATCAGTCTCAATTGTAAAGTTTCATATTCATATTCAAAAGTATTTATGAATACTTACAACTAGGGTTACCAAACTTCACATCTTTATCAGACGCCCAGGCGATGCCTGTTCTCAACATTGATACATTTACATTCTTAGTTCCATCTCCCTTATATACAAATGTGTATGAGTCTGTAATACAAATTTATCATTACTGAAACATTAATACAACGTCCTTATAAACAAATGTGTATGAGCCTGTAATACAAATTATCATTGTTGAAACATTTATACAACACCCTCTTATACAAATGTGTAAGAATCTGTAACACAAATTATCATTATTGAAACATTAATACAACACGTTTATAAACAAAAGTGGGAGACGCTCAAAATCCCCTTGATCATAATCCCCTTGGTTCATAAACGACATAGTGATCGAAATCCCCTCAACAGAAATGACAGGGTTATCATAATCCCCTTGGCAAAAATAAAGGGATGGTCATAATCCCCTCAGTGGGTAGTCAAAATCCCCTCAAATAATGTGAAATGGTTGGGAAATTTCTTTTCTTATTTTTCTTTTTAGTTCAATGAATTTAAGAACCAACTGCTTCAAGAATTGCTGAAAAAAAAGAGAAAAGCATACAAACAATTAAAAGGTGTATGTTTGTCACAGCCAGTTAATAATGACACCCTTTATTGATGTTATTATTGCTGAGAAAATTGTAAAATACAAACAAATAAATGATAGTTGATTATAATTAATCATTGCAATTATAGTTATATGTAGCAAACAATCAATTAATCTTTGCAATGATAAACACCTTTAAAGGCAAATTTGTTGCACACTAGCTTTAGATCTTTCCAGATAATAACTTAAAATGAGGCTATTAATTGCAGTTTGCTATCTAAAATTACTTCATCTTTGTTTTACTTAACTGCAAACTGTTATTTTGTTGGGTATATAATATGATGGCTCTCTGCAATAGACATGAATACCCAAAATGGAATTCATTACAAGTAACAAAGGTTCTCGTAAGCTTCTGTATGAAGGTTATGCCTACACAAAGAAAAATGAAAATAAGTCCTCAATGCGGTGGAATGCTCTCAGAGAATTGGTCTGAACTGTAAAGGTGCACTGACTACTGATTTACATGTAAGTATATAATCAATAATAATCATTTGGTACATTGAACATGAGATAAACTAATATGTATCAATTGTGCAAGTTATGCCTGAATTAATTTTTTTCGTCTTATTATTTTTTTTAACCTTTGTATAGCACTCTTTTAAGTAAAGCAAAAGAGATTACATGAAAATATTAATGGAGACATAAAGCACATCATAATAAAAGTATGCATAAATTTGAATTATAATAGGTAAATATTAATTTCAGCATGCTAACTTTATGTTCTATTTCTAGGTGTCTTCTGTCAAATCTGAAACCGCGCACAGTCATGCTCCTGACAAATTTGCAATGCAGGCACTTAAAGTCCGCAGTGAGATAAAAGCATCTGCTGAAGCTAACCGTGGTAAACCCGGACAGATAGTAACAGATAAATTATCGCTGCAGCCTACAGAGGTGAGTTAATAAATAAGACTCATAGAAATCCTGTAAATTTCAAAATTGTTCTTTTTTAAATTTCAACATGCTCTGTAAAATGCACATGGGTCTTCTCATGAAATAAACCACTTTGGAAATTTATATTAGTAAGATTACTTTTAATGATGATATTAATGATATAATGACAATACTGATGAATATGTTAAATGCCCAGAATGTACAGACACAAAGGCCAGACAAACAACTGTGAAATAGGAAAATGAAATAATTGAATTGAGTGCATGAAAAACTGTTGCTTTATTTTTACTTCAGGTTATTGCTGCCAGTTCCGTAAAGAGTTTGAAGCAAACTGTGAGACGCGCCAAGAGAGGAACAGCACCTAAGAACCCATCAACAATCAGAGATGTTCCTGTTCCTTTCCCTATTGAGTTTGCAAGTAATGTCATCTACGACAACGAGTCTCCAGGCAAACCGTATCCTCATCTTCGCCACTAATGACGGTCTTCGCCTCCTAGATAGTGCATCCAGATGGTTTATGGATGGCACCCACTCTACAGCGCCCTCTCAGTTCCAACAACTTTTGTCATCCGTGTACATTTAGGTGAATCCTGTGTCTCAGTTGTCTACGCACTCCTTCCGTCAAAGCAACAGCTGGTGTATGAAGAAATGCTGACTGCCCTACTAGATGCCTGTCTGCAGCGAGGTATCCGACCTATCCCAGAGCAAATTATGGCAGACTATGAGATAGCTATACACAATGCTGTGAGAACTGTATTGGCCAGCAACATTCATATCCAGGTAATAAAAAATAAGATCATTTGTGATAATTTATTTTCAATGTTAAATGAAATAAAATAAAAAAAATTAAATGAAACCATTTATTTCATTGCTAAATGAAAAAAAATAAAAAAAAAAAATGAAACCATTTATTTCATTAAATAAAAAAATAAATGAAACCAAATTTCTGTTAATAATTATACAAGCCTTTAACATGTCTGACGTTGAATCAGGATAAAAGTTGCTGAAAATGAATCATTCAATACAACACATGATCAGGCTTTGTATGTATATATATATCATTCATATTCTTGTTTAATTGTATTATAATATGTAAAAGACTATTTAAACAGCATATTAAAACCTTTTTTTTTTACACCATCTAGGATGTTTAATACATCTAACCAAGCTACTTGGAGAAGAGTGCAAGCAGAGGGTCTTCAGTCTGACTACAACAATGATGATGATGTGAAATCCTTCTGCGGAAAGCTTGACGGTCTGGCGTTTCTTCCATGCAGCGATGTGCAAGAAGGCTTGACGTTACTACGTGAACAGGCCCCAGATCATCTACAGTGTCTGGTTGAGTATTTTTGACTCCAACTATGTAAATGGATCCTTTCGCGCAGTCATCACTGCTAATGGAAATATGAGGTTCCGACGCTCCTCTCCAAGATTTCCTCCACCAATTTGGAATGTGCACAGTGCCACAATGACTGACCAGGATAGAAAAAATAACCAGTGTGAATCTTGGAACAATGGGTTTAAGCACCTTGTTGGACATTCAAATCCTTCACTTTGGACAGTTGTGCAATGTGTTGAAAAGGATGCAAAAATGGTGGCAGCTGAAATTCTGAGATGTAATCGTGGTGAACTTCTACAGAAACGAGTGAAGAAGGCCACTTAAGCTCACCAGCAGAGACTGAAAGTTTTGTGCTCACAGTACGCAAGTGGCATTAAATCCCTTGAAGACTTCTTGGGTGCTCTGGGACAGATTATCAGAATAAAATAATGTCGGTGCTATGTAAATTCTGTGAATGTGCTAACATATGTAAAATGTGCTGTCAGAAAATAAATAAGAGTGAAATATTATGTCTGGTTTTATATTTTATATTAACATGAAAATGACAACATTGGAGTATTTAAAAATAACCTGTATTATATTGCTAAAGTATACTCCATACTCTTTCCTCTACTCAATGTAACTGCTGTTTGCAACATTTCTTTATGTAACACAATAGTTTAGCTGGAGTGACAAAAGATCAAAGGAAAAAGAATATTGAGTAAAGGGGGTTGTTTTTCACAAGTTGAGGGGATTTTGACCACCCCATCATTTTTGCCAAGGGGATTTTGACTATCCATCAAGGGGATTATGAACACCCGGTCATTTCTGTTGAGGGGATTTCGATCACTATGTCATTTTTCAACCAAGGGGATTATGATCAAGGGGATTTTGATATACATTCACAAAAGTATATGAGCCTGTAATACAAATTATCATTGTTGAAACATGAATACAAAACCCCCATAAACAAATGACTACACATCAGTAATACAAATTAATCATTATTGAAACATTAATATAACGCTCTCATAGACAATTATTTATGAGTCTGTAATATAAATTATCATTATTAAAACATTAATTATGATTAATACAACACCCCCATAAATGATTGTGTACAAATCTGTAATACAAATTATCAATATTCTGAGTTACAACCCTTATAAACAAATATGTATGAATCTTTAATATAAATGATCATATATTGATACATAAATATTCTTTATACAAATGTGTAAAAATTACACAAATTATGAGATCTGATACACTAAAAGTTTAATATTATCAACCTTTGCATATAAGTACATCTAGAACCAGTTAGTGCTCTAAATTATCATTAAGCACTTTATTAGTATTACTGAAAATATCTTAATCATTTAGAACACTTTCATAAAAATTTGTGTAAATCTGCAAGCTTCCTGCTTTAATGTAAACAAAAACCTTTTTCCTAATGTATCAAAAACTGGACAAAAAGACAGGTGACTGTTGTAGATAGTACTAACCATTGAACAGACTGTTGGCAATAGCACCACAAGGTGCGATCTTCATCTCAACGGATGTGTTTAACTTCTTAGTCTTGAATGGTTCACAATCACTGTATAAACTATCTACATCGTAACCATGTAGCTGGCTGTCGTCTCGTGAACGTACATAACGTCGATGGTTTTGATAAAAGTTTGTGAGTCCATAATACATGTATACTGTGCCCTAGATAAAAAGAAATATATATCTTATATAAGAATTGATATATGATGTACATGTACTTTCAAACATTTATTTGTAAAAAAAATCAGCAATGTGATGTCATCACTGATGTGATGTCACATATGTGTTTATTACTGTTTAATCTAATTGGGTTTTCACTATTTCTTCATTTGTAATAAAAAAGTAAAATAATCAAAGCAAAGCTGCCAGTCAGAACAGGTAGGAATATCCACCTCTTGGATAACTCCTCAGGGGAAACTTGCTGTAGCCTTGTTACCACCCTCAACAGTTACCATTGAGTCAGACATTTCTCCTGTACTGGAAATGGTGTATGCAGCATTGCTTCTTATAATACACATCTGTTTATCTTACCACAAAATCCTCTTTCAACTCTATCTTAAATGTGCATGTACATGTCTGCCCTGTGGCTGTAAGGTTTGTGAGAAGGTCAGCACACTTGTCTTCATTACTATTGACACACTGTGTGTAGTCGTATCTATATTCCTGAATCTATAAATAGAAAATACACCATAAGTAACCAATGTGAGTTCAATTGCTATATTTGGCCATGTGTAACAGCTCAAAGAAAGACTTAGTTTTTAGGATTACAAACCCTAATTAATCTATAATGACTCATGTAGGTTATACCATACATACTTGATGCTGGCACTCTCACCTTTTTTGGACAGTTTGCACAATACATGTACATAATTTACCTATTACCTGACAAGGTTTTTTCCTCTGTGACCTCATTATCTGATATCTTGTTCTCATAAGGGTCTGAATCTTTAAGTCACATTGACAATGATGGTGTCTCGGCAGGATCAATTTTTGGATGTTAAAAATATTATAAACTTGTGAACAAGTGGCCTAAGTGGTGAATTAATGATGGTCATGTATACAGTTTTGATTTTTAAACCAACTATAATTAAAAAACTAGTAAGTTAAAACTTATTTAGTTCAAGCTGGTTCAATCCGTTCATATCACTTTTTCAAATTTTAGAATTCATTTACGCATATTAATACACCTACAAATCTGGTGACATTTATGAGAACACAGAATGCTAAGCCAAAGATGAAAGATACTTTTATTGAGCGACACTGTGTAACTACTAATGTAATATACTCACATCATTAGATGTAACTAGTAGAACAACTCCAAGAGGTATAAATGCCAATCCTATGGCAAAGAAAGCTGGTAAAACAGTGCCAGCTGTCAAAATGGGTTGCCATGCTGGAAGTCTCTGTTGTTTGAGTTTTGTATCTGCAGAGAGAAATTACCATTGGTTTCAATTTTCTTTAAGTATTATATAATAGAATAATATAATATTATTCATGGATAAAAATTATTCTGTGAGAATCAAACCAGCATTTTAAATGTTTGAGCCAATTTTTTCAAGAAATCGTGTTTAATTCATGATTAATAAATCTTTTAAATTTAATACTAGTGGCATCTATAAATTGTATAAGATCTATGATGTGTGCATGTCAACGGTATACAGAAAATTTGTGACATTTTCCAGACAAGGCAAAATACTACATACTTGCTGCTCTAATTTCTAATTGATCTGACCAATCATTTGACAGCATTTTATTTTCTATTTTAAATTATTCATAATCAAAATATTAAAACCAAAAATGAACAATCTATATAAACAAATTGACAGTGAAATCAAAATTATTTCGTGGACAAAAATCAGAATATTAATAAATTATTAATGACATATGTCAAAAAGTGTGACGAAAACCAAAACAAGGAAAAACAAAAACATAACAACAGGTGTTTATTTCACAAAGATCTGGAAAACCTCTTAATTTTCGGTAAAAATAAGAATTTAAATATATAAAAGGGTTCATGGAAGAAATTTTATTAAGAAAATTTAAGCTGAAATCACCTTTTGGACGTCGACTAGCAGCTTTTTCCGCTTCAGGACCCGGAGTTCCTGGTGTACCGTTCGCCATTTTGAAATATTTTGGCGTGTCGTGAGAATTAAAGTGCGTGATATTTATTGAAGGTACACCACCACAAGTTTGTTTGGATTTCAAGAAATCTGACACCTTATTAGTCTGGTTCCAGTCGTACTATTGAACGGAGATAAAAGGGCAGGTAATCCAGACTAAACACCTTATAAAAAGAAGGAAAAGTTCTAAAATCATGAAACAAATAAATGATTATAAAAAGGGTGATTAGTCATTTTTGTTAGCGTTATTGTTGTCGTTTTATAATTTTATTATGAATTTGTTGACCTATTTGCACAGACACTTGGGGCGTGGAGCTTAAAACGCCTTTAAAATCCAAATAAAATGTATACTAGTATTTGTTGATCCCAGCACATGTACTGACCATATATATAAAAAAAACTTAATATAAGCCGTTTTGAAAAAAATCGTATTTCAACGTCTGTATAATAAGGCTAATTTTGCCACAGACACTTGGGGTGTGGAGCTTGAAACGCCTTTTTCAAATAAAATGTATATTTGTCAATCTCGATCAGCACATGTACTGATCATATATATAAATAAAAAAAACTTAATATAAGCCGTTTTGAAATTTTTTTCGTATTTCAACGTCTATAATAATACATATTAATTATAATATTATTATAACCGTTGAAATATTTTTTTTTTTCAAAACGGCTTATATTAAGTTTTTTTTTTAAGTGTACATGTATATATGCAACAAATTTGAGTGTTTGCATTAAAGCCTCCAGAATAATGCTTATTTTCATGAAAATTTTGAAAACATACTGAAGAAGAAAAATGTTGTGGGGATGACATGGAAAGCAATAAAAGATCCTGTATGTTTTGTGATTGATATTTTTACTGTGTGTATACTGACTGACTAAAGTTAATGCTTAATGAGGGTCCATCCGCCCGTAAGGGCACAAAAAGCAGCTTTCGCTGTGGAGTACGGACCCCGGACATGTCACCAGTCATGCCCTTAAAGAGTTAATTTTGAAGCACAAAGTGGTGATAATTTACCTCCATGCAATTTCCACGGAGTATTAGCCAAAGATATGAATTTTGAGCCAAAAGTAGGTCACTGTACGGCGGTCAATGAGAACCTAAATGTACAGTAACCTGTGACAATATGAAAGGATAGCCCTGAAAAGGGCTGTTGGTGCCAGCAAAAGGCCTGCCATTCAAGCCGTCTAACCGTGCTAAGGGCTCACGCACCTTAGCACACCATCCTCGTCGACCCAAGCGCCTACTTTGTAAGGCCACTCCCCTCGGCATTTGTCAGAACACCGGCAGGTGGTCCGCAGTTGTTGACGAAGTAGCGGTTCCGTGATAACGCCCACGAATGCTTCAATTTAAGTTAACTATACCAGCCAAGCCGTAAATCTTTTGCCGATGCCCTGTGCCTTCTCAGCGACGTGCACGCTCCGAGGGGAAGTGAGAAGACTGTGTGTATCCACATTTGCAAAAAAATATATATGTATATAATCATGCAAATAAAACAATTTTCAAACATCAAAGAATATGTAAAATGTGTACTGCGAATATTTGTGTACATGATATTTAACCCATTACGCGATATACCTGGGGTTGCCAGAAGGGGGATGTGCCCCCTTCTGTTTGGGGGTTTGAAGCGGGGCGGAGTCCCCCTCATCGCCAAGAAAATTTTGGACTTGTGAGAGGCCATAAATGATCCCAGATTGATCATAAGGTAACGTGTAACCAACGCTGAAAAACATTTGACTCTATCTCAATCCATTGAGAAGTTGCAGCACTTTGAAATCAATTTTAATGGAAAAAATCAACGCAAAATAGTGATTTTTGGCAATTTTGAGATTGCCATGGTAACAGAAAATTTAAGCCTGAGCATGTTGTTTCAAGGGCAATTGTCCAGTCAACATTTGTGTCAAGTTTGATTAGTGTTGAAGCAGTTTTTATAGTATTAGAGCAATTTGAACTTGTAACGGGAGACTTTTCAATGAAAACAGCCATTTTTCACAAAATGATCATGAAGTAATGGGTTAATCAATAAATTACATGCATTCATTTCTTATTGGAAAATTTGATATAAAATTTATAGAAAATAAATTTCTAATTACCTCCCTTTATTTACATGAAATGTTAAATTGGGTAATAAGTTCATAAATAATGCTTATTTGAACTTACAATATTGACAAATCTTAATTTGAGCACATCATATTTATGAAATAAAACCACGAAAAAAATGTGTTACAGGATCTTTAAAACATTGCAAACGACACTTATAGCCCACATAAATTACCGAAAAGAGGTCAAAGTATGCAAAATTAGCCCTTACTGCGTTAGTAACGCAGTAGAAATATGGTAATAAATTCTGCAAAATCAGTCATCTAAAGCAGACAAAATTTACATTATTACTCGAATCTTGAATATTTCTAATGTTCTTAATATCTTAGAACGTTTTTCTCAAGTTTATTTTTCTTGAAATATTTTGGCTCATCTGGAGGCATGCAGCTTTAAAGTCAAAAGTTTTATTTCACATTATACCTCATAGCAGGGTCTTTCTATTTAAAAGACCCTGCTCACAGGAAGACCTTTTTGTTCCAATAGTTATCCCACACACGCACACGCACGCGCGCGCACGCACGCACGCATACATACGCACACACACGCGCGGGCGCACTCCTAATGGAAATGTACATGTATAGCTTTTATAGATCTTCAATTGGCTCATATAAAAGATGTTTTAAATAAAAGTTTATTGCATGTAAAAGGAAGGTGTTGGAGGTATTTTTGTTACGATCAATTTATCAAGTTTGCTTTACGGAGATAGCTAGCCTACATTAGAAATCTCTGCCTTTGGTTATACCGGTAAGCACGGCACGGCACGGCACAACACAACACAGAACAGCACAGCTCAAATAGTTTACAACATAATATAATGTAAGATCATTTCCTAACAGTAAGTTAGTTGAGAAGGTTCCGTAGACAACAATCATAAGTTTCATTTACAATTTGTTAATACATGTATAACAAACTTTTATCATACATACAAACATTTCATGTACCAATTTATAATATAATTACTTCGAGCCGACAAGTACCTTAAATGGCAGAATATTTCCTCATGCTTATATATAAAAAATTCTAGATTTTATATTCATAAGTACTTGTATGGGTGATAGTAAGAACGGATCTAGATTTGGCTGCTATCGATCTAACCAATATATTCATTACTAAGATGACATAACCATTGTACACTTTTAACAACATGCTGTATGTGTTATCTCCCCTGTACCGTTCATCATGTCCTTAATGTTATTATTTGTTTTGATGTTTGTACTTGACATAAGTCATCAAAATAGCCTGAAATTTGCTTAGCTTATATCCTATGAACAACTGCCTTTATAATGATTAAATGTTTCCTGCTTAAAGGCACATTATGTCTCAGAAAATAAAAATATTTTATTTCCGTTTTTAGAAAGAGCAAACATGAGTTTTAAAACGTTAGGGCATGCTATATACATGTTACCTGAAATTACAGCTCTGTATGTAAAATATTTGTAATCTAAGTAGCAACATGAAGTATAAATATAAAAATGTATTTTGACTCCCATACAAAATACTTAACCACCATAACTGTATCAATTGCAAACGAGCAATTAATGCAAATGATAGTTCAAGTAAGTTGCCAATGTATAACGTATTGGAAATTCTAGCAGGACAACAAAGGTAAAAAACTTTCGAGAAATAAAAATATAAACAAAAAATCTGATGTATAATGGGCCTTTAAGTTGCCTGTATTGCTATTTATATTAACCTGTTTAATTCCTTAAATCGACTTGTCCAACTTCTAAATTCAGAACAGTTTATTATCAATTTTTATGTAACGAAGACGGAAATGTAGAGTTAGTCAGCCAACAATATATAGTCTGGTAAAATTGTACCATTGCACTATTTATTAAATTATAGCTTGGCCTGGATCAATACTGTTGGCAAAGGCTATAATCACTTCCGGTTCTGGGGCAGCATGTAGATTATCTTGTTGTAGCCAAATATGAGACAATCATATTTGATTCAGCTTTTTGTATTTTAGAAACTGTGTAGACTATAGAGGTAAAAAGTTGATAATCGCACAGTAATCTCCCATTATCATTTGAAATGTGTGTAAGGGAAGTAACCGCTGTGAGTATCGCAAAGATGGTGCGCAACAATGCACTGATCTCGAGGGGGATAACTCGTACACGCTTCTTACTTTCTTCAGAAAATGAAAGATAACATTTTCTCTTCATTTTAACGACAATCAAAGGAAATAGAGTATAACAAACGTATTATGTAATAATTGTTTGACAAACATATCTGCTTTTTTTAACAAGTAAGTAAATGGCTAATATATGGAGTAAACACAATAAGTTAAATATTTATAAATGCATGTTTAATTATAGTATAACTAACGCTTTATGTAATGTTTGACGAAACATATTTGATTATTCTTGGTAACTAAATGACGCTGTTCTTTCCGTTAACATGATTTGGGTTTTATTTGACAGAGACCGGGAGTAATTGTGTACTAACTATAAATTAGAGAATGTTATAATAAAACAGTCAGTATAACTAGTCAATTGATTTGTGATGGCACCTCTTGTTAGACCCCTTATTCGTCATCCGGGGACATTTTTACGACGAAGCTGACCAACATGTCTCAAGACAGTCATAAAAATTTAGTGATGGTCAATGTAACTATTGTCTGAATAATAAATAAATAAACGGGTATAACCCAAGATGCTACATGTCGTCAGAAGATAAAAATTAGACAATCATATTATTTTTATAAGACGGTTGTCATTTAATACTTTATGATTTTCTAAAACGCTTTATCTGTTTAAAGATGTAGGAGGTAGGCTGATTATTTGCTCAAACTTTGGATATGGATATAAAAAATTGTATGTGATTTTATTAAATCAGTTTTTGTATATTTTTATTGTGTAATGTTTTAATATAACAACTCTACTCTGCCCTGCACATCCTGCACAGTCAACTCAGACTTACCGGTAGCTGATCTATCTACGTATAGTGCTTTCAATTGGCGCCGGTAAATTTCAAAATAATGCTTATGTTGTTTACTTGATGTAAACCTAAGATGGAAATAAAAGTTTGAATATTTTATTCAAAGTTACTTATCAAACCACAATTTCAAATACAAAGCAAGACAATTCAGTTACACACATTCAGCATGGAATGTGCTTGAAAACGGGACCATTTTACATATCGGCTATTAAAAATTCACACCATTTACAAGATCCTCATATCTCTGTATGATGAGCATGTATAGTATTTCTGATGTTCCAAATATTTAGAAAAAATAAACAACAACACAACATGTAAAATAAACATGTAGTACGGTGTCAAATTGTCTCTTACAATATCAAAAAAATACGGAACTTTTAGGTTATTCCCATGTTACTTCAGTACTTTGAAAAAAAAGGCTGACAAATCGGATGTTTCCTATATATACATGCATACAGTATAGTTATCAACACGAACTTAAATCAGTTAACAGATTATTATAAAATGTTTCAAACTTGAAAAATATCAAAACATTAAAAGAAATAGACTTTAGATATATATTCTTACGGACACACATCTTTTTTACTGCGAATAACTTTCATCAATCCTCTATGGCTTTTATTTGAATATCAATACAACCTTTTCTGGTAATTGACGTTTGAAATTATTTCTAGTCCAATAGGATTGTAGTTTTTCAAATCAATCATAACAGATTTACAAAAATTAATCAGTCAAGTTAATCGGCTGAAAAATATTGTGAAAAATATTGAATAATAAAGTAAAAAAATATTAAAAAATAAATTTTCTTCAAACAGTTTATACATATTGTATACAGGTCATTGATATTAGTACAGATGTGTGTGTATTTTTTATTCAATTTACATGTAATGACAAGTTGCCTAAGGAAATGTAATAAATGTACAGTTTTTTCCGGTAAATTTTGACTTTTATTTCCTATTATACTATTAATGATGAATGATGTATCAATGTTATGTCAATATTTAAATATCTAATTAAATTATGCGCGAGAATTTAGTTCAACAATGAATTATGCATACCAAAGATATATCGATCATTGTTCGGTATTTTTCGCCCATTTCCGTTTTTATATAGTGTTATGCAATCAATCCCTTACACCATAATGACAGTAAAGAAGTAAAATTTCAATGGCAGTTTGCTGTGTTTACTGCTTTACTGTTTGAATTAATTTGTATAATAATCTGACTGATCCACGTAGAAATTTTAACCCGGAAGTGATAAGCCAGTGTAGAGTCAGGCATATTTTCACATCCGTCTGAATCTACGATTTCATATTGACCTCCCAAACATTTATAATGGACAGTCCCAAAATTGAAAGCTGGGCGAGTTCAGGAAAAAATCAACAGGTTAAGGGTTGAAGAAAATTTATATGATAATCATACAAATAAAATATATTTCTGTTTTCCTTTTATGTGTTACCCAAATTGGAGACGTACAAATTAACATAATTATATCAATTTTATTGTGCTTATAAATCAAATGTACAGTAAAACCTGTACTACATACCACTTCGGACTGTAGACCACAACCAGAAAATCCTGTCACGAAAGATTAACACTTTAGCTTTTTTCCTTCAGCGTTAAGGCGAATATATACTTTTTCTGAACTACAAAGAGCGATTTATTTCAGTTCTCGTGAGAGTAGTCGCTACAGACAGATTAAACTGTACCTTGGAAAATTGATTTTCATTGAAACCCGAAGGCAGCGTTCTCTGGCCATTGTTTCTTTTTGGTATTTATGCTTATATTTACTAAATCTTCTTTATTGAAAACGAACTACAAATTTCTATATATAAATTTAGCAAAAATATCTATGACCGAAGGTTGATAACAGATCGCATATAACAATGGGTACATTGGGTTGTATACATGGGTTTTGTGACAATGGTAACAATTATCAAATAATTTTACCCTGAAAACAATAAAATGAAGAAAAAAAATCATTTATATTCTTCATAAACATTTTATTGCACATTTTCAAAACGTTTAACTTATCAATAACAAATCATATGCACAAAAAACAAAAATTATGTTTCCATAGCAATCATAACAATAGTTTAAAACACAACTATAGCACACTCCAGGTTTCAAAAACCACATATTTACAGAAATGATAAAAGCAATGAGTCTTTATACAAAAAAGAATTGAAAGCAAGTGATTTAGAGAAACGGCGGCCATTATATCAAAATGGTAATACACAAAGTATACACAAATAAGCAATGGTCTTTTGGAAGACACGTCCATTTGGATTGTCTTTTACTAGCTATGCTTAGACTTATACACAAGGAGTTATTGTCTAAGAAAAGATATGATCTTTTAACAGTTTTCTATTTTTCATTTGAGTACATATTTTCCGTTTTCATCAGTGAATAAGTGTCTGATTTTAAACAAGTATCTCCTTTTCATCTTCACTGCCTAAAGAACTGAGGCCCTCATCGGAGAATTCGTCCCAAAGTTTCGTCTTCATAAAACTCTCCATTTCGTCATCTTCGCTGACCTCTCGGTTCTCGTTAAAAATAGCTTTAACAATATCAGAGACGCTGCTCACATTATGTACGATATGTTCGCTAACTGTACTTATAGAACTGATGTCACTTGGGTCAGCAAGTACAGAATCTTCTTCGCTCAAACTATAGTCTACTAACTTGCCTACACATGCAGTATTTAAGTCTACTTCTTCGTGTAGAGAATTGTCAAGATGGGAGTTAGGGCTAGCGTGAGGTACTTTATATCCGGTGTCAACTTTCGTGACGTCAGAGATGAACGCTGTATCGAAGTTCAACATATCGTCCTCCTGGCCGGAATCGCTGCTCGTGTCACTTTCATTGAATGTGAGAGATGACCGCGAGATGCTTCGCTTTGGTGTTACTGTCTCGAACTCACAACCGGTTACATTTCGTTGAGCGGGGTATACAGTCGTAGATTCCGCGCCATCACCTTGTTCTCGGAATCTTGTGTCACGATATTTGTGTCCTGGTGAACGATATGCTATGTAGTCGGCGAAGTACTTCTGCAACAACGCTTCTTTACCTTCTCTCTGGTCCATTTTAGCAACTTTTGTAGCAATTTCATTGGCGAATTTGTCGTGACGTTTCATAGCCCTGCTTTGTTCCTTTGCTGCTTTTCGATTTGGTGTCGCGTGAATTTCAGCTCCGAGATTATTTCTTTTAGTACTGAGGTCAGATATAGTACATGTTTTGGTTTTCAGTGTTTTTCTAACGGCATATTTCACGTCATTAACGTTGTGTTGTAAGGTGCATGTAACATCTTTACCACGTACAAATCCACAATCATCCGATTGTCCGGTCACGTTTCTGCTCATCTCAAGCTGGCTTACAGACGACAATTTGTTAATCTCTTCCGCTGAAACAGCACCGCAGAAATTTAGAAATCCGTTCATGTTACTTTTGTCGACGTGAGAAATAAACTCATCCATACTACTATCAGAGTCATTAAAATATATTTCTTTCACAAATTCATTGTTACCACTGTGTTTACTGAGTCTAGTTTTCTGTGAATGTACAAGTCCTGCAAGCTTTGCGACATTTTCGTATTTATTTGTTGTTCTTTGCCTGTTGGTCAGTTTCCTTCTTTTAGCTTCTGATATTTTTGGGGCGACAAACGCCGTGTTCACTTTACGGAATACAAATTCATAATCAGCATCCATGCCCCACGAGCGCATAACTTTTAGCACGCGGCTTTTGGCGGGAAGCAGACGTTCAATGCCTCGTGAAGACTCGTAGATTCCGAAAGCTTCCGGAGTTCCATTTTCTTTGCCTTCGTCGGTTTTCTTCAATATCATTTTGATGACGTCACCGCATGTTGTGTATTTTGAGACTCCCTTTACGTATTTGAGGTTTCCCTCAATTATCATAGGAACTTCTACGTATTTTCTCCTGGCATGAGACATCTGAAAGAATAAAAATGAATTCATGAAAAACCGGTCAAACAAAATTACGACGAGCAAAATATCAAATGATCATTTATATCGTTTTTTCAAAAGAACTTATAAATGGCAGAGAGAAGTACGGACGCCACTCGTTTAATAACTTACCACGAACGAATGTACGTAAGAAATCATTTTTTTTCGACCTTGACACTTTGAACTTAGCATGTGAAATGAATTTGAATTCGAAGAAGTTTGATATTTATACTGAATTAATTAAGATCGAAGAAAAAGATTATTAAACATAGATAATGAGTTTTTGAAAAGATAAAATTCGATTTTGATGTATGTGAAAAGAAATGCGAATGTTTAATCATAGATTTTCTAATTTTTCCCTCCCTAGGACAAGTAAAACCTTTGTCGGCAGGCGACTTCAAAGACATAACAATGAGCCGAAATATCTTGATATTGTTTCGAACATGAAGATGGTAATATTTGATAAAATTTATCTAATAATAACAATGTTTGATACAATCATTTCTTCCTTCTAACATTTCTGTCTTAATCTGATTAAAATTGTAAGAATTTTCTCTGATAAAATCAACATGACAATAGAAAGTGATAATGATGTTGTTTATATGTTTACAAGACTGTGACAGTGTGTTTACTCATGTTTGAAAAGATTAGATTTAAAAAGTCAAATTTAAAAAGCAAAAGTTGAATAATATTTTAAGAAAATTGATTAAGTATGTGAATTTTTTTATCAAAATCAATTAAAAGCTGCGATTGGCGGTGCTTTTTTCTCGGGTTAAAGAAAAATGATAAATATACATAATTTAGTTCGATAATCGATTTGAGAGGATTTTGATGGTTGATTTGTGAAACGAGCACCAATTTTTGACCATTTTTTTTAAAAAAGATTCAAATTTTAATTGCAAAGAGCGTCTGGTTGGGATTTGGAAAAAAAAGAAACGTGATTCATTTATATCATTATTAGTTACGAGTACATGTACTAAAATATCTTACAATAAATCAGCATTCTGCTCTAGCAGACGGCAGTTTGACCCCAAACAGTACAATTTAGTCCTTGTTTAACATAGGTTTAAGTTTATTGGGCATTAAATCAGGAACATTTGAATACGTTTGTAACGTATTATTACTATAAAGTGAAATGTGATTAAATTTATGACCCATTTTATATCAAACAATACGTCCCCCGTGTAACTGTACCAATTCTACTTATTTATACCACGGGCTTTTAAAATGAATTACTAGTACCCTATTTGACCATTAATTTAATGTTTAAGCAAGCATACTGATGTAAGATTTTTCCATAAGATTTTTATTACATCTTCAGTGAACCTTTGAAACGATTTTAGCGGATATCGGTGTATCGTATATCAAAATCATGAAAGACAACTCTTGTAAGATTAACTCGATAAGGCCATAAATTATGGAACGTCAACGACGCAGAAAAAAAGATACAAATGTGTCCTCTTTACATGTGATTTAACATGTTAAATGGTTTGAAAATAACAATTTAGAGAAAACATTTACTGACGTAACTAGAGCAATAAAACTCAAAACAAACACATAAATAGATAAATTAGACAGTTGAACAGTTAAAGACAACCGGCGAGCGCAATAAAACGCATTTTTCAAATCTGTCACAAGTAAATGGGCTTAATAATATAATGTAATAACGAAATGTCATCGGACGCCGGTCAGACTGGATTCTGTGTGAATGATAAATGTATTATAACGCAATGAGTTTGTTTGAATAAGACAAGAGAGTAAAATCTCCAAACTTCAATTATAAAACCAACGCATTCTTTATTAGTGTGTCAAACATATGAAGTGAAAAAAAAAAATAGCTTCACGAAACATAATTGTATATAGCTTAATAATAAATTTTTATCGGAAATAGAGAAAAGAGAACTTAAATATTATAAAATTTGAAAAGATTTCAAGGACAATTATATGAAAATTGAAATATTACAAGGGACGCCTCCTGTGCGGATGTCTGAATTAAGTTCTACAGATACAAGCCCTGAATTAATTCGTCTGTATAGCTTTAGTGTTTAACATCAAAGACCAAATTTTGAAAAAGAAAAAAAACAAATCTTAAGTGGCTGTTTTAAAGTATTATGTATATAGAGTATAACTTGACACTTTAACAAAAGCCTTCCACAAATACTAATTTACAAACTTTTTGTTTCAACAAAGAAGTAAGACCTAATCTAAGAAGGCCAACAGGAAGTATCTTTTACAGACATGAGCAAAATATAATCTTTTTTAAAGTTTTTCTTTTACAGTTATGATGAACAAAATACACTCACAAGCCGTGATGACTAAGCCTTGGACATAAAGGGGGTGGGGGGGAGGAGACGCTAAATATCTTTTTATTTTAACAAGAGATGATTTGAATGCGTGTCATAATTATAAACGTCCATTCATTAACAGATACAAAAACCTCCTTAGTCACCTTGAAAACAAATCTCACGGACAGTGAATCATCCACTTAACGCTGCTGAAATTGTTTAATGGACTTGCCCTTCTTTAAATTTGGGACATTCTATTTTGAGTTTAAAGGATTTTGTAACATGAAAATGTAAAATTTAAGTTACTAACAGTATAAAGCCTGGTCAGATTGCATGAATGTTGGTAGTATTTTAAGTGTAATAATATACTTGAAATTTTGAAAATCATTAATTAATCAAGATTTTCATTAATTAATTAAGGTCTTAGTTAATCAATTGAGATCTTAGTTAATTTAAACTTAATTTACGAACATTGGTTTACTTACTTAAAAATTGTTCATTTCTTAGTACGAATAAAATGTCAAAGAATTTGTAACTGTGTGAGCCTATCATTATAATATTGACGTAGTGCTTCCAATATAGTATTCTGCTATTTCTTATGTACTATAAGTATATGTTTGAATGGAGCATTTGTGCTTTCAAATCTTGTTCTATTCTGTTTTGTTACTATATGTAGTAAAATATTTAATCATTCTTAATCACCCCTCCAACCTTTATATTAAAATATTCTAATAACCCCTCTAGGAATATCATCTATAACGTGTAGATATCTCACAAGATGACGTATTGCATAATTTCAACTTTATCTTAACATATCTGTCTCAAATATTACAATTGTTTAACATCAACTGATTTCAAATCATGATGAAACTTTATGAATGATAAAATATATACATGTATACTAAAAAAAATGTAGTCTGCAGAAAATATTATTATATTATTTTTAGGAAAATCAAAGAATCATTAACGACATTTTTTCTACAGCAATTTTCCATTTCCTTCGAGCAATGTTTATGTTTAGTAAAATTTTATATTTGCTATATTTATATATCTGTATTTTACATGTAGTTCACAAAATTAAAGTATTCGCACAAAATTATACATTTAGGTGGTGTCGCATTGCATTTAAAGGTAAATAGCTAAACATCTTTGATTTTGCCTATACATAAAACTTAAGTAATATGAGTTGTATGTATACACGATACCGCTTTTAAAAGTTTAAACGCATTTTATCAAAGATTCAAATTTAATAATTTGAGTTTAAATGTAAATCTATTTTTACTCTAAAATGATTAATGCACAGTTATAGAAAATGTTAAAATATATTTCGGCCTACCTTTCGTATGTGAAATAAATAATTCCTTTAGTATAAATGGTGTCTTATGGTGTCTATCTCCAACTGATGTTGTCTTCAGTTTATCTTAACTGATTCGTAACACTTGTAATTGAAAAATCTAATGCCTGTTTAACTGTCATTGCACTTTTTATATCCTTGTCACGTGACGGACATTAACTTGACGTCAGGACCGTAACGCCCGCAAGGTATTATGGGTGGGCGCGCGCTGAAAATTGTCTTCTGCTTGACACGCAATGTGACTTCCGTCACCCCCGACCTGTGGAGACAATAACGAGAAAATGCAACTTCCTACAAAGAATTAATTTTAAGACAGAATGCCAGTTTCATTGTACAATTGCAATTAATTAATAGAATTGTGTAAGTAATTAGGTAGAGCTGAACCTTGAAGACTAAGGGCCGTTAGTGACATGTTCAAACACTGATATATTTGCTTACGGATTAGGGAACAAGGGCTATTCGGCCCCATGTAGGGTATTTCAAACAAATATAGGCTAAAGCGTAAATAATCCGAATTACAAACACTTAACAGTCGAGAAAGGTGGCCAAAATATGATATTATTTTAAATCATTGTTATAAATAATCTTTGAAAAGCAATTATTAGGTAACAATGCCAAAACCAGATTTACTAAATTTGTTTGAACAAATTTTTATTATGAAAGCCATATTTTTCTTATTTTCTTCATCGAATAGATTGGAAATAGATCTACATAAATAAAAATGTGTGAATGTGTCTTATTTATATATGACTTTAAATCATACATGCATTGCATACTGCCCTCTTTCTATGGTCGTAATGAAATCAACTAAATCCTAATAAACTTAATTAAACTAAGCTAAACTATATTTCATTATAGAATACATGTATTATAACCGCACATAATTCAGTTTAACCTAGGATCTACATTTCAATAATGTTTTTTTCTTCCGTCAGTTTATTTTTTGGTTCGTTTTAATTTTCTGTTATATCATTTCTCAAAATTTGATATTTTGCCTCAAAAATTTCTATTTATATTTTGAATTAAAATTCTTCACATAAGAGGGGTGTGGATTTAGTTACATTCAAATTGTTTGTTCGAGCACAATATAACCCTTATACCGCAAGATGTAATAAAACCATATCGCCTGTGAAATAGGTTTTTATAGAAACTTAAAGACTTGAAAAATAGGGACAATATTTTGAAAATGTAATCTTGTACAAACATCTTGACTCAGCAAAGATACAGTCTATCCCTTATTCTTTTTTTTTGTAACACGCAAGATTACCAATTGTCGGTACTTTAGAGAGAAATTTACAATATTGAATTATTGCAAACGCGTGAAAAACGTGATTTTATTTTAAGGTTAAGTTAGCGACGTTGCTGGAAGATAAAGTGAAAGTGAATCTTTTTTTAGTGAGAATGAAAATTTGTATACCCGTTTAAGATATCAGAAAAGAGGGTTTTGGTATTTCAGTTTTGAGTAGTAAATTCTTATTTGAAAATCTGCATAAGTTATATAAAGGGATCACATATTATTGAGCCCCAAATTTATATTTTTGTTTAATAAGAAAATTCGAAAATATTATTGTCTTAAAAATAATTTATTTTTAAAAGTTTCTAGGCATTTAATTAAAAAAAAATAATTTAAGAGTACAAGGAGCTAAATCTAACAAAATCGTTGTAAAAGTGACACGTGATAACAGCATCTGATAGTGTCATAGTGTTGTACCTACAGTAAATCTAAAGTGCCAAACCCGAGCTAATCGTCAGGTTCGATGTCGAATTAGTGTTCGAACTTTGGCCGGCGGGGACAGCGATGTGTCAACGATAAACAACTTTGTTATCTATTGTATTACTAGTGTTCATACATGGTAATTTTCAGGTTTTACGACTGTTTTCAATTTAAATTGCAATAAAGATGTTTTAATTATTTTCATTTACTCGTGTCAGGACAAAGTTCCATATTGTTAAAGGTCATAATTAAAGTTTATCTTAAAATCTGTTTTATTTTGTTTATATTATATTCCTGTGGTTATTTTCTGTAATCAGCAATAAATTATTCTAGCTTCTAGTTTACCCAGATTGGACACAATGTCAACAATTTCATTTTTACCAGTTAAAACTGGAGCTTAATGATTATCTCATAAGGAAATTGAAAAATAGATTAGAATTATTCATCAAGAGGCACATTCATCTATTCTTCGCCCAAGTTTGAAAGCCTGATAAAATATTTATTCAACTCAATAAATAGCATATTAGCAATTTGTTGAATTACATTATAAAGTTATACATAAATATAATATTGATACCGCTGTTATAATTCTAATATCTGGAACACTTCTTAAAGAAACGTTTGATTATAAACGTAAAAACCAATCAAACATCAAACAAGCAAATCGGATTATCAGAGATACAAATTTTTATTCAAGTGGCATAAGTAAATTTAAGTGTAAGTAAACCTTTAAGTGTATTAGGATGTATCGACAGAACTTTACGGCATATTATTGTGGGAAGCAACAAATTAATGTGATCTTCAAAATATAAAACAACAGGTGTTCTTATATATAAATATATATCATCCGTATATAAAGATTACGTTAATTCATTTCTTAATATCCTTAAATCTCTTTAACACATTTTCGAAGAAATACTTGATTAATATCCTTCAGATCAATCAAACATCAAACAGAAAATACCGATTCAATACGAGATACAAATTGCATTTAAGTGTCATAAGTAAGTTTTAAGTACAGCTTTAGGATTAGGGGAAACAGTACCCGTATTAAGAAATATATCATTTTTCTCACAACGCAAGCTTATTTAAATACAAACAAGAGTTCTTGATTTGGAACTTGACTTTGCCTTGAGTGTATTTTATTTGGTAGGAATCTCACGAGATATGAGAGCGCCGATTGGAAACCTCACAATACAATTTTTACTAGCAATTCATAATACTTTAATAATGACACTGTTTACGTGGTTGCGTTTATCCCTTTAAAGAACCCCCAAAACAAAACAAAAAACAAAACGCTTCAATATCGCACAGATATTTTTTTCCCACTTCAATTCAATTTAATAGTATTCATTGCAAACATATTCATATGAATATGAAAAGTTAAAACAACATTACATCAAACATATGTAATAAACAATTATGGTTACACAGTTTTAATACTTAATGAATTATATTGTTGCAATTGATATCATGCTGTGTTGTAATAAAGAAAGTACCAAAATATGAGAGAATTTTATGTAACTGCGATCTATGTTGTTGCAAAATAAAAAGCAAAGAATGACAAGTGGCAAAAATCTCATTATCAGTTGACAAAATATTCTTACAAAGAAAAGCTAATTTTGCTAATGTAGCCTGATCTTTACAATTAATTAATTCTTCCAGTTCGTAGCCAATTGGATAACAATAGTAGTATCTCTTTTACATTTTTGTTCCGATTTCTTTAAAATTATCTCATTCAAGCAAATAATGAAATTCATCACCAATAAAGGTTTTGTTACAATGAGTACAGGTTCTAAGATCACTTTCAATGCCATGATGGCGGCCCTTTTCCATAGGGTGATGGTGATTTGTAGTTTTAAATTTGGAAAGTTATTTCATTAAATCAACTGGAAGTTCAACTGGCTTTTCAAACTTGAATTCCTTTTAAAAACACGGTAAACTTAACATTTAGGAGATTAATCAACCTTTTTCAATCACAAATTAAAATTTTCTCTAATATTCAACCTTGCAAATTTTAATTAATATCGAATAACGGTCATCATACGCAAAAACATGTGTCGTCTGCTAAAATTACGTGTTCCTACACATGTACATTTGAGGTAAGGATGTTGGTAGGGGGTCTGACACTAAGCCCTTCATCTTGTTATCACTTTGCCGAGCGACAATCGCTACCCCTCGGCGTTAACATTGTCGCAGTCTGACGGAAATTGCCGAGCAGAAACGACCGAGCTTCAGACAAATAGTATATTGCTCACATTTCTTTTTTTACAAATTTTTATTGTTTTATCTTAAATATAAATATATTTATAGTAGTAGTCAAAAACTCACAGCCTAGATGGCAATTTTCTCACATTATATGAAGGATTTAATTGATAAATTTGAACAATTATTCATTTATATATTTACAACTTGTTATCCAGCCATCTTTCAATTTAGATAAAAGTTGTAAAATTGCCACCCTTATTTATCGTCTGAGTCTATCGTGCACTGAATCTAAAGTGCTTTAATCAATTAATATTCACTTATTTGACTATTAAATAAGAAAAAGGTAGATTTTTTAAAACATAATCTTCTGATCTTCAAGTATATTTAAATTTCGTACTTATATAATCTAGCTTTTTATAAGTGACGGGTCATCAATAAACATGCTTTTATTGTACTTTATTATTCGGAAAAAGTGCAAGGCATTGGGCATTTCACTATATTCACTAAGTGAATGATATAGCCAAATTTGTAAAAGTCAAGGAAATTTCTAAAGAGAAAGTGGATAACTTCGATTGCCAAGTTCATACTTTGATTGCCAAGTTTATACTCCGATTGCAAAGTTCATATCTTTTTTTTTGTCAGACTTGTACATTATTAAGTTAAAAGTTGTTACATTTTTATGTTTTCTAATCAAATGTTGCATTGCGAAATAGATTCATCTCTAAGCTAGTCAACAATGCAGCATGTTTTTCTCACGATGTCAGGTCATGGCGCACAAAAATAGCTTTCATTCTTTCGTCTTAAATTCCTGTTGTATTTGCAGTACTTTGTCATGGTTTTCTTATCAATTTAGACACCACGTCTCTAGCAATACCAGACACACACTTGACCCTTTCTTTCATAGCTAATTGATCGTATGTGATTGACCACTTGATGTCCAGCGTGTTCAATATTGTAAAACAAGAAAAATCGAATGTTTATGTCAATTTAATAGCTCCTTCCCTATGAAATTGTCATTTCTCGCGACACATTATTCTCACATTACACCACAAACTATCATCCGATTTATTTTTTCCGGGTCCAGTGATGCTCTGATCTGCAGGGTAGCGATCCTGTTACTAGGGATGTTTGACCTTGGTTAATGTCCTTGTACAAGATGACACAAATGACACTTGGAGTGCATACGACAGTAAGACAATTATAAGCCTAATATCACTTTTTGTGGAAAATAAAATTTTCTTTTCGTTTTTTAAAAGGCAATTTTTTTGCAGCAAATTGAAAATGCATGCTTGGGAGTACATTGGTTATTCGATCTAGTACTGCATGGGTTATTTATCAGCAACCTAGGCACTTTTAAATGATGAGCATGGCTTTTCCTTATTCAAATCTATTCAAGACTCTTATGGTTTGTTGAATATTCAGAATTATGGTGGTTGGATTTTATTTCAATATTGTCATAAATAGAAATTCAATACGCAATTGTGTAAAATCAAGATGATTGCTTCCCTTAAATACACAGTGCGCTGAACAATACAATCTTACTAATTAAGTTTACGCATTAGACAAGAAAAAAACTTAAATAGATCTGAACTTAAGCCAAATTTCTGAACAATACTACCCTGAAAAAAGTTTTAAAAAGTTGCAAATCTTTGAATTATTATGAAATAGTTTGATTTACTTCCATGGTCGATATATATGGAATATCAAATACGAGAGTGCCTAACAAAATGGAAAAAAATGTTTTCTGACAAAAAAGTTTTGATTTTATTATTTGAAATATTGATAAAATATTTATTTAGTTCATTTATCATTTTCAATTACGCCATCATTTTTTTCTAGTTTTGTTATTGATATTATTATTGGTAATTGGCGAGGTGTTCCGAATGCTGTATACGGTAACACAATAATGGCAAACTGTCAATTGTTAAATGATATTTTATCGCTTTAAAATCATTTAATGGGACATAAACATTATGCTAAACATAGAATACAAGATGAGGTCCAAGTGCTCGCGACAGGAAACTGAACTGCATGCTGGGAGCATGAGAGCGTTCCATTGTAAAATTCAAATTGAAATTAATGCCTTGTGGAAGTTTGAAGAGCGTCTTTTAAATTAAAATGTGACAAAAATGCTGCATCTTCACGAGTAATTGCATTGAAAGTATTTTGGTGTAACTGAAAGTGGTAATTTTTAACTGAAGACAAAATAATTTTCAATTATATTTTTTTTCTTCTAATTTTATCTCATTTCATTTTGCAAAATACTATGATTTTTCCATGAATATCTGTGAATTGTGTTACAATTTCTGTCAAACGGCTTCGAGTTAAACTTATCATTTATGAGTATCCTCATTTCTGACCAACATTAAGAAAAAAAAGTTAATATCAGTTATGTATTGTTTAACATTGTTTGCCCAAAGTGGGGGAAAAGTGAAAAATATTGTTAATAAATATCAAGAAAAACAAAAATAAATGTGTCCTTTTTTATTTTTTTATTTATATTCATCCTTTTATCTGAGAAGAAAATATTGCCACTTTGAAGGGAACCAAATACCACAGGCATAATAATAATAATAATAATAATAATAATAATAATAATAATAATAATAATAATAATAAAAAATAACGATGAAAAAAAAATGTTTAAAAATATCTTTCATAGATTGGTATCAACACATGTTGTGTACATTTACATAATGAAATATGATCTTTGGCACCAGAGGATTCCCGAAACAGTGGACAACATTTTTATAGAAACTTTTTCAAGCCGCGTCATGACAAAACCAACATAGTGCGTTTGCGACCAGCATTGATCCAGACCAGCCTGCGCATCCGTGCAGTCTGACTAGGACCCATGCTGTTCGCCTACAAACCCCATTACAAGTAGAGAAAAAGTGCCAGTAATGACCTATGGTCTTCATGCACCAGTAAAAGCAACTGCTATGGAATCTTATTGTTTCGTACCGTTTCTTATGTAACTACTTCAGTTAATACATATCAAAACCGATCTTGAGCTTTATCTAGAAAAATACTAAAGAAACAAAAAAACAAAAAACAAAAAAAAACCCCCATTTTTATGAGAAAAGGCCATGTCTCTATTTAGTTAAAAATGTTAAACGGACTCAATAATTGCCACTTGTGTCATTTTATATCTGTGACAGTCACCAACAGTCAAACAACCCTAGAAACATAACACTTAGCCACCACCAGATCAGGACATTCTAACCAGAGAGTTTGTGGTGTAACGTGAGAATAATGTGTCGCGAGAAAATGACAATTTCATAGGGAAGGAGCTATTAAATTGACATAAACATTCGATTTTTCTTGTTTTACAATATTGAAAAAGGTGCACATCAAGTGGTCAAACACATACAATCAATTAGCTATGAAAGAAAGGGTCAAGTGCTTGTCTGGCAATGTATGAGACGTGTTGTCTAAATTGATAAGAACACAATGACAAAGTATTGCAAAAACAACAGGAATTTAAGACGAAAGAATGAAAGCTATTTTTTGTTCGTCATGGGTCTGGCATCGTGAGAAAAATGTCCAGCGTCGTAGTTCATTTAAACATTTCAAACTAAAAGGCATCAACATCATCATAATCATCTTTGTCATTATAATAATAATAATAATAATAATAATAATAATAATAATAATAATAATAATAATGTATAATGTATATCATCATCATCATCATCATCATCATCATCATCATCATCATCACCATCATCACCATCATCATCATCATCATCATCATCATCATCATCATCATCATCATCATCATCACCATTATCATCATCATCATCATCATCATCATCATCATCATCATCATCATCATCATCATTATTATTATTATCATCATCATCATCATCATCATCATCATCATCATCATCATCATCATTATCATCATCATCAAAATCATCATCAAAATCATCATCATTATCATCACCATCATCATCATCATTATTATCATCATCATCATCATCATCATCAACATCATCTACATCATCATTATCATCATCATCACCATCATCATCATCATCATCACTATCGTCAATATATAAATATATTCAGCAGCAGCAGCAGCAGCAGGAAAACATAATCATCATAATTACCACCACTACATAATGTTCCTCATATTTTCATCATTTGCATCATATAATCTTCATTATTATCGTCATCATCATCACCACCACCACCATAATCATCAGTACATCATCATCGCCTTCATTCTTATCATTAACATCATAGTCAAATACAGTCGTTCATCATCATCATAAGTACGTCATAATTATCATTATCATCACCAGTAAATCAGTATTACCATTATCACCCACAGTTCATCATCACCGCCATCATCTGAACATCATTACAACTATCATTATCATTATTATCGGTACCATCATCATGATAATCATCATAAGTATATCATCAACATTATCATCATAATCAGCTGTACATCATCACTATCAGCAATTCCAATAATTGAAAATTTTATACATAATACAAAGGACTTCATATTTGAGCAAGTCAAGATGATCATATTTTTCTTATGTTTTTCGATGTGATACTGAAAATTCTAACACTCACGTGATTTTGTCACTATAGACAAAGAAGGAAAAAAACTGGTGTTAAACTGACAATAAACACCGGATAGGGACTACTTGTATATGCGCTGTTATGTTTTCACCCTCGATTGTATAGTTTAAAAAGCATTTTAAAGCAACAATAAAAGGCATTTTTATTTATATTTTCAGTTCGTATAATACTTTCTTTTCATACAATACCAAAATAATATATCACATACACTCATGCCACGTATTAGATCCATATCAGTCAATAAATATTTTGACAAAACGGCGCCAATCCGTATAAGCAGCGTAATGACGTCATCCTAAGTATAAACAAGCTGACGTTATTTCATACATACAAGAATGATAATTGGGGCACTGACGTAAACACAATTCGACGTAAGTTTTTATGTTGAAAACTTGATAAAATAACGTTTTTTTTCTTATTGTTTCTTTTGTTCAATAATTTCTATATCTTCGCAAGAGTAGGGTGCGAAAATCGAACAGCGTTTTACGAAAATCGGCACCGGAAGTTATTTCCGCTTGCAAAATAACATTAGTGATTTTCCTTATTTTATCGTGTTAGAATCGAAATAACATCGGCCTGAGAGGTGTATATCGGCTATTTAACACCGGTTTTGTCGTTTTGATGCGAGAAAATTAACCACTCAGGCCGTACCCACTCAGGCCTACGGCCTTCGTGGTCAATTCCTACGCATCAAAACTCCAAACCGGTGTTAAATAGCCGATATACACCTCTCAGGCCGATGTTATTTCTTAAATATATTTAATATGTTACTAAACAAATACTTCTGTCCCTGTTTTCTTACATTAACCATACAGTATAACGGACTTCGTGTAATTAAGCGCTGAAAATGATGATGGAAGTGATGATAAAGATAATGATGATGATTTTTGATGATGATTTTGATGATAATTATAATTTTGATGAAAATGATGACATAATAGTTGTAAATTATGATTTTGATGCTGATGATGATGGGGATTAAGGTGATGATATTAATAAACATGGTTTTGATGATGCTGCTGATGAATTTGATGATGATGAGTTGTTGACAAATAAAGCTCCCTGCAGCTACTCCAAGTGGATTCCCTAAATTTGTATGTCGCCACTTTTCGGAAGTAGTGGAGCGAAAGGGCAAGAGGTGGGCGAAAAAACTGAGTTGCGTGTGTGGACAAATTTTCAGCATTCATAACAAATTGGGAACATAAACTGCAAATTCTAAAAATTTATAATGCAAATGTTTTATTTATTAATAAGCTGTGGATAAGTACATATACAAAGACAGCAAAAAGAAAAGCAGCAAAATAAATCTGTTCCTGTGGAGTTCAGTCATACAAATATAACATACAATTTTTTTCCCTGTTGCGATTCAATACCATGTTTGTTTTGCTTTAACGTATCTATTTATAATATTACACGTTGGTAACGTCGATTTTCATTGGATATTCGTGACGTTTATATAATTTACATACATGACTTCTGTCAATTCATGACGTAATTTCTTTTTTTTTCTCAAATAAAGGGAGTTTTCAGTATTAAAAATAATGTGTATCGTTAAAATATTATACTTATTATTGCGACACAAAAAACAACAAACAAACAAGACATAACTTAAATATAAGTAAAGCATGATAATAAAATGCATACAGCTTAAAGGTACATAAAGCCTCAGATAAAAATATATTGTTTTCTTTTGTAGAAGGGGCAAACATGTGTTTTATAATGTTATAATAATGGATTTTGAACATTTAACATGCTTTTAAATTTAAGCGAATAGTGCTGAATCTGAAATAATTAAAGGTAGCAAAATTTAAACAAAAAGATATATCTTGGCTACCATACACAAAATACCAAAATAGCTACAATTGTACTTATTATCAATACGCAAAAGAAATAAAACTATGGTTCAGTACTATTGACAATGAGTTGAAATTTGTAATATACCGCCAAACGTATAAAGTTTACAAAAATAAATGCATTATGGCGGTTTAATGGACATCATAGACTGTTATGTACAATTGGAATTACGAGAGAAAAGATGCATTTATTCTATGATATACAGACTGAAAGACGAAAAAAAAAGATGCATTTAGAAATAATAAAGAACATACAAGTAATTTTATTCATTACACTGAAATTCAGTGGTAATTCACTGTAGGTTTATTTCACTGTAGGTGTAATTCACTGTAGATGAACTTTATTCCTTGCCGACCACAGCAAATTTCCCTTTTTTACGAAGGACTTCACATGTCGTGAACTTGTAAATGCGGTCCCTGACAAGAACAAGAAAATAATTCGAATAACATCATTATTTCAAGACTAAAACTAAAATGGCGGCTTCAATGCATATCATTAAGCAGATAAATACATACATATTGAACTTTTCTTACACAAATAAGGATAACTAAAACGTATTCTATATTTTTCTCTAGCTACCTTACGGATTGCCAGTGGTCTACCCAACTGCTCGTTTGTGCCTGAAGCAATGAAACCTCAGAGTTAGTTTAAACATATTTATTTCCCGTATATTTACATGATATACATAATACAATACCATCAGAATAGAAATATATAATATATTCAAAGAAAAGGATGAGAACGAAAGACTAAGTCTTATAAAATTCTTCTTCTTATACTCTGAGTTATACTCCGGACTAAACACAAACTAAGAAACAGCAATGCCATATGCATTGAATGTACGAGTCTAATGAATACAAAGTCAGAGGGCAATAACAGTGCCAAGGAGAGGGAAATTAAATTCTTTAAACAACCGACCGACCGACCAGTCAGCTGGCCAGTCAGCCAACCAGTATACCTCCTTCAAACTTTGTTTGCGAAAATATAATATCAGCAACAATAACGCATATTTCGTCAAGTTGTTGGTAATTTCTGTTTTAAAGCAATTTAGGAGTACAGTTCTAAAGGTTTTTCTTATTAATCTTGAGGTGTGCTGAATGACTTTAACTTGATTTGTGCTACTTAAAATGATTTCAACTTGGAACCGGGCTACTTTAAATGATTTCAACTTGAAGGCGTGCTACTTTAAATAATTTCAACTTGGATGCGTGCTGCTTTAAATGCTTTCAACTTGGGAACGTGCTGCTTAAAATGATTTCAGCTTGGAACCGTGCTGCTTTAAATGATTTCAACTTCTTAAAATGATATCAACTTGGAACCGTGTTACTTCAAATGTTTTCAACTTCGATGCGTACTGCTTTAAATGATTTCAATTTGGTAAAACGATTTCAATATGGAGGCGTGCTGCTTTAAATGATTTCAAGTTGGAGGCGTGCTGCATTAAATGATTTCAACTGGAAACTTGCTGCTTAAAATAATTCAAACTTGGAGAAATGATTTCAACTTGGAACCGTGCTACTTAAAATGATTTCAGCTTGGATTCGTGCTGCTTTAAATGATTCCAAGTTGGAGGCGTGCTGCTTAAAATGTTTTCAAGTTTAAGACGTTCTGCTTTAAATGATTTCAACATGGAGGCGTGCTGTTTCAAATGATTCAAACTTGGAGGCGTGCTGCTTGAAATATTTCAACTTGGAAACGTGCTGCTTAGAATGTTTTAAACTTTGAGGCATGCTGTTTTAAATGATTTCAACTTGGGACATTGCTACTTAAAATGATTTCAACTTGGATGCGCGCTGCTTTTATTAATTTCAAACATGGAGGCGTGCTACTTGGAATAATCTAAATTTGGAGGCGTGCTGTCATAATGATTTCATTTTTGGGGCGTGCTGCTTCAAATGATTTAAAATATAGAGACATTTTGCTTTACCCATAACGCGACATACAAGCCTTTTAACGCCTTTTCAACCCCCCTCCCCCTTTTGTTGTCTCAAATGGTGAAAAAATGCCTAATTTAGACCCCCAACACTTGTTTTTGTTTGAGAAATGTTGTTAAAAAAAGTTGCCACTTTTTCGGCGCGGCCCCCAACCAAAATATACATCAGGGGGTTGCCAGAAGGGGGATGTGCCCCCTTCTGTTTGGGGGGTTAGAAGGGGGGGGGGCGGAGTCCCCCTCATCGCCAAGAAAGATTTGGACTTATGAGAGGCTATAAATGACCCCAGATTGATCATAAGGTAACGTGTAACCAACGCTGAAAAGCATCTGACTCTATCTCAATCCATTGAGAAGTTGCAGCACTTTGAAATCAATTTTGATGGAAAAAATCAACGCAAAATAGTGATTGTTGGCAATTTTGAGATGTCCCCTCGTTGCCATGGTAACAGAAAATTTAAGCCTGAGCATGTTGTTGCAATGGCAATGGTCCAGTCAACATTTGTGCCAAGTTTGATTAGTGTTGAAGCAGTTTTTATAGTATTATAGCAATTTGAACTTGTAACTGGATACTTTTCAATGAAAACAGCCATTTTTCACAACATGCTCATGAAGTAATGGGTTAACATGATTTGAACTTGGAGGCGTGCTGCTTTAATTGATTTGAACTTGGAGGCAAACTGCTTAAAATGATTTCAATATTTAGGCGTGCTGCTTAAAATGATTTAAACTTGGGGGCGTGCTGTTTAAATGATTTCAGCTTTGATGCGTGTTGATTTAAATGATTTCAATTTGGAGGCGTGCTGCTTAACATAAATTTCAAAATCGATACGTACTGCTTTAAATGATTTCAACTTGGAGGCGAACTGCTTAAAATGATTTCGATATTGAGGCGTGCTGCTTTAAATGATTTCAACTTGGAGGCGTGCTGCTTTAAATGATTTCATCTTGGAGGCGTGATGATTTTAATTTTTTTAATTTGGAGGCGTGCTGCTTCAAAAGATTTAAAATATAGAGACGTATTGTCAACATCGATACGTGCTGCTTTAAATGATTTCAACTTGGGTGCGTGCTGCTTTTCAACTTGGAAACGTGCTGCTTTATATAATGATTTCAACTTGGAGGCATGCTGCTTTAAATGATTTCAGCTTAGCGGCGTGCTATTTTAAATGATTTCAACTTGGAGGCGTGCTGCTTTAAATGATTTCAACTTACTCAATGCCATTTAGATGAACTGAGGCGATGCCTTTCGTTACTCGGTTAGTTTCGGCATCAAAGTTTTGCTTGCCATCATAGTTATTGGTCCAGGGAGTATAGTGACATCCAGCTAAGTAAATTCCTAAAGAATAAATCATATAATAAACATATATATTAACTGGATGTGACAAACATACCTTGTCTCTTTTAAACATTAATGATAAGGTATTTGTTAAGATGTCTTAAAGCTCATATTGAGGCTGACACGGGCAAATATGATCATATTGAGGCTGACACGGACAAATAAGCTCATATTGAGGCTGACACGGGCAAATAAGCTCATATTGAGGCTGACCCGGGCAAATAAGCTCATATTGAGGCTGACCCGGGCAAGTAAGCTCATATTGAGGCTGACCCGGGCAAATAAGCTCATATTGAGGCTGACCCAGGCAAATAAGCTCATATTGAGGCTGACCCGGGCAAATAAGCTCATATTGAGGCTGACCCGGGCAAATAAGCTCATATTGAGGCTGACCCGGGCAAATAAGCTCTTATTGAGGCTGACCCGGGCAAATAAGCTCAAATTGAGGCTGACACGGGCAAATAAGCTCTTATTGAGGCTGACCCGGGCAAATATGATTATGACCGAGCGTCCCGTCGTTCTAATAAGGCAGTGCTACTATATTCAGTTTATACATGCACACTTCGTTCCAAACTCTTAATTATTAAGTGTTCGACTCAATAAATAAGTGACAAAATTTGCCTGGCTATCCGATTAAGAAGAGAAAAAATGCAAATGATGAAATGCTGATTGCTATAAATTTCTATAAGGGTCTGCTATTCTTGTATTAAAAATATCCTAGCAGGAAACCTTTAAAGTTGACATTTTTCGGTTGAGAGTAGCATAAATCAACCAACAGACAAACTTTAGACTGTTTGAGATTATCAATGACAGCAATTAGGAAGATTTATTATTAAAAAGTAGCAAAATTTACCTTTCATATGACAACATTTGGCCTTCCACCTCCTGTCTTTATGAGGATTGCTGTAGTCACTTTGAAATCCACCGATGTACGAATTGCCAGGGCATTGATATATCATAACTTGGTCCCAATCGTTTATATACCCTGAAATACATAGTTTTAAATACATAATCAGCATTGGCATATTTTGATCTTCAATGTTCAGAGGAAATAATGGCCCATTCGTCAAATACACTAACTCTTAAAACATTAAAGCATGTACAAAAGAAACATAGTCACTTTAATTTCTAATTTCTGTTATGTCACTTCATTTTCTAATTTCTATAAAACGGAAACCAACGTAAGATCAATAAATATAGGCAAAAATATGATAGAATTTCTGATGACGAAAATTAAATACTGTACAAATAGTTGGTTTCTTGAAATAAGATAGAAGATTTGCACGACGGCGGCAGACTGCATATGTTATCACAAAAACTCACCTCTGATCACTTTGTGCTTAAAAAATGAGCCAAATTGTTTGTTGCACACGCGCAAATCAACAAAAGGCAAAAACATGATTTTACATAATACCTGTCCAATAGCAAGTGGGCGTCAGACCAGCAACCTTAACTGGAAAATCTCGACATTTCATGGAGAATACACGATCTTCATGGGGATTGCTGTGTATACTCGATACATGGGATACGAACTGGTTCTGTCTGTCACATTTGAATTCCACATGTTGATCATAATTGTTTAAAAGTCTGCAACCGCCAGTGTGAAGCACACTGGCCACAATCAGAAGTTCCTTTATTGATTAAAAATATAACAATCTTTCATTTAATTAACATCATATACCTAAGAAAAAGCGTGTAATGGTGGTTAGATATTAATCGTAATAGTATTCGCAACATTCCGGACATTTTCGTAAAAGTACGGAGAACTACTATAATCGTCATTCGGCAAGGTGTTTGGAATATCCACGGTGACTGCAACATGTTTCTTTGAGGTTTAGGTTTAGTAAAGTTTTGAAATATTTTGCTCATCAAAAACAATCTTAAGACACGTCACACTCTGTCCCTTTGGTAAAAAGTATACAGACGAAAAAACATTTGAATATATTGGAAATATAGCCTGTAAAAGACGCATGATCCATCAAAAGCCTCATACCCTCATTGGCGCATTTATGCTATGACTTATAAAAAAGGTTTAGGCCTTTCTTTTATGAAGAAGGCGCTTTATACTTTCACCTGTGCCCCTCATTATAGTAAAATAAATACAAACAAATTAAAGAAATAAATTCACATTCTAAAATTTATTTAAAACAGTTCTTACCCAAATGAGATACATTTCAGTTGTAGAATTCTTACTTTTAACGGGAAGATGGTTATTTTTCTGAAAATGTCAGAGTAAAATTATTAAAAAATGCAGAAACTTTTTGATTTTCACGTATTGTGTCTATGTTAGAAACTGACAACCATTATACATATTATGTATGTATGAACGAAGTTTTGAACTGCAATATTACTGCCAAACATGTATCACTTATATTATTCAAATATCAAGAAATATCTTTAAAAATCCATTCGAACTACTGATTTTGAAATTCTGTCAAAGTCCCTTTTGCTTTATATATTTTCTAAAAGACGAGGGAATGTTTGGTTCAATGCTGCCAGCTTCGTGCCGCTAGTCCGTGCAGTTCACGGGGCGTCAATGGCTGAGTGGTAAAAGCCAATTTCACGCCGTAAAGTCGCTAAATTCATGCCGTTAGACCGTTAACTTTACGGGGCATCCATGCTAAAATGCTTAAAAGTCAACGACTTGCCACTCACCGCTGTTGGTTCGAACATGGACTTCATGAATGATGCCATGTGAGTAACCTATCGTTCATGTAATATTTGAAAGACCCTGGTTGGGAGGAACCGGATAAAATGTGCGTTAATTCACTACCCATATTAACTTCTCAAAACTTTGAAAAATTATTTAAATAATATTTAAATAATGGGATATAAGGGGGACTTCTTCAACACGTTCTATGGCAATTTTGGCCACAGAGCTATAAAGGTATCTTATGTGTTTCTGTTAAAAAGCTATTTTATATCATTTTCTACTTTTTTCCTTAAACTAACTCAGAATTGTCTATGAACCTTTACTACATTTCTATGTAGGGGGATGTTCTTTTGCAAATACTACTTCCGATCAATATTTCATAGCAAAGGACTTCGTCGTACAAAGGTCTATGCTGTTGTTAATATATTTATCAATTCATATATCTTGTATCTGTTTTGTACGTTTTATGATGTTATCCCATTGTATGAATACTCCATATATTTTCTTAAACAATAAATCTAGAAAGTCGCCACACCGCCTTTATTTGCAGTGTTGATGCGACGTAAACCCCAACAATAAGTTAAAGCATGTGATGTCCTAAAATTGACTAAAGTTATTTTTGCATTAAAATACGATAGAGGCTACGTAGGTTGAGAATTTATTTTTTGTTAAGTGTAGATGTGTATAAAAATTATAAGAATTTTCTCTTTAAATGAACGTTTGTGCAGAAAGTCTCAAAATATTAAAAAAATGAATACGAAAATGTCCTAAGAATTTTTTTCCATAATTTATCGAAAACGTTCGACTTTTGATCAATCAATGCTTTGTATATTAAAATAGAATAAAAATAATAGAATAAAATGTAATTTAAGCAGATAATAAACGTTAATGAGAATTAATAAGTATAAAATATTCATCACATACCTGTAATCAAATGTCCTAACGAGAATCGTGTGGTACCTAAAGTCCTGCAATGATCGAGTCTGCATTATTTTATAGGTTGTTATATCATCCTCCATAAAAAATCCCATCTCTGAATTGACTAGTCAAAGTTTATTTGTCCCTATATTTAGATTAACATTTCAATAAACAGGACACAATTTCTTTATAAATTTCTTTTGTAACATCTCTTTTATTTTGCGCTTTTCCTTATAATGAAGCGTATGTGATGCAGGGACCGTCGTCATTTTTCTTTAAAGGCGTTTTGTTGTAATTTTATATGAAAACCTTGTCAAATATTCACAAACGGGTAGGTTGTTTACTTTTTGAATGGAATCAAAATGCATTAAGTTTATATGAAGAAAGTTAACTGCACGAAAAAACCTGCGGAAAAAACAAAGATATTAATTTTTCCAAGGAAAGCGTAATACCGGACGATCGTCGGGACAAGTTGCCGTTTTGAATCTCTTGGAATTTTTTGCAACCCTATCTACTATACGACAAAACACAGCAGTTAATAAATTAACCGAATCATCTTTAAAAAATCATATGTATAACAATATAGAACAATGTTCTAGCGGAATGCCAAAAATTGGTGGTGTGAAACTATATATTGGTGATTACAATACTGCATCTATTGGACATTTATTAGAGTCCAATATAGGTGTGACAGTAACCCGTCCGATAAAATTCAGTATTGCACTCAACAATGTAGAATGATCCTGTAATATTACATATCGTAAGTTTAAGTATTTCTCTTTTCCTAATATTTGGGTCGTTGTTGTATAATTAAATGTGCAAGAAGAAAATTTGGTTGATGTTAACATTTGTAATATTCAAGGGAATATCAGTATTTTCTTCTTATATTACCATCATCTTGCATAACCTCCATGATACATTACCATCATCTTGAATAACCTCTATGATACATTACCGTCATCTTGCATAACCTCCATGATACATTACCGTAATTTTTCATAATCTCCATGATACATTACCGTCATTTTTCATAACCTCCATGATACATTACCGTCATCTTGCATAACCTCAATGATACATTACCATCATCTTGCATAACCTCCATGATACATTACCATCATCTTGCATAACCTCCATGATACATTACCATCATCTTGCATAACCTCCATGATACATTACCATCATCTTGCATAACCTCCATGATACATTACCATCATCTTGCATAACCTCCATGATACATTACCATCATCTTGCATAACCTCCATGATACATTACCATCATCTTGCATAACCTCCATGATACATGACCATCATCTTGCATAACCTCCATGCTACATTACCATCATCTTGAATAACCTCCATGATACATTACCATCATCTTGCATTACCTCCATGATACATTACCATCATCTCGCATAACCTCCATGATACATTACCATCATCTTGCATAACCTCCATGATACATAACCATCATCTTGCATAACCTTCATGATGCATTAACATCATCTTGCATAACCTTCATGATACATTACCATCATGTTGCATAACCTCCATGATACATACACTATCATCTTGCATAACCTTCATGATACATTACCATCATCTTGCATAACCTCCATGATACATTACCATCATCTTGCATAACCTCCATGTTACATTACTTATCAATCTCGCAATAATCTCCATGATACATTACATCATCTTTGGAATAACCTCCACGAATACATTACCCCCCTCCATGATACATTTACCATCATCTCGCATAACCTCCATGATACATTACCATCAATCTTGCATAACCTCCATGATACATTACCATCAATCTTGAATAACCTTATGATACATTACCATAATCTTGCATAACCTCCATGATACCTTACCATCAACTCGCATAACCTTCATTATACATTACCATCATCTCGCATAACCTCCATGATACATTACCATCATCTCGCATAACCTTCATGATACATTGCCATCATCTTGCATAACCTCAATGATACATAACCATCATCTCGCATAACCTCCATGATACATTACCATCATCTTGCATAACCTCCATGATATATTACCATCATCTTACAAAACCTCCATAATATATTACCATCATCTTGCATAACCTCCTTGATACATTACTGTTTTATTATTTTATTTATGTGTCATTTCATTCATTTTTCATTACATTCGTGTAACATTTCCTTCATGTTGCATTATCTTAAAATTGTGTCACATTATTTTCATCTTGCCTTTAAAGTAGCAGCATTCTTAATAAACTTCATGTTGTATGTTACATTACCATTCATCTTACATAACCTTTATGTTACATTACCTTCCTGTTAAATTACCTTTATGTTATATTACCTTTTTGTTATATTACATTTATATTATATAGCCGTCATGTAACATGACATTAGTTTATTGTCACATAACGTTTATTTCATATATATATATATACCTCCATGTAACATTACCTTTATGTAACATAAACTTATTACATTACTTTTATGTTAAATTACCTTTACGTTACATTATCTTTATGTTACATTTTCTTAATATTACATTACCTTTATGTTACATTATCTTATGCTAGCAACATAATGATTTACCTTCTCTTGTATATTACATTACCATTCTGTTACATATCCTTATGTTACATAAGCTTTATGTTACATTACCTCCATGTTACATTATCTTCATCTTGCCTTTTAAGAAGCATCATGATAATTTACCTTTATGTTGCATATTACATTACCTTTAAGTTGCAAATCTTGTGTTACTATTATGTTGCATTGGCAACAAATAACATGACCATCATGTTGCACATTCTAGAAAGTTTGCAAGAAAAGAAAATAGAAATCACAGTAGGTAAAACTGGTACTAGTACTTATTACAATATATTAGTAAGCTAGCCATTTTCTTTTACTGAATATTTGATATAGCACGTGACTTGTATTTAATTTCATTTCCAACAACATAAAAGTAGGATACTGGTTGTTTAAAAAATGGTATTTCTAAAATTAAAATCGTCAACATCTTAAATATAATTAATGTTCATTAAAGATATACTATGCTCAACTTTGATAGAAAATTTAGAGAATATCTTTGTAAAAATAAAATAAACATGTTTTGACTTCACATAAAGTAGACCTGCTATGTTTAAAACTCTGGTTACACTATGAATAGTATCATAAAAATACCTGCCAGTTTTTAAAAGAAAGGACCGATTTTACTTGTCCGTAAATAGAAAACGCAGCTTCCCATACATAGTTTATTCATTCTTTTATTCAAATTAGACATATTTAGTAAGTATTTTATAGATTTCAATTAGTTTCTTTGACTAAAATCTATAAAGAATATGTTTACGTTTACAACACACATTTTGATAAAATCTACTTTTTTTACAGTAGGAGTACATCCTGTTACCCGATTCATGGATATATAATTCACGCCATACATACAATATACAAACACCCGGATCTTGTCTTATGGCTTTACAATTTCATATTTTTTCATACGAGGGATGATCAAAAATAAACCGGACTTTGACTGGCAATTGAAGAATTTTCATCCTATCACTTATTGTTATATATCAAACTTAATCGGAAAACAATACCTGTAAACTGATACTTTATTTAATCAGATAACGCAAATAGCTTGTCCGTAACAGCGAATTCAAACACCATGGTTAACGCACACCCGGCGCAGTGCCTAAATTCGCCTTTGACATGAGGCGCTTTATGCTGCGTGTATTTTACAATATGGCACATTTAGATTTCAAAATGCGCCAAAGCGTCATGTACCATATCTTGACGTTGTCAGTAAAAATGACTTCATTTAAACCATATTTTACATTTACAATCACAATTCAAACGTCACATGTTAATTAAATTCTCGCGTTAAAAACTATGTCGTCGGAATGTCTTGAAAATCGATCAATAGGAAAAAATTGTCAAATGTAAGACGAGAAACTGTTTAAAACGTAGAAAAAGATTATGGCTATCAAGGGAAAAGTTCCAGAAAGCCACAGCATATTTTTTGATTAGCTTAAAATATTAAGAAAGGATAATAGAGAAATAGAAACAAGTAAGGGAGAGACAGAAAAAATACATTTTCAAGGACGTTGGTGACGTCAGTCGCCAAGACGTTGCAAAATGACAGTCGATTGACTGCGGACATTGTCAACGATGTTCGAAAGTAACTACGGGACGGTGCAGTCAACTCTGAGGATCTTAAAATGATAATAGTTAATGCATTAATTGCATGTATTGTATTCTTGGTTTACAATTGTATCAATTATTTTCTTATTTTACGCAGTAGTCTTATGGAGAAATTGTGTCAACAATTTAACAGCCACTGTTCAAATTGGCTATGCGTTTTATTTATTTTAAAATAATGACAATTTTGATCATAGTTGTATTATTATGTTATTTTTTCGTATGTATGATACATTATCATTCAGCAACTTTATTTTATATTATTTGTAATACATAATATAGTTAATTGCATGTGCGATTTCTTCAACAATCAAGTTACAGAAGAAAATAACGGAAGTGTGCGTCATTACAGGAGCTCTTTATCACCATTCATTCTATTACAATACAATATGATACCCACTTGTACAGAAATATATATATAGGCAGGGGATCCGCCGCATCAATAACATGACGGTACCACATATTGGCCTACTCCGTAAATGAGTAAAAATCTGCTCCGTTAAGGAACGCTTGTGACGACGTTAACGTCAATTTTAAAGTTATACCGTGCGCCGCATAGCTTTACATGTGCATGCCAATAACAGCATAACTTTTTTCTTTGTTAATATTTCTTGTTGGTATTTTTTGTATTATTTAGGGGATAGATTCCGATTTATTTTCCGTGTATTGTTATGTAAATTCATTTAACAGGTTAAGAATCATTTACAAAGTCCGGTTAATTTTTGATCATCCCTCGTACATTATATACATAATAAGATAGATAATGTTACATGTGCTATGTTGTCCCCGTTGATGAATTATCACCTTATATGGCCATTATTGCACAAAAACCTATTCCAAAAACATCTTACGGTCGCTTTGGATTTTATGAAAATCCGATTAATGTTTGAATATTAATGACAGAAATTTGCACATAAATTAAAATTATAAAAACGAAATGTCCTAGATTTAAAGCAGCATGCTAACAGATGAGCCAAAATATTTCAAGAAAATCAAACTTGAGATAAAAATGTACAATGTACTAAAATTTCAAGAAAGTAAAAGATTCAAGATCCAAGTAACACTTATCATGTGATTTGCGATTAATGACTGATTTTACAGAATATATCACAATAATTTATTGTAAGGGTTATATTCGCAAACATTGTATTTTGACCTCTTTGTGGTTATTTACGTGTATTGTAAGTACCGTTTTGAATGTGTAAATTAGTTTCTTTATTCCCTTCACAAGATTTTACTTTTAAATACATTTTCAAATTTTTCATTAAAATTAGCATAATCTGGAGGCATGTTGCTTTAAATCTGTTTTTGTTGGTATGAAGCAATTAAGGAAAATAAACGCCAATAAATTGCTAACGTGGTTTTAAAGATAAAAGATAAACGTTAAAAAAAATTAATCGATTTATAATTCGATGGTTCTTCACTAAAACTTCTCAAAATATCACTGACAAACTCCAGCAAAGTTCATATGGAAATGCTTCTTTGATAGCTTAAGTTTCGACATTCATACAACCAAGAAATTATTCTCAGCTTCACATTCCAGCTCGACACAAAAAAATGTCGAGCTGAATGTCGTGCCGAATATCGTGCCAGCTCAACGGTGATAAATCGAATGTCCAGCTGAATGTTCAGCATGAACGGTTTGACCCATTTAACTGACAGTTGTTATTCCTACACAAATTTTTTATGCATTGGAAATTTATCGGCATCGTTGTAGCAAATTCGGATGGTTTACCGTTAAAATCAGAAAACATCTTTCAGTTATTCTTAAACCCATTAGATTTTTTTACTTATCTCAAGCAAATATTTGTTCAATGACAGCTCTCATACTTTGCCAACTATTTCTTTGGCGGACATATTATTACGCCATCGTAACAAATCAATTTCATTATAACTTTAAATAAAATAAACTTGGCCGACCCGGTCTTATCCTTTCTATCTAGATCGGCAATTACTAAGAACTTGTAAATTGAATTTTTACTGAAACAATTGAAATAATTGCTTTGGAACTGGGAGAGGTCGAAAAAATATGTGTAGCTGCTCGCCGGTCTCCCTAGAGGGAGACCGTAGAAGACTAGAAATTAGACGGGTAATGCTAATTGACTAATAAATTATTTTGTGGCTATCTTGGTGGTAAAAAAACTCTATTTATTTTGAAAAACACGAATAATACATGATTTGGATATCTCAGTACTTAAGAGGCTACCTTTAGGGTGTTTGCGTGTATAAATGCAGAAACATTGCAAAAATACAAAATAACATAAATATAATTTATTTTGCATAATGAATTAGATGATACGGCCTTTGATATTTATGATAAGTTAAGTTTGATAAGTTTATTTTAATTGTAATTTATTTCGGAACCATGGATCAGTGCACTTCAGAAAAGGTAGGTCATGTGTGTATGGATAGTATTGTAATAGTTTTTTGGCACATTATTTGCAATGAGACATTGTAGCGTATTGGTAACACACTGGTCTATCAACTATACTGGTGAGGGTTCAAATCCCAACATTTCCCTTTTTATTTGAATAATATATTTTTCAATGCATGTGTACTTCTCAAACTTGTGCCATGCATGTAGATAACACGTTATTTATGTCTTGAAACCACTTAATGCTGTAAAATGCCGTTATTATAGGCCTACAAGAATGAGCAATTTGTATCAATGACGTTAGATATAAAGCCAGCGGAAAATCCCTTGCAGGCAAAAAGATGTCCCCACTACCAAGACCGTTAGCTAAAGCCCATACGTGCCAAAGCGTGCTGTAAGCTCTAGACTGGAGGAGTATATCCGGCAGTAGAGTCACTTTATCCACCAGGATCTCCGGCAGGCTATCTATCTCGTCACGGTGGCTATGGAAATGTATGTCACGATAAGATAAATACCAATAAAATGCTTAATTTCATAAAAATTAACGTCGAATATGTTATGTCTTAAAGAAAACATTTACACAGTTAAATAATCTTAAAATTAATGGCTGCTATAAGCCTCATTAAGCTATTCTAATGGCTGCTAAGCCACATTAAACTATTTTCATGGCCGCTAAGCCTAATTAAGCTATTCTAATGACTGCTTAGCCAAATTTAGCTATTATCATGGCTGCTAAGCCTAATTAAGCTATTCTCATGGCTGCTAAGCCGCATTAAGCTATTCTAATGGCTGTTAAGCCACATTAAGCTATCATCATTATCATCATTATCATCATCAACTCATCTATATCATCTACATCATCATTATCATCATCACTATCATCATCATCATCATTATCGTCAATATATAAATATATTCAGCAGCAGCAGCACACAGCAGCAGCAGAGCAGCAGCAAGCACAGGAAAAATAATTTTTTCATCATTTTTTTACCAAAAACTAACTAATGTTATCATTTTTCATCATTTGCATCATTTTTAATTTCTTCTTTATTATCTCATCATCATCACCACCACCCCCATAATCATCAGTAATCATCATCGCTTCATTCTTATCTTTAACATCAAGTCAAATAAGTCGTTCATCATCATCATAAGTACGTCATAATTATCATTATATCACCAGTAAAGATCAGTACAATTACCATATCACCCACAGTTCATCATCAACCGCCAATCATCTGAACATCATTAACAACTATCATTATCATTATATCGTTAACCATCATCATGATAATCATCATAAGTATACAAATCAACATTACATCATAATCAGCTGTACATCACACTATCAGCAATTCAATAATTGAAAATTTTAACATAATACAAAGGGGGCTAATATTTGTGCAAGTCAAGATGATCATCATTTTTTGGATGTGATACGAAAAATATATTTTAATATGTTACTAAAACAAATACTGCTGGTCCCTGTTTTCTTAAAACATTAACCATACAGTATAAAACGGACTTCGTGTAATTGAGCGCTGAAAATGATGATGGAAGAGTGATGATAAGATAATGATGCTGATTTTTGATGGGATGATTGATGATAATTTTTGATGATGATGTTGATGATAATTTATAATTTTGATGAAAATTATGACATAATATTTGTAAATTTATGATTTTGGATGAAATTGATGATAGATGGGGATTAAGGTGAATGATATTAATAAACAGGTTTTGGATGATGCTGCTGATGAATTTGATAATGAAATGAGTTGTTGACAAAAAAACTCCGTGCAGCTACTCCAAGTGGAGTTCCCTAAAATTTGTATGTCGCCAAACTTTTCGGAAGTAGGTGGAGCGAAAGGGCAAGAGGTGGGCAAAAATACTGAGTTGCGTGTGCTGGGCAATTTTCAAGCATTCATATCAAAGTGGGAATCTAAACTGCAAATTCTAAAAAAATTATAATGCAATTGTTTTATTTATTGCATAGCTGTGGATAAGTACATATACAAAGACAGCAAAAAAGAAAAGCAGCAAAATAAATCTTGTTCCATTGACTCTAATATGTGGACTTCAGCCGTCAAATATCACATTACATTTTTTTTTCTTCTTGTTGCATTTAATACATGTTTGTTTTGCTTTAACGTAATCCTATTATAATACTGCAGTTTGTAAACGTCCCGATTTTCATTGGATAAATGCATGACGTTTTTATATATTTTTTACATGACACGACTTCTGTTCATAGGTCGTGAAAGTAATTTCTTTTTTTTTTTTCTCAAATAAAAAAGGAGTTTTCTATAATAATTTATAAGTTTTAAATAATAAATACGTCCCTCCAGGGCTTCCCGTTACTTTTTTCTAGTATTAAATGGTAATGTGTATCGTAAAAATTTTCATACTTTTTATTGCGTCGACACAAAAAAAGCAACAGCAAAAAAAACAAACAAGATAAACTTAAATATAAGTAGGCATGATTATAAAATGCATAACAGCTTAAAGGTAAATAAGCCCTCAGATTACAAATATACTTGTTTTTCTTTTGTAGAAGGAGCAACATGTGTTTTATAATGTTATATTAATGGATTTTTGAACATTAACATTGTTTTTAACTTTAAGCAAATAGTGCTGAAAATCTGATATAATTAAGGTTAGCAAAAATTTAAAAACAAAAAGATATTTTTATCTACCATACAAAAGTACCCAAATATCGTACAACCGTACTTTTTATCAAATACGCGAAAGAAATAAAAAAAATATGGTTAGTACTATTGATAATGAGTTGAAAAGTTTAATAGGATGCCGAACTATAAAGTTTTTACAACAATAAATTTGCATTATCGCGGGGTTGAATGGACCTCATAGATGTACAAATTGGAAATTACGAGAGAAAAACAAAAGTTTCATTCTATTATATACGAATACGAAATACGAATACGAACTTTATTAAGCATAAAACAAGTACAATGTTTATAGCCATAGAAATAACAAATAAACAGACGGAAAGACAAAAAAAGATGCAAATTTAGAAATAAAAACAAGAACATAAAGCTTTTTTATTCAGTTACACGTGAAAAACATTTGTCACTGTAATTCAGGTGTAATTCACTGTAATTCAGGGTGTAAATTCACTGTAGGTTTTAATTCACTGTAGGTGTAATTCACTGTAGGAAGAACTTTATTTCCTTGCCGACGACAGCAAATTTCCCTTTTTTATACGAAGGACTTCACATGTCGTAAACTTGTAAATGCGGTCCCTGACAAGAACAAAGAAAATAATTCGAATAACATCATTATTTCAAGACTAAAAACAAAAATTGGGCGGCTTCAATGCATATCATTAAGCAGATTAAATACATACATTGAACTTGAACTTTTCTTACACAAATAAGGATAACTAAAACGTATTCTATATTTTTCTCTAGCTACCTTACGGATTGCCAGTGTTCTACCCAACTGCTCGTTTGTGCCTGAAGCAATAAAACCTCAAATACTCTGAGTTATGCTCCGGACTAAATACAAATTAAGAAATGCCATATACATTGAATATACGAGTATAATAAATACAAAGTCGGACCGCAATAAGAGTGCCAAGGAGGGGGAAATTAAAAATCTTTTAAACAAACCGTCAGACCGACCAACCATCCAGCCAGCCGACCAGTTTACCTCCTTCAAACTTTGTTTGCGAAAATATAACAATAAGGCATATTTCGTCAAGTTGTTGGTAAATTCTGTTAAAAGCGTGCTACTTTAAATGATTCCAATTTGGAGGCGTGGTGCTTTAAATGATTTTAACTTTGAGGTGTACTGCTTTAAATAAATTCAACAAAGAGGCATGTTACTTTTATTTATGAAGTTTGTAGGCGTGCTGCTTTAAATGATATCAGCTTGGAGGTGTGCTGCATTACATGATATCAAATTGGAGGCGTACTGCTTTAAATGATTTCAGCTTGGAGGCGTGCTGCATTAAATGATATCAAATTGGAGGCGTACTGCTTTAAATGATTTCAGCTTGGATTCGTGCTGCTTTAAATGATTCCAAGTTGGAGGCTTGCTGCTTAAAATGATTTCGACATTTAGGAGGCGTTCTGATTTAAATGATTTCAACTTGAAGGCGAACTGTTTAAAATGATTTCAATTTTGAGGCGTGCTGCTTTAAATGATTTCCACTTAATGGCGTGCTGCTTAAAATGATTTCAATTTGGAGGCGTGGCGATTAAAATAATTTAAACTTGGAGGCGCACTGCTCAAAATGATTTCAACTTGGAGGCGTGCTGTTTTAAATGATTCAAACTTGGAGGCGTGCTGCTTTAAATGATTTCAACTTGGAGGCGTGCTGTTTTAAATGATTCAAACTTAGAGGCGTGCTGTTTTAAATGATTCAAACGTTGAGGTGTGTTGTTTTGAATGATTAAAACTTGGAGGCGTACTTGAAAGATTTCAATTTAGTGACGTGCTGCTTAAAATGCTTTAACTTGGAGACGAGCTGTTTCGATTGATTTCAACTTGAAGGCGTGCTGCTTAAAATGATTTAAAATATAGAGCCGTACTGCTTTACATGATTTGAACTTAGAGGCGTGCTTCTTTAAATGATTTTAACTTGGAGGCGAACTGCTCAAAGTAAGTAACATTATGCTCATATTTTCATCGTCAAGTTGAGCAAAATTAACTTTATATTTCAAAAGATTGACTGTCAAAATGGTGATTGACCAACAGTTGATATTGGAAAATATTATGGGTAAAATTATAAATCTGTCTAAAATTTAAAAAGACTGCCGACTCTTTTTATATATTAAACGTTATAGGTAAATTTTTATGGATATTTACAGAAAGTGTGTATCTGTGAGTTATTCAAGGTTTATGCGAACTTAATTATTAAATTAGAAGGAATTATGGCAATATGAAAACATATATTGACTAAAATTGACTAAAAATGATTTCGGCTTGGATGCGTGCTGCTTTAAATGATTTCATTTTGGAGGCGTGTTGCATTAACTGATTTCAACTTGGAGGCGTGCTGCTTTTAATGATTTAAACTTACTCAACGTCACTTCGATGAATTGAGGCGATGCCTTTCGTTACTCGGTTTTTTTCGGCATCAAAGGTTTGCTTGCCATCATAGGTTTTGGTCCAGGGAGTTTTAAAAACCCTTTCCACCCAAAAGTAAATTCCTAAAAAAAAATCATAAAAAAAATATATTTTTTTGGCGGGTTATGCGAATACTTTGGGCCCCTATTAAAAAATTAATTGTAAGTTTTTTTTTTAAAAAGTCTTAAACCCTCACTGTGTTTGTTGGATAAAAATTAAAATGTAAAGAGAAAATATGTTCAGGGCCCGTTTTTAGTTGAAAAACAGTTTTTCCCTTCGTCCGTAAAATTAATAAAAATATAAAGGGCAAAAACTGAAATTCTTTTATACACCCCCACCCAAACATTAATTATTATTGTTCCCCTTTAAAAAAATACAAAAGGCCTGGTATAAATAAACAAAAAAAAAAAATTTTAAAAACAAATTTTGAAATTATAAATGGCAGAAATTTTAAGAAAAAATTATTTTTAAAAAATTTAGAAAAATTTTCCCTTTAAATATGACAACATTTTGGGCCCTTTTCCACCTCCTGTTTTTTTAAAAAAGGATTCCCTGTTAATTTTGGGAAATCCCCCCGATGTCAAAATTCCCAGGGATTGATATATCATGACTCCGCCCCAACGTTTATTTAGCCTGAAAAAAACACTTTTTAAAGATACAAAATTTCAACTTTTTAAAATTTTTTGATCTTCAAATTCAAAGAGGAAATGAACAGTAAAAGCCCACAAAGCCCAAATTGTCGGATATATTAAAACTCTTAAAGCAAAAGAAATCGCACTCATTTCATTTTCCCTAATTTATTAAAACCCGGAAACCCAACTGAGATTAATTAAATACAGACCAAAAATATGAAGCATTTCAAGTAGGTTTTTCTTTGGAAATAAGAAGAAGATTTGCAACGAACGGCGGCCAGACTGGCATTGTTATCACAAAACCAGACATCTGATCACTTTGTGCTTAAAAAAAATAAGCCAATTTGGGTTTTTGCGAACACGCAAATTCAACAAAAAGGCAAAAACCCAATTTTTACATAATACCTGTCCCAATAGCAAGTTGGGCGTCAGACCAGAAACCTTTTAACTGGAAAAAATCAGGAAATTTCATGGAGAATATCGATCTTCACGGGGAAATTGGGCTGTGTTACTCCGAAACATGAATACGAACTGGTCTTGTCTGTCACATTGAAATTTCACTCGTTGATGATAATTGTTTAGAAGGCTGCAACCGCCAGTGTGAAGCACACTGGCCACAATCAGAAGTTCCTTTATCGATTAAAATTATAACAATTTTTCAGTAATTAACATCATATGTCTAAGAAAAAATATGTAAAGGTGGTCAGAAACATGTACTTGTAGTTAATCGTAATAGTATTCGTAACATTCCGGGCATTTCTGTAAAACTACGGAGAACTACTATAATCGCCATTCGGCAACGTGTTTTGAATATCCACGTTTTTTTAGGTTTAGGTTTAGTGAAGTTTTTGAAATATATTGCTCATCAAAAACAATAGTAAAAAACGTCACACTCTGTTACTTGTATACAAACGAAAAATATTCGAATATATTGGAAAATAGCCTGCAAAAGCCGCAGGGTTTCCAGCAAAAAAAAATTCATTTTCTCCATTTAAAAACACTTTTAACAAAACGATAAAAAAAGGATGTTAAAGGGCCTCTTAAAAAATTGATTTAAAAAAATTTGGGCCCGCCTTTTTTTATTTTCCCCTGAAAGGGTATGAAAATTCCCCTCAAAAGTTTTTTTTAAATTAAATTTAAAATTTAAAAATTAAAAATTATTTAAAAAAAAAGTTCCCCCCCAAATTTAAAATTTTAACCATTACATTAAAGGTTTTTTAAAAATTTCTCTTAACGGAAAGGGGTTTCTTTTTTTCTGAAAATTTTTCAAAAATTTATTTATAATAAATTTTTAAAAAATTTGCGTTTTTCATTTTCACTTTGGGGTGTGTTGAAAATGTTTAAGGAAAAACTGCCCTAAGAAAATTTAAAATATAAAAAACGAAAAATATTTGGTCTATTTTTTTGAAACGGTTATTTGGATTTTCCAATATTACCCCCAAAATATGTATCTTTTTATATTTAAGTTCCTCTTTTTTTAACTACTCTACAATAATTAAAAAGACGTAGGGTGAGGGTTTAGGGTTAAAACCCAAGTTTTCCCCCCCAACTAAAAAGGGGTTGAAGTTCAAGACCCGTCAATGGCTGAGGTAAAAAGCTCCCTTTAAACTTTCGAAAATGTTAAAATTTTTCCCCCCTTACCTTAACTTTATTTGGTATTGTTAAAATATTTAAATTGGAACAAATTTTGCTCTTTCACCGCTTTGGTTCCAAACCCAAAAATTCTTAAATAAAATAAAATGTAAATGTGAGTAAGCTATCGTTCCAAAAAAAACTGCAGGACCCACTGTTCCCGCCGCTTTTTTTCGGGGCCTAACGCCCCTTTGGGAAGTCGACCCCAAAATTTTTGTGTTACACTTCACATCGAACTTTGGGGGCCCAAAGCATTTGGGGCCCCAAAATCAAAAGAAAACTGCCTCAAAGGGGCGAAATATGTTTATTAATAAAAACGAAATTGGGGGTTTTCCAAAAGTTTTTAAAAGGTGTAAACGAGTTCGGGCTTAAATACGGGAGAAACGGGCTTTTTTTGGGATTGCGAGTTTTGAAAAAATTTTTGGGGTTTAAATTTCAAAAAATGGCAAAATCGATACTTTTTTTTGATTTGAAAGGAAAAAAAAGTTTTTCCATTTAAATTTTTTACCTTTTGGGAATACTGAAAATTTGTGCCCGGGAAATTAACAATGAAATCTAGTAAAAATAAAAATTGCGAATGTATTCCTAAAAAATAAAAAGGGTGCTGGCAAAAAATTTTCCATTTTCCCCTCAGTCATTTACTTGATAACTTTTTTGTGCCAAAATTAAAGGCCCCAAATTTTAAAAAATGAAAAGTTTTTCACTAACTGATCAAGATCATTTAAATCCCTAATTCAGGGCACATGTTTTGAGTTTATCTAAAAAACCTTTGATGAAACCCAAATAAAGGGAAAGGGGAATATTGTTTTCCCAAGGAACTATAAAAATAACTCAAATTACAATTTCTGGTAAAATTTAAAGTTTCTCGATGGGTTTTTAAAATAGTGATTTTTACTATTACATTTTTAAGGGTTTATCAATATTTGAAACCTCCTTTAACCAAATTTTTAAAGGCCAAACTTTTTTTAAAAAAAAATTTGGGAAAAATCCTTTAAATTTCTTTAAAAAACCAAGGGGGAAAAACCCAAAAAAAATAAAATTTTTAAAAATTTTGTTTAAATAAGGTTCAAAAGAAATGTAAAAAATAAATTTTAAAAAAAAATTTTTGCCCATAAAAAACTGATCAAGGTCATTTGAAATTTCTCTTTTGTTCAAACTAAAAATTTACCGGTTTATATCCTTACCCGGAAGTGAAAAATAAACCCCCGCGATTTGTGCAAAATAATTTAAACGCAAAAATTGCTTTGAAAAAATCTTCGTGGGTAGCCGGGATTTTCCCTTTTTTCATTGGGGCCCAAATAAAAAATATATTGGCCAATTTATTTACTGGCTTTTGGAAACCCTTTTGCGGGATCCCCCCAAAATTTTTACACAATTCGCGAAAACGTATTTGCCCCAAAATGGGGTGCTTAAAATTTTTCTCTTTCCCCGGTTTACGGGAAATTTTAAACGGGAAATTTTTAAAAACCCTTATTTTTTTTGGGCTTTCTAATTTAAAAAAACCTTAAACTTTTTGGTTTAAAAACCAAAAATTGGGGAAATTTAACAAAAAATCTTTTTCAAAAACGTCATGAAATTAAATTTTTATTGTTGTGCCCTTTTTATGACTCAAATTGCCGGTTTTCAAATGTAAAAAAAAAGCAAATGTAGCTTTTAGTAAATTTGGCCCCCAAAGTGCGTTAAGGGCACTATGGGGTCGTACTCAAAGTACTTTTAAAGGGGGGACTTTGGGCCGGCCCCCACAAAGTCCCTTTTTTGGACCCCAAAAGTCGGTTGTTACAGACCACAATGGAAATAAGAGTTAGTTTTAACTCTTTTTTGCGTTCTCCTTGATATATACTGTTGTTAATATATTTATCAATTCATATATCTTGTATCTGTTTTATGATGTAATTCCATTGTATGAATACTTCATCTATTTTCTTTTTAAAAAGTAATCTTTTTTTTAACAGTAAATCTAGAAAGTCGCCACACGGCCTTTATTTGCAGTTTTGCTGCGACGTAAACCCTGACAATAAGTTAAAGTTATACTATGCTCATATTTAAGTAAAATATTTAAATCGAAGTAATTTATTAAAATCTATGAAATTCTTACTGAATATGTCTAATTTAAATAAAAATTGAATAATAAACTATATTGGAAGTCAGGTTCTCTAATACAGGACAAATGAAGTTGGTATTTTCAATAAAAAAACTGCTAGTTTTTTTTAACGACACTGTATATTCATATTGTGACGACCTATTAGTGTAGACTTTAAAACATGACTTTGTGTGAACTCAAAACATGTTTATTTTATAATTACAAAGACACTGTGTAGCTATTATTAATATTTCCTGATATCAAATTTGAACATAGTATATATATCTTTAAAGCATGTGTCCTAAAAATTGACTAAAGTTATTTTCGCACGAAAATATGATAGATGCTTCGTAGGTTAAGAATATATTTTTTTGAGTGTAGATGTGTAAATAAAAATAGTAGAATTTTCTTTTTAGATGAACGGTTGTGCGAAAAAAGTCCCCAAAAAGTAGAAAAAATGATTACGAAAATATCCCTAACATATCATGATTTTCATTTTTGTTTATTAAAAGCATATGACTTTTTTGTCATTTAATGATTTTTTGTATATTAAAATAATAGAATAAAATGTATTTAAAGAGTAATAAACGTTAATGAGAATTAATAAGTATAAAAAATTCATACAATACCTGTAACAAATGTCCTAGTACGAAAACGTGTGGTACCCTTTAAGTCGCCAATTTATCGAGTCTGCATTGTTATAGGTTGTTATATCCACCCCATAAAAAATCCGCATCTCTGAATTGACTTGTCAAAGTTTATTTGTCCCTATATTTAGATTGACATTTCAATAAACAGGACACAATTTCTTTATAAATTTCTTTTTGCAACATCTGATCGATTTTGCACTTATTTCTTATAATAAAGCTTATGTCGCCGTGTTTTCTTTAAAGGCCTATATGTAATTTCTATGAAAACCTTACTAAATATTCACAAACGGTAGCTTAGTTTACTTTTTGAATGGAATCAAAATACGGATCTTAAAAGCTACCTGTATTTCAAGGAAGGCGTAATACTTGACAATCGTGGGAACAAGTTCTGATTTGAAATCTCTTTTGGGAATTTTGCAACCCCCTCTACTTTTTTTTAAACGAATATCTTAATTAAAACATTTTGTATAAAAAATATTTGAACAAGTTTTTAGCGGAATGCCAAAAAAAAGGGGTGTTAAACTTTTATATTGGTTTATTACAATACGCATCCCATTGGACATTTATTAGGTCCAATATGGGTGACAGTAACCCCTCCGATAAAAATTTAGTAAATTTCATTCAACATGTAAAAATAAACCTGTAATTTTTATATCCCTAAAGTTAAAATTTGTTTTCCCGGGCTTAATATTTAAGGCCCTTTTTTCATGGTTTTTCTGTGAAAGAAGTAAAAATTTGGGTTTATGTTAAAAATTTGGGAAAATTCAGGGGAAATTCTAACCCTTTTAAAAATGAGTATTTCTCCTTTAAAATTTTTCATCATCTTGCATAACATCGATGATACATTATTGTCAATTTGCCTTAAAAGTAGGAACATAGTAATTTATCTTCATGTATCTTTTGTTTATGTTTCATTACATTTACTTTACATAGCTTCTATATAAACATTATATTTAAGCATAATATTTATGTTACGTTATTTTACTCTTGCAATATAAAGTAAAAGTAGCAATATAATAATTTAACATAATGTTGTATGTTACATTACCCTTCATTTTACATTACCTTCCAGTTACATTACCTTCATGTTACATTATTTTTATCTCACATTACCTTTATGTTATATTACCTTTTGTTATATTACTTTTATATTACACGACCTTCATGTAACATTAGCTTAATGTTACAAAACGTTTATTTTGTATAACCTCCATGTAACGTTACCTTTATGTTACATAACCTTATAACATTACTTTATGTTGAATTACCTTTACGTTACATTATCTTCATGTTACATTTTCTTAATATTACATACACATGTGGCAGTATCGGTGTTTGGACACCCTACCCCTATCTGCCCCTGGACCCCTACTACAACTCTGAAAAAAATCAACACTTTTAGGCTTACCATAAGGTACCAAATACAAAACACCCGATAAAATTATAAAAAAATCCACTATCAAACTTATTGTTAAAGAAAGGTGAAAAGCCTACAAACACTGTGGAACACGGGAAATCGTCGTTTCGGCGACTGAGGCGCATTCAGGCGGGATTTCGCTGCATCATTCATTAACATCAATAAAAAGAAATAGAATTCCACAGCTTACCTAATTCATGTCCAACGAATATCAATATTCTATCGCTTTTTTCTGTTTCGCGGTATTTTTTTACTTGTCGCTGCCATTTTGGAATCTGATACCTGTGTGATATACGCGATCTGTTTGGACGTCCAATTTGGCTCGTCCAATCAGATCGCGTATTTCAACCAAGGTATCAACCCAGGTATCAGACTGCAAAATGGCTACGGCAGTGGAACAGAAAAAAAATCGGAATTATATTAATATTTGTTGGACTTGAATTAAAAAAGCTGTGGAATTCTTGTTCTTTTTATTGATGTTGATGAATGATGCAGCCGGAATGCGCCTCAGTCGCGGAAACGACGATTTCCCGTGTTCCACATTGTTTGGAAAATGAACATATAGTAGGCTTTTCACCTTTCTATAGCAATAATTTTGGTAGTGGGTACCTTATAGTAAGCCTCAAAGATTTTTTCAGGGTTGTAGTAGGGGTCCAGGGGCAGATAAGGGTGGGGTGTACAAACACCGATACTGCCACCTGTGATTACCTAACCTTTATGTTACATCATCATATGCTAGCAATATAATAATTTACCTATATTAACATTCTGTTACACATCCTTTATGTTACATTACCTTTATGTTATATTACCTTTATGTTAAATTACCTTCATATTATATGTTACATTACCTTTATGCTGCAATTACCGTTACGTAAAATTATCCTTATATTTTAAGTTACATTAAGTTCATGTTACATGATCTTCATTTTGCCTTTTAAGAAGCATCATCTTAATTTACCTTTATGTTGCATTTTACATTACCTTTATGTTGCATATGACATTACCTTCATGTTGCATAACTTTCATCTTACGTTACTATTATGTTATTTTGACAACAAATAATATGACCATTATGTCGCCCATTCTAGAAAGTTTGCAAGAAAAGAAAATAGAAATCACAGCGGGTAAAACTGGTACTATAGTACTTATTACAATGAAATAGTAAACTACTGAATATCTTATATATCATGTGACTTGTATTTCATTTCATTTCCAACAAGGTCATGCAAAATGTTAAAGGTAGAATACTGGTTGTTTAAATAAAATTATTTCTAAAATTAAAAAATACATCTTAAAATGAAATAAATGTTCATTAAATATATACTATGCTTAAATTTGATAGAAAATATCGATATTTGCTTCTGTCGGTTTGTATAGATACAAAATAAACATGTTTTGCCTTCACTTAAAGCAGAACTGTTATGTTTAAAACTACGGTTACAATATGAAAAATGTCATTAAAAACCTGGCAGTTTTTTTTTAAAGAAAGAACCGATTTTATTTGTCCGGTAATAGAAAACGCAGCTTCTCATACATACATGTAGTTTATTCATTCTTTAATTCAAATTAGACATATTCAGTAAGTTTTCAATTAAAAAAGGATGAGCATAGTGTATCTTTAAGCATAATTTACGCTTACAACACACATTTTGATATTATCTACTTGTTTACAGTAGGAGTACATCCTGTTTCCCGCCTAATGATCACGCCATACATACAGTATTCAAACACCCGGATCTTGTCTGACAGTTTTACAATTTCATTTTTTTTTCATACATATATATATACATAATAAGATATTAAGTGTAACACCTGATGAATTTTCACCATATATAGCCATTAATTGCACAAAACCCATTCCGGTGGTTTTGGATTTTATGAAAATCCAAATTAATGTTTGAATATTAATGACAGAAATTTGGACATAAATTAACATTATTAAAACGTTGCCTTGCCATAGTTTTAAAGCTGTTTGCTAACAGATTTAGCCAAAATGTTTCAAGAAAATCAAACTTGAGAAAAAAATTACTAAAATTTCAAGAAAGTAAAAGATTCAAGATCCAAGTAACACTTAAAATGTGATTTGCGATTAATGACCGATTTTACAGAATATATCACAATATTTTATTGTAAGGGTTATATTCGCAAACATTGTATTTTGACCTCTTTGCGGTAATTTACGTGTATTGTAAGTATCGTTTGCTATAGTGTAAATTCCTTTCTCTATTCCCTTTCCACGATTTTACTTTTGAAAACTTTTTCAAAATTTTTATTCGAATTAGCAAGAATCTAGAGGCATGTTGCTTTAAATCTGTTTTGGTGGTATGGGAAATAAACGCCAATAAAATTTGCAAATGTGATTTTAAAGATAAAAGATAAACTTTATAAATTTCTGCCATTAAATCTGTAATTTCCCGTACTTTTCGTTAAGTAATAAGTCGACGCTAATGAGAAAAACAACAACAACAACAACAACAACTCCAACCTCCAAAAAACTAAAACTTCTCAAAACAACACTGACAAACTCCAGCTAAGTTCACATGGAAATGCTTCTTAGATACTAGTAGCTTAAGTTTTGACAAACATACAACCAAGAAATGAATAGCAGCTTCATATTCCAGCTCGACATTTAAAAAGGACAGAAAATGTAACAAATTCGGATGTTTTATTTTTAAAATCAGAAAACGTCTTTCAGTTTTTCTTAAATTCATTGGAATATATATATTTTAATACTTATCTTAATCAAAAATTTGTTTAATGACAGCACATATTTTGAAAACTATTCTCTTGGCGGTCATGTTATGACTTCAGCGTAAAAATCGATTTTGTAATAAAATAAACATGGCCGATCCGGTCTAGATCGGCGATTTCTAGGTGACAGTATAAAAACTGGTCAATTAAATGTTTACTGAAACAATTGAAATAATTGCTTTGGAACTGGGAGAGGCCGAAAAAATATGTGTCTCCCTAGAGACTAGAAATTAAACGGGTAATGTTTACTAACTGACTAATAAATAGGATATTTCTGTTGCTAACTTGCTGGTAAAAAACTGTATTTATTTTGAAAAACACGAATAATACATGATTTGGATATCTCAGTACTTAAGAGGCTACCTTTAGGGTGTTTGCGTGTATAAATGCAGAAACATTTCAAAAATACAAAATAACATAAATATAATTTATTTTGCATAATAAATTAGATGATACGGCCTTTGATATTTATGATGAGATAAGTTTGATAAGTTAATTTTAATATTACATTGGACCAAATGGTACATGAGGATAAACAGACACATAATAAATGACAAGACAGTGTAAAGTATATACATACAATAACATGTGTATATAAGTGGAGATGGTATACACAAAATTGTATATCATCATTGTTATGTAGGATATAAGCGTCAAACTATCCAGTACATGTATATAAAAATAGATTTCCCTTTGGCGCCTCGCCCCTCTTTCAATCTAATATTTTTAAACGATATAAATACACGCTTTAAATTTATTGACAGCGCCATCTATGGAAATCTTAAAAATCATGTTTTCCTCGTGCAAATTATGCATTAGGAAAAACACACATAATAATAACGTTCAATTAAAAAAGTTTTGCCATTCCTCTTCCTCGAATCGTCACAGCAAGTCAGGTGATCCTCGAGTGCTGGATTTGAAGAACAAACCATTAGATACGTTCTTGACAGCAATTGTAGATATACGTCAAGTCTTCAGGTAAGAATATTGTTTATTCTTTATGTCAAGTTAACGAAAAGCATACTCGTACAAACATTTCGAAACTAATTGCTACGTTTAAAGCACGTGGCATTGTTCGTTACAATGAGAAAATGTGTGTAGATCACAGGAGCTTGACATTCTATCAATAATTGAAAGATAAAGAAATTACAGCAAATATACCCTTGTATACAATAAGAAAAAAACTTATTGTATAGAGGGGTGTATTTGCAGTTATTTCATAATTCTTCGCTTATATTTTTCAATGGTGCAATGTCAAGCCCCTGTGGTTGAAAGAAAAATATGGCTCGGGCCTATTAACGACATGTCGTGTCTTTGCGAAAAGGCGGAAGAACCAATTACGCAAGAAAGACAAACTCGTATTTTCGCCTCTAATTTGTCGTGGCTTCGCTATTTGGCATAGTTTAATTTTCCCCTTTTCGCATTATTGCTTTTGCTTTTTTCCGCATCTGTATGTTCATGGTAAGCTTCATGTGCTTATTTATTACACGTATGACATAGCTCGTGGAGTAATGCAGTCAAATTCAACAAGTAGCTAAATTATAAGCGAAACCGCAATTACTTTTATGATATCATATTAACAAATAATTATTAAATTTGAAAGATCTCCGTTGCTATCACGACGTATCTTTGTGTTTTCGCCGCGAAAAAGCGAATACACGACACGTTATTTGCCGCCATTTGCATTTCGCCTCGAAAATGTAGAAAGACGAAACCGTTCAGCCTTGTCGTCCTGATCTTTCATTATGTAGCGAAAAAAGCAAAATGGCAGCCATATTTTCTTTTAAATGACAACATTGCCATACAATTGGTCAATGCTACATAGTCAATGTAATATGAACTTTAACGATTAGCCAGGAATAATATTGAACTAAGAATTTCAATTCAGATTTCGAATTATTTTCTAATTATTTCAAAATCGACACCTTTTATAGTCTATTTTTTGTTTAAATATTTTCAGCTTCATAAGCAGAGAAGTTCATCTGAAATGTATCTTATTTGGGTAAGACTTATTTCAATTTAAAATAAATTGTTTTTGTAAAATCTTGAAATTGATTTTAAGTATGCCTATATTTATACTGTAATATCAAATCTTTCTGGACTTTTAACTTTTCCATGCAGTCATCGCACAAATATCTTTTTATGATTAAAAAATATAAATCAATTAAGCATGTGTTAAGAAAAAGTATAGCAAACTGCACGAAACGTAAGACTTGCTATTTTGATTTCAACATAGAAGGCTTCATCTTAACTCATGATAAAAGACTGTTGATATTTATCAATTTAGGAACTTCTGATTGTTGCCAGTATTCTACACACTGGAAGCTGTACTATTGCCAACAGTTTAGACCGACCTTTACGATACGAATGTCGTTATGGAAACCAGTTCATCGCCCAGATAACCAGTTTACACCATAATCGCGAAGAAGATCGTGTCTTCGACATGAGTTGCCGAGATTTTCCAGTTGATGTTTCTGGTCTAACTCCCTCTTGCACTTGGACAGGTACACGTATATTATGTTTCTAAAATGTTCTTGCATTATTTACGTGTTAGGAATACAACTTTGATAACCTTGTTTAAGCTCACCTTTACTTTTTGTGCTGTGCAAAGAAGTGAGTTTTTTTTGGCGTGCATCGTTAGTTTTAAACTTCTGCATCTTAATGATAATCATAAAGATTTTGACCAAACTAAGCATTATCTACAAGTGACCTGCATCTTAAGTTATAGTACTTGGTTAAACCTGGACTCTTATAGGTAAATGTATTTATTTTTTAACTACATGGCATTTGACTAAGTTTGGTACTAGCACTGCCTAGTGGATATACATGTATACACAAGTTTTTATTCATGGCCCATGGAACAAAAATGACCGTTCTCTACTTATTTCTGTTGAACCTCGTCTAAGCGTTATAGGGTCATAATGGTCTTTTTGTTCTCACAAAGCCAAAATTTTTTTAACGTTGCTTTTTGTGTAGATTGGCAAATCCTTACGTGCAATAAAATGAAAGGAGATCGCATAATTTTAAGTATACATTAAACCAATTTGATTTTACATTTGAATAACATTTTAGTCAAGTGTTAAGGTGTGTTAAGTTTATATGCTAAGCTGTTAAAATACAAAAGTTATCAACATTGTTAAAAAGTCTAGTTTGGGACTTTTGCTAAGTATATATTTTGATTTCGCATGGAAATAAAAGTAAAAACCTGCAACATAATTATTCAACCTTAGATTTCAATGTTTGTTCATTTTTGCATTCAGGACACCGTAGATCACGTGACTGCTTTAACACAAGAAAAGGCATTGTCCATGATTACAGTATAACATCATCTTGCAGACGTTCTTAATTGAAATATGAAGTAAAAAAAGTGTTAATGTTTAAGAAAGTGGACAGGAGTTCTTTGTTTTGTCTATTACTTCTACAGAACTTGGCTCAAATATTAAAAACTGTATTTCAGAGAATATTAACGACTGGGACAAGCCTATGTTTTATCAATGCTCTGGCAATAGGTACATTGGTGGATTTATAAGTTACCACAGCGATCACTATGAAGACAGGAGGTGGAAAGTGAAATGTTGTGGCATGCCAGGTAAGTTTTGTTACGTTTTATCCCTTGACCTTCTCAATTTGTGCAAGTTACTGTAAGGTAAGACTTCATGGTTGTTCATTAATCCGAAAAAGATTTTCATTACAAAACATTCGGACGACAACAGAATGCCGAAACATGTGTACGATAAGAATTCTAATGGAAGAGATGGTTTAAGTGTATGCCTCTCAACCAAGATAGCATGGACTCAAGCCTGAATGGTCCCATGATCTGATTTGCTCGTGACACAAGTGCGGGTTAGTCCAATGCATCGGTCTTACCAAAGTTTTAAAGATGTTATAGTTAAGAAATACCTTTATGTCTTGTAAACAACATTATCTTTATCTTCTGTTATTTATTTATCTCAGGAATTCAGCTGTCTAATTGTCATATTTCTTCATGGACCAATTCCTACGATGGTCAACAGTTCTTCAATGCCGGAACTGGCCGAGTTACGAAAGGCATGGTCTCGACTCATAGCAACTACCATGAGTAAGTTATAATTAATTTTCAAGAACGTCTAGATATTCATGAACATTTTTTAAACTGCACTTACAATTTAAGACAGATTTAGATAACACCGATAAGCAATTTCTATATACTCTAGTGAAATAATTGTGAAAAAAACATTATGTAGCGCATTACCAAAAAAAAAAAAAAAAAAAAAAAAGACAAGGTATTATTCTAAAATATTTGGTTAAAATGAACTAAGAAGAATTATTCTATCTTTCAAAATCACGAAAGATATCAACATGAAATGTGGAATAATGGATTACCATAGTGAGGATGTAAGACAAGGGGTATTATACTGAAATCAATATTTTAAGGAGTTAAGCCCCTTTATAACTGGACTATTTACAAAAATTGGTTATTGATAGTCGTTACCATTTACAGACGAGCGTTAACAACGCATGCGGCGTTCTTGTTAATTCCTATGCATTACTGAGAAAAGTTGAGTGTGCTGTTCTACTGAGGGCTTATATTGTTATTTTGTAATGTAATAAGGGACCCTCTTCCGATTACGAATCGAAAACATTTGACCTTAAAGATCATGTAACACAATTTTTTGGTTTTATATCATAAATATGATGTTCAAATTAAGATTTATCAATATTGTATGTTCAAAAAAGCCTTAGTTATAAAAATATTACCAAATTTAACATTTCATGTAAATAAAGACATAAATTAGACATTTATATTCTATAAAGTCAAATTTTCCAATAAGAAATGAATGCATATGTTTTAATGATTACAAATAATGTGACAAAAAAAATTAAATTTTTTGGGCTTGTAGATATTTTTACATATTCTTTGAGTTTAAAAAATTGTTTTTTATTAGCATAATTTTTATATATATATATAATATAATTTCACTTAAGTCTGGTATACAACCTCAATCACTACATGCAGAATCTTTAACTGTACAATATCTGACCTTTTTCAGAGGTTGGCTGGCTTATATGCCTAATAATTTAGTGTGATTTTGCAAAAACTCTCGTGTATAATATTGTCTTTATCTTGACAGGGATCGTATTTACAAGTTCATAACGTGTCAAGCTGTTCGCAACTAAGGATTAGTTCTGACTGGCAGGAAGAAAAAGTTCATGGTGCAATGATTTTTGTATTTATTTTATAAATAAAAGTTGTTGGTAAAATTTTGTGTTTTCTTTATTTACATATAACTATAACATATTAACTTTCTCATTGTCGACCAAGTTTACACTGCATTCAATATACTTGTTGTGGGCGAATCCGCGAGATATTTGGACATATTTGAAATGTCTCAATTCTGATTTTGTTTCGTCAGTATCTTTTTTAATGACTGAATAAGTTTCCAGGAATCAACTTCTAAATCACTATATACAAAACACTGCCTTCGGCCAAGTCTTAAGCTCTTGAGATGACGTAAGCTAATGTGATCACCTTGTATCCGTACGCCAGGAAATAATGTAAAATGGCTCCATCTATTGAATGAGATGGCCGCCAGCTTACTAACCTCGTGGTCCATTCAAATGAAGAAAAAAATGAAGAAAACAATTGAGTTTCAGGGAGACCTTAACAAAAGTTGTTCAAATTGATCTAGTCGGTTGAACAAGATGGCCGCCGGAGCTAAATTGTAAAGCCAGCACAGCTTTAAACGACCTTTTTGCAATCGCTTGATAGGTTTAAGTTGTGAAATCTGACAAATCATTCTTTACTAAATTTGCTAAAATTGTTCCGGACTACAAATCAAATGGCCACAAAAGCAAAAATAAGGGAAAAAAAAACACTTTCAAACGACATATCGTAAATGGCAAGGTATATTTTGGTTAAATCTGGAATAATCATTTGCCAATTCTTAACATAAGTAAATAAAATCCGTTCCTTTCCAACATGTAAAATAACCAGACAGATATGATTGAGAAATATCTAATTGATCAACATCTTGGTACACTTTAAAATTTTACAAAAAATCCATTTGATATGATCCCCCGCCCACGCATGTATGGGCAGGCCTGTAGTTTTTGCAGCGTCAATCTTTCCCGGTAAACAAATTTCTCGTGTATCACATCATTAGCTCATCGTGACATTGTGACGCGCGCAAAACCTAGATCTCCCTTCGGCATTTTGCGGGTTACATTTTTCCTTAATATGTGCCACAAGTCTGCCTGGCTATTTCAAAATCCATGCATGAATGACTGAATTGATGACTGGACTGGATACCTTAAATATAATCGAAGGGTGACTTTCATATTGATTCATAATTGGACAAAAAGAACATTTAGAAATAAATTGACATGTTGACTTATTTAAGTATGACATTGACCTGAATAAGTTAGATATGGCATTGACCTTTAAATGACATTTTACCGTCGGGATCAAATTATTAGAATGTTTAAATTGGCATGACTTTATTACTTATACTTGTATACTTGAACAAAACGCCATCAATGATGAAACAGATCTATTCAATAATTAAAATAAGTATTTGGACAAAACACCATTCATTGCGAAAATTGCATTATTCAACTTTGACCTTGACCTAAAAGTGACTTTTGTCATTTGTAAAGGTCAAATGACTTTTTTTTGGTATAAATTTGAGTTTTTTTTATTCTATTTAGTTTCTCTCGACAGGAAATAAATTATTTATCATCAACTCCGGGAAAAGATAACAAAACACCAAATGCTATTTAGGAATTGTCTTGTGCGTTGTGTAATACACATGTACAATATTATATCGGACACAAATTATAAATCAATTCAACTAAATAATTTCCCAATTCACTATGTTGATAATAAAGTAGCATAAGGTTATAAAATTCTCATGTTTTTGATGAGTTAAGTCCTTAAGAATGACTATCACTTAAAGGCTATATAATAATAATCGAGCTTGCTGCAGAGAAAAACATGGAAACAAAATAAAATAGACATCATAAAGTCTACAGCATACTTATGAAAAAAAGCCTGTAAAAGTCATTAAAAAATCTTCTTATGCAAAACAAAACGGACGGATAGATGGGCTGGAGAACATTATATATATCTTTTCTGCATTATGCAAAGACTTCGAATGAAGAAAAAATCTTAATGACGATTATCAATACTTTACACGCACGTAAATTCCTTGCAAAAACTGAATACACACAGTTTAATACACGCGCACTTTAACCTATGATTAATATAATAATATTCGGACACATTTAGAACAAGATCATCATACAAAATGAAGCAACTAACGTATGATCATGAATCCTTAATATAACAAAACATAATTAAATTAATTAAATTTGAAAAACAATGTCTTTTATTGATGAATTTGCTTTGTACTTGGACAGAACAACAATTGTGGCTAAACCGTCATATTTAAAAAAAAATAACCTTGATTTTAAATGCTTTTCCACCTATAAAGCATAAAAGACTGAAAGTCTGGCGGTCCTACAAGCGACAGCTCATGCTGAAACATGTTTTAATGGCATGGTCATGTTTCTTGTTTTATATTTCGCTTTAATAACCACAATTGTTATAAATTATAAATGTTTGACTGGTTTAGTTCATACTGTGACAAAACGATACTTATGATTACACCAAGATGTTGAGTATGTGACTGGTGTCAAGGTCAAATATGTAATTGCATTTTTTTTTGCACAAGAAAATGTAGTTTTCTTGGAGAATTCTTTACTCTTATATTATTCCTCCTCGTTTTTCGATGGTTTGGTTGAATTTATATTTTTATCCATCAATTATTTTTATATACTGTACTTTGATGGCATTTTATTCACTTTAAAATGTATATATATATACACGTTCTTTGAAGCGATTTTAAATAATTAATTGTATGACGCAAGAAACCACCTAAGATTCAAGATTCAAATGGAAAAGTTGTCAGTTATTTGTGGAGATCAGTTTATACTGTTACTGTTACAGAATCGAGAATCAATAGCCTTGCTAAATTCCTCGAGCTCCACCTCGAGTCTCGGACCCACAACCGCATGCATACAAGGCGAGAGTCCTATCTGTACAAATTTAGGCAATCTGAGTTTAATACAAATTGTATTTATATAGTGCAGAAAACGTTTAAATAGTTCTTCAAATTCAATTTAGATGAACAATTTTGATTTTATTGCGAACTGTAACGGCATACTTCCTAGAGTGGAAGAAGTGAAAGTAAAATGTAGACCTACATAACACAGGCAACAAAAACTTACCAATACAAGTTTGCACTTGGCCACATTACACATTTCACGATTAGAGTTAAAACCAAAGTTTTAATATCTAAATTTGGTCGCAACTTAAATCCGGGAGTATGAACTTTATTATCAGATATACATGTATATGTTGAATGGAGGCGCATCAAGAGTGCTTTATCTACTGATTACTGAAAAAAAACATAACGGACTTTATAACGATAAATTGAGTCGCGTCATAACAAAACCAACACAATGGGTTTGCGACCAGCATGGATCCAGACCAGCCTGCGCATCCGCGCAGTCTAATCAGAATCCATGATGTTCGCTATCAGTTTCTCTACTTGTTATAGAGTTTGTAAGCGAACAGCATGGATCTTGATCAGACTACGCGGATGCGCAGGCTGGTCTGGATCCATGCTGGTCGCAAACCCATTATGTTGTCGTGACGCGGCTCAATTATATCCGCTACGACTGAAAAAGTTTTATCCTCTAAATGTCGACGTGTGACGGTGACTTTAAAATGGCGTCATCAAACTGCGTGACGTCTCACTGCTGCGTAATCAGTGGTTGCAAGTTTAAATTATACCATCTCATCTGAATTATGATCATTCATTAGTACTGAATACCTAGATCACTTTTAGGAGTTTGGACTCAACACGTTGAAACACATATATTTTGAATTACTATTCATTGACCTGCGCAGTATCAAATAAAACTATTTTATTTATTTTCTGGACAGAAATTAATACGTCACAACGTTATAGTCTATGTACATAAACTTATTACAAAACGCTATTTGCACGGACTTACAACAAAACGTCTCTACCTTAAAGTCTATTTGTACGGACTTATAACAAAACGTTATATAGTCTATTTGCACGGATTATAACAAAACGTCCCTACGCTATAGTCTATTTGCACGGATTATAACAAAACGTCCCTACGCTATAGTCTATTTGCACGGATTATAACAAAACGTCACTACGCTATAGTCTATTTGCACGGATTATAACAAAACGTCCCTACGCTATAGTCTATTTGCACGGATTATAACAAAACGTCCCTACGCTATAGTCTATTTGCACGGATTATAACAAAACGTCCCTACGCTATAGTCTATTTGCACGGATTATAACAAAACGTCACTACGCTATAGTCTATTTGCACGGATTATAACAAAACGTCCCTACGTTATAGTCTATTTGCACGGACTTATTACAAAACGTCCCTACGTTATAGTCTATTTGCACGGACTTATTACAAAACGTCACTACGTTATAGTCTATTTGCACGGACTTATTACAAAACGTCACTACGTTATAGTCTATTTGCACGGACTTATTACAAAACGTCACTACGTTATAGTCTATTTACATGGACTATTTACAAACGGTCACTACGTTATAGTCTATTTGCACGGACTTATTACAAAACTTATCTACGTCAAAGTCTTTTACATGGACAATTTACACACGGTCACTACGTTATAGTCTATTTGCACGGACTTTTAAAGTTTATTTGCATGGACATATGACAAAACGTCACTAAATTATAACATATTTACATGGACTTATTACTATAAATTACAACATGATTGCCTACTTGAAATGACTTTGAGCAAAACGTTACTACAAAAATGCCTGTTCACATGGACATACTATAATACTTTATCACCTGTTTAGAAGAATGTATAGACTGTTCATACTGACTTAAAATACATTTTTCCAGAATCACCTGTTTACACAGACTTTTTTTTAGAACGCTTCTGCGTTATCGTAAGACTATGGAATCAAGTGACGTCATCACGTTTTAACATGGACTTGTTATACATTTAAATATTATCTCCAATTACACCGACTTACTACGAAAGACAGCAATAACATTCAACTAAGTTTTGAAAATAAAGACTTGCGAAACTTCCAAGTTGTCGCCGCACCTCGCCACAATTTTTATGTTGTCAATATATAAATGTTCCAAAAAGTGATAAGTTATTCTACGAAAAACTGTGAGTAAGAATTCCTCTATTTAATATAAGTTATTCAACTAAAGATTCGTTAGGTTTAACTGTGTCAAAATGTTTTAAAGACATTGATTAATTGGTTGATTGAATGATTGATTGATTGATTCGGTTTTAAGTAACAAACATTGTAAAAATCAAATGGCGACTTTCCAGCTTTACTTGTGAAAGAAAACAGGAGGTTTTCTATGCTTTAGTTCAGGCACGCACGACCACCTGAGTAGAACCGCCGACTTTCCGCTCTGTTTGCTAATTTGATAGCTTCTTCACATGAAAAAATTCAGAAAATCTGGCCGGAATCGGATTCCGTCGTGAGACGCAAATGGCTTAAAGATAAAAACCATAACCACTCGACCCTGGATCCATTTGTTGTAAAAAGGAAGAGTAAATGATAATGTTTGCATAATTTTAAAAAAAGAGCGAATTCAACAGAAACCCGTACATGTCAGTTAAAAGCATCTTAAACGATGGTGTATAAAGAACAGGCGTGTTTTTAGTTGGACGAGGAGGCATGGCCAAATAAAGTGACTAACATAACAGAGTTGTTGCCTCCTGTATTAAGAACGTCTTGACTTAATGCCAAATTAAAAAAGAAATGAATAATTTTTAACCAAAGGTAAGTCCTGATAGAGGTTGGCATTAGACAATATTTTTACGCCACCAGGCCGCAAGGACACCAACCAGCTTGGCTGCCAACTTGACTTATAATTTGAACTTGGGACTATTTTCAGGTAAAGAATCCTCACGTCAAGCAAGCAAATTCTCACGACTGGAATGTATCGTATTTGGGTAAAAATTATTTCAAATAGAACCTCATCTGGATGTTAACGCTTTTCTGTTTATTTATTTGGGATATTTAATGTTTATACAGTATGTGAATGTAGTGCTGTATTGCCTTGATACTAAATATTTACTAAATTTTCAATGGTCCGGGCGAGCAAAACAAATTTATAAACTAGTCGCTATTTTGTGAATACTTTGCAGAATGAAATAATCATTTACACTGCTGTACAGCGTTCATCGGAAATAGTCCCTCAAAACATCGAAAACGAAAGTAAAAAGTTGTACGTTGAGTTCACCCGTGGCTACATTTCAACTTATTTCTCCATCATAACCTAATTTATCTTTCCTAATTAAAACAATTTTGTGAAGCTGAATACGTCTGGTTTTAGAACAGTATTTGCTTTTTTCTGCAAATTGAATTCTTTTTGTTAAATTGGCGATAAATTGTAGTGTATTTGATGACATTTGCGAGCGATGTTGATATTAACTACGAAATCGAGCCCAAAACGCATTTTCTGTACCAAAATCTGCCTTTAATTCAAAATACATGTATAGACTTCGCTCTACTTGTATTTTAGTGATATCATTATTTCCGGTGAACGATGTACAACAGTGATTTAGTCCTTATCCGAATTTTGACGGAATTGGCCGATTGCTTTTCCGATTGCTGTCACGGCATGTTCTTTGTTTCATGGTGACAGGAACTCCTGGTTGTGGCCAGTATATTTCAAGCTGGCAGATGTACTGTTGTGAATAATTTCGACGGTCATTTGCAATTCGAGTGTCCACACGAGAACCAGTTTATCTCCCATATCACGAGCGTGCACGACAATCATAGGGAAGATCGAGTCTTCGACATGAGTTGTGCAGATTTTCCAATTGACGTTGATGGTCTATTGACGTCTTGTACTTGGACAGGTACTACAGAAACTTATGTATTGTTATATTTGTATATGTGTTTCACAAATTGGAAATCTTTGTAGTTTTCGTTTTCAGTTTTAGTTGCAATTTGGAAGGTTTTAACATTTTGAATTTGTACCGAAATTAATTAACCTAATATACTTCATATAGTCATGGAAATCAAAGGCTGGTTTGACCCTAGTTCCAAATTTGGTTTGATTATTATCTCAAGGTTTCTTTTGGGAACACATGTCGTTGGTTTTAAGCTCACCATCTTGCATTCTTTTGATTAAGCATTGTTTGGACTAATGCTTTATATAAAGGCAAGTGTGTATTTCAGAGTATGTTAACGACTGGGACGGGCTTTTAGCTTTTGAATGTAATGACAACATGTACATAAATGGTTTGCAAAGTGATCACGACAATCACAGTGAAGACAGAAGATGGAAAGTAAAATGTTGTGAAATGCACGATATGTTACAAAATATAAAACATTTTGTTTAATATGGCTGATTGATTGATTGATTGATTGATTCATTCATTCATTCATTGATTGATTGACTGACTGACTGACTTTGACAACTTTCAAATAGTAACACTAATAGTGCATAAAGAGTGAGAATAATGTAGTTTAGGGCTATTTAAAGAAAAGAGCTACTTAACCTCGGAAATTATAAAGTTCCATGTTTTAAAACAGAAATCAATCGTTTATTTGAATTATCTCAGTTCATTAGGGTGACTAAGTTATTTTATCAAAGCTTGATTTAACTTGGCCTTTATTTATACACTCGTATTTAGAATATTGAAGCATTAAAACAAGGTTCATGAAACTTTTTTCGAGCATAAAAAAGGTGCATGTTTTCTTCTCAGTAAAAATACACCTGTGGGTGCTGTTTAAATGCAAGAATAACGGCTGTGTAATCCCTAGTGGTCAATGTATGTATCTCTCAATTCTCGAATCGTTGGTGCGATTCTTACTGCGATCACAACCTGTTTTCCTAATATGACACCGAGCACCAACATCTGACTTTAGAGTGGCTGACATTAGCTTTAAGCTTTCTTCAAAAAATGATAAAGGTAAACATAATTTATGTCTTACTGTACCATCTCAAAAGTGTGTTGGTTATGAATTCATGAATTCTTTAATGCAGAAATACTGTAAACGTATGTCAGGATGGGGAAAATAAATACAATTCTTATACAGTTTTCTAAGTTTATAACACGTATTTCGGCAACAACAGTGTCTAGTGAGTTAATTATACTGGATATAAATACATACCAACTTACAAGTTTGATTAACAATGACGTTTGTAAGAATGTTTACTGTATTTGAACTTTGGCGGTTTTAATACTTTATTTACGTTACTTGGAGGTCAAGACCAAAGTGACAACATTGGTTGGATTCCGACTTTTATAAGGTTCGATGTTTGAAATCCACCAATGAAACAACAGAAATCCGGAAATCCTCCAATGGACAGACGGCCGGATTTCTGAATCTGAAATCATGGATCTCAATGGCGGCCATATTGAAATCTCATATAAAATCTACATACGAAAATCGTTAATATACAAAAACATGTAGTGAATACTTAAGGATTTCTGACCTTAATCAATCATAAATTTTACATAAATTACGTTCTTGAATTGAATTTGACTGAAATTGATATTAACAATAAGAAATCTTCAATATAAAATATCAAGTGACATATTTCAAAGATGTCTGTCATTGGACGTCTGCTACACAGAAAATGTAAAGAGAAAATCAGTTTTCTGCTATGCAATAAGGTAAGTTTAACATTTCTATCAACTTAATTGCAAAGTCAATAAGTGTCAATACAGTGTTCCTTCAGATTAATCAGGTAAGTGAATCTTGTTCTTGTAGAAGTCAACAAATTATGAAGCTATAGGATTTCACAATGTCACTTTGATTTCATTATAAGTTCTGTTGTAAGTACATTTCAGAATTATGCTAGAATGTCAGATCCTTACAATACATCTAGCTGATTGTCACTTTACTGCGTGAACTAATGTCTATGATGACAGGCAGTATCTTGATACCGGAAGTAGTCACGTTATGAAAGGCATAATTTCGATTCATGATAATCACCGAGAGTAAGTTCAAATCATTTTTCATGAATATTTATGAATATAATTTAATATTAATGGAAAATTAAGAAATATTAAAATTGAATGAGAGATATGAATGAAGTTGGCGGGTAACAAGAATTCTTTGAATAAAGTACGTTTACATTTGTCGAATTCGTACATTGAAGTACATTTGAACTGATCGTTTGTCCTTAACAATGAGTATGCCCCAGGAACATTTTTGTTTTGCCTACAAAGGGCAATGCAGTCTTTTTAGCATTGAATAGTATTTCAGCTGTGTGAGCGTTAAATATCAGTCAGTGGTGCTTTGTCCTTATTTTCCTGGACCGAAGTCTCTGATTAATAATTACCGTTTTTTTCAATGTTAAATGTTCTGTCAAACTGTTGTAAGGGAAAGCATTTACAATTATCATCATTGTTTATCAGAATTGAATATTTAGCTTGATGATTAGATCTGAGGGTTCATAGATATAAGTGTTTTTACATAATATAATACATTTTGTTGCTATTTTTGCCAGGGACCGCATTTACAAGTTTGAGACATGTAAAGTCTATCGCAACGAGGGAACCGCTCTTATCGGCTGAGAAGGAAACAGAGAAAAATGTATTTGAAATGATATGAATAAACTAAACTTCAAATTCGTTTACTTTTTTTAAATATACAAAGTCGAATTTCACTGATATTTACGGCCATATTACGTTGAAAACACCAGTTCTCGTCAGATCACCGAAGTTAAGGTATTAGCACCCTAATGCATTACCTCCGCTTTGAAGAGTATTCTAATAGGCTAGAATTACTGTTAACTACATTGAAAATGAGGGCCATGGGTTCAATCCCCAGAAAGGTCAACTTTTTTTTCCTTTCTTTTTTTCTTTTAACATTATTTATGTATCTCTCATGTCCCATATGGAAAGAAAAAAGTGTTTAATTTTGAATTTTTAATTTATATAGGTATTTATTGGCTAAATTATGCTAAATCTAGTAATAAATATGGTACCTGATATTTTCAATGTGTAATATAATCAAAACTAGACGGTAAAAGTATTTCATATTTTACAAGATCAACCAATATACTTTTTTAAAAATTTAGGGAAACTTTTAAAACAGGCACTCATTTGGGTAAATTTTAAGAATTTTTTGAATTAGCCTCCCTAAGTAGAAAAATGGTCAGACATGTGGTAAAAATAGGTGGGGTAGGGTAACATTTTTATACAGATTTCATAAATTTTAAGTAGAAACCATAATTTTGCTTATGTGGATTGTTAGCTGAATGGTACTATTTGTTTCTTACCAAAAATTCATGGGAAAACATTTTTCATTAGAATGTTATTGCAGATTATTTAAAGGTTCCTCATTTCTAAAAAAGGGCCCTCATAACATCCTAGCTTGAATTCAGAAAAGTGGCCATAACTTGATTTCCGTACGGTAAACTTTGTTTAAATTTTGCATACAGGTGTACTTTAAGGTATACATCTGACCTATGATGTAAATTCTTTAGTTCCTGATAGTGCCCATTAGGGTCCTAATACCTTAAACAACGTCGAGCCCGTTCAGTATCTGGATGGTTGACGGCTTGGAAATACCGGGTGCAGTAGACTTTCTGGACATTTTATTTCCTCTCAAGAAAGTGTTTTGCTCGTTCCTTTAGGGCAGCAAGGGCCTCCAATTTATGGTATGTGGCGCAGGCTTCGTCAAAATACTACAGTAACGGTATGCACGTACGCAAGTAGAAGAGTTTGATTGCCGAAAAATATGTACGCAGCTTGATTAAATACATGTAGCCACATACCTCTACATATAGGCCTTCTATATCATCCCCGGAATTTGAAGCACTGAATATTGGTCTTACATTGCGGTATTTAAGATTTCTATCATAGTTTTGGGACCTTTCTGTTGAAAATGTGTCAGAGTTAAATCGTATATATATACATGCATGCACAGTGCGTTAACTGGAGTGCAGGTATTAGTTACCCGCACTGCAGAGCAGGCCAATTGATTGGCTCATTTTTGCTAGGGTTTACTTATTGTGACGGTAGAGAACGGGAAAGCGATAGCAATTTCATATTCAGATGCTCGTTCATTGATGACTTTTTCGTGCGGTTTCATATTGTGACAATAGGGACCGTGTCTTTATGTTTGACTATGATACAAAAGAGATTGTATCATAGTTTGAGGAAATGTGTCGGAGTTAAATCGTATACATATACATGCACAGTGCGTGTTTTGATGTTTGACTATGATACAAAAGAGAAAGAACATCAACACACTCGGCAATCTGATTAATACTCGGGGGGGGGGGGTGTACGCACCCTCGTACAAATCAGATAACCTCGTGTTTCGATGCTCTTTCTATTACAGAACGTAAATGACGTCACGTCAAAATATATGCTCGACCGTGCATAACCTTTTTTACGGAGTCGCAAAGCGGCACGGGTATGTGATAAATATGACTTCTTTACTTGTTGAAGTGATACTTTTATTCCAATAAAATGCGATAAAATATAAGAAATACTCGTAGTACTGACTGACCTAACCTTATCAGCAACAAACATTAAATGGCCTCCGTCTTCGGTTCGGGCTGACTGACCAGTCACTTTGATGCTAGCCAGCCCTGACTAGTGTATAATTATATACTAGCTTTTTTATATAAGTTTTTGATTAATTAGCATCTTATAATCATTATGTACAATGCAACACATTTACTCACAATGCCAGGTGCAAACAAACGAAAATAATTTTCATTTTTTCGTGTATTTGCAGTACATATACTTTGTAATGAATTTATTAAGATACCACGTCTCTCTAATTACTATATATATCGACACACTTGGTCTTTTCTTTCACAGCTAATTGATCGTATGTGATTGACCACTTGATGCCCATCATGTTCTATGTTGTTAGATAAGTAAAATCGAATGTTTATGTCAGTTTAATAGCGTCTTCCTCTTATTGAATTGTCATTTCTCTTTGTTTCCTTTATATAACAAATGTCCTCACGTTCTCTCGTACTGACGGGCGTACGGATGGTTACTGTCATTTCAATCTTTTCGATTTTTTTTCGGCGGGGAAACAGCAAATCATGTTCAACCGTCAAAGGTAATGGCAGCACCTCTTTACAAGTTGCATGGTCTCATTATACATGTACTTAATAATGTATATTACTGTGTATCTAACTAAACACAGGGTGGTTTAAGGTATCACATCTAGCATTTTGCCAACATTTATTGGAGAAAACAGATAAATTTATTTTATAGGATGGAGGATCACGTGGCAACTGTTTACTTTAAAATATAATAATAATATAATATTAGTATTTGCTAATTTTTATGTCGCCTTGAAAAGGCGACAAATATGGGTTACTTTTGTCGGCGGTGACGGCGGTGTCCCCTTAGGCTTGTCCACTATAAGTCGGATTGACTCCACACTTGGTATTCATGCTTCTTTTAAAGACCCGAAATGCAGTGCACTAGAATCGTTACTCTGCATTTCTTACTTTTTTTAGTTATTGCCCTTGGTTAATGTTAAAATCCTAAACTATAAAATCTATGGACTTGAAACTTCATAGGATGATGGATCTCATTGAGAAGAAGTGCCGTGCAGTGCACAAAATCGGTACTCAGTACCTCATGATTTTTTAGTTATTGCCCTTTGATAATTTTCATACTTTTTTGTCCGAGCAAAGTCTACTAAACATTAAAAGCTATAGATTTGAAATTTCATAGGATGAAATATCTCATTGCGAAGAAGTGCATGATATTTGAGTTATTGCCCTTTATTAATATTCTTACCTAATAGGCTTGTCAAGTGAGTTATTGCCCTTTGTTAATTTTTAATCTTTATTTTTGTACTGGCCATTTTTCTAAACTATAAAAGCTATGGACTTGAAACTCTATAGGATAGAGAAAGTGCAGTGCACAAGAACTTGTACTCTGTACTTACTGCTTTTTTAGATATTGTTCTTACTTAACAGACCTGTCTAGAGCATAATTTGGTCACTTTGAGTTTGGTTGAATGCAAGCTTTTTTTCATTGACCTGAAGTGCAGTGCACAATAATCCATCACATAGTCCTCCGTTTGATCTGTCAGTGTAAAACTTTTCCATGATATTTTTAGTTTTGATAACTTAACAGTTTTATTAAACTGACGTAACATTGTTGCAATCAGTTAAAATGCCACTAAAGTTAAAGGTACATGTACATTGCAAGAGTGGTGTTTATAAATAAGCTATATTTACGAAAGATAAGAAGAAAATGCATGACAGCTCTATAATGTTGACAAAGCGGCACATCCGACTCGCGGAGTTCTACTTCGTTTTTCATTTATATATTTGAGTAATAATATACATACCCCATATTCAGGGCAAATATTTTCCGAATCTAATTTTTCCTATGTAGCCATTGAACGTCTCCCGAAAGAGTGGCACATATTTTCATCAAAATATTGCTACATATGAAAGTTCTGCAAGTAAAAAAAGCTACAATGGGAAGTTATATACCACTGGAACTGGCAAATATTTACCTGGAACATGCTATATGTTGTTAAATAGTCAAATAAAGGTAAAGCAAAGAAAAACACAAAAAAACAACAACAAAAACAAACAAACAAAACAACAGCAAATACCATGAGTTGTGACCCAATGTTACCGTAAACAAATGTCACTTGCTAACCTACCCTGTAAAAAAAGGATGAAATACATGTACATTTTATAGTGAGTGTTAAAGGGGACATTTTTCCTACCAATTGATCTCAATGATTCTTTTGTCAGAGAAGCATTCGGGAAAACTGTAAAAGTGTGTTTCTTGTTGCGAAAAGCACACATTTTGACTAGATTGATAATTATATTGAAGCATAAGGACATTATTAGTATGCACAAAGTTTAATTAGAATTGACGAAGTAATGAAATTTTTTATTGAAGTTTGCTCCACAATAACTGCATGTGATACCTTAAAATGACTAAATATCACATGTTATGAGGATTTTTTTTCAAAACACGGATTATTCGTGCTCTGGACATATCATTACTTAAGAGGCTACCAATGGGGTATTTGTGTGTGAAGGGGAAAGTAGGGGAGGCCATTAAATTATATAATTAATTTTTCTATTACCAGTATTATTTCTTCACATATTTTTGTAAATGGCATTATTTTTGGTACTTAAAGTGGTTATTAAATTAAACATATATTTAGTTCTAAGCCTCAACAGTCAAAAATATGAATTTATTGGTTTCCTTTCGGCGATCCGCGCCTCATTTGTTTACACACTATATAAATTACATTATGGATTAATAGAATGCGCCATCCATGAAAATATAGAAAAACATGTTTTCCTCGTGCATTTTGCATTACAAAATTCGCATATAAACGCTCAATGTCAACCGTTTTTGTCATTCCACCTTCACCAAGCGACAAGGCAAGTCGGGTGTTCCTCGAGTGCTGCGTTCGGAGATTGTACCATTAGATAATTTGAGACATTTGAATTGAACTTCATATCTTCAGGTAAAAATATTTGTTCTTCTTTACTTACAGTTTATTGTTTGATTTTATTAACCTGTCAATTCCATACTGATTATACGGTCAATGCACAGAATATATTAATATTCGATAAATGTTCGGCAAATTCCGTGATTAAACTTATCTAGTTTCGATGAATAAGTTACACTGACCGTTATAGCGCAATAGGGTACGGGTATATTTTATCTGAATGTCCAACGTGTTGTAAGATCGAGACAGAGTATGTCCAGGTTTTTTTCTTATTCATAACTATTTTCAACATTTTTGAAGTTATGGTTGTTCCGTTTTTAATATGTTTTGCACTTTTTTGTAAATACTATACTTTTGTATATAACATTGTTATATAATAACTGTTTGTTATAATAGAATTAATTTCTGAAAATTCATTAGGATTAAAATCAATTAATGTAATTTGAGTACCGTAAAATACAATACAAAATGTGACAATTCAGTGTTTCTTAGGTGTTTCATATCCGTGTAGACAATTTTGCAGGCGCTTGACCATTTAATAAAAAAATTCTTAAAAATAAAGAAAGAATAAGTCTAAAAAGAATGTCGAAAGAAGGGATCGAACCTCGGACCTCTCATGCATTAGGTAATCACTTAACCGACTGCGCTATTGCGGATGTTCCCAGAACCTTTATTAAGCTAGTGGGAGTTATCCAAACATTATTTATTTGCTCCATATTAATTCTCGTAAAATAAACGGACACAACCGAAGTGGGATCGAATATTTAAATGAGTGCTATAATGTATTCATAATTGACAGGTCAATAAAATCAAACTATACTTAAAATGTCCTGAATGTGTTGTGTTTCAATTGTGCTTATCGACCCGTTCAATGCCATTTTACCGGAAATGGAATCGTGCATAGACTGGGATACAAATGAGTTTGCTTCTGATACTGCAGAGCAAGACTCGGACATTATTTAGTTTTGTTAATATTTGACAACTTATATAGCATCAAATGATACCGTAAATTTTTTAATGTTTACATGCTTATATATTATTGTAAATTACGTATATATTATTGTAAATTACGTATATCTACGTTTGACCGAACACGTGGCATATCTTGTTGCAATATTAAGCTGAATCTCTATTAATGGTCGTATCTGCACTGCACATAGCACGTTTGACCGAACTATCTGCACTGCACATAGCATTGGTTAATAATGGGTCTGTTAAAGACTAAACACGTCTACACATTATCTGATTATTGCACTGAAGATATTTTCAATTTTTGGTCACTAATTTGTTTACTTATTTTACAACTATTAATTCTGATCGTGCATCCATAGTTTTAATTATCGCTAGTGCGTCGTTATTGTAATGCGAAAACTTTAAAGTAGCCTTTTAACTAAATTTGTCAATTACATATAAAGTAGAATGATTTCTATGACGGGTTTCAACACTTTTTCATAAAAATTATGACGCTATACACCATTTTGATTTAGCTTATTAACCATGTAGTTTGGTTTTGAAATGAAGGGACATCATTCTGAAATTGGCATTTGCTTGAGTATCTTTTCATAACTATATAATAAAAGAGATCACAGGAAATTGACATTCTATAGGCAAATAATTAAAAAATAACGGCAAATATATCCCTCTATACTATGAATGCAACGCCTTTTGCACACTCGATACACATTTTATCTAATTACACACGTGGAAAATCAATGTAAACAAATTAGTTTAGCAATTTCGATACACAATACAAAATTAGTCCTTTTACAACCGCTGATATTTTAAATCGAAGCATTGTATAATAATAAATTGGCAATATTCACTCAAATGTCAACAACAAATTTTGCCGTTATTTTTTAATTATTTGCCTATAGAATGTCAATTTCCTGTGATATCTTTTATTATATAGTTATAAAAGATACTCAAGCAAATGCCAATTTCAGAATGATGTCCCTTCATTTCAACCTATGAAGAGATCAACATTGAGCATTGTGTACTTTAGTGTCGTAGAATGCACACCGTGTTTTCAAGTCGAACTTCATTAAAATGTTAAAGTAATCGTACATTTTTATGATATACAGGTATATACACTTAACAAATCTTATAACTGTGCACGTATAAAATTCAAATTTTTAAGATAGGTCTCTGAAATTTTAACCAAATAAAGTATACATATGTGCAATGTTGGGTATCGATTTTTATGTCAGGGCGATTCGTATTTACTGAGAAATAGCGAAGTGTGCAAGATTGCGCGAAAACCGAATTTCACATTTCTGTAAAATGCGTGTTTATAATGGGTGCAAAAAGGTCTAAATCTCTTGATTTCACTAAAATACAAACATAAAACATAGGATCATCGATAGGGTATAATACTACAATAAATTCCAGGGCATTATGTCGCTGTGATTTTAATATTTGCTTTATTGAATTTAAGTTAAGACTGGTTTATGTCGACCTCCGTAACGCGTTGTACCCAGTTACTAAAAGCAATGCAAACACGATATTTTCATTAATATGAAAATACCAAGAAAGTTTGTTTTTAGTTTTAAAGTAAAATGTTAGTCAATATGTTTATTTGAGAAAATATTATGCAAATTTATTTTCAAAATGGGCGCCCGAAATGCAAATTCCCTTGCGAAAAACTTGTAGACGGCCATTTTTCTTTCAATTGCAAAAATTATGCAATAAATGTGTGTTTTTTGGATATCTTTATTTTAATAGAATCCTTGATGGTCAATAATAACTTCATTTAGCGCCAACCTGTCGTCCTCACGTGCACTTTGTTGTTAATGTACATGTCACGGATGAACGCACACAACAAAAATAACCGTTATTTCTGAATATAGCATTTTAAAAATAAACCATTCAAACGATGAATTCCAAAATTTGGGTAAAAAATGTCAAGTAATAAAAAAGTTATTCACATTTAAAAACTGCAGTTATAAGTTTTGTTAAGTATATATATATATATTTGTACATATTAAACGGTTCTAGTATTAATATTTAGTCGGGCGCTTATGAAAATCTTTAAAATTTTACCTCGTTCCTGAAATATTTCGAACCAACATTTATACTTTACACTTTTTATATTTTTAATTTTCAGATCAAGGATCGTCTTCACGTCGAGCAGAATAATTCATCTGAAATGCATCTTATTTGGGTAAGAATTATTGAATTAAATTTTATATACATTTTTGTATGCCTTCAATTGTTTTAATTGATCTCAGATATATTCTGATAGGGGATTTATTTTCACCGCTGATGCAGAATTCCTGTCTTGATTCAAAATGGACAAATCTACCCCCCCCCCCTTAAAAAACCCAGAGAAATCAAGCTTTCAAAATGTCATTTGAAGCATTTTGTCAAACACGTATTAATATGCCGTACATCTTGCCTTATTATTGCTTTTTTGGTAGTAAATATAAAATATAAAACCTTCTCGACGTCTCCCTTAAATGTTTATGCGCATTATAAGTTTATAAGTAATAATTGCATTCATTTCTGGTTTAAAAAAATTTGGCTTGGACTTTATCGAAAATTTCAAATTACCTACCTTTACTTACATGAAATGTAAATTTAGAAATATATTAACAAATAATTCTTTTTGGAACTTGCGCTATTGGTAAATCTTAAGCATCACATTAATGGTATAAAAACCAATAAAGAAGGTGAAAGATACAGGACCTTTATAATGTTATAATGTGCTGATTTTAATTTAATTTAGGAACTTGTAATTGTGGCCAGTATCATACACACTGGGAGCTGCACTATTGTCAACAGTTTAGACCGGCCGTTACAATATGAATGTCGTTATGAGAACCAGTTCATCGCCCAGATAACCAGTGTACACCACAATCGCCAAGAAGATCGTGTCTTCGACATGAGTTGCCGAGATTTTCCATGTGATGTTTCTGACTTAACACCCACTTGTACTTGGACAGGTATTATTTAATAAAACTTGTATACATTGTTTTATGTGTGCTCACGTCAAGCCAACCAGAGCAGTGTTCGGAATGTAAGGTTTTTGTAATAGCATATGCGTCCTCCTCCGCCCATTATCCCCATCTTGAGTAGATTTTAACAAACCTTTATTCAGAAGATCCTTACCTGACCTTTCACAAGAAAATGTTGACGAGAAGATCAAAGTGCCACACGTGAACTACATTGCATTTTATTTATAACGGGTGCAAATTCTTTAAAAAAAAAGGTTTAGGGCATGGTCTTTATGACATGGTATATGTTAAGTAACGTGTCGTGTATTATGTTATCATTTGCTCAACAGTTGCAATATACCTTATTCCTATACACAGTATATCAAACATTTTGAAGCATTTGTGGCCGTGTGGTTAGTCGTTCAATTTAAACCACATGCCCCTCAACGCTGTGGGTTCGAATCGCGACAGAAACTTTGGATTTTTTTTATGTGAGGAAGCTATCTAGCTAGTTTACGAAACGTTGTGGTTCTACTAAAGCGTCCGTTCGTGCCTGAAATAATGCAAGTACACCCGAGGTCTTCCTCCAGTAGTAAAATAAACCTGGAACGTCACCCTATGATCAATACTGTGACAAACAATCATTATTCAGAATTACTACGGTGTTCTTTGTGAGCCACTTTATCAGCTTCGTTAAGATTGCCTTCAGAGAACATAGTTTTGTAATACAGGTGATCATGTGGTTCATTACATAAAATATCCTGGAAAAACTTTGCTTTGGCCTGAAAACGGTATACCTTCATTAGTAAAGTTTATAACTGACACACTAGGGAACAGTTTATTTCTCGCTTGTATTATAGTTGATCATATGACCATTGAGCCTTAAATTCCTCCAAATAACTCAAAAAAGCTGTTGTGTTTACATGACCCTTAGGGGACACCGTAGATAATACGGAACCACAAACTTATTTGTTCGAATTGATTAAAGTCCTTTTTCATGTCTGTTTTAAATCCCAACCATACACTGAAAAATGGGAGTGGATGGATTTGCTTGACAAGTTGTAAACTGAATATTCTGTGATTTCAGAGTATATTAACGACTGGGACGAACCCATTGTATATCAATGCTCTGGCAATAGGTACATCGGTGGTTTTCAAAGTTACCACAGCAATCGCCAAGAAGACAGGAGGTGGAAAGTGAAATGTTGTGGCATGCCTGGTAAGTTTTGTTACGTTTTTATCTCTTTAACTTTTAGCTGGTCTATTTCCATGAAAGTGGAGCTATTATGATCACTTTGATGTCGTCATGCAAACACATTTGTTTATTACTCAACAAGTTTATAAAGATACTGATAATAAGTGTGATATAAAACTTGGAATACTTATCAAGACGGGCAAGTGTATATTCTGACAAATGACATCATTCTTAATTTCATTTTTGGAGTAATGGCATTTTTTTTAACTTGCACAATTTTTTAGACGAGCATTAACACCACATGCGATGCTCTTGTATGTAATGGATTTTCCCATATTTGAAATGGGGCGTCCGTGGCCGAGTGGTTAAGGTCGTTGACTTCAAACCACTTGCCCCTCGCCGCTGAGGGTTCGAAACCTGACTGGGACTTTGGATTCTTTAATGTGAGGAAGCTATCCAGCTAGCTTATGGAACGTCGGTGGTTCTACTCGGGTGCCCTTTCGTGCCTGAAATAATGCACGGAAGGGCACCTGAGGTCTTCCTCCACCAGTAAAGCTGGAACGTCGCAATATGACCTATACTGTGTCGATGTGACGTAAAACACATTCAAACAAACAAACAAACCATATTTAAATTTGAAACAGTCCAATTTAAAATTTGAAACTTTCAATACATCTGTAACTACCTATTTCAATTAACTATCTAACAGTATGAAGCCAAGGGCAAACTTCTTGGCTACAAGTGATATCAAATTATGCCGACGTATCATAATTTACATTTTTAATATGTAGATGGCCTGATGATAAAGGTCATCATTGCCTTTAAATCAAAAAACTTTAGCCATACTCGCCTCAAGATCACATTTGCTCATGACACCAGTGCAGTTTATACTTAACACAAGGAGAAATGGGACTAAATGTTAGATCTCTGTAAACAAAATTAAATATGTGTCCAAGTAATACCTTTTTATGTCTTGTAAACAACATAAGTTTTATCTTCTGTTATTTATTTTCTCTCAGGTGTTCAGCTGTCTAATTGTCATTATACTTCATGGACCAATAACTACGATGGTCAACAATACTTCAATGCCGGAACTAGCCGAGTTACGAAAGGCTTGGTCTCGATTCATAGCAACCGTCGCGAGTAAGTATAATCTATTTGAAAGCAGCACGCCGAACTTGGGCTTTCATGACAACTTTTAAATGTTCGTTATTAATGTCTGTGATGTGTAAAATTTAGTTTATTTCACCAAGCCTACACATTTTGTCAACAAGTGAAGTATGCCTTGATTATACATGTACTGATCAAATATCAAATATATAAAGAAAAAATAATTATACACTTGCGCTAAAGAACACACTATAAAGAAACCACACTCGCTATAATTTGTCAAAATATACTTCATTTTCTGATTTCGTAAATAAGTAGAAGTACTTTGAAGTACATTAATCTGTAACTTTGTGACAATAAACTATGCCATATTTTGTATAATGCATCGAACGGTTATCCTGGATTTATGAACATTACTGGTTGTGAATGCAATTGGTTAATGATTTTGTATAAATTCAAATATCACGTTTTGTTAGTGTCCAACTTTATTTGTCATCCAATGAAAACGCTGTATTTCTTAAAAATTCTGTGCGTTAATTTTCATAGAACAAAAGTCGATACTATGTATATGTTAGTGTTCATCCGTGCTGTTCTACAGAAATTAGAAACTTCGACGGGAGCGATAGCGACAGGAGAATGTTTCTAATTTCTGTAGAACAGCACGGATGAATACTAACATATTTAGTGTCAAACTTTATTTGGCCTCATTATCATTCACTTTATTACGTCACTATGCGGTTTTATGAAGTACTATGAAAAATAGAAGTCGACTATGAACGGAATTCGATATAGTATCGACTTTTGTACTTCTATGAAAATTAACGCACAGAATTTTTAAGAAATACAGCGTTTTCATTTGATGACGAATAAAGTTGGACACTAAATCGAATTCCGTTCATAGTCGACTTCCATTTTAAATAGTACTTCATAGAACGGCACAGTGACGTAATAAAGTGAGTGATTATGAGGCCAAATAAAGTTTGACACTAAATATGTTAGTATTCATCCGTAGGTGTTCTACAGAAATTAGAAACATTCTCCTGTCGCTATCGCTCCCGTCAAAGTTTCTAATTTCTGTAGAACAGCACGGATGAACACTAACATATACTTAGTGTTTATTTAAAAAAATCAATGATCAAGAATAACACATAATTAAATTGAATATAATGTCCTTTGAATTTTTCAATTTACATATACAAGTTCGACATGAAGAAAAATCTTTCTTTTTTTCAGAAGTGAATATGAATTTTCCAAAGGTAGATCACCATTTATGCCTAAAATAATTTGTGGTTTTATTTTAAGGAACTCTTAATTGATTTACTTTCTATTCAATTCTCAGGGATCGTATTTACAAGTACATGACGTGTCAAGCTTCTCGCAACTAAGGATTGGTTCTGGTTGGCAGAGGCACCAGAATTACTGTGTATTGAATATTGTATTTGACTTGTTATGAATAAAGTTGTTAAAATGTTTTTGTGCTTTCTCATTAATCTATACTACAGCCTCTGCATAACGGCCATTTGTACGCAAATTACCTAATATATATCCATACCAACTCCTTCCAAAAGACTTCACATAACCACTTTATCAACACCACTTGGCAAAAACCAAACAGACCTTCCATTGTCCAAAAAGGTTTACTCTGCAGAGATTGTTAACTTCACCATTAGGTTTACAAACTTTCTATTAACTGCTATTTAACTATTAGTTAAGGACTAATTGTGCTCCCGAAGGATGAGCATATAGTCGCCGCTTTGTCCGTCCATCTGTCTGCTTTTCTTGTCCGGGACATAACTCGAACAAGAGCCGTCAACATGAAACTTTGTAGTTTGATCTCATTGGGTAGATATAATGCTAAGGAACCATAACTCCGCCTTGTCTAATTTTGGTGTTATTGTCCTTTGTTCATTTTTTCACTTTGAACTTTGACTTAATGATACTATTAGGTTGAGCTCATTAAATAGAAGTACAGTGCAAGAGAACCGTATCTGTCTTGCTTAATGTAGAAGTTATTGCCCTTCGTTCGTTTTTACACTTTGAACATTGTCCAGTACATAGCAGATTTACAGATTAAAGAAAACACTTTGTAGTTCGTACAGTGCACAAAAGAACCCTAACTCTGCCTTACCTTATTTTGGAGTTTTTGCCCTTTGTTTATTTTTACACTTTGAACTTCGACCAGGACCTTACTGTGGAACTAAGACAACTTAGTCGGTAGATCTCAATTCAGTAGTCGAAGTTTGGAATTATCGCATTTTGAACTTTGTCTGCAACATAACTCTGAAACTACAAAAGGTATACTTTTCCGTCTCCAAAATCTATTCGGGGAGCATCACCCCGTTCAACTGGTTCTTGTTTAACCAAGGCGACCAGTACAGACCAATATATCAGTCGGGACGTTCTGATCTTAGTCCGTCTTATTCGCTATTCAGCAACTGTTTTTTTTCCTCCTAAAAATGAGTTTTATCCAAAGTGAATGATGGACAAAATCATTTTTAGCTTACTGATTTAACTGAAATGTTTTCATGTAAATTTTGACCATGTATGACCTTCCTGGGCGGGTTTTAAAACTGAAAAGAGGCACACATTTTTCACTCTATGCCAGTAATAATGAACGCAAAAAAAAACTTCGTCCGAAATTCCTGTTTCCATCACGATAAAGACACCACGTCTCTAACAATGTCAGACACACACTTGGTCCTTTCATAGGTAATTGATCGTGTGTGATTGACCACTTGATGTCCATTATGTTCAATATTGTATAAAACAAGAAAAATCGAATGTTTGTCAGTTTAATAGCTCCTTCCCTATGAAATTTTCATGTCATTTCTCGCGACACATTTTTCTCACGTTACACCACAAACTCTGGTATTATTGGGGCTTTTTGGCCTTGGTGAATATCGAATATAAATTGTCGAATCGATTGAGGAATACGTTTAAAATTATCACAACATAACGTCTTTTGCTCTCGTACGATACATTCTTATTCATCATAACGAGTCTTCTTAATTTAAAACTAAAAATATCAGATATACTAAAAGTGAAATCTGTACTGTTGGGATTCCATAGCATATCACAGTATATACTAGTGTAGAAAGACCTCGTGTCATATCATTTCGAGCACTTCTTTCCCTTGTAACACACGAGCCAATGGTAACCCCAGCCCCCATTCCCGTTCATAGCGGATGAATGAGTCGGAAGTTTTACCTCCCCCCCCCTCCCCGCCATCGCCCCATACTGCGATGGATTTCTTTTGCCTCCAAAATAAAATGACCGGGATGAGTTCAAATCGCAGTGATGGGGCTTTCTGCAGGGGGGTTCACCAGCTCCCTCCAAAGGGTTGAGCCTTTACTTTGGGTTTGAAAAAAAAAGATACTTCTATTACTTGGTGATGGAAGGGTGATTAAAATGACTATGGAATTAGTTTACGACCGGGTAGTTAGCTTGTCCGCCACTCATCTCGTAGCGATAATCAACTGTCGAACATCTTCTATACAGTACATGTTTTGTACATATTACAATGAAAAAAAGCTACAAAGTACTTGTACATAGAATACATGTACCAAAAAAGGATAGTTTATCATCATTACATGTATGTTTCTTTATAACGTATGACATGTCAAACTTTTTGAATCGGCAAAAGTAGCGTTGTTGCGCCTTCACGAACAAGTATATACTAAGCCGTAACATTTTCGATCATTGTTTCATGACCTCCATTATTTTGTACAGTACATACATGTAGTTTACTTACCTTGGCAAGATTTCTCTTTAAAAATTACATTATTATGAATAAAACTAAATAAACATGTGTTAATACTGGAACTTCATTTCTTAGTAGTTTTATTACATGTATATGTTAAAAAATTGCTGTTTTAATAATAGTCTGAAGTTTTATTTATTTGTATAACCTTTTCAATAGTTTTGTTCTCGTTGAACTGGTAGAAATTGAAATTGCAACGCAATTTATAACTATTTCCTTAAACACCGTATTTATGAAATTTTAGTTTACAATTCCTCGCTCAGTCTTTAAAGGCCCATCATGCCTCATTTATTTCTGAAAAGCTTTATAATTCTGGTGTACCTAAAAAGTTAGCCATTGGCCAAGGACCTGAACCATCTTTTTTTGGCAGTAAGTACAGTTATAATGAAAGTCAAAATACTACTTTTTTTACATTTTGTTACTTTTATGACAAATTATTTCACACATATCGCTACTTTCGTCAGGTAACAAGCATCTGCCATCTCTAAACATTATAAAATTCATGTTTGCCCCTTCTAAAGAAATAAAATAATCCTAGGCATAAAGTGCCTATAATGTGCCTTCAAAATTTTGTTATTATATTGAATACATTCCATGTAATAGAAGTATTAACACATACAAAATACAACATTTTTGTCACATCTTAATTAAAAACATTGGCCCTAAAAACTTCCCAGGTCATTAATTTAAATTTAAATTTTACAATGGAACGCTCTCGTGCTCCCAGCATGCAGTTCTGTTTCCTGTCGCGAGCAATTTGACCTCATCTTGTATTCTATGTTTAGCATAATGTTAATGTTCCGTTTAATGATTTTAAAGCGATAAAATATCGTTTAAAAATCGACAATTTGCCATTATTTTGTTAAAATATGCGGTCATCGTGCCCAGAAGTCGAGGGTTGCATTGCTGCAAATAATGCGACGCTATTTTAAGGGGAATAAAATAAGATGAAGATCGTTATAGTTTTTATTAATTGCGTATTAGATCATTAGAAATGTACCGGCGAACTGAAGTACTTGCCCTTACTCTAAAGTATAAATAACAAATTGATATTTAATGTAAAATAAACTGAAATAAAAAAAAAAACAGAAAAAAATAGTAATTTCCTATTTCAAGCTTGTTCTCCATTTATAAAATTATTGGTTGAAAGAGTGTCATTTCGGAATATTTCGTATATTTCCGTATCTCATCCCATTCGTATTTGAATGTTAATTAAGTTATCGACAAAAAGATGGTAGCGGCTGAGCAAGTTAAGGGAGAACCTGATCCCCAAGTGTCTGTTAAAGCCATTTTTCCATTTTCTTACGAACTGACGAGTTCCTGCATAGAACCAACATCTGTATAGAACCACCAATCTTTCTGAAGCAAGACGATGAATATCTTCTTATATCACGTGCAATATGGAAAATGATATACGGGGAAAGGGGATGTTGGGACTTGTAAATGGCAAATTCTTTTAAAATGCTTGCAGATTTCCATCTATTTATCATAATTATGATAGATAGTTTTACGTTCCAAGTATTTCATTAAGTAATGTATGGAAAGTTCCTCCACACCAACGTTTAAATCAGCAACGTAGTTGATGTCATACTCGTATACTAAGAATAACTTCCTAATATTGTATTATCTTGTTAAGTGATTTCTACTTTTCTTTTTAATTTCCCAACTTTGCCGGCGTCCGAAAATAGTAGGGCATTTTGTGAAACGAACTAATTTCGTTAAACTTTTAGTATTCATAAGTGCTTTAGTGTGTATTATTTAGTATGTATTTTGGCTTTGAAAAAAAATGGGCTTTTTCATATTAACATACTTTTTAAATATATATTGATATGAGAAAGCAAAATTTTTATGCTTGCATTTTGTATTCGCTTAAAGATGCATGCCTCCAGTTGAGACAAAATATGTCAAAAAAATGAGAAAAATGTACTAAGATTTCAACAAAAGTAAAAATGTTCACAATTCAACAAATAATGTACATACATTTTTGTATTCGCTATAAATGACTGATTGTGTCGTAGTTTAACCATATTATTGCCGCCTCACTAACGCAGTTAGAATAATGTTTTGCATATTCTGCCCTATAGATAATTTTCATAAAATCTTACAGCATTCTTTGGTTACAATTTAAGGCAATACTTTACTTAAAATTTCCATAAAAAATAGTATGAATCTGGAGACATGGTGCTTTAAAGGATTTGTAGAAAATAAAACAAACTAAGAAGTGAGTTTATAATCAGTATTTATTTACATAAGCACTTAATGCGTAAGTTTAAATTACAATGTACATATATACGACTTTAAAACGAAAATAAATTTATGATATACAATGCAGTTTTATATTATATAATTTAACATTATAATGATATAGAATATACATGTATCTACCACTGTACAGATTGAGTTAGTTACAAAAATATACATATATTATACATATAGTAAGATGCGGTATTGGTAGGAGATCACGTGACTATTATCATGTCACACGAGACTCAAGACAGAAAGATAGCAAGAATGAGCAATAGGAGAGAAAAAAATAGGAGAAGGTACCTATATATAGTAGAATTTGTTGAATATCACCTGAATGAGCATCAGGAAATTGGATTTTAATATTTGCTTAGGCGGTTTTTGTTTTTATAAAACAAATCTAAATTTTAGTTTGTTTTTTACATTGTTAAGCAATATGTGAACTACTTTAAAATGGTTAACAGTTCAGACGTCATACTCGTATTCTAACATCTTTTTCTAAATCACTGCCCATTGAGCTTAACCCTTCGTCTGACGATGAATCATCAAGGACCATAGATTTCATAAAACTGTTCATTTCTTCATCTTCATTTATCACTTGCTTTCCAAATACTGACTTTATGAAATCAGCAACATTATGATTTAACTCATTTCGTTTTCCAACCTCGTCTTGCGTATTATGGGATATTGCACAATTTTCGGTTTCACTTATTTCTGTTTTAATTCCAAATTCGAATTTATCTGTCCGACAACCATTCATGTAATGCTCACTGTCCTCATCCTCTGTCTCGGACGTTGAAGTTATATCGATAATTTCAGAGGCATCCAATTCATCTTCAGTAATGCTGTACTCTACTAGCTTCCTAGCAGAACTTGTTACTTGCTTCTCAGATACAAATGTTTGGAAAATGCGGCCATGTTCCGGTGTCTCGATATATTGACGCGTATTTATGACGTCACCAGCGTTCTTTTTAATCACAAATGCCGCATCCAAATCAGTAGATGAGTCGGATTCCTCACCGTGACCGGAATCAACATTATGAATTGGACTTTCACAGCAGAGTTCCTGACAGTTTCCGGACATTCTTCTGATATTGTATTGTTTATTCAAGCTTCTACAAGACTCTTCTAAGACAGTTCTTCTTGTTTTTAGTCTTCGGTTTAAATGGTTGTCATCTTGGACAGAATACATTTCTCTCTTGGCTGGTATGAGTCGTCTGCGAGCTGTAAACTATTTTAGCGGAACGAGGCCGCACTGCTGTCGTCTGCTCATCCGAAGAATGTCCCTCCGAAAGCGAGTACACTCTGTCTTGTGACCTTGGCTCGACGTCTATAAATCCAAAATTTACCATTTGGACTGCGTGTCTTTTATTTGGATGCACGTCTGCTGATTCCATCATTCGACTTCTGCTGCTTCGAGATTTAGTTTTCTTTGCAGCAGAACATTTTACTTTACGTCGTCTTGGACGCACTGGAGAGCTGTCCGATGAGTCAGCATATTCATTTGTCGATCCGCTATTTGACCTACGGTAAGTTTGTCTTCTATGTTTCTTGGTTGCAATAGCAGCAAAGAAATTTATAAGTCCATTGATCTTTGAATGGTCAAGTTTTGAAAGGAATTCATCCATGCTGCTATCCGAATCACTAGTACTATCCACAAACAGTTCCCTTTGTCCGATATTTGGACGAGCGTCTTGTTGTACTCGATTCTTATGTTTGTCGACCATTTCAACGAGAGATGTCAGTGTTTCTATGTCAGGGAGTTTTCGTGTTTCGGATATGTGTTGTGTGGATTTTTTCTTCAAGTTCCATCTACTACGTTTGTCTTTCACTTCAACCGGGGTAAGAGGTTCCGACTTCCGGAGCACTAACCTGTTCGGCTCCCCTCTCCATGCTTGTATCACTTTAACAATCCTGCTTTTACAAGGCAGAGGCTTTTCTGTATTAAGTGAAACTTCATATATGGCAAAAAGATGCCTGTACTCCTTTTTGATCCCGGTTTTCTTCAGAACCATTTTGATGACGTCAGCGCATGTTGTGTACTTTGTCGCCCCTTTTACGTATCGTATGGAACCGTCTACTTTCAGCGGAATTCCCTTGTCTTTTAGATGTAGAACATCGGCCATCTGAAATAGTGATTAAATATGAAATATGTATAGTGATTTAAAATGAAATATAGTGATTTAATATGAAATATAGTGATTTAATATGAAATGTAGTGATTTAATATGAAAATATAATTATTAAACAGTTAGGTGATACAGTTAAAATATAGATATACATGCATATTAGAAAAACAGCAAGAATTAAAAATTATATACAATGTATTTTTTGTTGCAAACTATTTGTGAAATGATATAATTTAAACCTTTTTAAATATTGTCGTAAACTTTCTTTTTCAGACTCGAGTTTAAAATCTGGTATTTTCACATAATTCATGCAATGGTTGTGTTACTATGCGTCGCCTAACAAAGTATGTGATCACACAGTTAAATATCTATTGTCTGACTTTATGAATATTTTATGATGTCGTCAATTTATAATAATGACGTAACACGAGCCGTTTAGACTGTGGAAGTGTTGGCGACGAAACAAGTCAAATATTCTGGCTGTACCATTAATATTTAATATCATATAATGACAGCTCGACATTCACCATAATGACTGACTTATGACCCTCCTCCTTCCAGATGAAAGGAGTCGTTCTCTGTATTATTAATTGATAGCATACACATTTCATTGAAATGAATAGAAATAAGATTATTTATATAAGAATAATTTAAATTTAACGTTTAGAGTGTAGATTTAATATTAAAATCCCGAAATATTCAAAATTTGAAAATTAAAAAAAAAATATTTTGACGGTTATAATAATATGATATCAACTGTGAAACGATTCTAAATCCCACAAGTTTGGTGCATTCTTATACCAAACCTCTCAAAAACAATTTATGTAATTATTGATTCAAGTAAAACCATTAATTAAGATAGATTTGTTATTTTTGCTTATACGTACAAGTACATTGTTTTATATATGTCACCGTGACATTATTCTATAAAAGACAACTGTTCATTTCTAGCTACTTGTCGCGTTGTTATTTAGATATTGAAAGCGACAAAAAAGGACAAAAGAAATCTATAAAGAAATATTAAAAGCTTGCAATTGTGTTTAAAATATAACCTAGCGTTTTTTGCATTGTCAATATTTCAAAGCAGTCTCTTAAATATGGAGAAAAAAAACAACAATATGAAATTGTTACATAATCCATTTACAGACAATACGAATATAAAAGATACACTTTAGTAGCTTACTTGCAAACAATTTCTAATATAACTTTATTCCATCTATGTAACTAACGGTTTAACAATACCTTACATGTATAAAGTAACTTTCACTTTTAGAGTGTATTCAAGAGATAAGTGTTATATTTATGCTTTCATTTTCAATCAAACAGACAAAAAAATCACTTACATCAACTGTGTTTTAAAGATATCCGAAAAATAATGATATGATTAGTATCCGAATACTATTCCACTCACATGCGCGCTCATTTCATAACTGCTTCAGTTTTTTTAAGTGTCGTTATTTAAATAATTACAAGTCGATCAGTTTTGACAAGAAATAAATGCTGCTTTATATTTAAGGTGGCTGCTGAGGTGCTTTATTGATGGAACGTCAGTCCGAGTTTTACGACGTAATGACTAATTGAGCCCTAGGGGTCAGCATTTTGTGTGATAATTGATATTTGACCCTTAAAACTTCAAACGTTTTCATCAGATAAGATCAGGATCAACAAGGGGATAATTGATAGGGGACCTGTTTAGATCTTTCGGGACTTTTTCTAATCGTGTGCTGTTACATTGTAAAATATGTTTTTATTACAAGGTAATCTTTAAAGATATGATCAGATAAAAATAATTAAGCTTTTTGTAACATTTCCTAATCGTGATATCAGAATTGAAATGCAATAAAAAAAATGTCTACATTACTCTTTCACCGTTTAGCCTTTTTACGCTATCAAATTTCCGTCCCCGTTTAAGATAAGTTAAAACTTAACATCTAATAAGGCAGTCGTTTAAGACAGTCATGTTTTCATTTAGTCATGATGTTTCTTTTAAAATGGTGCTTTTGCACAATCATAATATCAAACAGAAACTATAGATAAAAAATACTTTGTACGAACTTGTGTTTGAAGCTATAAGCTTATTGAAACACTCTCGAATCTGTTCCTGGAACCAACCGATACTAAGTAGTGAGGGGAAAGTTTCTTGCTCATGGAAACAACGGCTTGCCCCAGACGGGGTTTGAACCCACGAACCACTCGGCCATGATTCACGATATTATTGTTAGATAAGTTTATTGAACGGATAATCTAAAAAAAATCGTTTCTTAAATCCAAATATTGTTGAAAGTTAAGTCTAGATCTAAATATCAAACGACCTTCAAATATATGTCAATTTACATATTTGGTTAAAAATAATAATAAAAAAAAAACATTTTTTAAAATAAAACAATTCGTGTTCCGCAAATAGACGGACTCGGGTAGGTTTTGGGTGACTGTGAACATGGTACGGTCTAAATTACAATTCACGTTCTATAGTTTGATGCATAAATCTTGTTTTGTTATTTGAAAAACATATCGTCGTTCAATGTATCTCGAGGTAGGTACAACCTCGCACGTTAATCTCGTGTATAAATTCTTGACCACTCCGATACAGATCTTAATTGCTAGACAGTTGTTTAAAATCAAAGACTAACTTTTAAATCGTTTAGAAAATATTTTGACAAGTGTAAACAATGTAATCTACATGTAGCTAGTGACTAACGTCTCTTAGTCTTTAATTTAACTGCATTGTTGACAAAAAATGTTCGATCTTCAAAACGATAACACCGAAGCTCCCTCTTTTGATACATCCATCGATTGTTGATCATTAAACGGTGTTAAAATGAAATCTTCTTGTACAATCTTCATGGACATCGACATTGTTAAATGACTTTTTTGACATGATGTCAAGTGCTCTAACATTATCGGAGCATGATCTTTATAAAAAAAACATTCTGCGTCCAGTGTTTTTTTTTTTAAAAAAAAGAGAAAAAAAGAAAATACTGCTAATTTAAATACATGAATCATATTTATCAATAAAAGAAGTTTAGTATTTTAACTAAACCTCGGCCATTTTTTTTTTGTCCCAGATTTTAAACTATGAGTCATTGCGTCAGAAAGCTAAAATAATCTACAAATTGTATGTATAATTAGAATTAGTGTTACTGCTACTTGATTAACGTGCTTTGGTATATTTTTTTAACAAATATGCAAAACCTTTTTAGCAGTCATGTAATCAGCGTTCCTTTTCTCCATTTGTTACAGATACTTTCACTGTTTAAATGTTGTATTTTTATTTATTGTAAAGAAGGACACATTTACAATTAAGATCTTCTCCATGTGTTACCTGTTTAAAATAAAGATATTATTTCACTTAAATCGTAAGCGCCTATTTTTACAATATTTATCATTTTTGTCAAGTTTTTTCTTGGTTCTCGTACTGATGATAGGGGTGCATCTTGTCAGTGTCACAAGGGGTTCGACACAACAATCTAGGTGTCAGAAATGTTCGAGTTGCTTCAAGGCAATTAAAAGCATCCCTCCCTTGACATGAAATTTTAACATAAATTCCTGTTTTATAAACTGATACATCAATGTCATGGTACTTAAACTGTCAGATTATACAATTAATAATATTAGTTTGTCTTAGAAATTATAATGTTGCTTTAAATGATTACAAAGAAGAAGAAGTTGAACAGCGTACCGTGTATTAAAATGGAAGTACAACGATTTTGTTAAAATTTACGCTGATCACCACCGAGGTTTAAAGGTAATTCTAAATAAGTTTATATGTGTATCATTTTTTCTATTCTTAAAATTTGAAAATAACTAAAAGAATTTGACATTTATTATGTATCATATTGACATTTTGATGTCATTTTACTGTTTTAAGTACAGCAGCACTGACAGTAATGTATGTTTTGTTAACTGTATCACAACTGTTCCGTAAATGAGTGTTTAAAATGTAACATTTGTTGTAAACAATTTGTATGATACCCTTTATGTCAAGATTAGTTTTCTTTTTTTTTCCCTGGATGTTTGATAACTGACTGAACATGCAATCTCGTTTGAAAATGATACAGTTGAAAAACATTTAATATAATATATATTACATAGAATATTTAAAAACCATACATACCTTAAGCAACTGCATTTTTCTACTATCTGTTGACTATTTTATATATGTTAAACTTTGTATATCTATATGTCTCTCAAAATTCCTTTTCGTTTTTCCTTTTTTTCACACAGTTAAAATAAATCATATGTTGTTTTTATTGTTTAACGAGCAATAATGGTTTAACATTTGGATGTTCTAACTTATAAATAGACTGCCAATTATTACTTATTACACTCAAATAAATACTATTTATTAACACTTTATTTATTTCATTATTCTTAAAATCAGTGTCTATTTTTCAGTAAAAACTTATCTTTTATTTACCAATCATTTATACTTACAAAAGACGTTCGGTCCAATTTTTTCAATTCTTTTCCACGCCATTGTAAAGCAATAAATGAACAATGATTTAATTAATCAGTCCCCAATTAAACTATCATAAAGTTCGGATAGACACTTCTGACAATTAGTGCTAAGTTAAATTAGTACTTGACAGCACGAGAGTACTCTAAATTTTTGACACGAGCGTTTTCTTCACGGCTTTCACGCGCATCGCAATTAACAAGAAACAAACAATTAATTTATTTAAAGCGCCTTTCAGAATAATAAAGGGTGTGAAAAACATGTAATTTTATGGTGTCATTAACCGTATGCCACGATTCTGTTGTAGGATTCACAGCTGCTTTATTTGAGTAACCTGGGAATGTCAAGACGGTTAAACTATAAAACCACTGACCAGTACTGGACCTTCATCATTTTATGATATCTTCCAAACCATACAACTATTTTATCATTATTTATCGAGAGATTACAGTACGACAATCAACAATGCCGGTTATATCAAAACATAAGGTAAATATAAATTATTTTAAATACATTAGTAACATAGTGAAATCATGTGTGCAGTTGTTTCTTAAATACATATGAATTATTTTTGCATTTAATTTCTATTATACAAAATAAAATAAATGTTTAAGAGGTGTTTATCTGAACAAATTAATGCATTCATTTTTTTGCAAATACTTATGCATTTTTAAAACTACGAACTATTTTAATAATTTGCATTTAATATTAGATATAATAACATATGACATTCCTATGCTACATTCAGACAATCTTAATCTTACAGTTTACAAAAAAATCCTACCAAATGATCTTTTATATCTTTAGAAAAAAAAAATCTAACAAAAGGTTTATTTTTAGATCAATTATAAATAGCTAATTGAAATATTTCGCGCGTAAATTCAGCCAATTTAACGATTTAATAATAATAACAAGATTTTCGATTTTGATGATACTTTGGTTATCTTTTTGAAAAGCCCATTGTTAAACCAGTTTATAATATTTCCTACTTCCGATTATCGTCCATCAAGGCTAACTTGACGTGTTTGTAAAACTGTGATCACATACAATAGCTGTGTCTGAAAACCCTTTTGTGAAGATTTGCAATCTATTGTTTGCACGGTTGTAGGTAATATTAAACAATTAGAAGCAATTATTATGTCCAATTGTTAAAACATATGCCAGGGTTTCATCCGATCTCAAGTTATGCGAAGCCTTCAAACAATGTAAATTGGCATTTAAATAGCCGAACGGCGCACTTCATTTTACATTGTCAAGTCGCATGCGAAGGACATACTGTAGAAATTTTGTTTTAAAAAGTAAAAATATAGAATAATTGGGATATATTTACTTAAAACTATATTGCGTAAGTAGAGGATAAATTCAAGTTGACTTTTATTTGTTTTGCTTTGTTTAACAAACTTGTAAAAATCAGAGTCTTTTTTGAAAGACACTGGGTAAATAAATAACCTGACTGCAAATACTTGATGCGTATATACAAATAAAACAGCTGTGTCGTACTTTGACATATGTATATGAAATACGAAACGTTAAATATTTTTTCACAATTATGTTAGTTGTAACGCTATTATTATGTTTATATTATAAACTTGTAATGTTGCAATACTGATATTTTACATCTTTTCTATTTTTAGACTGGACGCAACATGACTTCCGGTAGATCCAACATGGGACGAGTGTTTTGTGTAACGGGGATGCAGAATGAGTCTCGAGAGGAGCGCGTGAAATCTGTAACGCCGAGTGTGATTGGTTCAGAATGTGGGTCAACGCGATCTGACACGGATTCCAATACATCCGGTTATTTGTCATCGTCATCGTTTGAATCGTCAGGGGAAGAGAAACGCTTGGTGCCTAACGGTCACAAGGTCTTCAATGTGTGGACTAAGTGGGGAGAACAAGTCAGTGTTCCAAAAAGTTCAACACCGAAACAAGGTTCTGAGAACGTAGCATATAGAAAACTCACAAAACGTGTAAATGTGTCCAGTGAAATGGGAAAAAGTGTTTTGTCTATTAAGAAAAACTTTGAGAAACCGTCGAATATAGAACAAGATTCTTTCTGGGGCATTCAGACTCCACAAAGAGTTCAGAGGAGTAGTTCCGAGGGAGATGTACATGTGATCGAAAGAAAATCTGACAATGAGTGGAAACGGAAATCAGTTCAAGCCCCTGTGACACATGATGCCGGCCAAGAAATAATCCCAAGTAATAAAATGTCAAAATCTCAGGATTGGAAACGAAGACCATTTCTCACTCTGTCTGATTCCCAGCTTGATCAAAGGTTATGTGGTCCAATTTCTAAGTCAACATCTAATACAAGGAACAATTCAGCATACAGTGCGTTGCCTAGATACCGCGTGAAAGTGGATGCTGATCCGGTTGTTTCTAAAAATAGACTTGTTGAGCAGCTTAGCAAATCATGTGCGGATTTCGCCGACGAAGGAGTACCTGTCGATGAATCAATGAGTGAATTTCTATCAAACGTTGACAGAGATAATCTGGCCAGTTTCTTGAACTTCTATGATAAAGTCACAAATAGTTCTTCCTACGAAAAGGCCAGAAGAAATCCAAATAATTATGAAGCTGTGTATTATTAAAAGACATTAAATGTTTAAAATATAATTAGTGCATAGCATAAATAGTGCAATTTTGATATGTCTTTGTATAGTTTGTTTGTACAAGATGTTTCATTCTGTTTTTGTTTTTTGAATAAAAAAGTTAAAAGATGATAGATTGTTTCTATTATATATATAAGTTTTCACATGTTTCACTTTGAATTATTCCAAATTTCCAAATGATAATGCCCTCCTGACCTTCCCAACCTTCCCAGTTTTTACTTTGATTAAAGTATTACATACAATTTGTATATTTATAACTTAGAGATAGGGTAAAGGGAAATAACTCTTGAAATTTGAAAGTTAGAGAATATACATTTACTTCCCTTTATAATGTGAAACCGTTACGAGAATCATATTGACATCATATACAGACCCCTGCATATGATCAACATGACATTAAAGAAATATAAAGAAGAATAAAACTGAGAGACTAGCTGCTATAAGATTCAGTAGAAGAAAAACTAGAGACTGGACGCTTTAATATTTTATAGAATAAAACCTTTAAGATTATAAAGAGTAAAACCTAGAGGCTGGACGCTTTAAGATTCAGTAGAATAAAACAAGGAGACTGGTCGCTTTAAGATTATATAGAATAAAACCTAGAGGCTGGACGTTTTAAGATTCAGTAGAATTAAACTTAGAGAATTGACGCTTTAAGATTCAGTAGAATAAAACATAGAGACTGGTCGCTTTAAGATTACATTTGTATATAGAACAAAACCTTGAGACTTGCCGCTTTAAGATTCAGAAGAATTAAACAAGACTGGTCGCTTTAAGATTCAGTAGAATAAAAACCTAGACACTGGACGCTTTAGGATTATATAGAATAAAACATAGAGACTGGTCGCTTTAAGATTTAGTAGAATAAAATCTATAGATTGGCCGCTTTAAGATTCAGTAGAATAAAACATATAGATTGGCCGCTTGAAGATTCAGAATAAAACAAAGACTGGACGCTTTAAGATTCAGTAAAATACAACAGAGACTGGTCGCTTTAAGATTCAGTAGAATAAAACAGAGACTGGACGCTTGAAGATTCAGTAGAATAAAACAGAGACTGGACGCTTGAAGATTCAGTAGAAAAAAACATATAGATTGGCCGCTTGAAGATTCAGTAGAAAAAAACAGAGACTGGACGCTTTAAGATTCAGTAGAATAAAACATAGAGACTGGTCGCTTTAAGATTTAGTAGAATAAAATCTATAGATTGGCCGCTTTAAGATTCAGTAGAATAAAACATATAGATTGGCCGCTTGAAGATTCAGAATAAAACAAAGACTGGACGCTTTAAGATTCAGTAAAATACATCTGATCATATGTAGCGTTGGAAATTTGAAAGAAAATTTTTGTATTTTGTTAATCTATCGAATGAAGGTGTGTCAAGACTTCATTATGTAAGTTTACAATTTTTTCACTAAACACTATCAAAATGAAACCACAGGCTTCGAGTGAATAAAAATAGTGAACAATTTAAAGGCTTTATAAACCTATTTCAATCCACATACGAAGAATGCCGTAAAATAAACTATGCATGAACAAATAACTCGAATCTACTAAACTTTGCCCGATTTCATTTCATAACCAAAGTTTTACTTTATAGTCTTAACATTTCAATGAATTAAACAAATTTTCAAGCTATTATGTAATACTTGCAATAGATTTTAAAAGTTTACAATCAAGAAATTCAAGTCACACCCCATTTCACTATTTACCTCTAAATTAAGGGAGAATTTTCTTTTTTCTTTTTTTTACAATTCAATGTAGATTTTAAATAACGATATTTTGGAATATTTACTTAACCCACTCTTAGTTAATTAGTGTATTTATAAATAAACAAATAACCCTTTCATCTAGAAATAAAATAAACTTCACAGACAAATAAATGCGACACGCGTCTAAAATGTCATGACATGGCTTCAAGGGAGATAACTTTAGACATATTGGGACTTGTAAAAATGTGAATCAAGCAATTCTATATACGAATTAGCATTTTTAGCTTGATTATTCGAAGAATAGGGAGAGCTATTGTACCGACTCTGGTGTCGGGGCCGGCGACACATTTTGATCTAGTTATTATGTTATTGCAAGTTAGTATCTCCAAAACTACTAAAAGGGAATGGGTTGAATTAATTAAGAGCATAATAGAAGGTCACTGTCTAAGAAGGCCAATTATTTTAACACAAATTTTGACAGAATTACTACCATTTTTGGACTCTTATCCAGACTCTTGTTTACTATCAAGACCTGATTTTAAAACCTAGAGATTTTAAAACCAAGAGTCTGGTCGCTTTAAGATTCAGTAGAATAGAACCTAGAGACTGGACACTTATAGATTCAGTAGCATAAAACCTAAAGCTGGACGCTTTAAGATTCAGTAGAATAGAACATAGAGACTGGACGCTTTAAGATTCAGTAGAATAAAACCTAAAGCTGGACGCTTTAAGATTCAGTAGAATAAAACCTAGAGACTGGCCGCTTTAAGATTCAGTAGAATAAAACCTACAGACTGGCCGCTTTAAGATTCAGTAGAATAAAACCTAAAGCTGGCCGCTTTAATATTATATAGAAATAATGTAATAATAAATTTGATGAAAATTATGAAATGTATTATTACAGGGGAAAATAAAAATAATAAAAAGAAAACTCGTGCCATTTTTGCCATATGCAAAGTGTATTTTAAAAGTAAGACTATTGATTACTGGATGCAAATACATGACGCGCGACGCGAGAAAACCGGTCTTAATGACACGACAATAAATGTGCACTACAGCGATTTAAATGACGTCACTCTTGTTGCGTATTACACATGTAAATACGGAAATACTGTTTATCGTGTGCTATTGATATTTTTTAAAAGTGTATTGACTTTGGAATTCAGAGGAAACATTTAAAGATGGAGGAGGAATTAGAAGTAAGTGTGTATTATGTATAATTGATGAAAATCAACAACAAAAAACATATTTTTCATGTTTATAAATTATAATCGGAGCATACTGTAGCATTGATAATCTTTTATTGTTGGTAGTACACCGACGTTTGTAAACAGTAAAGAATCTACAGTATACTTACATTAGATCTAAGTATACAATATACAAAAGAATAAGAATTGGCAACTCTGAGCGGTGCCTTTATATAGAATAAATTTAGATCTGAATTTACGTTGTTTTGATTTTAACTGTACAGTACAGTTTTGTATTGAGCATTTGTTTTCATAATTCATATATTATCGGCAAATTATTTTAAGAATAATCTAATCAGTCGCAAGTTAAATTAAAACAAACTCGTAATTCATAATTCATTTTAAAAATTGTTGCAAGAAAATAGGAAAGTAATATGTCCAAATATGCTAAGTCATCATGGAGTAAAAAATGTTTTTTAGATTAAAATATTGATTTATAATTCCACTTCATAACTGATAAGTGTATAGCTCAGTGGATAATGAAGTGGCCTGTCACGCAAACGAATCGAGTTCGAATCCCAGCTGAAGCTAACATTTTTATTCGTTTTTTTTTTTTATTTTTATTTTTTTTTTTCATTTATAGGATCTTGAATCCTTTACTCGGATCATTTTTGGAAGGACTCCTAACAACTCTCAAACCACAGAATTTTCGAGAGATAATACCGACTCAGAATATTCTGATGAAGGAAGAATGCGCTGAAGATGCGAGAATGACGAGGCCGAACTCGTAGCTACAAGAGCAAGAGACTTCACCACCGCGAATAGTCAGTCTGATCATGATGGAACGGATAGTAATAGTAGTGAGGAGGACATTTGTGAAACATCTGATGATACACAGACAGTAAGACAATTTATTATAAAAGGTTGTGGTTGTCGTCTTAATTGTCATACAAAGTTTAAATTTGACGACATACTGAGTCATATTCTTTCTATCAGGGAAATGACAAAGGAGGAGAAAGAACTGTGTATCATGTCGTTAGTGGCTGAGGGAAGCGACGAGAAAACTAAACGTGGCAAAAAAAGGCAGCGTTCTAGGAAGACATTTCGGGTGTCAGGAAAAACGGTGTGCAAAGGAACATTCATGTTATGTTATGACATTACGAAATATGCATTAGGAGCCATTGTTAAACATGTCAGTCATCACGGCGTAACTCCAAGACAGCATGGCAACGCAGGTAAAAAACCAAAGCATGCTATTACGTATGATGATGTCATACGCGTTGTTTATTTCATCCGAAATTATGCAGAAGAAAGAGGTCTCCCTCAACCTGCAGCCCCTCGTTGCCTAGACAACATCCCACCAGTGTATCTGACGTCTGACACAACCAAAAAAGACATGCATCAGCTGTACAAACAGTCTTGTTCAGATCCCCGTGTGCGCGCTTTAGAGCTAACGTCATTCAAAGACATCTGGCGGACATGTTTACCGCATATACGTATAGCTAGCCCAAAAGATGATGTATGTGCCACTTGTGAGAAGCTGCGCAGACAAATATCAGGTACAGTGACCGAGGATGTGACACTAGCAACAACGACGGCACTGCGGGACCACGTACTTCTTGCACAAAAGGTAATGATATAAAAAAACAATAATGTAACTTCACACTTATAAATAATTTAAACAGATATTTGACCTGCATGAATTATTAATTATTTTCTAAGCATATCTTGTAATAACAAATAAGACTCGATGCACGAAAAGAATTGAAAAAAAATGCATGTGCTTTCTATTCCGACAATATTATGATTCTTATGATTTTGAATATTAAGATCGTTGTTTTAAGAAGTTAAAATTATGTTTTACTTTGGATGTTTTTGTTTTGTAATTTTATAGGAACGTGATCTGTATAATGAGTGCATACGGCGTAGTGTTGACACACGTGACTCGGAGGAAAAGTTTGTCCATCTTACATTTGACTTTAGTCAGAACGTCAGTTTGCCTCATTTTTCTCGCCAGATGGGTCCATTATACTTTCTAACCCTACGTAAAATACAAATATTCGGAGTAAGACTGGATGGCATCCCTCACCAACTGAACTTCCTGATTGACGAAGATCAAACCATAGGTCCAGATGGTAAAGGGACACACGGACCTGACGCTGTGCTGTCGATGGTAGACTGGACATTGCAGAATCACGCTAATCAGACTCCTGCCTTGTCGATACACTCGGATAATTGCCCTGGTAATTATTTTTATTTTTAACAAAATATTTACAATGCGGTTAATTATATCACCTTAACTACCATCTTAACGATCAGATATAAAATTATATTAATACTTGCGATATATATACTTTTTAAAATTAATACCAGAACCAGTTTCAATTTATGTAATATCAGGAGAAATACCAGTACTGCTGTACCAGTACGTTTAGTTTTAAGGCAAATAAATACCAGTACTTTTACATTTAAGGGATTTTAACTTAGTTTGCATACAGACTGTCACAACAAAATGTCCGTAATGTAAAAGTATAAACTTTCCATTAAATAGAACAATATATGTTATAAAAATGTTCTTTTCCAATTTATAATGAAATCAAAAGTAGTGCCAAATGCAGTACCAGTACAACATTTTGAGCAGTTATTCAGTACCAGTACAAGTGGCAGCATATCTTGTGTGTGACAGTACTTATGCAGTATTTGCAAAATAAATATGCGCTAGGTACTGCAGTATCAATACAAGTAATGCAATTAAATGCATGTCTGTACATAGTTAAAAATATCAGTCTTACTATTTTCTTCACAATTAAAAGACTTATTGTGTATAACTGAATTGCTATTGCTCAATAGATTACTAAACATACAAATTAATTGAACTATATTTTAACTAGCCTGCCTTATATTTCAGGGCAGAATAAAAACCGATACACTATTGGATATTTTATGTGGCGCGATAGAAAGGATAGAAAAGATCGAGTATCATATGCACCATATGTACTGATTCAAGAAATCTTTATTACTTAGATTCTTTTCTAACTTCTTGTTACTCGGCAATCTAAACAGACTTTGACAATTTTATCTGTTTCCCAACCCCACACCCCTCCAAGGACAAAATATATGTAACATTTGTTCAAAAGCATAATTATTTTTTCTTTGAAATCGCGGCAGGTAAGGCTTTTCAATTTTACAAAATAATTCAAATCTTCGATGCACATGCGATGTGTTTAGTTGATGCGGGATTTGCACATCTAAAAATTAAATTCCGGAGGCATGATGTAAAAACACTTCAAAAGCTGGCCGATGTAACAAAGAACAACAAACAGCGCTGTTTGTTACCCCCAGTGGCCATGGCGGCAATGGAAACCCTTTCTAGAGAGATTTTTCAAACCAATTATTGGTATAAGGTAAACTATTTTTATCTCATTCAAATAAAAATGTTGTTAACTCACAAATCCAGACTCTACGTTCCTGAACCATAGAAAGAGAAAATATCTTATACATGAAAATTTAAGAGTGTGTTGTTTCTATTAATCGTTTACTAGTATTTTTTTCTTTGATTTTACACAATGGTTCTTAAAAAGTTATAAGCTATATCTAATAAAATACTTTACACATGAAAAAATGAAAGAAAGAGTTGTCACATAGAATGTCTCCACATTTATATTATTATAAAACAGGATACATGTAAAATGTTCCGGAACAAAATATTATGCAGACGAATTCGTCGCATATATCCTCCACCTTAATACACTTTAACGTAAATAAAATTCTTTAAACAATTTTTTTCTGCCGCGTGACCAAGTTAACGGTCATGCTATGTAAGAGCTTTCCAAGCTCTACCGTTCTTTTAACTTAAATAATTCTAAATAAGCTCTGAAAAATGTTTATTTTTTTTATTTATAGATGCATATTAGGAAATAAGTTTGTTGCATTTGTCATAACGGATATTTATCATTTTTCTATTGATAGAAAATTCCAGCATTTCCGGTTCCAGTCGGACACACCGGGAGTGGTAATGGCGAGAAAAACACCTGAAGGCGAGGAACATTTGATCCAAGTCTTGAAAGAACCCGGATTCCGGTTCAGTTCATGTGCCCGTCCAAGGGTTATTACGCCCGGGGGAATGACATCAGAGCGTAAGAGATATTTGTCGCGAAGTGTGCGAGCGTTTGTCAGTCAAGACAGTCAGTCATATTATCAGTGATTAAGGGGCACTGTTATAACTGCCAAGTGCTGACTTAAGTATCCACAGAACTTTTGTTTGTAGTTTAAAACTATCACCATTGTTTCTATGTTCATAATACGATATTATTTAATATTTTACAATTTTCTACATTTTTCTGTTGTAAAGAAAAAAATGGAGCTTTTTATTTAACTGTCTATAGTTTTGCCATAGCCGCAAAAATAAATAATGTTCAAAATACGTAGACATATACGCTATTGTTTGTTTATTTATTTCTTTGTACATTTTGTATTTGGTATATGCCTAACAAGGTGCCCGCTGACGGCAACGGATTAAACCTATGCGATCAGTGCATATAAAAACCCAACAACGCCTTCTGTTCGTGGTCTGCAATATTTGTTTTTCAGGCAGTATATATTTTGAAAAAATCCCGTAAGGATGTTGAAATGTTTTGTCCAAATTTAAGGAATATAACGTGGCAATGGTTTACGCCGTGTATGACACGCTTATGCGTGTTCTTATTACGTTGCTAAGCAACACTAAAATCGCAATTAGCGAGAGGTCTAATGTTTACATAACTTAATTACTAACTTCTTTTTAAAGTTTAAACATAATTATTGGGTGGATTTAAGATAAACGTAATTGCCGCATTAAAAGTCTACAAGTAATAACGTTAAACGTCAATTTAATTTTTCGACGTCATTTGATAACAAAGTGTTCAAATATATGACGTTCTTTAAATCGGCATATCTCGATAATTAATATTTTGATCTTAAAACGGTTTTCACTCTCTTATGCAGAAAAAAAATATCTACAATAATTAGTTAAAAACAAAATTTCGAAAAAAATGTCATTAAGACCGGTTTTCTCGCGTCGCGCCTCACATGTATTTGTTATGTCTGTTAGATAACCATATTTAGATTAAATAGTTACCTCCCTTGTACAAATATGCACAAAATCTGCATACGACCATTCTATTTAAGAATTTCAAGAGACATTATATCAATGAGAAACATTTTCAAGAATTATTATAGTTAGACTAAAATCAAACAATTTAATTACAGTGTATATAAACAGAATATACCATTGCTAATCGAAAAGTAAAAACTGCCCTAAAAAGATGATGTAAGAAATTAAAAACTGTAAATCGGAACCCTAACACGCGTTTTAAAAACATTTCAAAAGATCGATTATCATCCAAGATTAGATCTTGCATGAACTGATTAGCAATGATTACCTTAACCTAGGTAAAAATAAAGCAAGTACAATGACATTATTTACAAGAAAATAAAAGACGACGTTGTAAAATGTTAAAACAAGTTTTGGCACAATAACGTATCATTTCAGTTTTAGTGAACAGAAATATAAATTGTTCATTTTTTGACATTTCTACAAATGCATTATCTACCGTTTTTTAGCTTTATTAAATAAAGATTGTCTCCAGTCATCGTACACAAAGCAATACAAGAATGACATGGCTTTCGTCTTCAATACTGTCACAGAACTGGCATTTTCGCACCAATACATCTAAGCCTTCGTAACGCCCAGTTTCTATGCGTAAAGACGCGACACCACAACGAAACTTGCTAAATGCAGTGCGATGACAAGGAGGCATAATGGCAATTCTGTCTCATATTCTGTTTGTACGCAACTTATTGCCACCACGACCAGACGGACACGTCATACATGTCATATTTGCTGCAGATGTAGTACAAAGTGCAACTCGTTTGTTTACTCTACAATCAAGCATATAAGACAATCTAGATAAATAATAGCAATGGATTTCCACTGTCTGATTTCTGGGGTTATCCATCCCATTTCACCTGAAACCGCGATGTTAGACGTATATCTACCGACACATAAAAAGAAGCGCATGGCGCGAAACTGCACTGCGTTAATGCACGAGTAAGAGCGATAACCCCAGATAGCAGAACCTTAACCGATTGTTGGCCAAACCGTAGAATCATATAGGTGGGTAGGTACATTGTACGGAAGACCATCAGCCGATTTACATTTAGCAATAAGAAGACAATTTGACTTTTACTACTATTTATAAACATATCGATATACCCGGTATGCTACATCAGTTGTTAATAAGTGTATTTAATAAACATTGCAAATCTTTCTCATCGTTTGCCAACAAGACAATATCATCTGCATAAAGTAACATACATATTTTATCAGATCCATAGTCAACACCAATATGAAGAGATTTTAGGTAAACAGCAAGATCATTTATATGTAAATTAAACAAAAGGGGAGATAATATACAGCCTTGACGTAATCCAGACTTAACAGTAAACCAGTCAGTATGTTTGGAGTTAATTCTCACACATGAATATACAGAATCATACAAAGATTGTACAGCACCCAACATTTTATACCTATGTCATAAATTTTTTTCCATAGTAAATCTCTATTTATATTTTTATATGCCTTTTTAAAATCTATAAAAGCAGCAAATGTAGACTAAATACGTTTTTCCTAGTATCAATAATATTTGTTAGCGTAGATTAATGATCAATAGTGCTTCTTACTGTTCTGTTCGTCAACAATGATATCTCGATTTTCAGCCCAGTTACTCAGTGTATTATCTAAAATAGCACAATAGAGTTTATAAACAGAACAAGTTAAAGAAATTCCCCTATATGATAATGGGTTCCTTGGATCCATACTTGCGGACTTAGGAATAGGGTTAATGATGCTTTTACCACAAATATTTGCAATTGTACCACTTTTGAAACATACATTAAACAGAGAGTACATAAACATAACAGCGGTGTCATTCTTTAAGGCTTCAGTAGGTATTCCATCTATACCATTTCCTTTTCATAGTTTACCTTCATCAATAACTTCAATAATTTATGTCGAGCTCACAATATAACGTTCGGGAATGATCTCTTTTGCAAGAATTAATCAATTAATTCATCACGCAATCTTTAATAACTATAATTGAAACAGTTTGCTTATCAATAATTCATCACACTTGTCGGAACGTATAAGTGTTTAATTCAATCTACAATGTTTTATATGCGTTTGTTGCGTAGAATAATCATTTTCATTTCAGCAAGCATCAAAAACGCAATTGTACTGGGTGTCTTGACCAAACCACCACCAGGAAGTCACTGACTTCCCTCTCAAACTTGTTAATCAATAATCTAGCGTAAATATGTATATTAATCATATACTAAACTTAAATGTATATTACTTAAATATGTCATGGTTTATCATTCTATGCTGAAATAAATGTAATATACCTAAATGTTAATTTAGACGTATTGAGTTCCGACATAACTGCGGACACGAGTTATGACGACGATGACGACTACGACGACAACAACGGGGCCTCACCTTATAGACAAAGTCAATAACTGATACGAACTTCACACAGGGAAATTCATAAGTTGATCTTAATTATACATACTTCAGGCGTATAAATTTTAACCTACTTATAATAATAAATTAACACAATTGCCATGCTTGATGACTTTAGAATACAATCGGCATCATCTAAACTCATTAATTGATTTAGTTTATTTCAGTGTTTAAATTTCAATTTTGTATTCAATTCACCCGTAAAAATATATGTTAAAAGAAAAAAAGAGAGAAATTGGATAACTTCAAAAGCGCAAGAGCTTGTTCTTTCTTTATACGTGTATCAACTGTTAGATAAAGTAAATAAAAATGAGACGTGGTTGTATTGGTTGATTTTTTTCATATGGATTTTAATGAATTTAGTATTTTGTTGAATTTTAAAGTCCTGGAAATTCATTGCTTTCAACGTACATTTCTGTTAAGTGTATAAAAGTGAAATAGACGAAAGAAAATTTAAAGTTATTGATTTAAGTAATTAAAAGAAATATATTTCTACGATGTTGGTGACACGGTCATTAATCTGTTGTCACTATTTATTGTTTGTGTTACTAATTCTTTCCCATGAAGGTAAGCATTTTTTCATGTATCAATAACTGTCATAGATTTAAGAATTAATAACTGTCATAGATTTAAGAATTAATAACTGTCATAGATTTAAGAAAACATTCCTTAGATGATAGACTTTTTAAAATCTTAAAACATAAGTAAAATAAATAGATAAATATAAAAAGAGAATATAAATATATTAAAAAATAACTCATTATCAGTATTAGTCCTAATCCCTTTAAATGCGAAAAAAATCTATATATGAGCCGCGTCACAACAAAACCAACTTAGTGCATTTGCGACCAGCATGGATCCAGACCAGCCTGCGCATCCGCGCAGTCTGATCAGGATCCATGCTGTTCGCTTACCAACCCTTTTACAAGGAGAGAAAGTGATATCGAAAAGCATGGATCCTGGTCAGACTGCGCGAATGCGCAGGCTGGTCTGGATCTATGCTGGTCGCAAATGCACTATGTTGGTTTTGTCGTGACGCGGCTAATATGAGTTGGAGAATGTGACGTCACAACTTAACGTACGTAACATTCAAAAGCAGGTTTTTTATTTCTGGAATATATAATTTTAGACACTCAACACTAAGTCATTAATATATTATTCATATTCTTTGAGATAATATGGGATGGGACCTCCAGGACCGATGTGGTTCGAATCCCGCCAAGGAAACTTTCATATGGAAGCTTATACGGAAAATCACCTGTTCGGGTCATAAATGCACACTGGAGTCTTGATAAAAGTTACCATATGACCTTAAAGCCTCTAGATGAGCCGAAATATTTCAAGAAAATCAAACTTGAGAAAATGCAATAAGATTTTAAGAATATTAAAAACATTTACAGTTTAAGAAATAATTTACATGATAAATGGAAATAATGACTTAGTTTCCAGTTGATTACTCCATATTTCTAGTGCTTTACTAACGCCATTACGGCCATTTCTACATTTTCTGATCTATTTTTGATCATTTTCGTAGATTTTAAGTACCATTTGCAATGTGTAAAATACTTTCACTTTTCACTTGACAATATTTTACTTTTTAATACATTAAATTTTTTGTTCATGAAAATTAGCATGAATCTGGAAGCATGCTGCTTTAACAGTGTCCCGATTAATTATATCCTGCAACATTTTGCCACCTTTAAAATAAGTGAGTATGACAATACGAAGGTCAACGCGGATATATCAAAATTTTAACTGCATCAACAAATGTTGCGTTGCATAAAATGTCTTAGTTCCAAGTTACAAATGTATGTTCTTTTCTTTATTTAGGCAAGGCACTAAATGTTGACCCACATCTTCGAGAAAAAAGACAGGTAAGAGTTTTTCGGTTAGAATGAATATATGACTGAATGAATAATATGAATATGAATAAATATGAATGAATGAAGGACGGAAGGGAGGAAGGAAGAAAGGAAGAAAGGAAGGAAAGAAGGAAGGAAGGAAGGAACGAACGACTGAACGAACAAAGAAAGGATCGGACGAAGGTTGGAGCGAACGAAGGAAAAAAGAAGGAATTGATCGAACGAACGAATGAAATTAAAAATAAAATTAGAAAATATAATAGTCTTAAAAATAGCAAAAAAGGATCTTAAAGAAAACTATTATTGTAATCTAAGTCTCCAAACGACAACCAAATATTATATAGACATGAAACAACTACAATAGTGTAGGCGTCATTTACAGGTGCTATATGTATCAGTGAATATTAGTAGGTCATATATTTTTGTAATATCATGATGGGATGAAAGAAAACACCAACATTTTTATTATAATTATGATAATTTACAAAATAAGAAAAAAAAAATGAAACGAGATTGTATTAAATTTTTTTTTAACTTTTAATTACAAATAAAAATAGAAAATATTCTAGTCTTAAAAATAGCAAAAAAGAACTTAAAGAAAACTATTATTGTAACCAAAGTCTCCAAACGACAACCAAATATTATATAGACATGAAACAACTACAATAGTGTAGGCGTCATTTACAGGTGCTATATGTATCAGTGAATATTAGTAGGTCATATATTTTTGTAATATCATGATGGGATGAAAGAAGACACCAACATTTTTATTATAATTATGATAATTCTCAAAATAAGATAAAGTGAAAAGAAATTGTATTAAAAAAACTTCAACTTTTTAATTTAGCAAAAAATACCCTTATCAAAATTTTCATCTTAAAAAAATAATCTTTATTGCGTGACTAACGCAGTAAGGGCCATGTTTGCAACTTTTGACCACTTTTTTGTAATCTATGTGAATTGTATGTGCTTCACAATATTTTACTATAAAATCTATTTTCAAAATGTTCATGAAAATTAGCATGAACTTGGGGGCATGATGCTCTTAATACCCTACAGTAGACAAGTAACTTGCTATTGTGAATTTTGTATTGAGGGTAAATTATTAATTAAGCGCTTGTACACGGAGTTATCTCTGCATGCACAGACAGTAAATTTTCCATGTTACCTTGCTTCTGGTGTCGCATTGTATGTGCCTGCAGGGTCTTTCGAAATATAATGTTGAACAGTTTCAAACTATAATAAAACAGTTATGCATGCACGCTTGCAACATGATATAGTCGGTAATACTGAATTCATCAACTATTCTAATATTTTATGAAATACTGCGCTATGCACTTCCTAGTCAATAGCTAAATGGCATTTGCCAGTGTGCATTTCATAGGTTAAATTAATTGCTATATTGCTATAAGCATTTTCACTTCAAGATGGAAAATGAAAAAATAAAAAATAAAAAGACAATTTTATTCAGAAGCAGCTAAATACACAAAATGACGGAAATTCAGCTGAGAAGGAAGTTCGCGTTTTCCGGATATCAACATACATGTGCAAAATTATGACCACTTGATAATTTATATCAAAACTTCAACGAACTTCAAGTCTAATTCATCATCAAGTCTTGTACATAAAATTTTGTACGATTATTACATTGTAAACCGGATACGGAAGTGAGAGTTGTTATAAGTCTGGTTCCTTGTCACGGAAGTGAGAGTTGTTATAAGTCTGGTTCCCTGTCAAATATGTTTGTATTTCGTTTGCCAATAACACAGGATTAGGGTCAATGAACTTTGCCTTTTAATGTTTAAAATGCTTATTTCGGCTGTACGCTGTATCGCTAATCTTATGAAATTGCTTTCAAGTATATAGGCCATATTTACCACAAGGCTTATCGCAACCCCGGCGAACGAACAAGTAACTCGATAAAATATCTGACTATTATAGAAGCTGAGCGTTATTTTTTGGGTTTTTACCCGAAACTAAACATTTTGGTAGCTTTGTATGTATTTGTGACTCTCCGAATGGAGGTGAAAAAGTTAAATATCAAGCATTCACAGCTGGCGCCAAACAAGAACCTTTGGATAAATTTTGTGAAAAATCTAAACGTTAGTGATATTTTTAAAGGAATCGGGCGAGTTCTGGAGTATCCTGCACCTTCATGAAGGTTGCCCATATAAGCTTAGTTCAGCTGTGATATTTGATGGGTGGGGGTAAATATAAATTGCTGTTAGTCATTATTTTAGTAGCAACGCATACCAACTATTATTTACTTCAATGTATGTCATATATCTTTAAATAGTGCTGTACAACTGGTTATCTACCTGTGTAATATATTTTGAAATACAAATTTGGCCTCACTGAACTACATAATTGCTAATTTTTTGGATTCCCTGCCCCCTTAGCCTGGTCAGAGTGGCAATTGGTCGTAAGCGCCATCGTCCTAAATCACTCACCCTTTAAAATAATTGGGATTTAGAAATATGGTGACAGTAACCTCCCTTGCTCATATTACCACATATGCTTGTATATCAGTTTTTTGTCAACCGTATCATATTACCGCCCGTACAGGTGTATGAAAATTTAACACATATAATGATACCTATATTTTAATTACGGGTATTTTGAGAAAACTAATATTAAATCTTGATTTTCAGAAAAAAATAAAAAAGATATCCGCCTTAAACATATCCGGTTTTGAAGTCATCATGTCTAGTTATAAGTCAGCAAAATTTCGGGCGATTTATATTAAATTTCTATGTATGAAACACAGTACAGTTACTGACAGTTTTTGCATAATTTTTCTCTTTTTAAGGGTTCATAAACAAGTATTTCATCTGTTCCAGTCTCTGATTTATGTCGTCTGCTTGACATTTATTGAGTAAAGTAAATGCCATAAATTTACTTGTTATACCTTCAGAAACAATTATTTGTTTATGACTCACACCCATCAATTATATTTATTTATTACAACATCTCATAACAAATTTCTAGGGCATTTGCATCTACATAGACCAGTCTATTGTTTGTTTAGTTCATTTCATAAGTATGTCAGATCGAAATCACACCGTTTTTTATGCTGTCCGGATTATATGAAGGTCAGTCTATAGAAAGGTCAGATTCAATAAAGGTCAGCTTTTATTTAGGTCATCCATATAAATAGGTCAAAAAATACATCTTAATTATAAAATCCCACTCTGTATGTGGATTTTGGAAATTTTTCGTTAGCTTTCAACTTTCATTTTCGTTGCAAGATAGTTAATAGGCGTAATATGTTAACTAAAGTGTAAATACTAGTAAATAAGTTTTAAGTACAATGTCCAACCAACCGTATGAAAAATTAATAATGGATTTATTCAGGTCTTTTATTTATTTTTCTATTACAGGTCGATTGTGCGGAAAAGTACAAGACAATCACTTCAGATCATTCCGCGTGCAAAGAACCCTCAAGTGACGTACAAGCCTCAGGTACAATGCTTATGTTTTTTTTTTAATTTCAGGTATAATAATAAGTTTTTCTAAGCGTTGTTTATGTTTTGAGCTCAAAGTAGAAGGCACAGTAGAGGACCCATGACGACATAATTGTCAAACCACGAGAGCATACACGTGATAATGGACAAAGCACGAGAACATAGCTGTCCAACTACGAGGGCGCATAAGACAAACCACGAGAGCATAATAATGAAACCAAGAGGGCGTAGTAGACAAACAACGAGGGCAAACTAGTCAAACCAACAGGGCATATTCATAAAATCACTATCAAAAAAAAGAGGGCGTATAAGATCAAGCACAAGGTCATAGTTGCTAAAACTCTATATAGCACGTAGTAGTTAAACAATGGGGGCATAGTAGTCAAAACACGATGACATAGTAGCCGAAACACGATGACATAGCAGCCAAAACACGATGACATAGTAGTCAAACCAGGCGAGCCATACGGACCAATATTGTATACGAAGAATGCTTAAACCTCCAGAGAATACTGGCATAAACACGGAACTTAAATAGACCTCGAAATTGTTGCTGAAATATTCGTATAAAGCTCGGGAGAAAAAAAGATTGCAGAACAATAAATAGATCTCAGAAGATTACTCGGACAGTTCTGTAGCCTTCTTTTAGCATTTAAATAATTCTTTTGAAAGCTATACCGATTATGGCAAACAATCAATACACGGAAAGACCCTTTGTTAAGAGCGAAAAATCAAATAATCTATCTTTGTGAAATTATAACCTATCATAAGTGTCTATTTTGAGTGTGACAAAGTGAATTTTGTTGACATATCTTATTGATAGAAATTTTATATTGCCGAACGAAAAAATGTTTTGTTTCAGATCTCCCTACCAAACTGCCTACCATAGACATTTTATTTTCCTGTCCACCTTTTCAAAAATCTATATAATATACATGACATTGTATGTAAAACCCCTTTTTTTATTGTTTTATAAAAACGGAAAGAAATTCCTACCTAACAAACATCATTTTAATTTTGTGTCGGAGACCAAAAACAGATATTTTTGGCCTGATAAACTTTTGACAGACATTTTCAATACATAGTTGATAAATAACTGTTACGAATTCGTGTATTTATATATTTACATAAGAAGTAAATAATGCAAACAAAATAAATAAAAAATATAACATCACATGCTGGTTACAATAATGAAATATTTACATTTTGTAAATAGTAAAAAATTCTTTTTAAATTGTATTCAGTTATGACTGAATAAAAATTTCAGTGCTGAAAATAATGTCAAAGTAATAAAAGGTTAAACAATGTAATAAAGCTGTCAAACATATTTACATAATTGTAATAGTGTAAAATGCATAATGAATATATTTATAAATATTTTTATTTTCTATAAGGTGTATCGAGCGATGACGTCACTACTATATTAAACCACCATAACAAGGCCAGGCGCGAGGTGTCTCCAACGGCAACCGATATGATGAAGATGGTAAGTGACCACACCCATACTCCTATCCCTTGCATAAACTCATTCCCCACCATTTCGCAAACCCCTCACATTATCCATACCTTACTCCGTAATACTGCATATACATCAGCCTTGGTCCATACCACAAACCCTTACTCTAGCCCTTTAAACAAACACCTAACATAATTTGAGCCGCGTCATGACAAAACCAACATAATGGGTTTGCGACCAGCATGGATCCAGACCAGCCTGCGCATCTGCGCAGTCTGATCAGGATCCATGCTGTTCGCTTACAACCCCTATAACAAGTAGAGAAACTGATAGCGAACAGCATGAATCCTGATCAGACTGCGCGGATGCGCAGGCTGGTCTGGATCCATGCTGGTCGCAAACCCATTATGTTGGTTTTGTCGTGACGCAGCTCATTTATAACTCACTCTGCTACAGACGGCCCCTACCACAAATCCCAGTCTTAGCCAATACGACAAACCCTTACTCGAACCCTTCTTTAGGACCTGTCACAAAGTCTACCATAGCCGTTACAATAAGTCAAGTCCAGTCCCGACCACAAACCTCACTCCAATTATGACATTGTTATAGTCCTGACCGTGACCCATACCACAAATCCCTATTGTGTTTGCCCCCGGCCTAGTCACTATCGCAAGTTGCCTCGCCTCTTTCGCAATCATATTCTCCAACGCATCGGGTATTTAAAACGTTATTGGGCGAACATCTGTCAAATACAACCTGTAGTAATCTGTGTCCGAGTGGCTTTGAATAAATTGCCAAACCCCCTCCACCACCCAAATCCCTCAAATGCCATCTCAAACCAATACCCTCACCACCTCCCCCACAGCATGAAACTATAAAGCTAGTCTATACGGAAAGTCAAAGTTCTATTCAGGTACCCGCCGCTCGTGCCTTAAATGGCAACTTAGGTCTTATGTCGCTAGTCAACCTGGAAAGTCGCCATAATTTATGACCTTTATAGAGTCCGTGTGACCATATGAATACAACATTTTCAATAAATTGACATTTGTAAAACTTGTTTTATCGGCGTGTATTCAAATATATATTTATATTTTTTATCATCAAATCAAGCAAAGAATTTAAAAAATGAATTAATTGCGTCAGGTGAATTGAACGGTTATTTTCCTTTTGATTCATGAAAATTGAAAATGTATCAGTAATAAAATAACATATTGAAAGGGTTTTTTTTCACTTTGAAATCTACAAACGATGACTTTGTAAATAAACATAAGTTTTTATTGAAGAGAAAAAAACAACTGAATTTGATTGTATGTTAAAACGAATTCCAAACATTTGCTATATTCAAGCTTATATGAAGTAAGATGTTTAAAAAGATTTTTCAGTTTAACTTAAATTTACGTACATGAAATATACATTTGAATACAGCAGCAGCACCACCACCAACAACAACAACAACCAACACCCCCACATACGCACGCACGCACGCACACACTATTCTTACACGATATTTTATTCATTTTCGTTGATTTCCTAAAAAATATATTTTATATTCACTCAGTACATAGATCTTGATTAATACCGTTTTTTTTTTAAATAAAAACGGCAAAAAAAACCCCACATACACATATTTTTGTACACATATGCCATTTACGTAACGTGATTTCATTTAACGTTTACAGATGTGGGATGACGAAATAGCCAACACTGCACAGAGATGGGCGGAAAACTGCGTTCAAAGTCACGACGATAACTATAAAAGATACGCATTTGGTAATACAACACACAAATATTTTCGCAATAGTATATATGATATGATATGGAATGGTATGATTTGATAAGTATGATATGATATGATATATATGATATGATATGATAAGTATGATATGATATATATGATATGATATGGTATGATATGATATGTATGATATGGTAAGTATGATATGATATGATATGATATGATATGATTTACAGATTCTCTCACAAGCATAATATGACGCAAACATGTTATACCGACCTCTGTCGTACCTATTAATACCTGAGTGAAAAGAAATTGTGTTTGGCAAATTCTTGCTCAATCGATGCCCTTGATATGGACTCGAACCCGGTACAATTTGTGAGTTCATGAAATTAAAATGTCACCACTATCCTCCTCCACTTATAATGGCAATATCGAAGCATGACAGCCACTAGCTGTGGGGGATGAAGAGAAGCCATGTATGACTTCACGTGGGCCTGTTATCCCCAACCTTTTTGGAGTATCAATCAAATACTTTGATTTTCACTGTGTTATGCATAATAATACATGTAGCATTCAAGTCAAAGGGAAACAACTTTTACAAACTGAATATTAAATCAAAAGTATAAAAATTGATACAATATATCAATGAGAGTAAAAATGTAATGCCTTATTGAATAAATGCTACACAGGTCGGTTTACTGTTGGTCAGAATTTGGCGATGGGCTATTCAGACTGGAGTAGCGCTATGCAGGGCTGGGAAGACGAAAAGGCCGATTATGATTATGCTACAAACGGAAGTCCAACTAATCAAGTTGTCGGACATTATACTCAGGTAAGGTCACCTGATGTTTTAAAATAATAACACACTTAGGCACAGGTAACCGGAAGCGATAATTTGGCAAAGTCACTAGACATCACATGCAGGTAAAGCCCCTGTGAGTGGTTGTTTGATAAATTCGCTTCATATTACATATAGGTTACGTCATTTGATATTTTAATTGTATACAGAAATTGGAAATCAACTTCAATGGAAATGACTTTGATCGTCACATGAAATGACGTTTGACCATCACATAAAATGACGGTGACCGTCACATGAAAGGACGTTTGACAATCATACGAAATAACTTTGATCGTCACATGAAATGACGTTTGACAATCATATTAAATAACGTTGATCGTCTTATGAAATGACGTTTGACAATCATATGAAATAACGTTGATCGTCACATGAAATGACGTTTGGCAATCATATGAAATAACTTAGATCGTTACATAAAATGACGTTTGACAACCATATGAAATAACGTTGATTGTCATATGAAATGACGTTGATCGTCATATAAAATGACGTTTGACAATCATATAAAATGACTTTGATCGTCATATGAAATGACGTTTGACACTCATATGAAATAACGTTGATCGTCATATGAAATGACGTTTGACAGTCATATGAAATAACTTTGATCGTCACATAAAATGACGTTTGACAATCATATGAAATAACGTTGATCGTCATATGAAATGACGTTTGACAATCATATGAAATAACTTTGATCGTCACATAAAATGACGTTTGACAATCATATGAAATAACTTTGATCGTCACATAAACGGACGTCTGACAACCATATGAAATAACGTTGATCGTCATATGAAATGACGTTGACCGTCACATGAAATGACGTTTGACAATCGTATGAAGTAACTTTGGTCGTCACATGTTATCACGTTGACCGTCACATAAAATGGCGTTTAATAATCATATGAAATAACTTTGATCGTCACATGAAATGACGTTTGACGACCATACGAAATAACGTTGACCGTCACATGAAATGACGTGTGACAAACATATGAAATAACTTTGATCGTGGCAGGAAATGACGTTTTACAACCATATGAAATAACTTTGATCGTCATATGAAATGTCGTTTGCACGTAACATGAATTGACATTTGAACGTCACATGAAAATATGAAGTTTGTGTAAAGTAACGAGATACAGTATAGTGTTTGAGTAAACTCATTGAATTTTATGTACTTGTAGTTCATATAGCAACTTAAAAGTAACGATTCAACACTTCTTTTTCTTGTTGGACAAGAATTTCAAGAATTGATTAATTTATTCACTTTATGTAAATTTTTATTTTGCTAGATGATTTGGGCCAAAAGTTCAAAGATAGGTTGCGGATATGCAAAATGCGGGACCACACATTACTACGTATGCAACTATGGTCCTGCGTGAGTTTTTTTAATTATCTCTGCTAATTGATAATTTGTAATAAAAATGAAGGAAAATTATTTAAAGATATGTTTTAATATAGTAGTAATATTCACCTTTCGCTAAGTAAGAATCGAGTAAAAATATATTGTTCATGTTTAAAGTCTACCATTTTATGACAGTAAGAAACCGGAAGCGGTCATCGATGCACTCAAACAACCAACGTTACAGTGTTTCCAAGGAAACTAGGGGTAATTTGGTGTAGATAAAACAAAACTTTCTATATTTTATTCAGTGGAAACTCTGGCAGCGATAAACCATACACGTCTGGCGGAAAGTGTACTGCGTGTTTCAGCAATTGCGATGATGGTCTATGTGGTAGGTGGCGCAACATTTTTAAAATGTAGTTTTATATATACATGCATCTATATCTACCGCCTATAATTCGAAATAAACAAATAAATAAATAAACCTTATAGACACAGACAGGTTGTTATTTCCGTAAATGATTGGCCTTGGTCTACTGTCACGTGTTACCAGGCTGTTTGTCATTGGCTGTATACCTAACAAGGAACTATTCCAAATTCAAACTAGGTCATGTCCATTACAGAAATTAAAGCAGCACGCCTTCACGCTATTCACGCCAATTTTAGTTAAAATTTTCAAAATGTATCTAAAGATAAAATATTGTGAAGTTATCAAAGAAAGTTATTAATACATAGCAAAGGTTACAAATTACCAAAAAGGGGGTCAAAATATGAAAAACTGTAAAGTTTTTTTTAGAAATATGATAATAAATACATGTTCATGTATTGCAAAATCAGTCATTAATTGCACATAACAGGCACTTATTACTTGAATCTTGAATCTTTTACTTTTCTTTAAAAAAAACGTTTTTCTCAAGTTTGATTTCCTTGAAATATTTTGTGTCATCTGGAGGCTTGAAGTGAAACGTGTTTTCAATAAATGATATGTTGATTTCAAAAAGATATTTTTGTACATTCATGATTCAGAGAGTATATACATGTGCTTTAACTTTTTCTTTATTTTTATCCACCAGACTGTGGTGGAGTTGTTTGCCTGAATGGGGGAACTATGGACTTTAGTACATGCACGTGTAACTGTGTAAATAACCTGCCGTTTTTCTTGGCACCCACGTGCGGCTGTAAGTATGACATTTTATCAGTGTATAGATTGTACTTAGCAAACGCTTCATTAACTCCCTTGATTACATATTGCGATGCACTGTGAACAACAATGAAGTTAAAATGCAAAGTACTGAAAAATTAAAAAGTAACTGTCGTCGAATGTGCGATCCTCTCTGTTTCAAGTTTAGCGATTTGACATCTACTGAACTAATAACTTAAACAGACAATAATTTGCATTAATTTCCGTGCATATGTTTAATTGTAATTTTCCTTGGTGAAAATATGTCTTAGAGTTAATGCAATCTTCTTTTAATGATGGCACCAATACGAATTATTTTTTTCACTAAAACTCTAAGTACAGAATGACGTTGTGAATCTCCTGGAGAAATCATTGCGCGGACAGTAATGCAATAAGGGGTAAATAAATGTAACTTTAAGCGAAAACGGTGCAACAAATTCATAAAGAGATTCTAAAAATAGAGAAATAAATTGCCTTGAATACATGATTAATGATACAAAACATGGAGATATAGTTATGAAATTGTGTAAGTAGAAAACATTACTCTCCCTTTAGCAGCTTATAAGTGAACACACTAGAACAGTCCTATAAGCACATCATGGATGATGATGCAAAATATAAATAAATAAATAAATAAATAAATAAAGAGAGAAAGAAAGAAAGAAAGAAAGAAAGAAAGAAGAAAAAAAAAGAAATTTTTCTGCATTAATTTAAGTAAAAGTATCTATGCATGTTTGAGCTGTTTTTTACACACTTAAAAATCACTTACAATTTATTTCAGTAAACTGTGACGGAAATATAGAAGCGTCATATTGCAACCAGTATGGGGCCAGCAAATGTGAAATATTCAGCAATGTGCCACAGGAATGTCCTGTAATGTGTAACTGGTGTCCGAGTAAGTCACGTGTACATCCATACATGTGTATTGATTCACGAAACGCTCAGTATTATAAAAAAAAAATTAAGTCCATGAAGTTGGCACAGAGATCGACATTAAACATTCAGCTCGACATTCGACTTTTCACTGTTGAGCTGAGATGTGAAGCTGGCTAGACATTCAGCACAACATTCAGCTCGACATTTGTTTTTTTGTTTGTTTATTTTTGAATGCTGTGATGGAATGTGAAGCTGGCTAGACATTCAGCACAACATTCAGCTCGACATTCGTTTTTTCTATTTTTTGAATGTTGAGCTGGAATGTTAAGCTGGCTAGACATTCAGCACAACATTCAACCCGACATTCGTATTTTGTATATTTTTGAATGTTGAGCTGGGATGTGAAGCTGGCTAGACATTCAGCACAACATTCAGCTCGACATTCGTTTCTTATATTCTTTTTGAATGTCGAGCTGGGATGTGAAGCTGGCTAGACATTCAGCACAACATTCAGCTCGACATTCGTTTTTTCTATTTTTGAATGTTGAGCTAGGATGTGAAGCTGGCTAGACATTCAGCACAACATTCAGCTCGACATTCGTATTTTGTATAATTTTGAATGTCGAGCTTGGATGTAAAGCTGGCTAGATATTCAGCACAACATTCAGCTCGATATTCGATTCTTATATTCTTTTTGAGTGTCGAGCTGGGATGTGAAGCTGGCTAGACATTCAGCACAACATTCAGCTCGACATTCGTTTTTTCTATTTTTGAATGTTGAGCTAGGATGTGAAGCTAGCTAGACATTCAGCACAACATTCAGCTCGATATTCGTTTCTTATATTCTTTTTGAATGTCGAGCTGGGATGTGAAGCTGGCTAGACATTCAGCACAACATTCAGCTCGACATTCGTTTCTTCTCTTCTTTTTGAATGTCGAGCTGAGATGTGAATCTGGCGTCCACATTCAGCACAACATTCAGCTCGACATTCGTTTTTTGTCTATCTTTGAATTGCGAGCTGGGATGTGAAGCTGGCTAGACATTCAGCACAACAGTCAGCTCGACATTCGTTTTTTTTGTCTATTTTTGAATGTCGAGCTGGGATGTGAAGCTTGCTAGACATTCAGCACAACAGTCAGCTCGACATTCGTTTTTTCTTCTATTTTTGAATGTTGAGCTGCGATATGAAGCTGGCCAGACATTCAGCGCAACATTCAGCTCGACATTCGTTTTATTTTCTATTTTTGAATGTTGAGCTGGGATGTGAAGCTGGCAACATTCAGCTCGACATTCAAAAATAGTAAAAAAAAACGAATGTCGAGCTGAATGTTCTGCTCAATGTCTTGCCAGCTTCCCATACCAGCTCAACAGTGAAATGTCGAATGTCGAGCTGAATGTTTAATGTCGATCTCTGTGCCAACTTCATGGACTTAAAAAATTATAATGCTGCACTTTTGTAACCAAGCTTTTTATTTGATAATTGTGACGTTTTAGCAATTTATATTTACATATTTACGTTGCTGCTGTGAATTTATGAAGAAATGTCACTTTTTTCTCTAAAAAAAGATGTTTTCTGTATTATAAATCCGTAAGAAATACTTCTGACAGATTATATGGCCGTATATAAACGGTTGTTTGGAATATATTTTCAAATAATCGTTAATGTAGGGCCATATAACCTGTCAAAAAATCTTTATATAATTATAAACTTTATAATATTGTACACAGCTATATAATACACTCTCGATTTATGAAGAAATCTCACTTTTTTCTCTACAAAAGGAAATTTTCTGTATTATAAATTCGTTATAAATATTCCTGACAGGTTATAAGACCGTATATGTTTCGTAATTATATTTTAAGAAGCATTTTCATATTGTCTTTAATTTTATATAGGTGCTGCGTTCGAGCCTCCAGTCGTAGCTAGCACGACAACAACACAACAACCTACTGGCACCAGCACGACAACAACACAACAGGCAACCGACACAAGCACGACTGGCGCCACTCCGCAAGTCACAGAAACGCCAACCATTTCCACTACAGCTACAGCACACATGGTTGTCGCAAGCAGCTTTATGTGTATTGTTGTTGTTGTTCTTATTACAATATTTGCATAACAAGACAGTGGCGACATTTTTCTTTTTCTTTTTTTTAAACTTTTTACGATGAATCTTTTCATATCATTTCATACATGTATCAAGGTATGCTCATCTTACTAATTATACTTTTTTTTCTATTATAATCTGAGTTTAAACTTATTATTGCGTAGAAAAAAATCTACTTCCGGCACATGCATAAGACGATACAAGTTGATTTTGTGTCAGCTCGCAATAGATGATGCTGTGATTGGAAGAAAAAGGTGCTTGTAATTTTGAAAATACATACCCATTGAATTGCATATACTTGCAGTAAATGATACAGTTATTTCGTTTCCTAACTATATCAGTTTGAATGATATTCTTGTTAACATTTGTGTGAAATAAAATCGTTATTAATCAGAGTATATTCAGAGTGTATTTTTATAATTGATCTTATGAGAAGAAAAAATGAAATTTTAATCTTTTCTTTACTTGTTGAAAATCATCACAATCAATCAAATTCAATGGTACATTTTTAGCTGTTGTACTTTTCCCAATAATATGCTTCGCAGAAACTGTGACACACATTTTATCAAAATATTGACATAAAGACATATTAGTGTGTACAGCCTATACTTATTTTTATTTCATAACTTCCGTGTTCGGCTATATTTAGATCGATATGGTCAAGTGTGTTGTTGATCATTAAAACTACAATTTACCGCCCTACCAAGATGATGAAAGTGTATCAAATGTATTCATACCAAATGTACATGAAAATTAATATGGAACGCCTTAACGTCTTATGAACGCGCTCGCGCGTTATTGTCTCGTGACAATTACAATATTTACGTTAGTTATTGCTCACCTTTAATGAAATATTTAGTCATTTCATATAACCAAAATTTAACCACAGTATAAGGATGTATATGTATATTCATAGTCATTTATACATAAAGTAACAAACATGTTACTATCTATGATACTAGTAACCTTATTAAACATGTAATGAATGTTTTGGTAAACTATAGTTTGTGAAAAGGAATTTAAACGATCAATATGTATTGTGTTTTTGACATATTGGACTATATTTACAAAACTTTTATAGTGTAATTCGTAAAAATTGGACTTATTTCTTGTTTATTTGATATCCTTAAGTGCGTCCGTATTCAAAGTGATTTTAATTAAATGAAGTCGGAAATATAAACCATTCAAATGAACCGTATACAGTTTTAATAGAGGCAATAAACATAAGACTTTGGTTAATAGGAAAAGACAAGCTATAGTTATCTAAACATACGACTTGGATGTTAATTTTAGGTTTCGTTTATTTACGCAAGTTTCTGTTTTAAAAATCAGTACACATGATAACATTGTGCCGTTTTGTTCGAAGAGAACATTTGTACGAACTAATTTTAAGTGAATAAAGAGACCACACATTGGATATTACGCCACCTGAAAGAATAACAGAATGGGCGTGCACTTTTCCTCATGGGGCGTGGTTTACTTTGGAATTGGGCTGCTTCTGATTATTCACATTGCAGGTAGGTGCTTATTTTGCTTATTTTTCTTCTCGCCAACGGAAATAACCACGCCCACTTCTGCTTATTGAAGGAGATTTTTATTTTTTTCTGAAAATTGGTTACATATGCCATCGTGATAAAAAAATAAGTGATTAAAACCAATTAACCCGTTTAAACAGGGCCCAAAAGTATGTTAAGCATTCATGACAAGCCCATCGAATCTAACATCATTTAACAATAATTTATAGCGGGAATGTTCCAATGCAATGGATTTATTTTCTAAATAAACGTGTCAGGTGGCTAGTTGAAGTGGTCATACGTGTATGTAACTTAGTATGTCAAAGTACATGTTATATTCTTATACTGAAATTACAAACACTTTGAAGTTTTACAACCGTTTAGTGTACAGCAGTTTGTAATGTATTCCAAATCATGCATTGAAATCGCGTTCAACCAGAATACTTCTTGCGTATCAAAATATCACTTTAAATAATTATTGTGTAAACTTATTTTAGTTACAGTCTTTTCTGATATTCATGACAATAATACTTTCTTTATTGTTTTTTTTTCTTTCGGAACACATACAATGTTTAGTATCTGCACAAATCATGAGAGGTAACCGGATTAGCAGAATTTCCGCTGAAACTGAAAGGTTCGAACATGTCGGCGCTCATTACAAACTGATCACAAGTATATAACCAGGTCAGCCTGTACATCCTCCGTGCAATCTTACAGGGCCAAACCGTTCCAAATTCATCACACAAATAAGCAGGGTACATTGTAAAAGTAATTCGAGTGTTTTTATTTACAAACGCGGACTTTACGATACAATGAACTAGCATATTTTCATCTTAGTTGACTGAAACTATATTATTTGCGCCTAGTTACTCCTAAATTAATGTATTTACGTACGTACATACATGGAAAATATATATGATGTACATGTAACATGTTTTCGTTTATATATTATATTGTCAATAAACATTCGTACTTGACCTGTCACAGTCCGGTCACGAAACATTATTTTGATTTATTAACTATCGGAGATACATTCATGTTGTATTAAATAAAACCTGTAACATGATAAATTCTTTAAATAAAAATTCTGCTCTAATCGTCCTATTTTTCACGCTGTGTTTTACCTTTTTTATTTTATATAAATGGCATATTCTTCCTTTTTTATTTTATATCAATGATATATTCACATTTAAAGATCATTTACTTACAAGTTGAAATAAAATGTAGTATTTATAAAACTTAAATCTGCGAATTTGGGTTTTGTGAAATTCATTAACATTCGTTTATCTTCCGTGTTTATCAAAGAAACATTATAAATGTAGAGCGGTAAATAATCGGGTACTCGATTTAAAGAATAACACGGTACTCGGTATGTACTCGATGGGAAGAGTAAACAAATCATGTTTAAAAAATCGGGGAAAAAGAATGGTAGAAATACTGAATTACACACATTGACGGAAACTGTGTCACATTGTAGACATCATAAACATTTCGTTAAAATATCATTAGATTCTATGTAATTACATAACAATGTATAAACAGTATCAAAAGTGTGCTCTGCTCTGTAAGATAAGAAATGCGGTAAATAAGGTTAAGATTTAAGGACACACGCTTGACAAAAATTAAAAAAAAAAAAAAAAAACAACAAAAAAAAAAAAAAAAAAAGAGTATTAATGAATTAGTCATGTGGTGAATCTAATTATTTTGAGACAGATCCGTTTGCAGTAACTATGTGTAAGTATATATTAGAATTACCTTTACCTACATGTATCTAATAGCGTCGTTTTTGCGCATACATCATTAGGATACTTTGTTAACAATCAAAACAACATGCAAACTTACATAACTATTCAGAACACATAACACAGTATCATGTAAGAGTTTGCCCGCCGAGACAATAAAAATGCATACACGATTTTACCGTCGGCCAGATAAATGTCGACATTTCACGTAGCTGGAGAAAATTAGAGAAGAAATATCATTTTGTGATGACCTGATGCTTATACATAATGTAATTAAGAAAGAAATTATCATTTATAAAAAATGAACATAAATTATTGTTAATTATTTTTTTGAATAACCCTTTAAGGATTCTGTACAAAAAAACATGTACACTATATTCATACGCGCCTGGCCCCTAAAACCCAACGATTCATAGAAAAGTTCGAAGCGTCTCCTAAGCTCTAGGACGTTAGACTTACTTAAGGACTAACTTTAAACCGTTATAACAAACATTTTCAGTTTTTTTTAAAAATACTCTAGACTTAATTAAATTATATTCTCCTTATAATCTCTTCAGAAAAGTAAAGAAATACAATAGCATGCGCTTTAACCCTCAATGAATTAATGTTCATCTGCATTGTTAATCAGAAACGAAATGAGTCATAAGTAAGGACAATTTCTTTGAAACGCAAATTGTCTCAGTTTTGGTCTGATACTAATTTCAGACCCTTAAACGTTTCCGTAAGCTTACATATTAACACTATATTATTTACGACCCACGAACGCTTTCATTCCATACCTTTGCTCGTTATATTAAGACAGCCCTTAAACGCGTCCCTACCTTTACACGTAGGAACTTTATTTATAAGAGCCTAAAGCGCCTCTGTACCTTTACACGTAGGAACCTTATTCATAAAAGCCTAAACCGCCTCTGTACCTTTACACGAAGGAACTTTAGCCTAAAACGCCTCTGTACCTTTACACGTAGGAACTTTATTTATAAAAGCCTAAAACGCCTCTGTACCTTTACACGTAGGAACCTTATTTATAAAAGCCTAAAACGCCTCTGTACCTTTACACGTAGGAACTTTATTTATAAAAGCCTAAAGCGCCTCTGTACCTTTACACGTAGGAACCTTATTTATAAAAGCCTAAAGCGCCTCTGTACCTTTACACGTAGGAACTTTATTTATAAAAGCCTAAAACGCCTCTGTACCTTTACACGCAGGAACTTTATTTATAAGAGCCTAAAACGCCTCCGTACCTTAGCACGTAGGAACTTTATTTATAAGAACCTAAAACGCCTTCGTACCTTTACACGTAGAAACTGTATTTATAAGAGCCTAAAACGCCTCCGTACCTTAGCACGTAGGAACTTTATTTATAAAAGCCTAAAACGCCTCCATACCTTTACACGTAGGAATTTTATTTATTAGAGCCTAAAACGCCTCTGTACCTTTACACGCAGGAACTTTATTTAAAAGAACCTAAAACGCCTCCGTACCTTTACACGCAAGAACTTTATTTAAAAGAACCTAAAACGCCTCCGTACCTTTACACGCAGGAACTTTATTTAAAAGAACCTAAAACGCCTCCGTACCTTTACACGTAGGAACTTTATTTATAAGAGCCTAAAGCGCCTCTGTACCTTTACACGTAGGAACCTTATTTATAAAAGCCTAAAACGCCTCTGTACCTTTACACGTAAGAACTTTATCTAAATAAAAGCCTAAAACGCCTCCGTACCTTTACACGTAGGAACTTTATTTATAAGAGCCTAAAACGCCTCTGTACCTTTACACGTAGGAACCTTATTTATAAAAGCCTAAAACGCCTCTGTACCTTTACACGTAGGAACTTTATTTATAAAAGCCTAAAGCGCCTCTGTACCTTTACACGTAGGAACCTTATTTATAAAAGCCTAAAGCGCCTCTGTACCTTTACACGTAGGAACTTTATTTATAAAAGCCTAAAACGCCTCTGTACCTTTACACGCAGGAACTTTATTTATAAGAGCCTAAAACGCCTCCGTACCTTAGCACGTAGGAACTTTATTTATAAGAGCCTAAAACGCCTTCGTACCTTTACACGTAGAAACTTTATTTATAAGAGCCTAAAACGCCTCCGTACCTTAGCACGTAGGAACTTTATTTATAAAAGCCTAAAACGCCTCCATACCTTTACACGTAGGAACTTTATTTATTAGAGCCTAAAACGCCTCTGTACCTTAACACGCAGGAACTTTATTTAAAAGAACCTAAAACGCCTCCGTACCTTAACACGCAGGAACTTCATTTAAAAGAACCTAAAACGCCTCCGTACCTTTACACGTAGGAACTTTATTTATAAGAGCCTAAAACGCCTCTGTACCTTTACACGCAGGACCTTTATTTAAAAGAACCTAAAACGCCTCCGTACCTTTACACGCAGGAACTTTATTTATAAGAGCCTAAAACGCCTCCGTACCTTTACACGTAAGAACTCTAAACGCTTCTGTTCCTTAACACGTATGAATGACCCTTAAACGGGTCTGTACAGGTG